>NC_090276.1:20540000-21158571 GCF_040414725.1 Anabrus simplex
ACAACTATGTGGACCGCTGCATTGAGCCTAGTATACTCTGCACCAGTATGATTGTACAGTGCCCATGTAAACAAAATTGACGAATTATTTCAGGAACAATCAGGTCTCTACCCACCATCTGGATGCCTGTCTTAAGGCACAAATCACCCCCAAATCTTCGAAGAAAAAAGCATTGATTATGGAATACAATAAGATCTTAGCAAACCATGGACCACTACTGAAATCTGATATTCCTGACCTCAGAATCAACAGACTTCGTTCAAGACATCTTCTTCTCACACTTGGAAATAATCCCACTCAATTTAACTTGATGGATTCCTGGAAAAGAGAATGGCTTCAAAATGCTCCATAAACATGTCGGCTATTACCTTGAATCTCTGAGACGATCCTTGGGTTTGATCTACCTCGCAAGGTATGGATAACACTCAATCGGTTGGGAACAGGGTATGGAAGATGTGGAGACTCACTCTTCAAGAGGGAGTGTAATCCTCACCTGTATGTGACTGTGGCGCACCACGGCAGACCATTCAACTTATTAGGGAAGACTGCAGACATACAGTTTACGAAAGGGAGAATGAGGAAATTTGAATGGCAACCCCGAATTCGATTAGATACATCCAAGGACTAAATGTTTATTTATAATATAGTCGTGAATGTAAGTATGTTTCTCACGTTCCATCCAAAAATCCATACGCTAAATAAAATAAATAATATTTCATAAAGAATTTTTAAAAGTTTTGTTCGTTTCATTCAGCATAAAGAAACCTAATACACTCGTGTACAATAATCCGGAATGTTGGGAGTATTAACGGAAACAGAATAACATATAAATGTCTACCCTGTTCTAGTTAACGACTGTTTTGTTCCAGAGTAGACCCGTTTCACTCATAAGCGTTCATTGTACTGCCGTAAGTTACATTCACAAAGTTGGCTGACCCATATGAGGTCGCAGCAGCTAAGAGAGAGGCTTTCAGCGAAGGTAATTTCAGGACATTCTCCGTAATGGAAGTCTTCTACTACCACTGAAGTGGAAAAAAGTTCTTAGAAATGAGACAGAAAGTTTTAGCCAGACTTTTATGCCTTTTCTCATCTCCTGGTCTGGGGACAATATCACTGAGAGACCTAATATGACATGGGTAATAAATACATCCGGGTAAAATTGGACTACTTCTTGTTTAGTCTGTGAAACTTTAATTGAAATACGCAATAAAGTGGATGAAAACACAACAATGATCTACGTTCCAGAATAGTTCGTGAGGACAGTATAAATTCTGTTCGTATTCAATCCTAGGAATGTTTTCTATTCTTGTGTGCCATTCCGCGACAGGGCTGCATAAACTGTTTATATAGAATTCTGAAACTTTATATTAAATTAAATACATATAATGTGGATATATGTTTTCTATTAATAAACTTTGAATCGACACGTAATACTTTCCTATAAACCACATACTGTTGAAGATAATCTCCGTTTTGTGTACAGGTGTCATTTCATTCTTGTAGTTAATTTTTATTTCCTATGTCTACATCCTCCTGTTAAATTTCTCTTCTTTATAAGTTACGTATAAGTTAAACATCATGTTTCTCTTCTTACAATATTATTTTCCATACTTGCCCTATTCATTTCGTCCTCTCTTTTCTAATATTGTTCGTATAATTTAATTTCATAACTAAAGGTGTTAATCATTGCCCCCAGAGGAGTGCGACAGGCTTCGGCAGCCGGCAAAATTCCAATCCTTGCCGCTAGATGGGGGCTTCATTCATTCCATTTCCTGACCCGGTCGTATGACTGGAAACAGGCTGTGGATTTTCATTTTCAACTAAATGTGTTACTTTGTATTATGCACCACTGCAAACATAATTTAATTCATAGTAGGAACCGTATTTAATTTATTGTATAACCATCTTTTTCTTGTTTGGAATCATCATATTTAATTGGCAGTTCATTGTATTCCTTAATTTGCATTTTTTGTTTGTTTGTTTGTTTGTTTGTTTGTATTCATTCAACGTTTAGTTCTGTAATTCTTATTTCTGTTTTGTGAACTTAGTAATTGGGCGAGAGCCTGTTATGTTCATCATGAAATAAATTAAATAAATGAATAAACAAATGCGGAGTGCACAGTACCTTTAGGAAACTTTGTTTTAGCAAAACGTGCCTTGTGTATCCCCAAACCAGTTGGTAACACTGTGTTAACAAGATGGCTTTCTGAAAGTAATTTTGAAATTCGGTGTTTTATACCAGGTCTTTTAAAAAAAATAACCAAACTTCGAAAGTCTTCAAGGTTTTTGGGTAAGCACTGCTGTATAGTAGTAGGCTTCTTGTAAGCCTCCTCTCATTTTCAAAAGTTCGGTGGGTCTTGCTTTACTTTTACAATAGATCTCGTATTAAGTTCCTTTGGCCACAATTTTTAGCATGTAACATTTTAGATGTAATCTCGCAAGGCACATGCTAACTAAGACATAAAATAGACATTGTATTTCCAATTAGACGACCGCATTTTAAATCTCAGGTAATGAAAGTGAGATTCAGCTGATAATATTCAAATGAAACGTCTAGACTGGAATTTACTGTCATTTTATGGTCTATTTCATGGAGAAGTAATGCGTCCATCTTCAGGTACATTTGAACAGCATGTAAACGGATCGTATTCTTGCTTACTGAAAGTTGACACGATGAAAATGTGGGCTATTTTGATATATTTCAATGTCATCCTACAACTGTAGCACATCCATATTGAAGTGACGTGTAATTTATAAGTAAATTCGTCCTGGAAGCATATTGATACGAACAAAACACTGTCTGTTTTGTATATCTAATTTATTTCAGGATGATCCAATTAGTTCACAAACATACAATTATATTCAACCGTGAATGACAACACTTTCTAATTACCATCTATTTACGGAGTATCTGTCCTCCTCACAGGAGGTAGTCCGACTGGCTGGCATTACCTGATATGACGATAATCCTGATTGACAGTACACCTCTCACTTTCATTTCGTTTCGCACGTTCAGTCACTTAACAAGCAGATGCACGCAGACAGATACGAACACACATTCTGTTAAGAATCACGATCCACGACGACTTTTCCTTGGCTCGACTCCAGATGAATCCGGTTACTCACACAGTCAACTAAGTTAACTCACAGACAAGGTAACTGATCCACACAGTGAACTACTTGATACTGACAATTAAACAGCAACAGCTCAACAGTGATAACTAGAAGTACTATGCTCACAACAATGAGAAGTGACTCCTGCAACTCTACTCACACGAACTGTTCCGCACACTAACTCCAGGTCGGTAAACAAACAGTATTCCACTCTGTACTCCACGGCAGTACACTCACAGCACTCTAACACGACGATACTCTGACACTGACGACAACCATCAGTAATACCGTCCAGCTCCAACTATTCACTCACTGTTTGCGGCTTGCTTTTTATTCCTGATAATGGAGTACTAGAATCTTCGGACCTCGGCCGGAATGGAAACATTCTCGTTTCTTGTTTTGAAGATTCACGGAGAAAAACCAGACGAAAAGAATTATAGAGGCGAGAGGCTGTCACTCTGCCTTCAAAATACACAGGGCTCTCAAGGAACAATGAAATGTTTCTTAATATTCGTTCTTGAGTTATATTGAAATAATGGAAAATAAAAACTTTACTAATTCATAAAACATCTGCTAAGCGGTAAGAACATGAAGATGGAAGCAAGAAAGGCGGTGGTGAAGAGAGCATTGTCTGGAGGGAACTTGTGTGAAAGGTAGACGTTGGTGAAACGCGAAAGACTGAGATTGGGAAACAATAGATATGTGGACGTGGAGAAGAATGGCCCGTACAAATGGACACAGAAGAAAAGTAACACCCAGCTTCTGCAAGACGTAGGTGAAAACAAAATACATTATAAAGAGATTGAAAGAAGGAAGGCAAATACTGCGAGTTGCATTTTTAGATTTGATGACGGCCTTTGCGACATCTTGGAAGGGAAAATTTTTGACAAGAGAAGAAGAGTACTACCAAGAAAGTCCTGTATCAAACTTGCAGAATAGTCTGCGGCTCTTATTTAGAGCTAAGGTGAACTACTGAAGACAGAACTCTGTTGTTGCAATGACATGGCTTTAGAGCATGAATGATTACTAATATTTAGAACCTGGATGTGAAGGCATTTATAGGCTAGAATGCAAACTTACTGAAACGAGTGCCGAGTATCCTCTACCGCGGACAATAGTTCTGCTATGCGATTTGCATAATCCTTAGGGGCCCAGCCAATTTGAACTCCTCGAAGTTATGTTGCCCTCGCTACCTTACCGAAGAGCGGACTAGACAACACCTCCTACTATTCAAATGAGTTTGCATTTAACCTACTACTACTTGAACATCTGGGCTCTAATAATAATAATGTTATGTATCCTTTCAATAACTAATTAATTAATGATTAATTAATTACTGTCCATTTACAAAGTCTCCGTCCTCCTCACAGCAGGTATTCCGACTCGCTGGTATTACCTGATATGGCTATAACCCTGATTGACAGTTCACGTCTCACTTTCACTTAGTTTCGCAATTCAGTCAGTTAACAAGCAGCTGCACGCAGACAGATATGAACACACAGTCTGTTAAGTATCACGATCCACGGCGACTGTTCCTTGGCTCGACTCCAGATAAATCCGGTTACTCACAGAACCAACTTAATTAACTTACAGGCAAGGTAACTGCTCCACACAGTGAACAGATGATGGAATTCCGGAATTTTGCCCTGAAAATGGCTGCTTAAACCTATTAGTAGAACTGGTATAGTCACCCTCACGTAAACAATCCCAAATGCGAGCCTACTGCAGCACATTCGAACCTGCTCTCTTGAACATAAGAAACAAGCGCTTAGCCAAGTTCTCTACTCGTTCAGACCGAATTGAATCTTCTCTACATGAAGGTTGGAATCACCTCCAATTTGGATCCCACCAGTAGGGCCTGGTTAGTTAGTGGAGTATTATGAGATTTATCCGTAATCCCCTACCTAATGAGGGGATTTGTAGAATTGCTGAAATCCATTTGTAGTGATTAGTGCAGCGCTAATTCCTTTAAGAGCATCATTAGATATATGCTATCAAACTGAACTCATAAAGGCAATCAATACAACTCACAGTCTTAGTTGGTTGTACCTCGATATAGAGATTTTTCGACAACTAATAATCGAATTTTTCAATTAATCCAAGGGACAGATATTTATGGAGATTGAATTCATTTCTTTTTTCTTTAAATACTGAAATCATTTAATGAATGCAAATTTAGATTTTTGGAATTAGGACGAAATTTGTGATTTCTTTTGTATGGAATGTGCTATTGTATGGTTGTGAATCCTGGACATTCAGAGACCAGGATTGAAAACGACTGGTAGCGTTTGAAATGTGGGTTTGGAGATGAATGCTCAGGATTAAATGGTTTGAAAAGAGAACAAACAAAAGCGTTCTAGAAAAAATTCAACGGAAGAGAGAACTGGTGCTAACGATACAAAGAAGAAGAGCTATATTCGCTGGCCACATCTTACGACACAACACCTTTCTTACCAATCTGCTGGCAGGAAAAATCATGGGGAAGAAAGGTCGGGGACGACCGAGGAAAAGATTCCTTCAAGAATTAGCACAGAGTCTCCATTATGGTTCTTATTATGAAATGAAACGAGGAGATGAAGACATGAAAGAACGGTTGCATAGACAAGGCTTTACCTTTAGACATGAATGATGAATACTGATGCGAGCGGAAATTGTTTCATACTTTTGTCGGAGATTAATGGAAAGGGTACGAAATTTAATTGTTTTGGAACTGGAGTGTTAAATCAGTATCGTCGTTGAAAAAACAAAACCTCGTAACTGGCAATGTTCTTCTTATCCATTATTTTCCTTAAGACTGGTCACGCCTCCCAGCCATATATGTAATTCATCAGAATAGTTTTGGTGGTTTTCATTTCCCTATGCATATCGTTCCCCCTGTGACAAACTAACGAATGTGCACATTTTCCAAAAATTAGGTGAGCTGAAAGAATTTGTGATTGCTCATGTCAAATCAGTTTTTTATATTTAATGATTGATTAGCCATGTTAGCCGTACAGTTGAGCTTCAGATGTGAGAATTTATAAGAGGGTATACATTATGTAAATAATAAAATGTAGACCAAAACTTTAGACCTACATGTTCCCTAGTTCGTCACTTTCGCTGGTTTGCCACAGTGGGGACGATATGTACAAATAATTCTTAAAATAAATTACAAATAAAATTTTTCACGTATTCAGTACAAAGTTGTTACCATTTCAAATTATATAAAAGGATATGTTTCGACCTTAGTAGAAGATATCTTCAGGTTAAAGATTAGTAGAAACGAGATATACATACAAAACAGTGGTACAGAAATAACAAGATAAAAGGTAATTAGGTACTATAAAACTCGATATTTTAAAACCTTTATCGTTCTTCAATCTTGTTGTCATGAGATGAAAAACTTGTTTGAACAAAGTGAGTACGTGTTATGACGAAAAATATATTAATTGAAATAGTTCCTTGGAAAATTATAAGGCTGTATTCATTAAATGGTCAAATGTTTCCTGTTGTTTTCAATTCGGGAACAGAGTATACGTTTTAGACTATGATTTCTTTATGAACAGTGGCAATGTTAACCTCACATTCTACGATTTTCGCTTCAGTGATCTGAACTATCAGAACCCCTTAAACATATGCAACTCACCGAGCATGACTATAGAGCGGCTACATGGTATTTGCTCCTTGTTCAAATACGTTTGTATTCTAACTTATTCGAACCTATAAATCATTTCTCTATACATGGCTGATGCGACAGTGAGATACAACAGTATTGACTGTTTCCCTTAAAACACCAGGGGACATACACAAAGTGTGAGAATGTTTCCCTGCAGGAGCTGTGGTGGAGTATAAACAATACCGCCCAAGGCAGAACGCACTTTGTTAAACTTGTGTTTGTTTGCGTGTATACATGCTTCGGTCTGTTTCTCTTGTTTGTCAGTATGAACACATTGTGGCGAAATACTCCTTTAAGGACATCATTCAAAACCTCTGCCCCCTCCAGCTCACTCATTTACCCCACAGTTGTGAGTTGAATCTGTGTTGTCTTCCTCTATTTTGTTCTCCAACCAGCTGAGTATGAAAAGAGGAAGACTGGACAGGATTAAGTTGAAAAGATTTGTCCCTTAAATTGATTATTATAACGGCTAATTGGATCTCCCTACACCACTTGGCGTAATTATAAATTCAAATTAATAATAATACTATAATACCGTGGTGAAACCTGGATGCCGCTATACAGCAGAGACAATTTCCAGAAAGGAAATTACCGAAATAGAAAAGGAAGAGCGTAAATTTCTGAGGAGAATCCTGGGACCCAAGAAAGCAATAGGAAATGAGTTCACACTCCGTTTGAGATCAAATCAAGAGCTGTATGAAAAATGCGAAAATATTTCTACCTCGATAAGGAAAATGCGACTGACTTTCTATGGGCACCTGAGAAGAATGGGACCGGAACGCCCGGCAATTAAGATCCTCATCTTCCACGAAAGGAGAAATACCCAAGTACCATGGCTGTATGAAGTTCATCAGGATCTTAAAAAATGTGGCATTGTGGAGGGAGGTATTACAAACAGAAAAGTGCTCAGAAGAAAAAATGTGGAGTCGACGGATCCGTTCGTAGAGAAACCCAGGTGAATAAGAAGGGTGTTTTCGGATGAGAAGCGAGCCGGACAATGAAGGAGTATTGGCGTAAAAAGAAAGAGCATCAACAGTCAAGAAAATTCTGTAATCGTAACTTATAGGAGGTTGAAACTATCCTAAATAATAATAATAACAATAATAATAATAATAATAATAATAATAATAATAATAATAATAATAATAATAATAATAATGGAATGAAGAAAAGAAACTAAAGGTATAAATATTGGCAGACTTCTTAAAGACACCTTGACTGCTTAGCTTTCGCAGATGACCTTGCGATCCTTTCGAACAACAGACAAGAAGCAATCCAATCCATAGAAAAATTGAATGAAATAGCCGCAAAAACCGGACTTAAAATTTCATTTGAAAAGACGCAGTTTATGGAAGGAACTAAATCAAAATTCGACAATCAACCATTAATCACCAATTGTGGAATAATTTCCCAAGTAGACAAATTCAAGTATCTAGGTGAAATTATTCAGCCAGCAGGGTTAAATCAGGAAGCTAACAAAGAACTGCTAAACTGCAAAGGGCTTACAAAATCACATGGAACAGATACAACAAAAGATTTATATCAAAAAATGCAAAATTACGACACTTACATACAGTCATCAAACCAGAGGCACTTTATGCATCTGAAACACTGATCATTGGCGGCAGATGACAAATAAAAAGCATTGAGAAACAAGAGAGGAAAATTCTCAGAAAATTCCTAGGACCAAAGTTCGAAAATGGAATTTGGATGAAGAAGAAACCACACGAAAGTTTTCATTTCACAGAAAAAATCACATACCGTATACCATCAGAAAGAGACGACTAAAATTCTACGGACACCTACACAGAAAGGACAACAACAGGCTGACAAAGAAAATTCTAAATCTAGCACTAACCCTGAAAATCCGCAACAATTGGTTAGCAGAAATTCATGAAGATCTACAAGAAATGGGTATTGAGGATGAAACCATTCAAGATAGAATGAAATTTACAAGCTTAGTAAACAAACATAAATTTGCAGAGAAACCAACAAGAAAAAATACAGGCTGGACAGAAACACGCAGAAAGGAACACAGTGAAAAAATGAAGAGATATTGGGAAGAAAAGAAGAAACATTGTGCAAAATAAGTTCAAACGCGCTCCACAGTTGGGCACAACGAATCAAAAAATAATAATAGAGTCACGATTATACTCGAGTTAATTAGGTAGAACTGGCATACCAACTGACCAAAAACAGCTACAATAAAAAGTGTATTTCCCGTAATACTAAAATGAAGCACTACCAGACAGCTCTCCACCCTGAAGCCTTGTATGCTTCATAAAGTCTAATATTCAACAGGAAGGGACTCGCGGACAAGATCGAAATCCAGGATAGAAAAATATTGGGCAGATATTAGGACCTGTCAAGGAAGCGAACGAATACAAAAGGCAACCCAACCAAGAGCTCTACAAATACGGTGAACAATTCACGGACGCGGCCAGGAAGAGACGTCTGGCCGTGTTGAAACACATCTCGTCAGATCTCCGAAGTTAAGCAACATTGGGCGTGGTCAAGAATTGGACGGGTTGCCACGCTCTGTTGGTGGGTAATAAGGGAATGGAGGAGCGGAAACGAACTGGCCACCCTACCGTACGTAAATGCCGTCTCTGGCACAACTCTGCGGAGGTTCGGACCTACCTTCGGGCAGAATACACCCTTACCTTACCTTCATCAGGATACATCATGCCAAGCTGCTTACTGGCAAAAGAGGAAGGCCAAGTTACCATGGTTGATAGAAGTAAACAAAGATCAAGGAACTGGGAGGAACAGAAAGAGACGTAAAAGACCGGACATCTCTGAGGAGGATGCATAACCAAATGAGGTTCCAGGACACACCACCAGTAAGGAAGGCAGGCACCCTCTTGACAAAGGAGAGGAAGGAACAACACAGCCAGAGGATTCGCAATTACTGGGCAAACATCAGAACCCAAAAACAATAGTTGAATATCCTGGTCCTTCGTCGGTCTGTACGAAACAAGAAGAAGAAGACGAAGAATAGGTTCGGTGATACTAAGCCAAAACTGCGAAGTATCTTGGAGAGTAGATTTCAGGAGATGTTAGTGAAATGGTTGCTCTCAAACAGAGGAGAATCAAACTGGACAAGGCATACCATGTCATTCCATGCATGCAGAAAACTTACGCCTCCATCCACCGATGAATGTCAAACTAAGACCGTCATTCCTCTACGCAGCAGAATACTTATCTCTAAGCAAGAAGTCTGCACTGAGAGTCATCGAAGTCCAAGAAAGGAAGTTCCAGATCAAGATCATAGAACCAAGGATTCTATCAGATGGAAGGCGATGGTGAACTCGACCAGCACTAAGAAACCCTCACAGATGTCAGAAGAAGAAGAAGAAGTACGTGAGGCAACGTCACATGTATTCGTCTTCCAGAAGGGGTGGCCTGTGACGTCACTCCCAACATCATTTTCTCGGGAACTGATTAAGATGTTTCTATGGTTAAACATTCTAGCTACATTGACCTCTCCTAATCAAGGAAAACAATTAATTAGCTGTAATTTAATTGTGAAGAAATGTGCACGATGTAATGCCGCCCCAACTGTTCGATTGGCGTTGACAATAATCCCATACGAACAGTTTTCCAAACAACTTAAATCTGTTATTGCTGAACACTTAGATTATCGTCGCGCCACCACCCCCTCCCCATCCAAGCGTCCACGAACCATAGTTTGGGAATTGCTAGCCTATAGCAATGTGTCAAAAGTCCTATTTCTAGGGAATGGAGATGACTGTTCAAATTTCTTGTAGTCAAGGTTGGACTCAGGGTCCTAATAGCTAAATACCGGTATATAAAATTTTGGTCAGATATGTCGAACAGTATAGATTTGTATAAAGATCGAACAGACAGGCATTCTGTTTTATATATAGAACATGGATAAATAGATAAGAGCCTCCGTGGCTAAGGCGGCAGGGAGTCGGCCTCTCACCGCTAGGTTGCGTGGTTCAAATCCCGGTTACGCCATGTGAGATTTGTGCTAGACAAAGCAGAGGTGGGACTATCCGTGTACTCCGGTTTTCCCTGTCATATTTCATTCCAGCAACACTCTCCAATATCATTCCATTACTTTCATTCATTAATAATTGCCCCAGAGGAATGCGACAGGCTTTGGCAGCCGGCACAATTCCTATCCTCGCTACTGGATGGTCGCTTCATTCATTCTATTCCTGACACCGTCGAATGACTGGAAACAGGCTGTGGATTTTTTCATATATAGACAGTTTGATAAAGACTGTGTTTTTATCGTAACAATATTGTCAGAGATGATTCTTAATCTAAATTCCTTCTCCCAACTCTTCTTCTCTAATTCTATGTTACGGTACATCTCAACTTGTTCCACGTGGTATCTCAGGTGGAAGATCGCTTTGTGTGAGTCAGAACAATGTGGCCCAAAGGTAGGAGTTCCCTGCTGTAAAGACACGTAACAGAGGAGGAGATGTAATCACATACACAAGTTCAACTACCGGATTAGCTTCTCTGTGTGGGCAGTTGAGGAGAACTGAATCCTGCTGCTTCTCCTGGAAGTCGTTACAAGTGCTGCGATAATTTTAACACTGGTTTACTAGGTGGGTTATTGAAAACAAAGAGAAAACTTGTTGTAGGTTTGAATACATAGTGAAGTAGAATTTAATATTAATGAAATGATAGGTACTGTTGTTATTAATCATCCAATTGGTACTAGAATATGATTGTACGGTCAGCAGACAAAGAGATTTGATAGATTTATTGATGTTCAGGCTTTGCGGCAGAACTTGTGATTCTGTTGTAGAGCTTTCAAGCCGTTAGCAACGGATGGACTCTTTGAAGGAAAGAAACCACTTTTTCGTTTGCAAAATTCAAATTAAAAATGAAAAGGCGTATGGCTTTTAGTGCCGGGAGGTGTCCGAGAACTTCGACTCGCCAGATGCAGATCTTTCGATTTGACGCCGACCTGCGCATCGTGATGAGGATGAAATGATGATGAAGATGACACATACATCCAGTACCCGTGCCAGGGGAATTAACCAATTATGGTTAAAATTCCCGTCACTGCCGGGAATCGAACCCGGGATCCCTGTGACCAAAGGCCAGCACGGTAACCATTTAGCCATGGAGCCGGACGCGAAATTCAAAGGATCATTAATAGCCTATGTCTTTCTGTCATGGTCATCCATCAATGGCTGCTTATTTCAAATGACCACCCGTTATAAGACAGCCTGCTTGGGTGCTAGGGCTATATTTCCGCCATGCTAACTTACGTAACGCGAATTTTCAGGTTACCCCCAACCATAAGATATATTTATTTTGTGAAATTTTTATATTATCGAACTTTAAACCACAACAAAGCAAGCATGCCACTTACTGCTCCATTGATAAATTACTTGAGAGGTCCTTCAAGAATACTGTAGTCTAATATACTAATGCCTGAAAAACATCCCTTAGAAAGAATTAACCGAGCTGAAGCAGATAACAACAGTAAACAAATGTTCATAACTTATCAGCCGGGCTGAGTGGCTCAGACGGTTGTGGCGGTGGCCTTCTGATCCAACTAGGCAGGTTCGATCCTGGCTCAGTCGGGTGGTATTTGAAGGTGCTGAAATACGTTAGCCTCGTGTGGGTGGATTTACCGGCACGTAAAAAAACTCCTGTGGGACTAAATTACGGCACCTCGGCGTCTCTGAAAACGTTGAAAGTAGTTAGTGAGACATAAAATAAATAACATTATTATACATTTTCATATCCATCACTCAAGAGTTGTATGTGCCAAGGAATACACTGAAAATGAATACAATAGAAAAAGAAAATGGCTAAAACTAATACTTTTTTCGAGCACAAACGACCCTGAATGTAGAAATCCATACAATATTCTGGACAAAATGCCCGTTCATATTTTTTGTTATAATAATAATAATAATAATAATAATAATAATAATAATAATAATAATAATAATAATAATAATAATAATAATAATAATAATAATAATAATAATGTGTATGTTGGGTATCCAGCCCGAATGGTGCTTTGATCCTCCGCAATTCCGCCAACAGCTGTCATAAATAGCCTAGGCGTCACTGAAGAGGCGTACTACGGAAATGAGGAGCGAGGTAGTTTCCCGTTGCTTTTCTCACCGATCCAGAAGTTGCTATTGCATATCAGTCTGCCAAGCCCAGTGAAATGTATGCACCAACCGACCCTATGAGCGATGTCTTCACACCATTCATAACAGGGACTGGCTGCACAAAGAATGGGATTACTAGCATCACTCATACCTCAGTCACTTTCATATTGTCAAAGCCAAGAATGAGACTGAGACAGATCTATGAAAGTAACAAATTTATTCTAGCCCATACCAGAAGACATAGTGCACTGTAAACACTACATCTTGCCAGCAAATATTAATAATCATAATAATAATAGTAATAATCATGCCTTGTCTTTCAATCATGATCATCATCATCTTCATCATCATGGTTTTGACTGACTCTAGATATCATTATTGCCAAGAACGATCTTTTTATTATCAAACGTTTCTTGGAGAAAGCAAAATGAACAATGATTCATTTAGAAACCAGATTTTCGTGGAATTGCAATCACAGACACATGACTTGCCTTTTGAAAAAAATATCTCTGGGTTTCAAAGTGCGTCCACTTGATCGCCTGTAAACAATTTACTGTTGGACGTATGTGAAGAGGGCAGGGAGTCATAGTTTACTGACTGCCATTAGTAGATGATACATTGTCAGCAGCCACTGCAGATGACATACTGCACACGTCAGCAGTTCAGCTCACGTGCGTCATCACTATTAGCGTTATCATTCCAAGATGTGCATCCATGCGTTGTATCTGGATAACGAGCTTTACTGAATTCTCATTAACCTTTGAGTTTGCTCCTGTTATTCTAAAGTAGATGCACATCAGGTCAAATAGCAAATCCTCAATCAGTACATACTAACGTAATTCTAAAACATCACATCTCTATCTTACACATAACCATTTTTTACGTAGCCCTTGTCGTGAATATGAAACAATAAAACAACTGTTGCCAGTTACATGAAGATGTATCAACAATTCACAATACGTTTCTGGGACTGTGGTTATCTATCAGGTGATGAAATAGGTTGTTAGTTCGCTTGCTACAGTCTAATTCACATGACTTTATTATTATTATTTGCGTACAGACCCTGCTGAATCACTCAGTGTTTTTATTATTCAATTTTCCCGTCTTCCATGTGGTTTTCGTTTCTTCTCAGTGATCTCTCTTCCTTTCCTCAGTCCATTTGGTTCCTAGTCTACTTGGAACTTCATTCTCTGACTGTACTACCCATCTGTTTGCTTTCTTTTACGGAACATACTTATGTTTACTATTTCTGGTATATCTGTCTTGGCTTTCCCCAAATTCTTTTTGACTTCTTGGATCCATGGTAGACTCTTCAATTTTCTGGTATGTCATGATCTTGCGTGTAAGCCTTGTGGCTGGGAGTATTTGAACGGATCCATAAAATTTTAATCTTCGTTTTCTAATGAGGAACTCTGCACTGACTCACATTAGCGCTCGTAGTGGTAGAAAAAGACAAATTGCTAATCTGTTCGACCGGATAACGATCATTAAGAAAAGGAATGTAATTTATTGGAATATATAAACAATATATACTCGTATTTTATTATTTTATTATATTTTACTTACCTAAAATTCTTAGCTCATATCCCTAGGATATTTTCAATATTGAGTTGCTTGCCTGAAGGGATTTTTTCTTGGTATTATCTTTAAAAATACTGTTTGTCTGTTCTTACAATATTTCGCTTTTTCACTGTAGTAGAAATTTGATGGCTGTTTTTAATAATAAACCTACATTCTGAAAGAGATTTCTCAGACCGAACCGCGTACATATGTCCTTATTGTGGTACCCGGGTAGGTAACGGGTTAATTCGTTTAGATTTGTAAGCAAAAGAATAAGATTCTTTCGTCTACGAATTCTACTGCGTAGTTACAACAAGTGTTGCACGTACGTTGACTCGCAGTAACCATTATTTCTAGATTATCTGTAGAGGTCCTTCATCAAAAGGTTGTTTTAATAATTCCGTTTCACGTATTCTTCTGACTTCAGAATAGACTCCGAAGTTTTAGGTGGGATTCGATTAGAATGCAAACATATTGAAACGAGTAACAAGTGTAGTCCAACCTACACGACGGTTCTGTTATGAGGCTTGCATAAACAGCAGGAGTACGACCAATCAGAACCCCTAGCATTTATGTTACTTTTGCTACATCACGGAAGAACGGGCTGAAGGACACTTCCTAATAACCAAATTAGTTTGCATTCTATACTATGACTGCCTTAAAATTTGGAGTCTACTTCAGACTCAAGAAGGATGTCTAAAGAGGAGACTATTGATTAACTCTGTCTTGCTGAATGGGACAATTTAGAATAAAATTACCCTACTATAACTCAAACAAAAAGGAAAGTAACGCCGCAGCCGTGGTGGTGGGATATCTTCAATCTCGCACGATTCTCCTTGATTGTGTATGTGTGGCCCATTCATCTTTACGACCGCCATAATAAAGTCTATAATCTGGTTCAAATGAACTCGCATCTTTACGCCGTATATATATATATATATATATATATATATATATATATATATAATATCCTCCGTCAACGATAACTTTCTCCAGGGAGGTTGAAACTGCTAATAAAGACGACTCTATCTAGATCTTACCCTCTGTTCACAAAGATTGCCATCTCTTTTTAGAGGAGAAAGAAATGGGAACTAGAAAATGAAATGAATCTTATTTCCTTACCGATGGATTTCTGATCTTCTATCTTTTTCCTCTCTCCCTTGTCCCTCATTTACTTTCTTTCATCACCATATTTATTTTCCTCATTTTCTTGTATTTCTCCCTTCTCTGTCTTCCAAGCCTTTCTTCGACTTAATTTACTAATTCGAGGTTATTGCTTTAGAGGCAGTTGAGAGAGAGAATGAGAGACGAAGTAAGGTTGACGTTCTTCTCTTGTTTTGTCTCCGTTGCCATGGTAACATAAACTGTGTGTTCAGAAAGTTACACAGAACGGTCTCCAATAAAATGTAAGGCGTACGGGACAAAAGACAGGAAGTAGTAAAATTCAATTTGATTATAATTGAATTCGGTCCTCTTACGAGTGTGTGTGTTATTTCAAAATAACTGTGTTTTTCATCTCCATACCTTTTCGATTATCGCCTTCCTTCTCTTTCATTTTCGCCTTTTTAATTTTTCGTTATACAAGAATTGTTATTGCTGATGATGTAAAGGGTTGTGAAAGTAGCAATTCTTTCTGTGAGGATTAACTCTCTTTGCAAGCCATGCACGAAGATCGCCGTCTTATTGACACGCAAAACGCAAGCATTGAATTAATTCAACGAGGCGTTCATTTACATTGCGTAACACTGAGTTTTGTTGTAGAGTGAAAAGAAATTATACTTTATCCCCTCACTAAGGGGAGTGGAAATTTTAAAATCGAGAAACTTGGAGACATTTTTATACTTCAGTCCTTTAAACAAACGTTAAATGAAATTATAACAAACAAATGTTATTGCTTACCATTATTGAATTATATCTTCTTTCGGGTTTATAAGTTAAACTTGCAAGTATACTTTCTTTCTATATCGAGAACATCTCATCATTTACATTCAACATTTGTTAAAGTGCTACATTGTTATCCTCAATCAATGAATATTCAAGATAAACTTAAATATTATTTATTGATATCTAGTACATGTTTCGTCCCCAAAGGGACATCATCAGCTAAAAATAAATTAATATTAATATATCAGAAATAAATATTAAAATTGGAAAGACACATTAAAATTTTGGACAATTTAAAATAAGATCTTCAAATTGAAGATATTAATAGATATTAATAAATTATATATTGTATTGAATAGGCGGACCGCTCAATTATAATATTTAAGTTTATCTTGAATATTCATTGATTGATTATAGTCAATACGGGATTAGTATTACTTGAAATGAAGCTGTTAAAGCTGATCACTTCTATTGTTATCCTCATACATTTGCTGCAGAAGTGGATTTATTGTCAGAATCTCACGCTGTAATTAATACAGTTAAAGGCATGTGTTTCTAATCTGTAAATTCCGATGTCATTTTCTTCCTCTGTCAACATAATATGCCTACCGTTAAGATATTATTATTATGACTATTATTATTTATTATTATTATGATTATTATTATTATTATTATTATTGTTACCGTGTTTTGCGGTAGTTATGCGTGAAAGAAGGTGCGGGGTGGTGAATAGGTCTCAAGCTACGAAAGTACAATTTATTTAAAATTTAACAAGGTTATATTTTTCTTTCAAAATAAAGAAATAACAAGCATGGCAGGTACAGAGTAGCAAGTCAAAAGGTAGTTACAATATTTACAGGATTTGGGCTTCGAGCCCCGAATTCACATTTCTAGGGCAATTAGCCCAACTTTACTCCAAAATAAGTTTTACCAGAGGGGCCGAAAACCCCATTCATGTCCCAGAGCACTTGCTCCAAATTACACAGAAAAGCCTCCTCGAGGCATACAACACTCAATTTTCGAAAAGAGCCACTCGCTCTCAACTTTAAGCCTCTCAAAGGCCACACCAAACTCCACCTTCAAGTTGTCCTCTCGGGACATAGACACAGGGGTAAAATACCCAACCTACTGAGGTCTATTAAATGAAAAAGGGTAATTACATGACCTCTAAAATAACAATTTGAGAGGAGGCGATCTTGCGCCCCTAATACGCTTTGTTTAAAACCTACTTGGCACTAGGCCGTTAATACAAGGGCTAATCCCATACTAAAGAGGTGACTTAATAAGGAAATAATTTACATTAAGTCGAAGAAGGTTGTGAAAAGTATAAGTTCACCTCAAAAAATATGAGTGGGAGCTCGAGAGGGTTAAGCACTCTCTATCCCAATATGTAGTTTAAAAGATAGAATAGATAGAAGTTTCTTTACATTTTAAGGAAGGTTACATAATGGAAAAACTTCGGACCCGCCCCGAGAGTTAAACTGCTGAGCAAGCAAGAAAAGAAGTAATTAGTCGGCCATTACCTGGTTGTTGACTGTCGCCGAAGAAAGAGGCGCTTCCCGCCCCCTGCTATGTACTTTACACACTGAAAGATGGAACAGAAGTGGCCCGGAGACCCAAAAATCAGCAGTTTATATCCTCTCGCGGAAGGTTCGAGGCGTTAGGGGAATGAGAACACCCTCCCACAAAAACTTTTATTGGGTAGGATACCGCAACATATTCCAGTTGGGGGAAGCTACATTCAATTGGTCAGAAATAAATTAAAGAAATTCGGGATAGGCTAAATACAAAACAAGGGGAAAGAGAGGGGTATACAGCCAACTTAAGCAATAACAGAAAGAAATTTAACAAGAAACAAACTTTTGAAATAAAAATTTCTCCAAAAAAAAAAAAGTTCATTCACTCCGCACTAGGGTGCACTATTGTTGATCTTCAGTAGTGCCCTCTAGAAGAGAAAGTTCACACTTCTTACTACAAGCAAAACAAAAATACGTCGAAAATGACATAGTTCAAAAACTCCAAATTTTCCACGTAGTGACATCTTCTGAGAAACTTGAAAATTAATACCATCAATAAAGTTCAGACTTCCTCCAGCAGAGGAGTTTCAATTGGCGCACATTTTAAATTAGGGGCGTGGAGGTGTACCGCCCGGTACAATTATTATTATTATTATTATTATTATTATTAAGTTTATGTAAACCTCATAGCATTGCGTCATTCAGGTAGACTCTACTTATCACTCGCTTTAGTAACCTTGCATTCTAACCTATTACTGCATAAACATTCGGGCCCTATTAATGACCTGTGGTAGCCATGTGTGTTCCCATAGCTAAGTTGATTTTATGTAATAGACTGATACATCTCAAAATCTGTGAGCGGATTGTTTGTACTCGTGGAACAGCCGCAGTTGTAAGCAGAGTGTGATCTTTGTGTTTTACATCCAGTTGTTTATTCATGATCGCGTTTTTGTATTAGTTTGGATGAATCGAATGAGTTCAGTAAAGGAATCTTACATTTTCATTTCATACAAATTTTATAGCATGAAAATGAGTGCACATTTCTCCTCTTTGTGCAGCATAGTTGTATGCTTACATTGGCGATTTATACACTCACAAATGCGATGTCCATTAATGTGAAACCGTACCTGATACAGGCTTACTATCTGGCCAACGGTTGTCATGTTATGTCATGTTTTCTATTGAGTTCGCGGTTATTTTTCTCATGAAGAATATTAAATAGGATAAAAATCAGGGAAGGTTTTTCGCTTATTTGTGGTGTCGTTAAAAGTTGAACAGTGTCGTAAAGGCAACGTAATGGATCGGTGCTCCAACAAGTCATAACAGTGTGTAAATCTATTTGTAGAGGATACGGCCCCTTGCGAGTACATCGGCCTTGTTTGCCAGTGTTTTATATATTCTTCTTCACTGAGCCGTTGCGAAACACATTTGACGCTACATTTGCTCTTATTCTTTTCCCGTTCCTTGCGCTGCAGTAATAAAAGCACCCAGCCGTACTTCACATACGCGAGCAATGACCTGTCCATCTCAGAATAGTTCTAATTGCTCTGTTTCGTATTACACGCTCCTGTGTTATTCCTCACACAGTGTTCAATTCTCTTTACGACCTACACTCCCATTCTCCCAACCTTTTATTGCATTCTTGGTTTTATGGCATATGAATAAATAATTACCGGTATTACTGAGAATTTTTGCAATAATTTGTGATTATCCAAAAATCTTAAAATAAGGCATGTTTTAATTCTGAAAACATGTCTTAGCAGACAAAGTAGGGGCCCCTTTACTATGAAAAACGTAAAATAAAGCAATTTCCTCAATTGTGCCGACCTTTGAAGGGCTACAGGGTCAGGAAATGTTTCAAATTTGAGTAGTAGCTCTATCAAACTAAAAAAAATCGAAAATCACTGTTGGCCTAAATGCAGTTCCAGGAAAACCACCTAAAAATTCCTTGTGTCTTTACTCGTTTCTTTTTATTCAAATCGTAGCTAAATTCACTTATTTACATAATTTTTTCTGTAATGTGTTCCTTGGTTCAATACCTTCAGGCGTTTATTTCGATATTTTGAAAAATGTCCACAACGAATGTAGTTATGAGTACTTAAGTGAAACTTTGTATTGAACCACATTAGCGCTCGTAGTCGTACGAAAAGGCAAACTGCTAATGTAATCGACCGGATGACGATGATTAAGAAAAGCATTGTAATGTTTAGAAATAAATAAAGAATATATTCTCACACTTTATTATATTTTAATTACCTAAAATTTGTAGCTCATATCCCTAGGACATGCCTGAAGGGCTAAAACTTTGGATTTTTTGTTTAATTTTAATGAAAGGAATTTCCTGCCTTCATGTTCCTTCAATACTTTGTTGAATATGGCATACACTGTATGAGCCTTGTTTATACAGTAGATGACATAACTGATGTCGAGCTTGGCCGACCCATGCGTAACAATTCTCAACAATACTTAATAATCCAGCCAATCAGAAATTGGATCAGAAACTGCCAACTTGAAGTAATGAAATAAAATTTAAAGTATCTTCATAACAAGTGAGGAAACCAGAATGTCTTTACGCAAGTGAATGTCTAGTTTTGAACTGTGGTTTAGATAAACTTGAATGAAGAATCATGAGGAACATCTTAGGTGCAATGTAAATAATTGATTTATGAAATAATAAAGAAATATACCCGAACAATAATAGAAGCAATAAGGAAAAGGAGATCGCTATTATTGAACATATGTATAGAATGGATGATAATAGATCGACAGATCAGATGTTCAAGTACCTTTGGAAGAAAATGTCAACAAGAAGCTGGATACAAGAAGTCGAAAAAGATGTATAAAGAAATGAAGTAAACGTGGAAACTATGTAAAGAAAGATTTGAAAAGTGAGGTTTAAGAATGTAAGGATTCTAAGGAAGAATAAAAAGGAAATCCTGTTCAAAGTGGTCTGAGGATAGAGGAATAAGGCATAGTGCAATGATGAGGGAATACTGGATAGGACAGAAGAGGAAACAACTAGAAAGGAGGAACAGCAATTGACAAGTGGTCTCTAGCAGGCTTCATCGTAAAGAAGAAGGCATTATAATACAAAAGTGAAACCGGAATGTCTATACGGGAGCCAATTCCTAGTATTAAATTACAGAGTATGTAGGCCTGAAATATTAGAAAAAAGAATTATTAGAAAAGATCTTGGGTCCAATGGAAAACACAGAATTGTGGGAATTAAGAATTAATAGTCCGCCTCTGTGGTGTAGTGGGTTATTGTGATTAGCTACGAGCCCAGCAGGTCCGATTTCGACTTTCGACTCTGCCACGAAATTTGAAAAGTGGTGCAAGGATTGGAACGGTGTCCACTCAGCCTCGGGAGGTAAACTGAGTTGAGGAGGTTCGATTCAAACCTCAGAATTCCTCGAAGTAGTTTTCCGTGGTATCCCACTTATCCTCCAGGCAAATGGCGGGATGATACCTAACTTAACGCCACGGCCACTTCCTTCGCTCTTCCTTGCCTATCCCATCCAGTTTTACCATCCCCTCCACAAGGCTCCTATTCAGTATAGAAGGTAAGGGTATTGGTCCTCCCTTCCATTTGTATCCCCGACCAAATATCTCACGCTCCAAACACTGCACTTGAGGCGGTAGAGGAGGAATCCCTCACCGAGTCTGGGCGAAAAGCCAACTCTGGAATGGTAAACTACTTCTTCTTCGATTGCTTTATTTTTTGCCACAGCTGAGGGGTTGCAGATGCGAACTGTGCTCTCTGTTTCTGTAGTGGTTGGTAGTGTGGTGTTTTGTCTGAATATCAAGAAGAGAGTGTTGGGACAAACACAAACGCCCAATCCGCGAGCCAGAAGAATTAATCACACAAGATTAAAATCCCCGGACCGACCGCGAGTCGAACCCGGGACCCTCTGAACCGAAGGCATCAATGCTGACCATTCTGACTCTGGAGGGTAAACTTATTAAATGAATAAAATAAAAATAATATCTATTTTTAATATAATGCGTGTGTAAATTAGATTCAAAATTTCGAAATTAACATTTAGGGGCTCCACCTATTTACGCCACTGCATTAAAATATTATCTTAACGATTGCCGTGTGCATAATGCATTTTGAGCTGTATTCATTTTTTCATTACATAAATCGCACCACATCGAGTTATCACTGGATACTCCAGACCGTAGTTTGGAGGAAGTTGCACGTCAACACTTCCTGGACAAAATTACTTGATACAACTATGGCTTCGCATTTCATTGCATTCCTTTGTATCTTCATCACGGATTAAATCCACTTCAGCTTTATGTTCTAATTACTGTAAATATAATGCTATTAATCAAAGAAGGGTTCAAATTCTTCCTCCCTTATTGCTTCGACTATTTCTTTATTAAGTTTGGTTACCCTTCAATCTTGGCGCAGCCCCAATCCAATCAGCTGGCAGCTCTTTGTCAGGAACGGGACATTGCGTGCCCTGTTTGGAGACACGCACAACATGCGGCATGCATCCCTCTACGTAACTCTTTCTCCTTCCCTGTCGTTAAAAGAATTTTCTCGCTCCACAGGACCCACAGAAAAAAGAAGAAGAAACGGTGGATGTCTTCATTTCCGTAAGTTCTGTTTGTCTTCTTCTATTTCTATTGATTGTCACCTGTTACAGATGGAGAGGAGCAATATGAGAATAAATATTTAAGAAATAGAGGAGTCCGACTCATTAAATGAATAGTCAGCGTCGAGGCCTTCGGTTCAGAGGATCACGGGTTCGATTCC
The DNA here is from genome assembly GCF_040414725.1 of Anabrus simplex. Taxonomy (NCBI): domain Eukaryota; kingdom Metazoa; phylum Arthropoda; class Insecta; order Orthoptera; family Tettigoniidae; genus Anabrus; species Anabrus simplex. The sequence continues at coordinate 20,562,615 of NC_090276.1, forward strand.
CGACCGGATAGGGGATTTTAATCACGTCTGATTAATTCTTCTCGCTTGAGGACAATATTTGTGGCTTTTTGTTTGTCCCAACACTTTCCTCTTCATATTCAGACAGCACACCACGAAACCAACCATCACAGAAGCACGCAATAGTGATTACAACCCTCCAAATAGGGTTGGCGTTAGGAAGGGCATCTGGCCGTAAAACAGGTCCAAATCCATGTATGCGACACACTTCGCATCCGCGAAGCCACAGATGTGGGAAGTGAGCTAGTAGAAGAAGGATAAAAATTACAGGAATGCAATCTAACTACTTTAAATTGAATTTGAGACTATGCAATACACATTTCTCAAGAAAAGGTGGTCGGATTGGACTTGCCTTTGACCGTTTGGACCCGGAATGCAAAATAAATAACTTCCTAGAAAGAAACAAAATCTACAGTAGTGGAGTCAACAAGTAGCCTTGCGGTACACTTCCTGTCTCAAAAATATCTTACTGACTCTCAGCCTGTTTCCTTCCAGAAAGCAACTCAAAGTTGATAACACCCTAGGGATTTAGGTAAATTTTAGGTAAATAAAATATAAGTAAGTATGAGAATATATTTATTTATTCCTAAAAATGACCTTACAATCCTCTTCTTAATCATCGTTATACGGTCAATTAGATTAGCGGTTTGCCCTTTTCTACCACTACGACATCTAATGTAAGTCAATGCATTCTTTCACATAAGCACTTATAACTACATTCCGCGTTGACATTTTTCAAAAATCAAAAAACTGCTTGCGGATATTGAACCAAGGAACACATTACAGAAATAAATATGTAAATAAGTTCATTTCGCTAGGATTTGAATCAACAAGAAAACGAGTAAAAAAACAAGCGATTTTGGGCTCTTTTTTCCGGAACTGCAATTAGGCTGGAAGTGATTTTCGAAATTTATTTGTTTAGTGTTTTATAACTATTCAAGACTCAAAATGTGAAACATTTCCAGGCCCTTAAACCCTTCAACTTTGAGTTTAATTTTATTTTAAATGTATTACAATAAATTACTGCATAAATATTAGAACCCTGGATGTGATTCAAGATAACATATGTTGACTACTTCAAAACCGGCAATATATGTATTTTTGTTGAAACACGACCTGTATCGTCCAGTTTACTTTTCTTTTAAATTGCTTTCTGTGACCAGGTTTCTTTGTATTTTCGATAGCTCCTGGGTGCTGTTGTTGCTGCACCACCAGTATATCTCAAATTTCTGACGTTTTTGATCGTCAATGAACAAACCTTAAACCAGATACTTATTGCACTTGTCCGATGTTAATTCAAGGTATACATTAAAAAGTAGTGGAGTCAGCAAGTATCCTTGTGGTACCCTTCCTGTCTCAAAAATATGTTACTGTCTCTCAGACCTGTTTCCTTTTCGTTAATACCTTAAACCGGCCACTATGTACTTCCATTTTATAGTATAAAAGTATTTACTATCATCTACGAAAAACAAACTATTTTTACCATTCATGACGTAGTAGCAACCATTGCCCTGAAAATTTAATGATAATTTATGCTCCACTTTGTTCTCGATTATGCGAGTTACGGATAGCGTTAGCGGTTCAATTACTGGGAGCTTTGTTTGCACCGTGTGGTGCGCAGAACCTTGCAGGCCCTAAGTTCCATTAATATTACACTCGGTGTCCCGGAAACACGCGCCACAATTCAATTACAAAGAATTGCCCGAAGCTCCAGACTTTAATTGCAACTCGATATGCGCCCCCGTTCGATTGGCCGTTTAGCGATCCGACCACTTCCGTACGTGAGCCAAGTTATCCCATTACCGTTCTGATTGATCATTATTCTGATCGCACATACACTCAGTCTTGCACAGAGAAGACTCCACCCATTCTCTTACACGTCCGCACTAGTTCAGTGAACTGGAACACCGCTACCAAAATCTTTCCTAATTATATATTGAAACAACGCCGTCTCATTGCGCGCCATTAATATTATTTTCTTGTCAGAATTTCTTATTCCTTTTTTTACATGATCTTTACATCATATGAAATTTCTGATGTCTTTGATTGTCAATGAACATACCTTAAAGGAGATATTTATTGCAGGTGTCCCATGTTAATTCAAGGTATACATTAAAAAGTAGTGGAGTCAACAAGTATCCTTGCGGTACACTTCCTGTTTCAAGAATATGTTACTGACCTTAAACTCCTGTAGTCTTGGAACTGTTCCCGGCGAGAGAGATCGTGGACGAGTTCCTACTCGATGGTCGAATACAACTGACCAATAGCCTCCTCAGAGATCACGATTCTCAAAATTGAGGGATCGATAAGAAAGACAGAGAGAGAGAGATTCTTTAGAATAATTTTAATATCATGTTTATGTATAATGATACTTTGAATGTTCTTTCATTTATTTACTACTTTAATTTTCTGCATTCTTGCAAAGTGCACTGTGTGTGTGTGCTTTTTTCTTGGATCGTCAGCCGAAAAGTCCTTTGACGTTAGATGTAGGACCTTTTTAGCATGTCTCTAGAGATGGCTTAAAAATAACGTAACAGTTATTTTGTCACGGTTACGTAATTATAACGGTTACAGTTTGTTACAGATATAATAAAGTGTTACTGTTACTTTTCGTAACGAAAGATAACAGATATAAAAGTAACGTGTTACTGTTACTTTCTGTAACGAAATATAAACTACTGAAAATGTAACTCTTTCTCCACGTGGTGACTTCTAACAGTGATATCATGAACATTTCCCCTCCCCAACTCACCGTCCATTGCTAACGTTTAATCCCCTTCTCATTCACAACCTATCACATGTTTTCGGAGCTTCCAGTAAAGTCTCACATGTAGAGGATGTTATCTGGAGCTAGTTGTTGTTTGAGTCATCAGTCCATAGACTGGTTTGATGCAGACCTCCGAACTGTTGCATCTTACATCTGCTCTAATATGCTTGACATATTGATACCTTGCTTTACCCCTACTGTTCTTACCTCCTACACTTCTCTCATAAACCAAATGAACAAGTCCTATACAACTTTTTAATGTAGTATTTATTTACAGGAACACTATTGGCAATGATACTTTAAAATTATATTTTACGCCTTCCACTAAATTGTTATTCCTCCCAGCACGAATAAAATTGTTTGATGATGATGCTTGTTGTTTAAAGGGCCTTAACATCTAGGTTATCGGCCTCAATAAAAATATTTACAGCCCAGATTGTATTTCCCTATTCCCCGACTTCGCATGCCGATCTCATTGAATTCTGATGAGCCATTTTCTCGTGGCTCGGCGTTGATATGGACTATGCAGAAAAAATTTAAATTAATGAATATCTCTGTTGTCATAGGCGGTACGGTAAAATTGTATAAGACCTAAGTGATCGTAATTTCTATTATCTATAACTTTTGTTTTGCAGTGTTTATCAATAGGATTAATAATAACATATATATCTGATAATTCATTTTTCCCCCGGCGTGAATAAAAATATTTATAGTCATATTCCTTATTGCATTATTCCCCGACGTATTTAAATATATTTACGATATTTTACATATCCTTTCAGTACCATGGTTTAAAATTATACATAATTACTTAACTGTAAAATTCTAAGCTGAAATATTATGATTTAAATATAACATTTTAAATTCCAAGAAGCGTGAGATATTGGAAAATCAACCCATAACTAATTGCATTTACTGTGCCACAAACTCTTCAATGTTGATTCAGAATAACTTTAAGTGGCTAAGGTATTTCAGGATGGACGACTGAAATACATTAAATGTAAAATATATTTGGATGGAATTTTCTATGTGAAATGAAGCTGTTGGTTAAGGGGACTTGTACATGACATTCATGGAATATTTGCTTATATTCATGGTACTCCTTCTACTGAAAAAGTTTGAAAGTATTATGATACTTTCACTATACCTTTAGTAGCATTTCCATAAAAGTTGTACTTTCACAAACATTACTTTTGTTACAAATTTTTTAAAGTGTTTTTTAAACATTCAATCATTTTTGTCACTTCATGGGTTGGTACGGGAACATGTATCTCAGAAAGCAGCAACTTGACTGAAATGAAATTTTTTACAGATGTCTAGTGTGTGAGAATTTTACAGTGTGAACATTTATACTTACAAACAAACAAAAAATTCTGAATTTTCAGTGGCTGGTCCTAACTAAATATGGGAAGTATTTCACGTATAAACCTAAAAATGGTCGACATTAATCTAATATCTGCCTAAGAGTCCTGTACAAAATTTCAGCTTTCTACCTTAAATAGTTTCTGAGATAATTGTACCGACCCATGAAGTAACGAAATTTATTGAATGTTACAAAGTTAAAAATTGGTAAATCACAACTGTTAATGGTTTAAAATTCTTCTAAAGGTATATTGAAAGTATCATAATAATTAAAACCTTGTTCATTTCAAACTTCAGTAGCAGGAGTCCATAATATACGTAAATATTGGAGTATTTTCTATGATTTTCACGAACAAGTCCCCTTAAATGTCTAATAGCCCGCCAGTATGAACTCAGAATTAAAAGTGAAATCGCAGCAACGTCTGTTGGAAAACGAAATTTTTAATCAACATTAAAACGCCGAGGAATATGCACACCGAAAGTGTTATTTTATAATCGCTGCATACTAAATTAGGCCGTGTCATCACTTTGTTAGCAAGCGATACAAAGTTGTTCATATTCAAGTGTTGCTTTAAGGCACAATGATTTAATTCTCAGTTAAATACAAAGCAATCATAAACCTGAGAAAGATTCGATCCTTCCTTTTTTTACGGGAAACTGAGAGAATTCTGGAACGTATCCATTGCACAATAGTTTACTCTGCGTATTTCGTGTTCTCTAATATTTGCTCCATATATTTCCCAAGAACCGGGAGCATGTTTGCAATGATTACAAGTTCGCCAGAACTGTCGTTCAGGGAATTCCTGCCGGTGTTGTGGCAACGGACCAATAAACAACTACCGTAATTCCATCACCACAAATCGTGCTTTTCCACGCCACCCACATCGGAGAAAGCAGAAAGCACGAGAAATGTTTTTCCTCCACCCTCTTTCTTTCTTTCTTTCTTTCTTTCTTTCTTTCTTTCTTTCTTTCTTCCTTCCTTCCTTTCTTTGTTCCCCTTTATCATGTTCCTTCTTCTCAATTTCTTCTTTACCTCTCTTCTGTAAGTCGAACAATTCTGCGTTCCTTTTTTGTTACCGAAAGCTATATATGTTTCTCCGCTACCACAAAAAACGGGCGGGCGAGGTAACAAAAAGGAAAACTTGCCGTAACTTTTTCCAATCTTCCGCCGCACTTGAAGTTAACATACGAGGTGACAAATTGACTTGCCCTGGCTCGGCGTTTTCTGTTGTATGCCTTTTTATTTCCTGGGTTAAATGCTTTAGGTCATAAATTACCTTCTAATCGTTTGTTTAGAAAGGTTAAAATTATTTAGACCAGTCCAGTACATTACAAATTACCATAGCATTTCAATGTTTTGTCTTATGAATGGTCACTTTTTCTCGTATAAAACCTTCATCGTCTCGTAATAGAGTCTCGCGGTATAGGGTGTCTCACAACGCTATATATTGAGAATATTTTTTTCAGTTTAACGACACTTTACAGGGTGCTTCTTGTGCTAAAATACGATGGAAAATCTCTGAATATTAAAATATGCTGCATTTTTACCAGTACTCATAATACTTTTTATCTGCTACCACAATTAAAAACTGTATGTTTTTCTAAACAGTCTTGCGTCCGAAAAGTTGTCTTTTCTGAATTCTGTGAAGTAAGGTTATTTTATTCCATACTATGGCGAAATATAGCTTCTTTACAGACTCAAAATTGTACGGAAGATAACACTTTTATTAGATATCATCTCTGATTAGCTGAATTCCGGCTCACACCAATGTAAATGCGGCATATTCGTAGAGATTTTGAATCAGCTGCCACCAAATTTAAACTTTCCTGATTGCATTCGTCTTTCTTTCCTAATCCCTTTACACCCCAGGGTTGGTTTTTCGTCAGACTCAGGGAGGGATCCCAGCTCAACCGTCTCAAGGGCAGTGTCCTGGGGACACGACTGGGATGGAGGACCAGTACGTCGCCCAGGAGCCTCAGCTGCTATGCTGAACGAGGGCCTTGCGGGGTTGAGGGTGATGGGAAGAGTAGAAGCGATAGACATGGAAGAGGGAAGGAAGCGGCCGTGGCCTTTATGTTAGGTACCATTCCGGCATTTCCCTGGAGGAAAAGTGGGAAACCACTTCAAGGAAGGCTGAGGTGAGAATCGAACATCCCCCCCCCCCCTTTATACAGTTGACCTCCCGTTCCAGCACTCGTACCACTTTTCAAATTTCGTGGCAGAGCCGAGAATCGAACCCGGCTTCCGGGACTGGCAGCTAATCACACTATCCACTACACCACAGATAAAAAACCCTATCCATCTACACCACCAAAGCATGGCGTCTCTGCATCCTTAGCGCAAGTAATCTGCTCCGTGAAGATCTTGATTATTGTTTAGGTTATTACATTTCCGACATGTAAATATAGCATATATATCGCAGTATATCATACATTTTTCATTATTTTAATTAATCCAGGACTGGAGGTCCATGTTTGCGACTGTGGTAGCCTAGTGGATTGTTCACTGCTTTAAATAACATTAAGTTTGAATGTTTATTACCTTTCCTCCATGTACACACCTATGATATCCTTCATAGAGGCACCAAAAGCAGGTCACTGCAACAAATTACTTTCTGGTAACTTGATTTCACAGAGCCATCTATTGGATTAACATAGAAAGATCTGCATAGAAAACTTTCAGAGGGCCATCTACCGGCGAATACAGTTAATTACAACGACCTAAGCGTCGTATTATTCGAATAAATTACTATTTCACGCAAATAAAAGAATGAAATAAATAATGTGTTTCCAGTATTCGTGAGAAGGAGACATTTCTTTTAATGGGTGTCAGTACTGCGGTTTTCTCACAATATTGTGTTAAACGTTCAAATTATACATACATATTTCATTCAAAATATGTAAATTAGTCAAAGTATAGAATAAAATATTTTAGGCAAAAGTAATAGGTTTACCTTTAGTCGTTTCCAAATTCCATCCTCGCCTTCTCACTCGTAAGATAAAATTTCACAATCCGTGGCTGTTGCATAAATAACCATTAGAGCACACACCATGGCCTGTTGTATTACATCACTGCATCCGTAGTGTACCTACGTCTCGAAATTTGTGATTATATACTATTTAAAACAATGATGAGTTAACAATTTATAACGTTACATTTTTACTTTTATAACTAGAACCAGGATTCTTTTTTTTTTTTTTTTTTTTTGGCATTTATAGGTTAGAATGCAAACGTAACTGACGCGAGTAACAAGTATACACTAGCCTGCACAATGGTTATGCTATGATATTTGCATAAACATTAGGGGTACGGTCTATCTATTTATGTGCACTGGAAGACATTTCCTACTAACCACATCAGTTTGCATTACAACTGCCTAAATACCCGTGATCTTCTTATAAAGGAAAATATTTTAATAACTTAATTTTATTATATTCTGCTCATGACCTCATACAGTTTATTTTAAAGACGCGTAGATAATGAAGAAGAAACCAACATTAGGATGTAATACATCACAGTATTTCTGTTCCTCTAGACCAGGGGTTTCGAATTTGTAAGGGCTCGAGGGCCATTTTGGAAACCTTAGTCATGTTCGCGGGCCGCACTTGAATAGGCCAATTTTCGTTATTAAAGTCTGCAAATACTACAGAAGCACCATTATGAAATGATATGCATAGTTCAATTGAAATGAGGGTTTGATAATTTTAATTGCTTAAAACTTTATTTTAAAATTGCATAAAAGAGTGAAATTGGAGCCAGACTGAGTGGCTCAGACGGGTGAGGCGCCGGCCTTCTGACCCCAGATTGGCAGGTTCGATTCTGGCTCAGTCCGGTGGTATTTGAAGGTGTTCAAATACGTCAACCTCGTGTCGGTATATTTACTGGCGCGGAAAAGAACTCCTGCGGGACAAAATTTCGACACCTCGGCGTCTCCGAAAACCATCAAAAGTAGTCAGTGGGATGCAAAAATAACAACATTATAAGTTGAAATTTGGATTTTAAATGTTTTAAAATTAAAAATAATTTATTGAGAACAAGTGAATACTTAAAAAGAGGAAATAGTATTAAAGAATGGTTAGTTTTGACTTGGGTATATATGGCGTATAAAAATTCATACGTTTTTGAACGAGCTATTAAATATTTTTATGACTTTTCTTCACATTATTTCTTACAGTGCTCTCGCGGGCCGCAAAAATGGCTTCGCGGGTCGTCTTTTGGAAACCCCTGCTCTAAACTATAGGCGGATAATGAAGGAGGCCCACACCTCGAGCTAACCACATGAGCATGGGCAGAGCCGAGAGCAGCAGACTTCTAATAGTTGGTGCTGTAAAGACTAGATGGCGATATACGGAGACAGGGCGCAAGCAAAGCCACAGCAATGTACCGTTAGGTAAGCTCCACATTTGCGTAGGAAGAGTTGCATATATAAAAGGGGTTAAAACCAAGTTGTATCCCCAAATATCTAATCCACACAAACCGTAGTGTGGTCAAAAATATACTTGATGATCGTTTACATTTTAACCTATTAATGCTTGAAATTGCTGGTCCTAGTGACTGCACATGCCAGTAGATCGTGTATTTATAAAGAAATTCAAAAATAAAAACTTGCATTTAACATTTCTTCAACGCATTTTCAAAGCTATAAATATACAATCTACAGTCCAACGAACGCAGTTAGTACTAACACACAAATATACGGTATTACTTTTCAGATGAATTGTGTTGCTCTAGTGTAGACCTGTCATGGTGAATGCTTGTAAATTAAATTTCCTGTCTCATTTTCTTTCCACTTTTTGTGCATGCATAATAAACTTCCTTCTTTACACTCTCAGATCTGTATTGTGTTTTCTGACGTTCAGAGATGCGCTTCGCAAGATAAGAGCTTCAAGCAAACATGTTCCCTATTTTATAACCGCTGTTATAACACTGAATGGAAGGTCTGGTAAATTATAATCTCTTGAAATATTGTTCCTCTTAGGAGCTTCTATTCGGAGAAATTTATACGATAATGCTCGACCTGATTTAACCTCGCAGTAAAGTAGAAATTGCTATTTTCATATCCTTCTTTTAGCCCTAAAAAATTTACGCCACATTTCATATTTACGAACGTTAGTTTATTGGTCATATTTTAACATTTAAAAAGAGGAGTTCTAAAAGAAATGAGTTACTGCAGGATGATATCTGTTACACTCCCCCCCCCCCATTTCATTTGCAGCTAGACAGTTATCAGCTGTCATTTCGAAGTGGAGCGACTGAACCATATCCTAGCAGGTTTCAGTTGTGACTAGACTGACAATATTGCGTTTATATTGTCAGGTAAAAAACTCTTGTCCTCATCCCGAGGTGGTGCAGCTCTTTTCAGGCACACCCCCATTGGAAGTGAGCTGCATGTACCATTTCAACCACATACCAGCCCTCCTGCCATTTTTAAATTTCTGGCAGTACCGGGAATCGAACCCGGGCCCCCGAGGACGGCAGCTAATTACTCTAACCGTTACGCTACGGAGGCGGACTATTGTCAGGTGATTTACTCATTATTATCTTGATAAAACCGAGAAAAATATAACAAAATGTTAAAAGTTGAAATGACGTTACGCCAATATGACTATAAATATTTATACCGAGCTGATCGGTTCCAGACTCTTGGGCCCGCGGAGAATTTTGCCCACATGTTTGTCCAGAGTTCACTTAGAACAAACTACAAAAAGTTGCAGGGCAAATTAATGGCGATCACATCATTTCCTTGCTATATTACACAAAGTAGGTCCGTATCCATGGCTAAATAGTTAGCGTGCTGGCCTTTGGTCACAGGGGCCCCGGGTTTGATTCCGGCAGGGTCTGGAATTTTAACTATAATTGGTCAATTTTACTGGCAAGGGGACCGGGTGTATATGTCGTTTTCATCACCATTTCATCCTCATCATGACACGCAGGTCGCCTACGGGAGTCAAATCGAAAGACCTGCATCTGGCGAGCCAAACATGTCCTTGGACATTCCCAGCACTAAAAAGCCATGCGCCATTTCATTACACAAACTAGGAAATCATCATATTGCCCAATGATCTCAGATAACGCAGACTCAGACTGTCTCCCTTATTTTCATATTCATCACAGAGACCGATATAATTCGTATTCTTGCGATCCACTTCTGTAAATTTTCTTGTTAGGCCATCGATTTCCAATCGAACAATACGACGGATAATCTTGGAATTCAAGAAGACTAACTGGGGCAAGTATCCGTTCATTCACAGAAAAATTAGGGATTTTAATAGTTTATCAAGGGATATATTCGTTAAATTTCCAACTTCTTTGAAGTCATTAAAGGAAAGTCTATGCAAAAAACTGATACGGAATCTGCTAACTGGATGACAGACCTAAATGCAAATCAGTGGTAAAATGTTTTGCTTCATTCGCAGATCTTAAACTTTCTATAGCCTATGGCATAAATGCACATACAGGAACTTAGTTTAAAGAAACTCTCCAGCTATGAGTACGAGCAGCGTAAAAGATATATCTCAGAATGCATAAATCGTCGTATTAAGGAGATATCCTTAGCAACAGTGTGCTTTCCAGAAACTTTGCTAATGTGAGCGTTCTCTATCTCTCTCGGTGAGTCAGGAACTTGACACGGACCAGAAGGAAAAAGAAAAAAAAGTATATTTTCTTTAAGAAGTCTCTGCTCGTTTAATTTTTCTTCGTAAAGTTGGTAAGAACGTGACCACTTTTAATGTCTAAGTTTTTATATCTCTCTGGCAGAGTATATACTCTAAACAATTCAAGGTTTAGTCGTTCAGTATTCGGGCACCCTACGGAATAGACGTGGGTCCGGCTATTTTTATAGTATACGTTTATTATTTTTATTATTAAAATTATATTTTTTTGTCATTCATCATCTAAAATTACTTCATTATTCGGACAATATGACAGATCTTTCCTCCATCGTTGTAACCGGCAGTTTTATTGAAGTTTGCATTTGTTATTATTTAGAATGTAACTGGAGACACTGTATCAACACTCGTGTCTCTTTCAAGGATTGTAATAATTATGGAGCAGGAAAATAGTTGGAATTTCTTTTCTTTTTTTCTTTTTTTTGTATTTAATGAGGGAGAGAACTTCGAAAGTCACATCTTGACACACAAGAGCGTATTTTAGCATGGAATCTCTTCCAAATTGGTGTCAGCGTTTCTCAAATACCTCAAAATATTATAGGTCAGAAATGGTTTATATGTTACCAGAAATGCTCCGTTAACAAGTAGAAATGTGCTTGTTCTCGCAAATCGTTATATTTACGAAGACAACTCATAATTTTTTAATAAAACCTGTATATGTATGCCTTTCTTCATTTGTAAGAATAAAAGTTCATTCATGCTACTGGTTTATATTCTAGAATACATAAAATTTCCATTTTCCTGGATTTTATACATATAATTGTTTTCTAAAAATTTGAATTCTAAGTACACTTTAATAGGACTAACCTCTTACGTAGCATATTCAATTTTAAGGTTTACTGGCGTACATTTATGTATGATTTACATCAAGTTTTTTCGCTCCTTGACCCCCTTAAGCGATAGCGTGACAATAAGTAACTTACATACTATTTGAAGGTACAAAATTAAAGCTCGATTAGTCATTTTTACGTGAAAGACAGAAATTCAATACAGAACGATAAACAAATTTATTCACGTTAATTACGAATATTTCTTTCTGCTTTTTGGTAGAGCACAGAATGCATATGACATCAAAATAATGCCTTTTTTTCAAAAATAAAAATTAAGTTCATAATTTGATGTTTGTAGCTCAGGTAGTTTTTTTTTGCTATTTGTTTTACGTCGCACCGACCATGGGACAGGAAAGGCGTAGGAATGGGAAGGAAGCGGCCGTGGCCTTAATTAGGGTGCAGCCCCAGCATTTGCCTGTTGTGAAAATGGGAAACCACGGAAAACCATTTTAGAGCTGCCGACAGTGGGATTCGAACCCACTATCTCCCGGATGGGAGCTCACAGCTGAGCGCTCCTAACCGCACGGCCAACTCGCCCGGTATTTCAGGTAGTATTAAATTATGAACGACTTAGGGCTTTGCTAATGTGCATTACAATATTTTGTAGTGTGGAAACGATCGCTTCTTGCACCTAGAACGTCGTCTTACAACTTCCGCATACACGCTGCTTGAAGCTGTAGATCAGTGATGTACTACGAATTGCTCCTTACACATTACGCATGCATAGTGCCTGAACCAATGTACGGCGGGTGGTATAAGGCGAGGGCCAATCGAAGCTACTACCTATATCACAAACATCACACTCTATTTCAAGATCCTCCTTTTGGATAAAATATTTGCTAAATTTAGAAAAGGATCATATTTTACGAGCAGTGGATAGCCATCCTTACCTTCCGTAAGGTTACTGGTACTTATCACCGAAACATTCTGTATACTGCATCAGTTGATATTCCAGATGAGTAATCATGATGATCATAAGCAGAAGCTTGAATATTTTTTATTAATATCTTGATTAGTTATTTCTAATGTGCAGTTTTGTTTTGTCTTATTGAGATGTTAATTAATCCATTCCATTTTTATTCTATTTCAGATTGCGGAGGAGAGTGTTTTTGGACTATCCTCTAACTTCGAACCAGTACAGTGCTAAGGTAAGACTTGCATTATACCATTTTGACACCAGGAACGTTATTTATAATACTAATCCTATACAGGCAGGGTGTTTAAAAAATACACAACATAATTTCATGGTTGGATTCTTCACATAGAGAGAAGTAAAATACATGTACGAACATGGGTCCGGAAATACGTACTTTAATGACCTCCACGATCACCTGATCTAAACCCGTTGGATTTCTTTGTGTGAGTTTAATCAAAGTCGTTGTTGTAGGTGACTGTTGTGGAGGATGAAGCAACACTTCATGGCAGAATTGTAAGGTCCTCTCGAACGGTACGTACAACAACGAACATATTCGAATGTGTTCGAAACTCCATGCGACCTCTTGCATGGTAATGGCCAGTCTACTTCAGCATATGCAAGATGGCTCACAACACTTGAGATTTTAGCTCACGACAGAGTCTAAGATCTCGGAAAATACGCGTTTCCTGAACCATGTTTATATAGACCTCTTTCCTTCTCTGTGTGTGAGGAATCCAACCCTGAAATTATGCCATGTATTTTTGATACACCCTGTATAGTGTGATACATATCTGGACAAATCTGCAGTCACTATATCCCTGCCTGTTGAAACCGCAGAAGCCGATGACGTTTCATAACGAGGAATACAGGGCATGATGGGAGTGATGTGGTTTTCAGTTGCTTTCCTCATTGGGCCAGAAAGTGCCTGCACGGTTGCTTGGTAACCTCGTGTCACACTTGTGGTATCACTAATTTAAGATGGTCCCCAGCTTTAAGACATATTTATACCAAAAAATGTTGACATAAACCAATACTTTGGTTTAAATAAACAGCGTTATTTCCGTTCGAGACTTCGCAAAAGTTATAAATTATGATAATATCAGCGATTACAATAATTAGTTCGTTCGCCGGAATTATAAGATAATACTAGTAAATAATAATTCTCGGAGAAATCCAGGGTCAAAATACGAAAATGGAATTTGAATTAAAATGAAACCACAGGAAATGTACATTTAGGAAAAATGTGATTAAAAATCTACGCACTCCTAAACAGAATGGATAACGACGGGCTGACAAAGAAACTTCTAAACCTAGCTCCATCCCTTAAGAAAACCGTAACAATCGGTTAGTGGAAATAAGCGAAGATTTACAAGATTTACGGAAGAAACCACTCAGGATACAACGAAATGTAGGACCTTAGTAAGCAAACCTAAATTACAGAGGAAATTGCAAGAAAATATACAGTATGACTAGAAAATCGCAGAAAGGAACTCAGTGAACGAATGAAAATATATTGGAAAGACAAGAAGAAATATTGTGCTAAATAAGTTGAAACACGTTTCCTAGTTGGACATAACGAATTAATAATAATAATCCATTAAATTGCATCTAGAACAGGAATCTAGATCTCATACCGGAAATTCCACTATAGGGAAAGAACTCATCGGTACCTAGATGGACAACCAATAAAAACCCAATATCCCGGGCGTCTAAATTCAAATACCTGGAAGAAGTCATCCGATCGTGAAACAAAGAAAGGACCTTCAAACTATAGAGGGCGCACAGACTCATTTGGAACTTATATAATAAAATGTCCATTTCCCGAAGTTGCAAAATTAAGTCATTATAACACTGTATTCAAGCTTGAAGCACAATATGCATCTGAAACACTGTTAATTGTGGGCAGATCATTGATGAAAGTGTATAAAGACAAGAAAGAAAGTCTTAAGAAACTGTTTGGACCAGACTGTGAAGGTGGAATCTGGATGATAACGATATCTCGTGACCTGTGCCAACACTACGAGAAAATCTCAGGCACATTTAGGAAAAGGTATTTGAAATTTTACGGACATATTCTCAGAATAAGTTAATCAGAGACTGACTAAAATTATTCTGAATCTTTCCTTATTACTTAAAGTAAAAAACAATTGGCTGTTGGAAGTTGGAAAAGATCTTCAGGATATAGGCATCACAGATGACATTGCATTAGACAGATCTAACAATGAATCCCTTCCATCTGTATATCTCCGATCTATTTGAGATTTGGTACTGCGACTGCATTTAAAAACCGCATAGACAGGAGTGAGTGGCGGGAAGCAGGTAGAGGCGGGGCGGCCCACCCCTTCATGTGTCACGCTCACACTCTTTCTCTCCCGCGCACACACATTACCTCCCCACGTCAACTTGCTGACTCCTGTCTATGCGGTGCTTAAATGAGCAAACTTTGATACCCAATAACCGGTACTAAATATACGTCTGGGCATCTAATTTTGATATCGCTGAGCAAAGCGTTCCTACTGAAGTCGCAGTACCATATCTCAATCAGATCGGAAAATTACAGTCGGAAGGGTTTCCTTTTGAGTTCGGAAAAATTAGTCTACAATCACCGCTTTACACACCACAAACAAAACCTGGTCATAAAAGGGCACTTCTTTTGTCATTATACGGGTCATTTTCTGTCATTTATTATGTTATAAACATCTGGTCCCTAGTCGTCACTCAGTATTTCCTATCCTAAGTGCCCTGATGGCTTAAATGATAAAAGACCTATGGCCTTCCTCAATTTATAATACATTTCCATTCCTCTTCCTTAATAGTGTATTTCTGGACACTTATAGCTGATGTGAGGAGCGCCCAGTGATGCGGGCGGGAACCTTCCATAGCTATAAATTGCTTCACAAACATTTTTATAGAAAAAGACGAATCTCTTCACCCACTAGTCACTTTAACATTTCAAATGTCTCTTTCTTCATGGGGATGGCTTAGTCATCCACCAGTAGTTATTTTTCACGACATAATAGGAGTGACTCACACAAGGAATAAAATCTTTGTGACGACCTTCATAAAGGGATAAAAAGAGAGAAGTTTCATCTTTTTATAGACTGTTCTAGTGCCAAAGATTGAGCTTAACAGGCTGATGAAAGCGGACACCGGCCTTCTTTTGAAATCCTTCAAGTGTTTAGGCTAAGTTTGTATTGTACTTGCCAAGAGCCGCCCCCTCTCTGATAGTTCAATAGTACTCTATTGTAAGGGTCTCTATTGCTGTGGTAGCAAGGGAAAAAGAGGCATAGAACATCTGTGAGGAACTTGTTGAACCCCCAGGGGTGGATAAACTTCATTTTAAGAATTATTGCCAAGAAGTGCTTTGGATATCATTAGAACTGGGCTATAACAACATTCAAGGGAACTGATAAATTGTGTCGTATCGTTGTAACCGAGATTTATGCTATCACTTGAGTGAAGTAGAAAATTATATAGAACAATACCTAAGTACTATTGTTTCAGACTGTACGTTTTACTTCAACCCTGACATTAATGCTTGTTGGAGCCATTCGTTTCAATGTCCTGTCAGTTAATATAAACTTAAAGTTTTTCAGTGTATCGATGAACGAAATACAAAATTTATAAATCTATAATTAACCTGTAAGAGAACACATTTACTTGTATATTGTAGTGTTATAAATTTTGTTATGAATGAATGAATGAATGAATGAATTAATTAATTAATAAGCATGTGGTGTCAATGAGAGGAGAAGTTTTGTTCGCTTGATCTCGCGTGATGATCTACTCACGTGAGATGATAATTTATGTAATATTTTATCGTCTTTTTCCCCCTGGTTTACTTATACCGACCTTTAACACTTTACCTTCCCTTGTGTGAGATTTTCCGTCTCTAATTCTAAAAAATTCTGTACCTATGTCAACACTGTTCACCATACTATCATTTTACCACTTTTCACATTTCCCTTTCACTTTCAGCGTTCTAATTGAAGCATCGTCTTTCCATACCTTTCCAATCAGTCCTCAACCGTAGTTTCCTGGTCCAGTGTGGCCCTAGTAGCTGTCTGATGTCATCTGCCCATCGTTTTCTTGGTCTGCCACGGCTTCCCTTGCCTGTGTAGGGATCCCACATGGTAGTCTTCTGTCCCCATCTCTCCTTGTGTAGCTCTGCTACGTGCCCTGCCCATTTCCATTTTGCTCTTGCGGTCTGTTGCACGACGTTCTCTGAGAACATAATTTCTTGGAGTCTCTTGTTTGGAACTCTGTCTCTCACGGATATGGCCCCAATTTTCTTTTCCATTTTTCTTTCACATACAACTATCGCTCTCTTTCCCTTGATTGTTAATTATCAAGTCTGACAGGTGTAAATAAATGCAGGAATGAAGCATTTGTTTAGTGCCTCTAGTATGAAGAAACAGGAGACTAAAAATTAGTTCTAGTGGTATAAATTCGGTCGATACACGAAATTCAAAATTAAGAGCACTATAAAGAAATTTATAACACTATAACTGATCTGCAAATATACTTCTTTCTCTAAAATTGCACTGAAATTAAAGAGAATCCCATAATTTCTGTTAATGTCTTTAATCTATGTAACTGAGTTACAAAGTTGTTTCATCTTGGTGATTTTAATGTATTTTTAAAATTTTGGGAATATTTGCTCTATTATGGCAAAATTTTTACTTTTTCCAATTATTTCGTCAGTCAGTTCCTAGCATTTCGCGTAACCCAAACTAAAATTAAAGAATTAAATGTTTCAGTAGGTTCACACCTTAATGCGTCAGTAGCTACATGGCAGTGGTTGGCGGGGGGGGGGGGAGGTGAATGATCTGGTCTGACTGGGTGAAATACTGTGAAATACTAACCGATTTTCCGGGATTTAATGCCGTAAGCTTCAGTATAAAATGCAGGTGTCTGAACAACCATACTGCACAGGCTGTTTGTAAATATTGGGTATGTTAACGAATCATCATCATCATCATCATCATCATATGCAGTTTCCAGCTGTTCGCCAGGTATACTTGGAACATAAGCCTCTCCATTTCCTCTTATCTTGCCACCATTTCTTCCCCTTCACTCTTGCCCAGTCCTCTCCTTTTCTCTCCACACACCGGGTGAGTTGGCCTTCCGGTTAGGGGCGCGCAGCTGGTAGCTTGCATCCGGGAGATAGTGAATTCGAGCCCCACTGTCGGCAGTCCTGAAGATGGTTTTCCGTGGTTTCCCATTTTCACACCAGGCAAATGCTGGAGCTGTACCTTAATCAAGGCAACGGCCGCTTCCTTCCCATTCCAAGCCCTTCCTATCCCATCGTCGCCATAAGACCTATCTGTGTCGATCCGACGTAAAGCCAATTCTAAAAATTTAAAAAAAAACCTCCTCTTCACACACTTCTTCACGCCCTTTATCTACCTGTTTCTTGGTCTTCCCCTTGGCCCTTTTCCCGTTATCTCCATTTCGTGCATCCTCCTGGGTATCATTTCCTCTGTCATGCTCTGCATGTATCCGTACCATCTAAGTCCAGATGCATCCATCCTGTTCTGTAGGGGCTCTCTTTTACTATACCTCTAACATTCTCATTTCTCTCGCTCGTTATTCCTATCCTGCTTCTCATAAAGTTCATTTCACTTGCCTGTATCCTCTCTGCCTCATAATATAAGTTTCTGCTGCATACGTCAGAATAGGTACATAGTGTATCACTCTATCGCTTCTCTGAGGGACATCGTTGTTCCAAATCAGGTTTCTGGTACTTTTCAGGGACGCTCCTCTTTGTTTTCCACGCTCTGATATTTCCTTATAATTTCTTCCACTTTTCTCTATGATGCGTCCCAGCTACACCCCTCTCTGGATGGAGGTCGCAGATAAAGAAGACACCCGCGGTATCCCCTGCCTGTCGTAATAAACGACTAAATGGGATGACCAAGTGGCGATGGAATTCGAACCGTGAGATTACTTGTGATTAGTACAATTGCATTAGGAACACCATGGGTAGATGTTTCTTGCAATTACTGATATTATATGAGGAACATTATGAGTCTGGACGTTGCCTGTGATTAGTACCATCATGCGTATCCCACTGAGACGGGAGAACGGGCGCACTCGTCTGCATGCACTGATGTCAATGCGGGAGAACGTACCGTGTGCCGCCCTAAATTGTGTTGGTTCCCCTGTATTCAGTAGGGTCTGCCTCACCTATGAGTAGTCACACTATACGAGAAACACCATCTGCATTGGCTGTGATTAGTACCACTATGTGAGGAACACCATGGGTCTATGTTCCCTGTAAGTGGTACCATAATGTGTAATACACCGTGGGTTTACATTACCTATGATTAGTACCACTATGCCAGCAACACTATCAGTACACTTAGCCTGCGATTAGAACCACTATGTGAGGAAAATCACGGATCTAGCCAGCGACCATTATTGTCCCCACTATGTGAGGAGCACCATGGGTCTGCGTTGCTAGCGAGTAGTACCCTTATGGACACTGGGAAGTGTTTGCTGACGGAAATGTCATTAAAATATGTTGTCATTTAAATTCCATTTAGTCCTCTCCATTTCAAGATATCTCAATGAAATGTCATAACCATAACTGGGAACCCTTACCAAACAAGACTATGTAAATAAGATACCATATATTTAAAATGTCTTTTAGGAGAGAGATTTTTTGCACTTCTTTATGAAAACACTTGGAAGCATTTGTCTACCAATTAGGTACACTTTTCTCAGAAACTAGTGATCAGATTCCAGCAAAATTTTTATACATGATTTCTAAGACCCTGTTTGACATATTGGATGAAATTTAAAGTTACAATCTTCCTCCTTGCATTTTAAAAATAAAATTGTTGACATACATGAAATTGTTTACAAAATTTTGAGTAACTTTCAATTGTTTCTGGACACTGATCTGCATATAATCACCATATCTTTCACCAGCTGTGTTGTACTCAATCCTGTTAATAACTACAAAAAACATCAGAACTGTATGAGTAATAGGGCTTGAGAAAAGTGTACCTAAATATCAACTTATGGAAAACATAACAAACTAAATCCATGTCAATTTAACATATACCAATGGTGTTAAAACTTCCCAGGACCATACTCATCATATTTCCTGGTCTCGTCATCTTCTTTCCTCTTTTTGTCTGCCCTCCTTTTCAACCTAGCTTTCTTTGTCATCCGCTGAAAAGTTTTTCAGCTTCCATGACTTGCTGCAAGTTTATCTTCTGGTGGGCACTCTCCATGTTCTTCCCTGCTTTGATGCCAAGCTTCTCCATAACTTGCAATCTTTTAACACTTCCATCGTTAAAGAATATGACAGCATCAAATACTGCTTGTTTTAAAGTTTTTATTTCCTATGAAAACAGTTTTGGGCACCCTTTCCCATATGGAATGGTTGAAGATTTCCTTAGGGTTCTGGGTACGACCATGTAAACATTTAGCCAGCAGCTTTGAATCACAGAGTTCTCTGTACACAGGCTTTATTTCTGACAAAACTGCTTGAGGTAATGAGTGCTTATGTGAAAAGATGTCGCCAGTTACCTGTGCCTTTTGGTACCCACACCAGGAGTCAGCACCTATTGGGCAAAGTTCATGGGGGCACTAACAGGTACATTCATAGAGTATTCCATTTTTTCACTACAATTGGCTCTGTTTCCTTTAGTGGCAACACGGGAATAATACTTTCCCTTTCCAAATTTCTTAATTCTGCCCATACTCGTAAACTAGATACACAATATCAGAGCAAAACTATTAAAACACGTTGTTTCACTAACTTTCTAGCCAAAACACACCTCATGTAAAGATACAAATGAAAGGCGGGAAATACGCTGTTCATTTGTTTTCATGGCCTTCATAACTACTCTTGAGTGGCCAAAGATACCAACCTATCATTTGGCATTTACCACAGACTCATAAATAAAGAGAATTGTTGCAACTGCAGCAGTTACATTTGCAGATCATTGCAAGGAGTGCGTGGCTCTACAGACGCCATATTTTAAAGACCGATTTGGGGACTTTAAATTGTGATAATGTAAAAAATAATTATATCAGCATGTGGAGTACACTCCAGGGAATGATATCACACCAAAAAAGAAAATTCGAATTTTTGTCCTCAAAACACTTCCCAGTGTCCTTAAGTGAGAAACACCATTGATTTGTGTTTCCTGTGAGTGATGCCATTGTGTGTGACTAGTACCACTATAGAAGGAATACCATGGTTCTGTTTTACCAGTAATTAATTATATTATGAGGGGCCGCTGACCTGGATTTTGAACCCCTTTTTATAACAAGCATCATCTCGGAAAAGAAGGCATTATGAATTTCATCTACTGATTGTTTTGGATTCATGGCCATTCTTTCATCATCATTCGTTTTAGGTTGTAGTCAGTGGATACATTTTTAAGTTTTAATTATCGTATGATTTCGTTGTACTTCATATCATTAGGGACTGATGACCTACCTGTTAAGACCCTTTAAACAACAAACATCGACATCATTTCAGGTACCTGAAACTCTCTACCTGTTCCCCTTGAAGTGTTCCCGTATGAACGAATACATCTATAAAACACTGGACCGGATGGTCCTAGCAGGACCTACCTGTATCAGTTTGAAATTCAACACTCTTGGGCTCATTAATAGCTTGTATATGATTGTGTGCACCGCATCACTCTGCATATCATTAGCATAGCCATTAGCGGTAACCATAACGAGTCCGTGTATGAGCACTGAATGTGGCCCAGGGGCTATACTTTATTCACCCCTGGAACCCTGGCTAAACAATATTCACTCCCAATAGAGGACTAGGGTGGGGGGTTGAAGGTTATAGATTTCCGACATGCCGTTACTAACAACACATACCTCTAGCTTGCTCGGCTCGGAACAAAAGCAAGAGCGCCTTTGATCTGTCTGTCAATGTGACAGGTTTAGAGAAAACTCGCTATGAATTATTGATGTGGATCCCTGCACCGAAGCTGGATAAAGGGCGGAGGGTTGAAAATTATTAATAATGTATCATTCCTCAAAATATTCAAGATTTCGCACCTCTTCAAGGGCAAGGTCATGTTTCGTAATTTTACTTCATGCAGAAAAGAAAAAAAAAGGAAGCTTGAGGTGTATTTGTACGTGTCCATTCATATCATATATATATATATTGGCGAGATATCCGCTTTTATATGCATTCAGAACTACTAAAACAATGCCAAATGCAAATCACTGTTTGGGTTTCAAATCTTAGCAGCGTTGATAAGAAGCTAGAAAAAATTTCACTAATATCTATCACGTCTCTTCAAACACAATGAAAGACTCTAGACTGCTTCCTTCCCCGTCCTCAAACACTTAAAGGAATGGTAAATATTAACAGTGATTTTTTTCTGTTAAACCATCTTGAGTAAAGCAACGGGAAACTATATCATTCCTCTTTTCCCTAGCATGCTTCTTCAGTGACGCCTAGGTTATCTATGACAGCTGTTGGCGGAACTATGGAGGATCAAACCAGCCTTCGGGCTGAATACCCAACATACATACAAACCATCTTGTAAAAATACATTATTCATGTTCCTCAGTAACTTGTTTTTACCTTCCGTTCTCATAATTCCGATTTTGTACCTTTTTCCCTAACCAGAAGTGAAAGGTTTAATCTCTGTTTAATGGCAATATCATACTCTTTTCCTCCTCCGACATACACTTCATCTTCTTTGGTATCGTAAGCTTATTCAACGGTCTGGCTTTCTTCTTTCTATAATCAATCTTTCAGATTTTTGGCAAGACTTCATGTTAGCATCTCTGATGGTATTTCCTTAATGTTCTCCTATGAAACCTATCAATATAACCTCTGTGTTTTCTGAATTGTTCTCATCACTCTCACTTGTTGGCTGAATGGTCAGCGTACTGGTCTTGGGTTCATAGGGTCTCGGGTTCGATTCCCGGCCGGGTCGGGGATTTTAACCTTCATTGGTCAATTTCATTGGCTCGACGGCTGGGTGTTTGTGTTCTCCCCAACATCCCTGTAACTCACACACCACATATAACACTATCCTCCACCACAATAACATGCAGTTACCTACACATGGCAGATGCCGCCACCATCATCGGAGGGTCTACCTTACAAGGGCTGCACCCGGCTAGAAATAGCCACACGAATCTAATTAATACATCATTCTCTGCAAATTTGAGGTCTGCCCCCTGTTTTCGGGTGGACAGCAAAGCCTGGATGAGTTCGTAATTAGGTGCAGGCTTCATTTCTTAAACCAAATACAGTTTACTGGCTGATTCACCTGAAATTATATTGTGGTTTAATAGCATCTCATAATTCACTAGTGATCAGCTCTTGGCGAGTCGTCATCTGCAGCGGAACACCTCTCGACGTACCAAATTGAATCATTTCAAAAAGTTACCTTTTACTTTGGTCACCAGTTTCTATTTAACCACCTGACACTGAACCACCTAACAATCAAGGTTTCGAAGCTCGGAAGCAGTTTGTTGAATTATGGTTATGCTTCTGAAAGGAAATGCTACTTGAGTGTTTTATGATGGGTTTCACCCGCACTCAGGAAGTTATAAATTTAGCCTCTGCATTGCAATCGAGAGCAACAGAATTCTGGGAAATAAAAACTTGGTTATTACTTTCTCAGATACCTAAGAACTACCTTGGGGGGGGGGGGGAATCCATTGAAAGAGCATAACGCTTCAGGTACCTCAAATGCTGCTTAACTCCAAGAGTGTGATCTGTATCTGGAAATCAAAACAAGATTTATCATTCAAGAGGGAGTTAGTTATCGCTTGTGAAAATGTCATCTAAAGAAGGGACGTGTTTACTACAGAACATGCTGAACGATATTTCTGATGAATCTTCGGACGACGAAATAAATACATTGTAAGAAGATTTTGATTATAGTGCATCAAATTACTGTTAAAATATACTAGTACATTTTATTTTCGGAGTGTAAACTTTTAATAAATGTGTTTCAGCTCACTGTAAGCGTTGGGCTGATTCAGTACGTTTCTTGCAAGATATGAACAGAATCTAGAAAGTAGAGTTAGACTAATGAAATGTTGGGCGAGGAACATCTCATCTCCCATATCCCCAATACATCACCATTATCAGCTAACGAGACTCTGCACACTCCACACTCTGGAAGGGGGTGGCCCAGAGTGAGTAACCATGGTAACAGACAGACAACAAAAAAAGTGAATGCTGTCAGTATTTCAGCCCCCTTGGACAGAGTGAACGAAAGAGTTGAGATCGTATTTCAGTGGGGGTTGATCTGTGCTTCCCATTCATAAGGACTGCAATTATGAAGTCTAACAGGCTCCCTGGAGAGATGAAGAGAAACATTATTTAACTAAAGATTTTGTAGACTGCCTACTTCTAGGACCATTCAATTTCAATTAGTGCAATGATCAAAGTCTCGTGCAATATACCAAGTACTTCTGAAAAACCACAGCCTGTTTCCAGTCATTAGACCGGGTCAGGAATGGAATTACTGAAGCCCCCATCTAGCTGCGAGGATGGGAATTGTGCCGGCTGCCGAGGCCTGTCGCACTCCTCTGGGGCAATGATTAATGAATGATTAATGAAATTATATTGGAAAGTGTCTCTGGAATGAAATGTGACAGGGAAAACCGGAGTACTCGAAGAAAATCCTGTCTCGCCTCCTCTTTGTCTAGCACAAACCTCACATGGAGTGACCGGGGTTCGAACCACGGAACCCAGCGGTGAGAGGCCGGCGAGCTACCGCCTGAGCCACGGAGGCTCCATACTAAGTTCCTTGTTTCAACTCGTGAGCTAA
Source organism: Anabrus simplex (assembly GCF_040414725.1). Classification (NCBI taxonomy): domain Eukaryota; kingdom Metazoa; phylum Arthropoda; class Insecta; order Orthoptera; family Tettigoniidae; genus Anabrus; species Anabrus simplex. The sequence continues at coordinate 20,586,966 of NC_090276.1, forward strand.
TGAGTTATTATTATTATTATTATTGAAAATGAAAATCCACAGCCCGTTTCCAGTCATTCGACTGGGTCTGGAATGGAATGAATGAAGTCCCCATCTAGGCGCGAGGATAGGAATTGTGCCGACTGCCGAAGCCTGTCGCACTCCTCTGGGGCAATGATTAATGAATGACAGATGGAATTAAATTATATTGGAGAGTGTTGCTGGTATGAAAGGTGACAGAAAAAACCGGAATACCCGTTGAAAATCCTGTCCCGCCTCCGCTTTGTCCAGACCAAATCTCACATGAAGTGACCGGTATTTGAACAACGGAACTCAATGGTGAGAGGCTGGCGCGCTGCCGCCTGAGCCACGGAATCTTATTATTATTATTATTATTATTATTATTATTATTATTATTATTATTATTATTATTATTATTATTATTATTATTATTATTATTATTATTATCTTCAGTACCCCTTGCTGACGGTACAATCATATACAATGTACTGCTGTTTCACTCGGAACGCAGCAGTAATCCCATCTACCGGAGATGAGTGGCAGCAGAAGAAATAAGTCACATCACAACAATGTTCAGTGTTATTGTCGATCAGTTTTGTGGCTTTTCTGTATTGTAGGCCTTCACATTTATTATCCTTCCGACTATGGGATATTAGGGCATCCAATGTAAAGGCAGTTCTTCTCTCTTTCATGACTCCCTGTGGTCCTGTACTTCAAGCGATCGTTCCTTCACGACTTTTTCTCATTTCTTCTAACCATCTTCGCATTTTTCCTTGTCGATACGGACCGATGACCACGTGGTTTTACACCTTAAGACAATCATTTAAAAAATTAAACTTTAGGCACCTTTCTCTAATCTACCATTGCATCCAGAGTGAATAAAAATTATTTATAACCTAGACTGTAGCACCTTGTTCCCAGAGCTATGAAAATCGAAATTCACGAATATCTCTCAATATCCGTTACGATCAAAATGTGTAAGAAATAAACGATCGGAAATAGTATTTATCGATAGGACCATTAATAACATAAATATTTGGGAATTAAATGTTAGGCCTTCCCCTAAACTACCATTTCACTCAACGTGTAACACATTATTTGCTGCATATGTTGTAGTGCCTCATTCCCAAACTTTACACACCGATATTCATTAAATTTTCTTCAGCCATTTTCTCGTGATGCCCGTACAGACAGACAGACAGACAGACAGACAGACAGACAGACAGACAGACAGACAGACAGACAGACAGACAGACAGACAGACAGACAGACAGACAGAACGGGAAATTAAAAAGTCCATTTCCTTGTTACTGTGGATACAACCGATACAGAAATACCATTTTTTTAAAATTCTGAGCAATGTACAGACAAAGCTCTTATTTTATATAACTTGTAGAGCCCGGAATTTTATGCAGTAATAGGTTTGAATGCAATCTTACTGAAGCGAGTAACAAGTATAGTCTAATCTGCACAACGGTTATGCTATGAGTTTTGCATAAATTTAGGGGTTCAGCACATTAGAACCTCTATAAATTATGTCACTCTCACTACATTACTGAAGAGCGGCCCAGGCGACACCTGCCAATAACCAAATTCTTTTGCATTCTAACCAATTACTGCATAAAAATCTGGGCTCTATATATGTTACATAGATTATGATATTTATTATTATTACTTTACATCATTATGCCCGATTAAGGAACGCGGTTGAACTCATTTATCTGATGTCTTTGCTTTCTTCTTCTCCCAAAATCTCTTCATCCTCTTACTAAGTTTTTTTCTGAGTTCTTCTGTCCAGGTGTTAGTTGTTCTTTTGTTGGTTTCGTCTGCAAATTGGTGATTATTGCTATGTGTTGGGAATTTACATCTGTCCCATATAATTTCCTTGGTGATGTTGATTTCCTAGAGGCCAGTTTTAATTTCACTAAGCCACTTGTTCATGGTTTTTAATAAAACGGCAAGGTTAAAAATTATGTTCGTCACTCTATCCTCGCTCATTCTAAGAATAGGCCCAGAAAATTTCAAGCGCTTTTTCTGAAGGTGCGTGAGATTTTCTCGGCATGACAATTCCTCAGATTTCCTTTTCATCTATATTCCATCTCTACAAACTGGGCCTAAGACTTTCCGTAGAATTTTCCTTTCTTGCTTTTCTGTGTCTTTGATTAATGATCTGCCACTTATAATTAACATTTCAGATACTTATAATGCTTCGGGTTTGATTATTGTATTATAATGCCTTAGTTTTGCTTTCCTGGATACTGATTGTTTTATGAATTCCACGTGATACGGTAGGCTTTTTGTAATTATTCAGAGATCCTCTGTATATTTGCCTCACGATTTAACCCAGAGGGTTTAATGACTTCTCCTAGGTATTTAAACTTGTTTACTTAAGAAATTTTGTCGAATTTAGTTATCAAAGTTTCTCCATCTACATATCATGGGGTTCCTTCCAAATATTGAGTTACCTCGTACGAGATTTGAAATCCTGTTTTGATGGCAATTTCATGGAGGTTTTAATTGAATTAATTGCTTCTTTCTTTTTATAATTAGGGATGGGGCATCAGTCATGGCAACTATTATTTTATCGCACGAATGTGAGATCTAGCAGACAAACGGAAATATACAGATAAGAATGGGTAACGTAAGGTGCTGTGGAATGTATGAATAACGCCGAGTAGATTTACCAGATGTAGTATATAAAGAGAGGAATTTGTCACCCATGAAATCCTTGAGGTACATAATGCTTATTCTCAGGGAGTACAGTAATATTTACGGACCTTCAAAGTAGTTCCCTAGATTTCCTGTATTGTCTCGAAGGCATCGCAGTGTCACGGAAACGACGTATAATATCTATTATGTAATAAACCCCGACGGTACATGAATTTGCAACATTATACGACACCTACGTAAATTCTTAGCGTCTTTTCATTTCCGACACTTCCGCGATTTTAAGGACTATTGGACGTTCTGGGACAAGGTTTCGGAATCAGGAATAAAAGTAAGGCTTAAAATCCGTTTCACGAGCATCCTAAGTAAGTGTCAATCATTTTCAACAGGATTTGGATGAAGAATAACTAACATGCTGGTCCATCCAGCTTTTCTCCGAAACGCACCCCCGATTCATTGAAAACACATCTCTAGGCCCCGAATTGTTGCTCGGTAATCAGTTCGAATGTAAATTAATTTGGTTACTAGGAAGTGTCGTCTAGCCAGTTCTTCCATAGTGCAGCAAGAGTAACATAAATTGTATTGGTTGTAATAGGCCGAACACCTAATGTTTATGCACGTCTCCTAGCACAGCCGTTGTACGGGTTAGTATATACTACTCTCTCTCTTGAGTAACTTTGCATTCCAAACTATATTGCTTAAAATTCTTGGCTCTTACATATCGCCATCGCAGACACCTCCATCGTACACAGAAGTGTCTCTCACAAAACACATTTCCTCTAGCCTCCTGGATGAAATATAAACAGAAATATCCTTATCAGCTTTCATTATATAATTTGGCACTGTACTGCGATACAAATACTCTGGACTTACCCTTCATATCCCCGGTAATTCATTTTAAAACTACCTACTTCCTTCCTTGTTCTTCCATACTGACTGCTCTTGCTCAATCTCCTGACTCTCCCGCTGTCCTGGCGTCAATAATACTTCTTGCAACTTCTAGAATGAACTCAAATTCACATAAATTTCTTGATACCGGGCCTAACTCGGTGAGTTGAACGAGAGGCTGTTGCCTAGTGGGTATACGAGCACATGATCGCGGACAGAGCTGGTTCTCTGCTCCATGGACTGTAACAATTTTCCAGGTGAGAGATATCGAGCAAATAATGTGAGATATCTTATTTTATTACCATATTCGTCGTTCCTGACAGAGTTGGCGGAGTCATCGAAGTACAGGCCAGTATCTTTCTTTCTGTGTCGTTTGAATGACTGTAGAGGTCACATTCTCATTCGGTGGATTCGAACTGTTCGAACCTTAAATGTATCCTCGTGTGTTTTGGACTCATTGCTTTATCCACCTAACATAACATAAATCGTGTTGGTTCTAACAGGCCATACTCCTAATGTTTATGCACATATCCTAGCACAGCCGTTGTGCGGGTTAGTATATACCACTTACTCTCTTGAGTAACTTTGCATTCCAACCTATTATTGCCTAAAATTCTTGGCTCTACATATCACCATTGCAGACACCTCCATCGTACAATAAGTGTCCATCACAGAATATATATTGTCCATAGCCTCCTGGATGAAATAGAAACAGAAATGTCTAGTCGTGTCCCTCGGTTTCCTTCACGTTCTCCATTCCCTAGCCCATCCTATATTTTGTTAAAATTGTTATTTGTTAAGATATTTTTGTAAGAATTTAAAACCTCAGCTTCTATTATTTCATAATTTCTCTAGCAATTTTTGGTGAATTTCATTATTGATCATCCTAAATAGGCTTATTTTGCTTAATAAATTGTTATAGCAATTATGTACTCTCCAGATATATTCCGCTATCACATTAGTTCTTGTAAAAAATTCCTACATTGATGTATGTACATGTAGGGGCCTAGCTCAACTGCTTTGACTAAAGTTGTTTTCATCACCCCTTCTTGTAATGTAATCACCTATGTACTTTACCCTAACGGTTTTTTTATTGTAAAACATACCTTAAACTTGCATTGGAAATTATTCTTGCAATTGCTTTTTATCCCCGCTGGTCGTAAATGTACACACTGCATTTATTGAAGTAAAAGTAATATTCCTATTATTATTGAAACTATTACTTCCTTTTAATACATTTTATCGCTATCACTCTCTACATCCCCGGATCATTCTGACAGTATTTTTCACTGCGTATGCTTGCTACAATAACTGATTCGTTATTGTTATTCCTGATCTCTTAACCTGTTCTCAATTATCGAACTCGTAATCGGCCAACGACCTGTAACAGTACTATGGAGAAGGGTAAATGGGTGGTACGACCGGCGTAGCTGTAAGAGATGGTGGGATAGAACCCCACCTTCGGCAGCCGTGAAGATAATTTCCCATGGTTTATCATTTTCATATCAAGTAAATGCTCGGCTTCTATCTTAATTAAGACTACAGTTGCTTCCTCACAGTCATCGTCGCCGAAAACCTAAGTGCGTTAGAACAACATTAAACTGGTAGCAAATTAAAAACCTAGAGCCTGGCTCTGATGGTAATGCTTACGAGAAACATTGCACCCAGCACCGTGTATAGAACCTGTTAAACGATTGTGTAGTCTATCATAGCAATGCCTCAAGGAGGTTCAGATTACATCGTTCTCAAACCCACTGCGTACGATCTGACACATAACGCTATAAACTACACTTGTGACAGTTATTTTTTCAGGTCCAGGCTATTTCCACAAGATGCACACGAAGGAAAAGGGAGAGACTTTTTACGACCTTCTTAAGATCCGTCCTCTAGACAGGCTGCTATTGTAGGGGCTCTCCTGATGGTCGACTACGGACCAGCTGAGGACAGTGTCAGCTGTTACCACACTTTTACGACCACAAGAGGGCGAATAACGTGTTTTTTGTCCTGGATTCATCGCGTGCTAATGACGGAGGAGTGTAACAACATGAAGGGTAAAGCGGCTAACTTTTTATTGTTACAGCAATAAAGAAACACAGCGGGGAACTCTATGCTTGTAGATACAACCATCCAAACGTTCAAAAGTTGAATACGGCAAACCACTTACAAAATAGTGGATTGCGTGTGATGTTCGTACTGTAACCGAGCTAAGCAACCTGCTCTACACCCATGATGGAAAGTTTGCCATCACCACGCAATCTGGTTTTGTGCGCGTACAATTTTATTTCAATCTATGAGGGTGTGTGCTTAAAAATTCTATTTTTCAAATATTTGGTGAAGACATGCCTTATGCCTAGAAAGATAGAGAAAAGAGACAGAGGGAGAATTGAATGTATTAATAATTTTCATTCCACTAAGGCGAATCCTTGGACGAAACTATCTTTACATCGGTCTGCTGTACAGGAGTGAACGCTGATGTACTCAAGATATTTTACTCATAAGTTAGAAGCAACGGACATGAACGTAGCTAGGACGATTGCTGGTGCAAACCGATGGGAACAATGGCAGGAGGGAGCTCGAAATGATAGGATAAAAGATAAGTTAGGAATAAACTCGAACCGAGCTCGAGAGCTGCAGTCGCTTAAGTGCGGCCAGTATCCAGTATTTGGGAGATAGTGGGTTCGAACCCCACTGTCGGCAGCCCTGAAGATGGTTTTCCATGGTTTCCCATTTTCACATCAGGCAAATGCTGGGGTTGTACCTTAATTAAGGCCACGGCCACTTCCTTCCCACTCCTAGCCCTTTCCTGTCCCATCGTCGCCATAAGACCTATCTATGTCAGTGCGACGTAAAGCCAATAGCAAAAAATAAATAAACTCGACGGATGAAGCTGTATGACCAGGTAGTGAGTGGGTTCATGTGAAATAAATGGAGGAGGATATATTTACTAAGAAAAGAAAGACCTGGGCCTTCAAGGATAATAGAAGTGGACGGTGACCAAGGCGAGCATGGTTAGACTCGATTTTTAATAATTTAATAGTAGAACTAAACGAGGCGTTTAATTATTTCACAGAGGCTTGCAGACCGAACTAAAAGAAGTAACTATCTGTATTGAAGTTGTCTGTATGTACGTATAAATAATAGTACCTAATTACCTGACAAATAGCAGTCAAATAGGAAATACAAAGAAATACTAGTAGAATACAAAGAAGAAGTATTTGTTTATACACTGACGGTGCACCATCAATGCTTCTGGCACGCAAGAAATTGTATGTACCTATATCACTAAACATATTGAATATTCTATAATTTTGTACGGTTGTGCCCAATTCCTTATTTACGCCGTCTATTTATTTTTGATATTTTCTCTTAGGTGAATTTATTATATGATAAACGATAACGGATAGTTACATTCATTATATTTAAAATTAAGTTACCTGAATGAAACCATGATGTAATTATATCGATTGCAAATGTGATGATGATGATGATGATGCTTGTTGTTCAGAGGGGTCTAACATCGAAGGTCATCGGCCCCGCTTGCAAATGTTAAAAGGACTCAAGGTCTTAAAGCCTTTTCAATCATGAAATTACCAGCGTTTCGTCCCACTGTGGTCAGCGGGATCATCAGTTAGATTGCCAAAACTTTGCAATATGCCAGCGTCTTGGAAAGTTGTAGCCCACTGTCTCACTGGAACGAAACACTGGAAAACTATCGTTTTAAAACATTCATTATAGTCCATTGTCTTTCTACTAAGTTCCTGATGATAAAGTCGAAATAATCCAGTACAGAAGTAGATGCAAGCCCAAGTTTTACATCAAAAGTTTTCTTCTTGAAACTGCGATAAATCAGTTACTCTGTTGACAGATTTGTATAGGCCAAAAATTACTCCTTGAGAATCCCAGAAAATGGAAACATGAGCCTTCGCAGCACATGATGTGATATAGAACTTAACTTTTATTTAACGAATAAAGACCGGATGTATGTGCATTACTAGGTTAGAATGCAAACTTGCTGAAGCGAGAAACTAGTCGTGCTCGAATAGCAGACTTGTTACGAGATTTGCATAAACATTAGGGGTTCGGCCTCTCAGAACCCCTAAGAGGTATGTTACTCCAGCTACAATACGGAATAGTGGGCTAGTCGACACATTCTACTCGACAAAGTTCTTTGCACTCTAACCTATACACATGCGTGTCTCTTCATTATTATTTAACTATATTTAGACGAGCCTACAGTATAATGTCCCAATACCTGGAATTATTAACGTTATCTTATTTTACTGCGACTCAAAGTGAGGTGACGTTCAATATCTTCAAAGCCACTGGCCCCGGTAGTGTTATATCAGCATGTTACTGCTATATACGGAATATTGATTTGCCCCAGTTGTTCCTAGTATGAGCTTGCATGCAATATAATGCTAACGTCCTATGTAAGTAGAAATCGTTATTGCCCGCTATTACACTGAAAAATAGCTCCAGATCGTGCTGCATCCTAGGTTTAAGACTTCCCTTACTACACAGGGAAAAGGTAGAGTGCCCACCATAAAGATAAAATTCGCTATGAAGCGTTTAACAATTGGTTTAGCACAAACGATACACGCTGTAATAACATTGAATTAATATAATATAAATTCGCGTTATTAGAATTTTATTTCTGGTTTCTCTACATCTTTCTGCTTAAATCATGTTTGAAATCCATTTCTTAGCACTTAATATATGTTTAACGACTCATTCTACAGATGCAAAGAAAGGTATGGATTTCAAAGTATGTCAAAATTTATGTATCAAAGAAAATTGAGCTGATTAAACACCGTCTTTGAGATATACTGTAAATAGAGTTTCCAAATATACCTGTTTTGCTGTTTATTCATTACTTCTCATCCCCAAAATTTTTGTTAAATTATGTAAGTATTATTTTCTGCATTCCCTGGAAATGTTATAGAAACGGAAATAAAGTACATTATATATACAGTAACACAAATTTATTAAGGACATCAGTCTAAGGAAATTTATTTATTTATTTATTTATTTATTTATTTATTTATTTATTTATTTATTTATTTATTTATTTATTTATTTATTTATTTATTTATTTATTTATTTTTTATTTATTTATTTATTTATTTATTTTTAATTCCGATATTTTGATAACGTTTTAACGTACTGAGTGCATATTCGACGATGAGATACAAAAGAGCCAGGACTCAGGTAGAAACAGCCTTGGCCCTGGTTCTTGTACAGTCTTTAAAGGGGAATACACACAATTCCATCTTCAGAGCTGTCATTGGTACAGTTCGTACCCACTATTTCCCGAATACACTCGTACAGCTACGTGGCACATACCACGCAGGCTAACACATACCTTAGTAGAAATTTGGCCAGCACGTTCTGAACGATTTTAGCATAACTTTTAATAAAATCCATCGGATGTCAATATGATATATTTAAGAGGAGGACCAATGAATAGGATTAGACCTATGTAAACAGCAACAGTCATCATCATCATCATCATCATCATCATCATCATCATCATCATCATCATCATCATATTTAAGAGGTAGAAAGAAGATTCTGAATGCGAGATCATGTCAACTTACTCCGTACAAGTGATGGACACTGTTGAGTCAGCGTGCGGCAGCAGGAGCGCCTGTTGGCTGGTGTACGCAACCCACCACTCACAACAGTTGTGCAGGCAGCCGATGTTGGATACGGCAGGCTATCTTACAATACTAACACGCACGCAAAGTAAGGAAGAAGACTCCTGTTGCACATTGCAATTCTTAAGAGTATTTTATGTTTCCAAAACTATTTATATGTAAATAATTCTAAAAAGTATTATCTGAAAAATATTTATACATTTCATATAAACAATAAATTAATTTAAATCTATTTTAAATGGCATTTCAATAATTTGACAATTTCGTACTGATATTGTGATTCATCACTTTTGGGTATTAGATTTGAGTTTCTTCGGAGGGATACGAAAATTATATCACTGGCTAATCATCAAAGATGTTGTAGTTTGAATTTTAGCCCATCAGTGTGTAATTCATTAAATAAGTGTAATGAATGTAATTCGATTTCCAAATCGAATTTCAGATCTCGCGGCTATAATATCAACAGCCACATTAAACTTCAAGCTTGCATGATCAACGATGATATTATATATGATATGATATGATATGATATGATATGATATGATATGATATGATATGATATGATATGATATGATATGATATGATATGATATGATATGATATGATATGATATGATATGATATGACATGACATGACATGACATGACATGACATGACATGACATGACATGACATGATAATAAGAGTTTAGAATCAAAACTCATTTGGTTATTTAAGAAAACCGCGTACCCGCTCTTCCCTAGTGTAGCGAGAGTAACATAAATTCTAGAGAGTTCTGACAGGCCATTCTCCTAAGGTCTATGCAATACTCGTAGCTTAGTCGTTCTCCAGGTTAGACTATACTTGTTACTCACGTCAGCAAGTTCGCATTCTAACCTAATACTGCAGAATGAATAAGGAATCCCAAATACGAAAGGCTTCTACTCATTCTTTATGACTAGTTGGCAAATGAAGTGCAGGAAAGGGAGAAATGTCTTGGCTCAAAATAATTCAATACCGGACTTCAATTTAACAGTTGGTTAACTTATCACTGTAACTGTTGACCGAATGAAATTCCGACATGTGATCGTCAACATCGAGGAGGGAATGGACAATCCAAGGAGGGAAGAATTCCAAACATTCTTAAGAAGACTGCCCTGAAAGAGTTTCCGTATTCTAAATTTAACTCTGTTTCCTTGCCTGTGACGGAGAATTTAATTCCTCTGGTGTGTTCCCCTCTTTGAGGTTTGTCAGATAAGGCCTTTATATTTAATTTCAACGAAGAGTAACGGAAAAAAAATATACAAAAGACCTTAATTACCTAATTTCTTTCTAATTCCACGCAATCCGCTTTCATTGCATGAAATCTCTCCTCGTCTCTTTTGATTAAATATAAAAATGTAATTTCTCAGGTAAATTAATTGAATATTTCATGAGACGAAAGGGCAACATCAAAGCCGTAATCAGCACAATATTAATGTCTTCTCTTGTCTTGTCTCGCTCGGAACTTTTTAAAATCATTTTTTAAGTGGTTAAAGCTTGTGAAATTTTAATTTTGTATAAACTGTACAAACGATTCGATGTTTTAATTCACAGCTTTGAGGATGTAAAATGTAAATATTGTTCTTTCGGTTAAAAATGGGAGTGAATTTAGTGTAGTGAACGTTCGGATATCGTTATGTCTTGAATTTTTGCATTGTTGCAAGCTTTACCTGCTTTAAGTTCTCCGTTATTTTGTGTAATTATTGAATTTTAATTTTTTAAACTATTCTTCAAAACCACTAGTGTATCATATTTGTCTTACTCTCTGAAAAGAGGTGGAATTGGCGGAATATTGCCGGAAATGTATGTTTCGTTAACATGCCAGCAGGCTACTAGAACCGATCTCTATCATATCCAAATATGTAAACATACTTAAACAGGCATTGTAGGAGACCAGTGTCCAATAATGACGGCCATGGTTCGAATAACAGTAAATGGATGCGGACTTTGAAAGTGAAATTTCATCCCATTGTGGTTCGGATTCGAAGTAAAAGGGGAGGTTCTCTATGGTCACAATAGCTGCATACACTTTATTTCTTGTCTTCTTCATTCCTCCCTTCCTTTATTCTCTCTTTCTTTCTAATTGCATCCCTGCCTTCTCTTCTTACTTCGTTCCTCACTATGCTACGTCAAATGGAAGATGGAGATTGTGGCTGGGTTCTGGTTTATGCCACTGCTCTACTTTATATTTTCGAACTTACAGCACTTCAGAAGGATACCACGAGGCTCTACATTAGTGTGGCCACGATTACTTCATTGCCACTCCTAGCACTTTCGTATCCCATCGTTCCCATAAGACCTATATGTGTCGGTACAACGCAAATCAAATTGTAAGAAAAATGGTCAGACTATTAAGTAAAAGCTGACTGAATTATTTAAGCTCATATTCTAAACACCGTGCGGTTAGGCACGCGCGGCTGTTACCTTGCATCCGAGAGATAGTGGGTTCGAGTCTCACTCTTGGCAGCCCAGTAGATTGTTTTCCGTGGTTTCCCATTTTCACACCAGGAAAATGGTGGGACTGTACCTTAATTAAGGCCACGGCCGTTTCCTTCTAACTCCTAGCCTTTCCTATCCCATCGTCGCCATAAGGCCTATCTGTGTCGGTGCGACGTAAAGCCAGTAGCAAAAAAATATATATATTTCAAACATTTCATGTACTGTGTATTTTATCAAATATTCGCTGAAGGATAAGATGGTACACAATTGGGATTAGAAGATTTTATATCAGGTAGACAGATTCAATACATCGTCCTTACGACAAGAAAAACCACTAAGTGATAATATTTCAGCTTAGAACTCTGACCAGAGATGTTCTGTCATGTAAGGTTCAGTACTGTATGGACTCTTATCAATAAACTTTCATTCTAAGTGATACCTGTACTGCGGGCTAGTATTTTCTCCTCAATTTAATCATATAATGGTATTTTGAGACCCACGACGAAATCAGAAGATTTTTTTAAAATAATTTGTTTAACGTCACACCGACACACATAGGTCTTACGGTGACGACGGGATAGAAAAGGGCTAGGAGTGGAAAGGAGGACACAATTTCCTTTATTAAGATACATCCCCAAAATTTCCTTGGCGTGAAATGCGAAACCACGGAAAATCATCTTCAGGACTTCGAAACCATTGTCTCCAGAATGCAAGCTTATGGGTACGAGACCAAACCGCTCGGTCAGAGGAATTGTCTGTCAACTCTGGAAAGGAAATGCCTGGTCATCCTTCTCATTGGAAGTAATTGTAAGTTGCCCTACTGTGCGAGAATTCGGTGGCTCAACACTGTGGTAATACCTGCTACGTTATATGGAGCTGAAACGTGGGTCATTAATGAGTAATAAGGAAGAAAGATGGAAGTGAGAGAAATGATAATGCTAATATGGATGTTAGGTGTGACAGGGAAAGGCAAAAGCAGATGACCGGGCGAGTTGGCCGTGCGCGTAGAGGCGCGCGGCTGTGAGCTTTGCATCCGGGAGATAGTAGGTTCGAATCCCATGTCGGCAGCCCTGAAGACGGTTTTCCGTGGTTTCCCATTTTCACACCAGGCAAATGCTGGGGCTGTACCTTAATTAAGGCCACGGCCGCTTCCTTCCAACTCCTAGGCCTTTCCAATTCCATCGTCGCCACAAGACCTGTCTGTGTCGGTGCGACGTAAAGCCCATAGCAAAAGCAGATGTGATTACCCTAGAGCAGGGCCCCTCAAACGCCCAAAATCTCACGCGTGCAAACAGCGGCACAGAGTTCCTGTGCACAGTGCATCGGTCCCACTCGGCTCAGCTCAGACCAACGCTTCGTCTCTGGGCTACTCGACTAAGCTCGGCTCACCTCGGCTCGGATTTGGAGCGCTACGGAGCAAGTGAGGAAGAGGGAGAGAGGGCGAGCGAGCGAGACAGGCGTGGGGAAAGAGAGAGATAGCGCTATTGCTTCAAATCGAGGAGTGGGGGTCTGCACTCTAGGCAACCAAGCGAAGTCGTCTTTTGCACCATGCACAGTGCATGCACCCTGTGAGGCCCTACCCTAGAGCACAGGTCAGCATAGTGAGAGGCGCGGAGTGAAATAGAGGGTGTGCGCGTCGAAGAACGGAATCTCATATTACGATACAAACTTAATCACATTTTTGAACAATTTTTTATATTCTCAGATTCTCAAGCCAGCAAGAAGCCCCATACACTATTATTCTAAACTAATATACTTCCACGGAAACATACTAACTTACTCAGAATCTCACAAGTGCTGACCACAAAGGCTAGCAATTAGACTGTGCCAGCACGAGTTCGAATATTAGGTGCTGTCATACGTCTCTGACAACAGCAATCACCCCAGCATAATTTCAGATCCAAACTGACCACCCGTGGTGCCAACTTCCAACCATTCTAGCTTAATGTCAAAAATCCAGTAGACAATTTTACTGCCAGTACCTCGCGCCTGTTCTTCCACAAAAATACCGAATAATGAACAGGATCCCAATTCAGTTGAATGTTCCCCTTCCATATCTACTTCAGCTCTCGCCGGTAAACTTAATTATTCGACAAAACTAAATGTGCACAAATATCAAGACGAGTATCTAAAACTAGGTTTCACTAAAATTCTTGTGAATAACCAGGAGGCTACAGTGTGTTGTTTGTTTGGATGTTTTAGCCAACGATAGTTTCAAAACTGTAAAATTTACAAGATACTTCCAGACAAAATATTGAAAGCATGTGATGTTTTCTAGCGGCATGTTTAAATGAAAAAAAAACCTAGTAAAACATACTAAAGTTCCTTAGAAAGCATTAAGAGCACTTTAGAGTTTTATTGTTATTATTATTATTATTATTATTATTATTATTATTATTATTATTATTATTATTATTAGAACCTCTGTTGCTCAGGCGCAAGCGCACCGCCCTCTCACCGCTGGATACCGTGGTTCAAATCCCGGTCACTCCATGTGAGAACTGTGCTAGACAAAGCGGAGGCGGCACAGGTTTTTCTCCGGGTACTCCAGTTTTCCCTGTCATCATTCATTCCAGCAACACTCTGCAGTATCATTATTTTAATCATTGTCCCAGAGGAGTGCGACAGGCCTCGGCAGCCGGCAATATTCCTATCCTCGCCGCAAGTTGGGGGCTTCATTCAACTCATCCCTGACCCTGTCATTTTTCATTTTTCATTATTCTTATTCTTATTCTTATTCTTATTCTTATTCTTATTCTTATTCTTATTCTTATTCTTATTCTTATTATTCTTCTTCTTATTATTATTATTATTATTATTATTATTATTATTATTATTATTATTATTCTGTCCCAGTAAGCTGAATTTTTGTGCAATCTAGTAAATAGTGACAGTGGAAGGAAGAAGGAATGGGGCGGGGGGAGCAAAGAAATTTTAATCTCCCAAAGGGGGTGTGGTGGGCGCGAAAAAAAAATATGTGGAGGACTGCACTAGAAGGACGGTAAAGGTGGAACCTACGAGAAAGAAGATTCAGGAACATAGGCTGAGATGGTTTGGCGACGGAGAGAGAAAGGACGTAGAATACACGGGAAAGAGTTTGAGGGTAATAATAATTTCGTGTGGCTATTTCTAGCCGAGTGCAGCCCTTGTAAGGCAGATCCTACGATGAGGGTGGGCGGCAGCTGCCTCGTGTAGGTAACTGTGTGTTATTGTGGTGGAGGATAGTGTTATGTGTGGTGTGTGAGATGCAGGAATGTTGGGGACATCACAAACACCAGCCCCCGGGCCATTGGAATTAACCAATTAAGGTTAAAATCCCCGACCCGGCCGGGAATCGAACCCGGGACCTCTGAACCGAAGGATATGATAACTGTCACTGGAAAGAGAGACGAAGGACGAACCAAGGACGAAGTAGCTGAGGATCTGAGAGGAAACTAATGAACAGTAGTGGAAGCCTAAGGTAAAAACAATGGATGAAAAGGAAGGGTTAAACAAGGACACCCCAACCCCATATCAATGTCAGAATTACGGTAAGCAGAAGATTTTTTTTCATTCAACCTGCAACGGAATTCCTTTCAGTGCATTTGACTTCGTACAGACTGTTAGACGGACGAAGAAATTCACTAGCTCATATTACTGATTTCTCTCTCTCCCTCTCTCTCTCTCTCTCTCTCTCCCTCTCACTCTCTCTCTCCCTCTCTCTCTCTCTCTTTCACACACACACACACCATGACGTCCCTACGCCGTGAGTGAAGTTACATTACCTACAGATTACATATCTTGGATGTTTGAGCGAAAACTCCCCCCAGAAATAAAATTGCATTATTGGAAGGTAGCCTTTGAAGTCTCTGCGGAATCTAGTGTGATTAACTTCCGAGCCTTTATGAGCCTCCAATCAAACAACAAATCTCATTTCTCACGGAGCTCATAAAGACGCTAGACGTCAACTATGACGTCAACAGCCTGTATCGACCGACGCGTATTATTTCATAGGCTGCAGAATGAAGTGAAGGTATTACACTCGATGTGAGATTCTTGCGACAGTTCTTGTTTCTCTTTCAAACTGAGAATTCTTTGATGAGCGTAATATTTTATTCCCTCAATGTCCGTTCTGACGCTCAACGACATCAACAGACCTCAGGGAGTCGCAATGTTTCTTAAATGTTGAAAGCACTTCTTAGCCTACAGAGTAGGTATTACCATACTGAGAAAACCGTAAAATTAAGAAATTTCCTCAAGTGTACCGAAAATTGAACGCCTAAAGGGCCCGAAAATGTTTCAAATTCTGAGTCTTGGATGGCTCTATCAAACTAAAAAAAAATCGAAAATAATTTCCGGCCTCTTCTTTCTTTTTCATTTTCTTTTTGATGCCAATCCTATCCAAAATAATTTATTTACATATTGTTTTCTGTAGTGTGTTTGTTGGTTGAATACCCTCAGGCGTTTTTCTTAATGTCCACACCGAAGGTAGTTATACGGACTAAACGTGAAACTCTGCATTGACTCACATTAGCTCTCGTAGCGGTAGACGAAGTCAAAATGCTAATCCAATCGACCGGATAACAATGATTAAGAAAAGGATTGAAATTTTTCGAAATAAATAAATAAATAATGTATTCTCATACTTTATTAGATTTTAATAACCTGAAATTCGTAGCTCATATCTCTAGGAAGTTTTCAAAATTGAGTTCCTTGCCTATGGATTTCTATAATGTCCTGGATTGCAACGACATTTGAAAGCGGTGTTCTAATTTTGGAACGGTTATTCGAAAGCACTGTTCTAATTTTGGAACGGACACCTGGAAGCACTGTTCTAATTTTGGAAAGGACAAATGAAAGCACTGTTCTAATTTTGGAACGGACACCTGGAAGCACTGTTCTAATTTTGAAACGGATAACGGAAAGCACTGTTCTAATTTTGGAACGGACAACTGAAAGCACTGTTCTAATTTTGAAACGGATAACTGAAAGCACTGTTCTAATTTTGGAACGGACAACTGAAAGCACTGTTCTAATTTTGGAACGGACAACTGAAAGCACTGTTCTAATTTTGGAACGGACAACTGAAATAGCTGTTCTAATTTTGGAATGGACATTTGAAAGCACTGTTCTAATTTTGTAATGGACATTTCGAAGCGCTGTTTTAATTTTGGAACGGGCAACTGAAATAGCTGTTCTAAATTTGGAACGGACAACTGAAATAGCTGTTCTAATTTTGTAACGGACAACTGAAAGCGCTGTTCTGATTTTGGAATGGACATTTCGAAGCGCTGTTCAAATTTTGGAACGGACATATGCAAGCACTGTTCTAATGTTAGAACGGACATTTGGAAGCGCTGTTCAAATTTTCGAACGGGCAACTGAAATAGCTGTTCTAATTTTGGAACGGACATATGCAAGCACTGTTCTAATTTTAGAACGGACATTTGGAAGAGCTGTTCAAATTTACGAACGGGCAACTGAAATAGCTGTTCTAATTTTGGAACGGATATTTTAAATAGCTGTTCTAATTTTTGAACGGTCGTTTGAAAGAGCTGTTCTAACTTTGGAAGGTAGATTTGTAAGCTCTTTTCTAATTTTGGAACGTTTATTTATAATTAGAACATCCAGCTCCTTGGATGAATGGTTTGCGTCGCGGCCTTCGGTCCAGAGGGTCCTGGGTTGATATCCACTGCGGATCGATCATTTTAGCTGCGATTGGTTTAATTTTCCCTGGCTCGGGGACCTAGCCTTCTGAAGGAGTACTATATAAATCAAGGGTTTCCAACTGGTGGCCCTTGGGCCACGTAAAGCACGCGAAAACGTTTGATATTAATATTATATTTAATTATATATACTTCAAAATTTTACAATTGGGTTCATGAGCTTCTTCGGTACAATGTACATGGAATAAGTACTATTTAGTACATACGCACGTATGCTCCATACATACTCGTACATACTTACAGTGCTGACAAATAAATATGACAGATAGTTACACGATATTTACTGTACATAAACAATCAAACTTATTAGTAGACGATTTTCATTAGTCCTCTGTGTGGTGCATGGTTCACGTCAATAAACTTCCTCACTATATGGCAAGTGGCCAGAATTTTTTTTTGTAAGTGAGGGTGGAGATTAAGTGCTTCAACGCTCCTGTATTGTGTCTTTCGTATAATACCATTGCGTCCAATTATTACTCGAATGTCCAACTCGTTGGCTGAATGGTCAGCGTACTGGCTTTCAGTTCAGAGTGTCCCGGGTTCGATTCCCGGCCGGGTCGGGGATTTTAACCTTCATTGGTTAATTCCAATGGCCCGGAGCTGGGTGTTTGTGCTGTCCCCAACATCCTGCAACTCACACACCACACATAACACTATCCTCCACCACAATAACACGCAGTTATCTCCACATGGCAGATACCGCCCACCCTCATCGGAGGGTCTGCCTTACAAGGGCTTCACTCGGCTAGAAATAGCCACACAAGATTATTATTATTACTACTCGAATGATAATGTTGATGAGTTTCGACATGGTTTTTATTTCTGTGGCCAGATATGTGTACTTGGATATCTTCTCTGTATGTGTCGATTGGAGGTGGTGAGGATTAGGGCAGGCTTTGTCAATTATAAAACACTTGTTCTTGTTTTTTATCTACAAAAGTTATATCCGGTCTGTTGCATGTAATAGTTTTATCAGTGATGATACTTCTATCCCAGTAAAAATTGTAATTTTCAGTTTCCAAGATTGACTGAGGTTCGTATTTCCAGTATGTTGTATTAATCGACAACCTGAGATTATGTATTGAAAGGTTTCTGGAGATGTATTACATCATTGGCACTGATATTATTTTAATTTTGTTACTAATATATCCGAGGTTTCTCTATCTACTTCTACTTCATACACCTATGCAATTTTTTTACCGCACAATCTTGAGAGACACGTGTCTTACGAGGTTGGAGGAAAGGAGGTTGGTACAAATCTAACGTAATATTGGAGGACGACTTCTTGTTACGGTGGAGCTGTAGTGATTCACCCCCCGCGTGTGGGGAAAGGAAGTAAGGAAATGAGGTAGCCATGACATTTCCCGACCGGCAACCCGAGATGAATGCAGGAATTGAATCAAACGACTTCCGGAGTATGATGATCTCGGTTCTCTCTCTCTCTCAGTATGTCGGCGAGCGGTCTCTTTCTACCTCGTGGAATGTGTTGAGCACTTTAAATATTACACCCCTATGTGTCTTTGCTCTTCATTTCTAATCTACTCTGTCAGCAAGACGTATCATGCCATTTGTTCTAAATTGTCACTGCCTCATCAAGCATTATCTTTATTATTATCTCTGTTGCAACAATATATCTATTATGACAAATATTATATTTTAATCGCCGGACTGAGTGGCTCAGACGGTTGAGGCGCTGGCCCTCTGACTAGTGATGGCATAATCGAATAAAATTAATCCCTTATTCGATTATTTCATTGTATTCGATTATTCCATTTTATTCGATTATTCGATTATATTTCCCATTCGATTATTTTATTTTATTCGATTATTCGATTATATTTCCGATTCAATTATTTCATTTTATTCGATTAATCGATTATATTTCCCATTCGATTATTTCATTTTAGTCGATTATATTCCCCATTCGATTATTTTTTCGATTATTCCCTCGGAACTGCATTCGAATGAATGAGGTAATTGAATAGTGAATGCTTTCGAAATAATCGAATGAAAAGTGTTTAAGACAGTTAATTCACTCATTTAGTTTCAAAATTTGGAGATACGTTTGGAAAAAGGCGTATTTCTGTTTTTTCATAAGAGTTCACCTATTCGCTTATTCCAATCGATTATCCATCCGACGCACTAAAACCGAAAAATTGATTCATGACGCATCCGAATGTTCTATGCGATACAACTGAATGATATTTGAAACTCGTTCGATTATTTTATTCGATTATTTTTTCGATTAAGTAAATAATCGGATGGAGGTTAAGCGAATAAAGTATTCGATTTTTCCATCACTACTTCTGACCCCAGTATGGCAGTCCGATGGTATGTTAAGGTGCTCAAATACGTCAGCCCTGTGTCGCCATATTTACTGACACGTAAAACAACTCCCTTGGGACGATATTCTAGCACCTTGGCGTCTCCAGAAAACCGTCAAAAAGTAGTTAGTAGGACAAAGATACAATAAACCCACTATTAATTATATCCATTCCACATGTTATCCCCCCACCCCCCTCTTTTATTGGCCTATATTATTTTTGTAATGTTTTTGTTCATTTTGCCATACATTTTTAAATACAAAACTCTTGCTATTCTTTCCGATGTAATCCATTTTTAGTTTGATAAATAATGTAACAATTGTATAGAATCCTCTTTCTAGTTTTGTTTTATATTCCCTGCATAAACTTTTCTTCAATTTGCCTTACGGCGACGACGGGATAGAAAATGGCAAGGCGTGAGAACGAAGCATCTGTTCCCTTAATTAAGGTAGAGCCCCAGCATTTGCATGGTGTGAAAATGCGGAACCACGTAAAAACGTTTTTAGGGATGCCAACAGTGGGGTTCGAACCCACTATCTTCGGAATGCAAGGTCACAGCTGCGCGGTTTTAACTGCACAGCGAACTCGCTCCGCCTTAGATATTTTACTCTTACTACATCCATCTCCCTACAAACTCTTCCATAATTTCTCCACAAAATAAACGACGGTTTCGTCATGATTCTCTCTCTGACTCTTATTTTTCTATAACCCCGTTAACCACCACACGATACCTCACTGTTTGAAAGCCTTTCTTTTTTTATGAATTTTTTTCGGATCATTTCACAGGATGCCGATAATGTTATTTTGGTCTTACGTCCCAGGATGGTAGAATAGTGAGTGACATTGAATCGAGCTGTGGCAAAGCTAATACAGTATGCTTCCAGTTGTGATCAGTGGTATTTTCTAAGAAAGAAATGATCATGTCAGTAAAAAATGCCACCTCTTGGCCATGATCGTTAAGGCATTAAATCTTTATAGTCCGATACCGTGGTTGGCCATTTCCAGTCCAGTCGGTGGGGCAAAAAATCACTATCAGAATGTTGGCCGGCACGGTAGGAGAGGTGGTGGAATAAATGTCCTAATCACCAGATTGCGTGCCAAAAGTTTGCATTGAATTCTGAGCCTCTCCGCAGTGCTCATACGGAGTGAGGGAATATGACGCGGTTAATAACGATTCATCCGTCGGATGAAGACGTTGAACGTAGAGCAGACTTTATGGTATCATTCGACAGGAGTAGGCTATGTGCCATCACCAGGGTTTACCCTCTCCCTACCACATTATCATCTCATACTCAGACGCGCAGGTCAGCCATGGGTGTCAAGTACAAATACATGCACCAGGCGGGCCGAACAGTCCTTGAACACTCTTTACGCTATACAAACCATGCGCCAAACAAATATATATATATTAAAAGAGTTTACTAAATCAGTTTGGCAGATCAGTCCGTTCGTTCTACTGGACCGATTTGGTTCATGTTTGTTTTTTATCTCCGGAATTATCTGCCGGTGAATCATAAGACATTGATAGGTCTCTAAGTTCAGCCAACTTTGAGCAATCATAAAATCAAATCATTAAATGATTACTGCAATAATTGCACAGACGAAGGCTTATCCTAACCCGCAATACATTCCGTACTTAGAGGTTGCTAAGCGACTAACACTTTCATTAATATTCTGATATGTCAGTTTCATCCCTAGTAATGTAACTGCAAACATCCATGTTTGATTATTACCTCTCAAACCAGAGAGTATGCACTTCCTGTGATCACAGAAGAACACTACTACCTGCTAAATACTCTTTGACCACGAACCTACTACGCTGGCGTAGCAGGGGGAGAGGTGATACTCCCACGTGGTGCGTCCCAGGTGGCGGATAGGGGGCTCCTAACCGGCTTGCCGGCGGACTTGAGGGAAATAAAATACCTCTCGCGGACCAAACACACAACCTCTGTGGGTGGGGGACGCAGGCGAAGAATTCACCCACGGTATGATCAAGGTATGATCAAATTAGAACCATGAAACTACTTGTGGTTAGTACCACCACGCGGGGAACACCATGGGTCGCTTTCACTTGCGCGTTGTACCACTATGGTCGGTACACAATAGGTTTGTGATTAGTAGCAAACGAGGGCAAGACGGCTTTTACAGTACCTTTGATTAGTAGCATTCTATGAGCGACACCATGGGATGTCGGAACCCATGGTTCTGGCTTGTCTATGCTCACTTCCCACCATATGAGGAACACCACGGGATAGTACGACTCCCTGTGGTTAGTACACTTATGTGATGAACACCATAGGTTTGCGTTGCCTGCAAATGGCGCCGCAATGTGCGAAACACCGAAGGTCTGTAATACGTGTGAGAATTTCATTACCTGTGAGTAGTACCATAATGTGTGGAATATCGCGAGTCCACGCTACTCTTGATTAGTACCGCAACATGACAAATACCATGGTTCTACTTTTCTGGCGATAAGTACCATTGTGAGGGGCCGCTGACTTGGATTTTTGACCCCTTTTGACTACAAGTATCATCGATTCAGTATTGTGCTATAGACGCAGTCCCTTGGTCAGTAATACAATTGTTCTACGCCCGCTTCTGTGCATGTCAGGCACTGTGAGCCGCTTCCCCTGATCGTTTTAAATTCATATGCATCCATCCTTTCATTCTTCGTCCTCCCGTTCTGAATTGTGGTCAGTGGATGTTCTTTGGGCTTTTAATTTGCCATTTCATTTCGTACCATTAGGGGCTGATGACCTCGATATTAGGCCCCTTTAAACAACAAGCATCATCATCATCATCATCATCATCATCAATACTCTTTGATTCTCTGACCTTTCCCACCTTCCAAATATATTCAACAGATGGTAGAGCGTTCCTAGTAACTTACATGCATCTAAGAGAAAAAAGTCTACGTGCAAACAGACAAATCCTGACATACATACGCCTTAGACATTATCTGGGAACACCTATATAACCTAGCTGAGAGCGAAGGCCATGTATCTTGAAAAGAGATCTCTGCCTGGTAAAAAACGCTTCTTTGAGACTAACCTATTAGCTCACAGAACAACCGTTCTATATAGAAGAACTGTGATTAATGATACTCTTGCCTTCTTCGACACAATACCAAGCTTTACATCAAGAACTGCTGGATATAAAAAGCGTATATATGGATTGAATTTTACCAAACAGACGGCATGATGACGTCAGAATGGATGAATTCTGACTACGAGCTGCGATGTACCATAAAGCGCTTCATAATAAATGTTTCGGCGAGAAAGAAAAGAAGAAAAGGAATAACATCTAGACAGAATAGAGGAAGAAACACAGTGAAATAATGAAGAACTATTGGAAAGCAAAAAAGGAAAGGGGATAAAACGGAAATTAATGTAGTGATTGATTTTATGTGGTCCTAAGATGACCAAAATCTATAAAAGAAGAGAAGAAAATAATAATAGTAATAATAATAATAATAATAATAATGATAATAATAATAATAATATCGAGTGCGGTTTGGGTCACGTAGCTGTCAGATTGAATTTGGGACAGAGTGGGTTCGAACCACATTGTCGGCAGTCCTGAAGATGGTTTTCCGTGGTTCCCCATTTTCACACCAGGAAAATGCTTGAGCTGTACCTTAATTAAGGCCACATCCGATTCCTTTTCACTTCTAATAATAATAATAATAATAATAATAATAATAATGTTATTTGCTTTACGTCCCACTAACTACTTTTTAAGGTCTTCGGAGACGCCGAGGTGCCGGAATTTAGTCCCGCAGGAGTTCTACCGACACGGGGCTGTCGTATTTGAGCACCTTCAAATACCACCGGACTGAGCCAGGATCGAACCTGCCAAGTTGGGGTTAGAAGGCCAGCGCCTTAACCGTCTGAGCCACTCAGCCCGGCATCTTTTTTTCACTTCTATCCCATTGTCGCCATGAGACCTATGTGTGTCGGTGCGACACAAAAAAAAAGGAGATAGTTAAAAAAAAGTCTATAAAAAGTGGGGAAAAACTGTAATATTATTATTCTTGTGATTTCGTTCCTTTCCGTTACTGAGAACAGTTAAATGGAAGCCCTTACGTCGTGCCTCTAGATGATACATTTTACCATTCCAGTCACTTCTTGTAGCATTGTCACGGTTTGTGCTGAGTGAACCGTACCGACGTTCAGAGGATGTGTGAGGGGAGGTGATTGAGGGGATGAAGAGGGAGGTCTGGAATCCGCTCCCCAAGGCAATTCAATAGCCACGGTCCGCCCGTCTCACCGTGCAGTGTCGACTACATTCTTCTTCCCTTCCCAATCCGCCTTCTTCCCTATTTTCTGCTGTCTTCCTTACTTTAGTTCGATTCTTGTAACCTCTCTCAATGCATTCTGGACACGTGCCTTTTCCTATCTTCCTGACACAGAGTCCTGCATATACAAATACACAAGTATTACTACTTGCTACAAGAATTAGTTTTTTAAAGAAAATAGTGACAAACTAACAATGTAACGTTCCAGACGTTACAGTGTAATTATGTTAATTTTATTATGTGTAATTAATTCAGAAATTTAACGTCATGATATTTATTTTGGTATGTAATTGTATTATAATTCATGTTTAATCATTTGCTCACTATCATTTCATTACTTTGTAACTACGACTTGTAAACGAGGGCTGAATATTCTAATATTCACTTAGATTCTTGCGACATTTGTTTAAAATTAACTTGCAGTATATTTCCGCTATCTTGCCACATCACCGAGGAAGGAGAAAGGACAGATATAGACATCGAGTTCTGGGAAAGCAAGCACGTGTTCACGCGTCCTCACGAAAGCTACCGTATTTCGACCAGAATTATTCAAACGGATCAACGTCTATATTTTGAAAGGAGCGTCATGTTGCCATGGATAATGAGTGAATGGACCAATAGAAGAACAGTTAATATCAGAGTTAAGACCCGTCAACTCTAATATCTGGAGTGGGGAGAGACATGTCATCTGATTGGACCACGTGTTGCGACCTGTAATTAGCACCAGTAAAGGTTATAAAAGGGCATGCTGGAGCTCTTGGCCTCATCTTATATCTTAGACCTTCATCTCTACTACT
Source organism: Anabrus simplex (assembly GCF_040414725.1). NCBI lineage: Eukaryota > Metazoa > Arthropoda > Insecta > Orthoptera > Tettigoniidae > Anabrus > Anabrus simplex. The sequence goes on from NC_090276.1 coordinate 20,611,758, forward strand.
GGACTCGGCTGCATTCTACTTGATCTTCTTCGTTTGATTCTACGTTAGTATTTTACTTCATTACCACGACGTGGTACTTAGAAATTCCGAATGAGGGGTGTATAGCCACTCTCATCAGGAAGTACGTACAGCTCGGCTAAAAGACCGGTTTGAACCAGTCTAAGTCAATAGGTAGTATTAATCTAGATAGAAATGAAACTTCAGAGAACATTTTCAGTAAAATTGGAAGGATTCTTAATTGAGTATCCTCTCCAAATAACCCAAGGTGGTTCTGCTAACTATGACTTAGGGCTTATCTCCAATATACGGGATAAAGCATAATAGGGAGTGGTAGTTTTGAAGTCATCTTCCAATTAGTGGTGGGTGCAATTTGCAAGGCAGGAATGGTACTTCGCTGCAGATGAAGAGATATCAAAGACGACCGATGATGTTCCAGCTACAAGGAGGGAAGCCTTCCAAGGACCAGCAGAACAAGACGACATGGTGAGCAAGCGAGTTAAAGATATTGCAAGTTTTCGCGAAGTAGAGTCATTCAATTTTTTATTAAATTCATTTTCTATTTTAAATTCAGTTCTCGTTAAACCGTCGTCATTTATATTAAATATAATAAATAGTATTTTTCTAGTTTACTTTAATCAATTTGCCTTAATTAGCCTTTTAATTTCTAATTCTCCTGCTTAATGATTAGTGCACTATCACCTCACCCCTGTGATAAGAGTCTGTCCAAGCTTGATTATAAATTTTATCTTTAAGTCCTCAACTTAAAGATTGGCGCCCTTTGCTTGCTTGGTTGCATTTCTCATTTGATGATTGTTCTCCGAGAGGGGAAGTCACATAAATGGCGCCCAACGTGGGGCGAGAAAATCATTAAGTACGGAGCAGTTAATAACAGTAACAATATCAGAATTCGTATTATGGGCAAAATTTGGATATCCACGTTTCATTAAGAGTGTTTGATTGTGGGAAGGGTCATGGCTGATCAGACGAAAGAGGAGAGGATGTTGCGCAGTGGACGGGCGATAAAAGGCAATAATGTATTGAGTTCAGAGGAAGAGTTGTGTAGTCTTGTAGAGGAAATTGAAGATAGAAGTGTAAGTAGTATGGAGAGTGAAGGCAAGCAGAAAGAAGTCAGTATGGAGTCAGATGATAGTAGGATGGGGGGCGAAGCGGAAGTAAACACTAACAATGAAAGTAATAATAATGATCAGTTAATGGGAATGATGCAGTTAATGTTAAGTAAGATAGAGGACAGTAAATCTGAAATAAAAAATGAATTGGAACAAATTAAAACAGATGTAGAACAAACTAAATCTGAGCTTAAAAGTGAATTAGAACAAACTAAATCTGAACTTAAAGAACAGTTAGAACAAACTAAAGCTGAATTAAGCAGGGAGATGAGGGAAAATAAGGAGGAAGCGAATCGGAGAATGGACGAACACAGTAAGCAGTTACGCGATCTGGTGGTAAAAAATGAACATTTTAGTAAGCGATTAGAGGACCAGGAAAGTGAATATGTACGGCAAGGGAAAAAGGTAGAAGAAACGTTTGCGGAACAGAGAAGTGAATTCCTGGAATTAATGGGGAAGGAAAACAACTCTACTAGGGAGGAAGTAATGAGGCACGTCACTAGTATTGATAAGAGAGTTGAGACTCAAAGAGGGGAAATACGGGTATTTAAAGACCACGTCCAACAAGAGATTGACACGGTAAAGCTTAGAATAGAAGATGAGACCCGGGCAAGGGAAGAAAGGTTTGCGATAGCTGAAGAGAATAAGATTGAAATTAGGACATTGAAAGAGAAGCAGGTTAACTTGGAGAGCGAAATTGATAGGAGAGACAAAGAGGTAGAATGCCGGATGGAGAAAGCAGAAAATCAGTTAAAACAGGTGGCAAAGGATAAACAGGTTTTCACGGGAAGGCAATGTCTAGGAAATAGCTACATTAGGGAAATTGAACTACCTAAATTTAATGGGAAACAAACGAACCCGCTAGATTTCCTTAAGATGATAGAGAAACGGTTTGAAAAGCGTCTAGAGGAAGGGTCTATGGACTGGGAAGACGTTATGGAAAATATTGACCATGCTTTTGTAGGAGAAACTCGGTCTTGGTTCATGGTATATAGGCAGACGATGACGAACCTGAAAGAATTCAGAAATAAATTTAGAGAGAAATTCTGGAATGAAGCGATACAAGCTAGGGAGAGAGAAAGGGTGGTATTTGGGAGGTACAAACTGCATGAGGGAGTTACTATGACCGAGTACTTCCTGGCACATGTCATGATTTGTCAGAACTTAGATGGTATAACCGAGGGGTCTGATGTAGTAAGACTACTTTTGAGACATTTTCCGGACAGGGTGAGAGAAGCGGCCTGTATGCAAAAAGTTGGAACTATTCAGGAGATGGAGAACCTACTAGGCAGTTTTGATGCTTTAGGTAACCTTAGGAGTAGAACGGAGAATATTCAGAACTTTAGTCATCACAACGGAATGAGACATAACGGTAGTACACAGAATCACGAAACTCGCAATCAGTTCAGACCTCAGCAGAACAGCAGGAGAGGAGCATCTGAATATAGGACAGGAAATTCCCAACGGAGGCCAGAGCAATGTACTAATGAGTCCAACGTCAATACACAAAGGGAACCTTTAAACTAACGAGAGGCTGTAATGTTAGGTCAGAATTCCAGCCTAGTAAGAAGGTAGCGAAGTGTCTTGCCATGAAAGTGTTACCATATGACCTCGATGTTAGAGACGATTTGTTGTATGAACCCGAGCAGAATAATGGAGATTCAAGTAATAAAGTAGTCAATCCCGTGGTTAAATTGAAAGTTTGGGGGGCGTGGGTTAAAGTTTTGATTGATTCTGGTAGCCAAATATCATGTATTAGTTCTCAGTGGTATGAGTCATTAGTGAAACAGGGTATTCATTTGGAGGAAATGCCTGTTAAGTCTACTTTTATCATTACGGCTGTTGGTAAGAAGTCTATGCAAATTTGTAAACAAGTAGCTGTCCCGATCTGCATTAATAATTTTATTAGCGTTCAGATATGTTTGGTAATTCCGCATTTAATATTTGATCTTATCTTGGGATCTGACTGGTTAACGGGTTTCTAGCCAGGAAATGTGGCGAGGATCTCTGGGGGATATGTGTACCCAAAGCGCTACGTGTGGAATTGATTTGGTTTATCCACAAGGAATTAGGACATTTTGGAGCTAATAAAGTTCTGTATGAGATCCGACAGAATTTTATATGGGACAAGATGGGAAGAGATATAAGAAAAATTCTTTCCACTTGCGATCTGTGTCAGCGTAGCAAAGTTCCTAACCGCTATTTAGAAGGACCTCGTCAGGCAGTAATCTCAGAAAGACCTGGTGACTTGGTGTGTACTGATTTATTTGGACCTGTGGTTAAGGGACAGTTTGGCTTCCAATATATTTTAGTCATTATTGATGCCTTCTCGAAATTGGTCAGATTATACGGTATGAGAAAAGCCACTGGAAAATCTTGTAGTCGTATAATCAAAGAGAAGTATATCCCTGAATTAGGTACTCCTCGTAGAATATTATCAGACAGTGGACCGCAATTTATTTCGAAAAAATGGAAGTCCATAATTAGAGAGCTAGGTATTACACAGGTTCATTCATCTATTAGATACCCTCAGGGCAATATGTGTGAACGCGTCATGAAAGAGTTATCTCGCATGTTTAGATGCTTAGTGTTCGATAAGCATACAGCCTGGGTGGCTCATTTATCCCGCATAGAGACATGGATCAATGCAGTTCAACATGAAAGCACGAGATTGACGCCGTCACAAGTTCATTTTGGTTGTAAGCCTCAGAATGAACTAGTGAGAGTGTTAGGTTTGCCTGAAGAACCACCTCGTAATGCTGAATTTTACGTCCGACTGGCACGGGAGAACCTGATTAAATCAGGAGATAAACGTAAAAGACAACAGAAACGTAAGGTACTTGATAACTTTGAAGTAGGTGATATGGTTTTGGTAAGAGTTCCCATGTTGTCAAATAGTGAGGATAAGGTGACTAAGAAATTTTTTCTGTTATATCAAGGCCCGTATAAAGTACATCGTAAACTTGGACCCTGTGCTTACAAGTTAGCGGATGGCGAGAGCGTAATGAATGGTTCATATAACATTAGTAGTTTAAGGAGATACCTGTCGTGTGAGGTGGCTGAACCGGATTGTGAGATATAGGTCAGTAACTCGGGGAAGTTGCTACTTGTTATGTCAGACTTCGAGTGGAATGAGTGTACGTCTCAATTGTGGTGGTATTTCCTAGTTGTGTTTGTAAACAAGGGAGGTGTTTGTGTAGCGGTAGATTTACGCTAGTTCATTGACGATCGATCATCTGTTTTCCGTATGTGAGGCCATGAAATTTTGATATATTTGTTTTCTGAGATGTTACAGAAGGCTAATTAAAGCTGACGACGGCAAATAATTAATTTTCCCGTATGTGCATTTCTAACTTGCAATAATTTTACCGTGAGCTTAAATCACGTGTGTATTCGAGTGAAGTGTATTACATCCTGCTTCAAGATAAGTTTGAAACATTCGAAAGAGTGATAAAAGTGTAAATTGTTTGTATCATTTGTTTTCCATGTTTCTAATGTAAAAGATTGGAAGAGAACGTGTTATTGCTATCTAGCAAAGAATGTCGGAGAGATGGGGAGTAAAAGGACAGATAGACACTCGGCAGAGTCTGTAATCTGAATTGTATATATATTATGTTATATTTTCTAGAATAATCTTGTTTTTTTTTACAAAAATGAAAAGGTGCTTGTGTTGGGCATAATTTTGTAGCTATACCTCAAGATGAACTGAAATAACAGACAGTCGCAATGGTAAATAATATAAGAGAGATATGATGGAAGGAGTGAGATATAATTAATTGTATGTAAATAATGTCGATCGTTATGGGCAAGTAATAGAGGTATTTCAAGTCAATGTGGGAGTAAGTGTGTGAGTTCTCAACTCATATGATATTTGTTAAGAACTCATGGGGGCGAATGTAACGTTCCAGACGTTACAGTGTAATTATGTTAATTTTATTATGTGTAATTAATTCAGAAATTTAACGTCATGATATTTATTTTGGTATGTAATTGTATTATAATTCATGTTTAATCATTTGCTCACTATCATTTCATTACTTTGTAACTACGACTTGTAAACGAGGGCTGAATATTCTAATATTCACTTAGATTCTTGCGACATTTGTTTAAAATTAACTTGCAGTATATTTCCGCTATCTTGCCACATCACCGAGGAAGGAGAAAGGACAGATATAGACATCGAGTTCTGGGAAAGCAAGCACGTGTTCACGCGTCCTCACGAAAGCTACCGTATTTCGACCAGAATTATTCAAACGGATCAACGTCTATATTTTGAAAGGAGCGTCATGTTGCCATGGATAATGAGTGAATGGACCAATAGAAGAACAGTTAATATCAGAGTTAAGACCCGTCAACTCTAATATCTGGAGTGGGGAGAGACATGTCATCTGATTGGACCACGTGTTGCGACCTGTAATTAGCACCAGTAAAGGTTATAAAAGGGCATGCTGGAGCTCTTGGCCTCATCTTATATCTTAGACCTTCATCTCTACTACTGGACTCGGCTGCATTCTACTTGATCTTCTTCGTTTGATTCTACGTTAGTATATTACTTCATTACCACGACGTGGTACTTAGAAATTCCGAATGAGGGGTGTATAGCCACTCTCATCAGGAAGTACGTACAGCTCGGCTAAAAGACCGGTTTGAACCAGTCTAAGTCAATAGGTAGTATTAATCTAGATAGAAATGAAACTTCAGAGAACATTTTCAGTAAAATTGGAAGGATTCTTAATTGAGTATCCTCTCCAAATAACCCAAGGTGGTTCTGCTAACTATGACTTAGGGCTTATCTCCAATATACGGGATAAAGCATAATAGGGAGTGGTAGTTTTGAAGTCATCTTCCAATTAGTGGTGGGTGCAATTTGCAAGGCAGGAATGGTACTTCGCTGCAGATGAAGAGATATCAAAGACGACCGATGATGTTCCAGCTACAAGGAGGGAAGCCTTCCAAGGACCAGCAGAACAAGACGACATGGTGAGCAAGCGAGTTAAAGATATTGCAAGTTTTCGCGAAGTAGAGTCATTCAATTTTTTATTAAATTCATTTTCTATTTTAAATTCAGTTCTCGTTAAACCGTCGTCATTTATATTAAATATAATAAATAGTATTTTTCTAGTTTACTTTAATCAATTTGCCTTAATTAGCCTTTTAATTTCTAATTCTCCTGCTTAATGATTAGTGCACTATCACCTCACCCCTGTGATAAGAGTCTGTCCAAGCTTGATTATAAATTTTATCTTTAAGTCCTCAACTTAAAGATTGGCGCCCTTTGCTTGCTTGGTTGCATTTCTCATTTGATGATTGTTCTCCGAGAGGGGAAGTCACAACACTTGTAATATTTTCGATAATGTGCAGATGGGATAAGTTCGAAAATATAGATATATAGATAGATAGGTAATTTACCCAATTATAGATGATTCAATACAACATTATATACAATGAATATACATTAAATAAACAAATACAAGCGAATCTTCTAAAATAATTACCAAGTTTCAGCTAAGTCTAGAGACCTTTACAGGGTCCCTCATATAAACTTAAAGACTGTTGAAGCGACATATTTTACTGCGCGATGCGTAAACAGCAGTACGGGAGACACGCGCATAGTTCCTGACCTTGCAAGCAGCCTGCATATGTTCGGCCTGGCAAGGATGAATCGCCAACATGGTGAGATACTTACCATTGCAACACCGTATTTTCGTATGCAAAGTTCTGTTTTCACCGTGTGAACAGTCATAACTCTTGCTGTTGGTGTGGAGAAATGGTCCCTCAATATGATAGGAAGATTGGTGTTCAGTGTGCTGTTAGTGCAAGACGAATAATTGGACCTGTTTTTTTTTTTCGAGGCGACAGTAAATAGAGAGAGGTACCAAGATGACATTTTAACGCTATTCTTCCATCAATTAAGTACATATAAAGCAATGAACTCGAATATAGTAGAATGCAGGCCTTCTAAATACAGTTTCGTGGGTTCGATCACCTGTCAGTCCGGTGATATTTTAACATGCTGAAATACACCAGCCATTTGTTTGTAAGTTTACCGACTCGTGTTAAGATCTGCTGTTGGACAAAATTGTGGCATCTCGGCGTCTCCGAAAACCATACTTAGTCGGACATAAAACGAGAAACTTTATCGTTATCATCATAGAAAAATAGGAAAATTTCGACCCTTTGACAAATTAAATTATCGGTGAGGGAAAGCAAGGGGCTGCGAATGGCATGTTATGAAGGTTTGTTTAATCATCGCAACCTAGGTCAGAAGATATATTGGCTTGACCAAGGGAAGTCGGATTAAAATTATGAAAGCGATGAACTTGGCACGAATAAGTGGTAACAACAACAGACTGGTCTACCGATTCCGTGGTCGCCAAAATACACACTCAAATTGATAAACACTACGAATGATATCAGATAAATTTTGATTGGGAAGAAGAAAGCAACCGTGTGGGTGTTCATGCGACCTTGTAAGAACTCGATGCAATTTTCTCTGATCTCTCAGTCAGTACGTGACCAAGTCGATTTACAAACGAGGAAATTAGAGAATTCAAATTCTATTACAGCAATAATTCTTCCAATTATACTCGTAATTCGACTTAAATATACAGCGTCTCTCCTAAAAACACTTCTCTGTTTTACTCAGTGTTAAACTGGAATAAAACTATTAAGGAAAGTATAAGACCCGTATTACTAATAAAATTAAGGAAGAGTTCTCGATGTTTTCTCAACAAAATTAATCACCCGATATATTTCCAATTTTGTACCATCTGTTCTTTTTTGAGTCATCAGTTCATATACTGGTTTGATGCAGCTCTTCATGCCACCCTATCTTGTGCTAAGCTTTTCATTTCTACATAATGAATACATCCTATATCTGCTCTAATCTGCTTGATATACTCATTCCTTGGTCTAACCCTACCGTTCTTACCTCCTACACGTCCGTCAAAAACCAACTGAACAAGTCCTGTGTGTTTTAAGATGTTTCCTATCATTCGATCTGTTTTTCTCATCAAATTTATCTAAGTCGATCTCCTCTCACCAATGCGATTCATTACCTCTTCATTCGTGATTCGACCTACCCATCTTAATCCCACCATTCTTCTATAACACCCCATTTTAAAAGCTTATATTTTCTTTCTGAGATAGTTATCGTCCATGTTTCACTTCCATATAATGCCACGCTCCAGACCAAAGTCTTCAAAAACGTCATTCTAATTCCTATATCAGTGTTTGAAGAGAGCAAATTTCTTTTCTTCAGCCTAAGTGAGGAACCTCATCGGTTTGCGTTGGCTATGAGTGGCGCCATTGTGTGAGAAACACCATAGGTCTGCGTTACCTGCACGACATACAATACTTGTGTGTAGTGCCATCATGTGTGGAACACCGTGAGTCTTCGCTACTTTTGATTACTACCCCAACATGACAAATATCATGGTTCTACTTTACTAGCGATAAGTACCATCCTGAGGGGCCTTGACCTGGATTTTGGACCCCTTTAGATATCAAGCATCCCAGATTCAGGGTTATCTTTATAAGTGGTCCCTTGGTCAGCAGTACTATTATTCATGATCTTTTTGAGTCGGATCCACTGCTTTTTAGTTTGTTTTTTTGTTTTTTGGGTTCATGTCCATCCATTCATTCTTCATGACTTTTTTTATTTTTTTAATTTTGATCAGTGCATGATTTTGAACTTTTTGTTGTCATTTCATTTCGTACCATTAGGGGCCGATGACCTCGATGTTAGGGCTCTTTAAACAACAAGCATCATCAATATCATCATCATCATCATCTTTTCTTCAGAAAGGCGTTCCCTGCTTTTGCTAGTCTGCATTTTGTGTCCTCCTTACTTCTGCCATAGTTATTTTACTACCCAGGTGACAATATTCATCTACTTGCTTTTAAGACTTCATTAAAGATTGAATGGAACTTCTACATTGAGGTTATACGATTCTTATTACTACGTATCATAACGTCGTCAATGAAGGACATAAGGTATCTGTGTTATTTGGTACCGAACTCTTTATTATCACCTCTTGGCATGTACTGCTTAATACGCTTCCACCCACGTCGTAATGTAAAACATATTTAGTTTCTTTCTCAATACAGCTCATATGATCTCTAAGGCAATTACCTGCAGAAGCAGTATGTCCTCGTTACTAAGGCTACGTGGAACTTGTCGAGGGGCTTTGTAGCTGCCTCGAATTTACTTTCCTGTGACAGTCAGTCCTATCTTCTCCTTTCTTTCCTTCTCTGGTGCGGGCTGTATCCGCAGGCTACTTAACACGAAGTAAACTTAAACTACCCTTCTTTTTTTCCTTTTTTGGTAAAAGTAAAGAATTTACACTGACTTCTAAAGTGTCTTAAGAAAAAAATAACGCATCTGTTGCTAAAAGTTATTTTCAGACTAAGAACGGGAAAAAATAACGAATTTACGAGAAACCTGCTTGAAGTGGATATATCAAAAACAGACGTTCAATTAAATTTTAGATACTAATACTACTACTACTACTACTACTACTAATAATAATAATAATAATAATAATAATAATAATATAAACAAACCCCATGGTGCAACAGCCTCGAAGAACCAGGGCCTACCAAGCGACCGCTGCTCAGCCCGAAGGCCTGCAGATTACCAGGTGTCGTGTGGTCAACATGACGAATCCCCTCGGCTGTTATTCTTGGCTGCTTTCTAGACCGGAGCCGTTATCTTACCGTCAGATAGCTCCTCAAATGTAATCACGTAGGCCGAGTGGACTTCGAACCAGCCTTCTGAACCAGGTAAAAATACCTGACCTGGACGGGAAGCGAATACGGAGCCTCCGGGTAAGAGACAGGCACCCTACCCCTACATTGTGGGACCGAATAAGAAGAAGAAGAAGAAGAAGAAGAACATGACCTAAACCACCACGTCCATGAATTTCGATATGAAGCTATCTAAGCTGCCTCAGTGTAAATTTCTATATGCAATGTCTTCTCTAATAAATGTTACAAAACCGGAACTCTAGCGGGTGATCTGACTTGTAATTAATTTTGTTTGGAAAATACCGGGAAACCTTACATCAGATATCTTTAAAATTTCAGTCTCATATGAAATGGAATACCGCACACCCGTAGATTTCCTCTATGATTCAAAGAACTGTTTACCTTTGCAAGATTAAGAACCACGGTGCGCTTATGAGTGCGTTCTTGTTACTCACCCCTATTTTCCATACTTTACATGGATTATCTACTAAAAGGTGGGTGATTCCGTTTGGTGGAAATGTAGTAAGGAGATTATCCTTTACTGAACACTTGGTCTAATGGCAGACTGTGCTGAAATACTGCAATCTAATATCTTGCATCTTTTAAAATGGTATGATGTGAAAATTACGATTTGGTTGGAGACAATCTCTTTCACACCACACACTACTTGGATGTTCTGACACTCACAATTCATGATTTTCACTTTTTTGAACGTGACGAAAATCAGTACAAATTTTTGATTAAAAATTAAAAATAGTAAAAGGACATAAATGATATATTTATTTCACTATTTTTGAGACATTCGGCTAACATCGCATGTACTTTCTGGTTGGCAGGAGAAAGAAAAACTGGCACACTGGTTGGAAATGGAGTTCCAGTTTTAATCAATTTTGAGAGCATCACTGTACTTTGAAAAAGAAAAAACAAATACAACGTGGTTTAAATCTGTGACATATGGAGGGTCATACTCACATGTGGGAGAGTCCAACACTTGTATACGGTAGAGATGGTCGGCGAAACATCCGTGTCCGAGTCGCATGTGATGTGACGTTTGACAAGTTTGATGCTGTCGAACCATGGTTCGTTAGGGATATAAGCTTGAAGAGACTACGTACATGTATTGTCCAATCAAGCTACTGTTGTTGCTGCTGGTATGTTGCCGGGTTTTCCCACCCACTTAGGGCGTTGCGCTCCTCGGAAAATTTCCCTGCGTTCCCTCTCTTCAAGCAAAATCGTTTTATTTCATAAAAGCGACCGCAACGGAACCACAGTGCCATCTGATACAAACTGTAGTTACACTATTTAAATGCCAAAAATCGGCGTGAATATAGCTTTACACGTGTCCAAGAGCACCTGATCTTCAGTGTCTCTAAAATGGAAGATTTTCTGATGGATTATCACCACTGATCTCTATACCTGGTAGGTTGGGTAGCAGTAAGCCGAATAGAAGATGACTGGCGTAGTAAGATGGCAGTGAGCGCACGGTGCAGTAGACCACGAGGAGCGCGCTTGCTTTGTTTATGCTTAGTTCAGTGACGCCAGGCCTCTTGATTGTAGTTCCACGGGTGTTCTGTGCTGTGTTATTGCAATACCCCATACATTTACAAAGGAATTAAGATTAAATAAAATCCCTAGTTTAGATATTTCACTCGCTGAATTGAAACCACATGTTACTTCTGCATGTTAGTCAAATATAAACAAACAAGGAAGCCATGCTTGTACTACTACGATTAACACAAATACACAAATAATACAAATACATAATATATTTAAACTATCAAAGTATACTATTTCGAAGGAACAACATTCCCTCCGTCAGTTCAAAATACAATATTTCCTAACATAACGTAATTGTATTTATTACGTAGTAAACAAGTGGCTGTCAGCATGCCGAAGTGTACTTCTACGGAAAATACGCCGTGAAATACTTGAATATCCAGCGAAAAACACATAGTAAACTATCATTATTCCGTTACAGGAGAAGTGGGTGTGGTTCTGGGTTTTTAAATGTACTGTAGGCTCACATTAAATGGCTTCTACAAGCTTTAAACAAGCCGGAATTACTAAAATAAAAATATTTTCAAAAAGGGGAAGAATAGGGCTATTTTTGTATGAATAAAAAGAAAAACAGAGTTTTTGACTCAAGATACGCAAAATTCAGTCATACCTCCCCTTAAGAATGCATAATTTCGTGGCATACATGTATAAAATTTACAGCAATGTTTCCAGAAACTGCTTTTCACTCGTATTGTATTACCGATCGCTAATTGCATGTATTCAGCACCTAAGTTAATATTTGTCGGCCGTTATTATACACTCATTTTTATTGCTATCCCGGAGATTTACTGACGTCGGAATGACATGTCAGTGTTCCCAATATCCTTATGCTTTGAGTGAACATGTCCCTATATTTTTAATTATTCCAATGCGCCATTAATTGCGATTTAAAATTGATTATATTATCATTGCTTCCCCATAAGGAGAGCTCTAGGATGGGTACACCAACATGGCGGACCACGCGCTCAACTTGGCGTACTTTCTCCTGCAGAGGAGAGCTGACATCAGCGATCCATGTATAGAGATCAGTGATTATCACAGATTTTAAAGGGAATCACAAACCAAAGAGAGGAAATAAAAACCCTGATATTTGCCGATGAATTTGATATTTTATGTGAGTCTCAGAATATCTGGAGAAATTGCTGAATTGTATGAACAGAGTCCTGGGGAAGGAGTACAAGATTAAAATAAGTAAGTCCAAAACAAAAGTAACGCAGTGCAGGCGATGCAGGAAATATTAGATTAGGAAATGAAGCCTTGAAAGAAGTAGATGAATATTGTTACTTGGATAGTAAAATAACTAATGATAGTAGAAGTAAGGAGGACATAAAATAGAGACCAGCACAAGCAAGGAAGGCCTTTTTCAAGAAAAGAAATTTGCTCACTTAGAACGTTGGTATAGGAGTTAGAAAGATGTCCCTGAAGACATTCCTCTGGAGCGTGGTATTGCATGGACAATAACAATCTCAGAAAGAAAAAGAATAGAAGATTTTGAAATGTTGTATTACAGAAGAATGCTGAAGGTGAGATCGGATGAAGAGAAACTGAATCGAAGTGGCGAGTGGAGATCGATTTGGCTAAGTTTGACGAGGACAAGACATAGAATGATATGACACGTGATCAGAGACCCAAGACTTGTTCATTTGGCTTTTGAGGGAAGTGTAGGTGGTAAGAACGCTATGGCTAGACAAGCAGATTCGAGCTGATGTAGGATGTAGTAGTTATGTAGAAATGGCGTATGGCTTTTAGTGCCGGGAGTGTCCGAGGACAAGTTCGGCTCCCCAGATACAGGTCTTTCGATTTGACTCCCGTAGGCGACCTGCGCGTCATAATGAGGATGAAATGATGATGAAGACGACACATACACCCAGTCCCCGTCCCAGCGGAATTAACCATCTGTGGTTAAAATTCCCGACCCTGCCGGGAATCGAACCCGGTACCCCTGTGACCAAAGGCCAACACGCTAACCATTTAGCCATGGAGCCGGACAGTTATGCAGAATAAAAGGATTAGCATAGGATAGCGTGGCATGGAGAGCAGCATTTTTCTTCTTCTTTCGAATGGGCCACCAGAGGACCACGTGCCAATTTCAATTCCTTCTTCTTTGTTCTTTCCTTTCCTTCCAGTACGCTTTCATCTGTTCACTATGTTTCTTCCTTCTGTCTTCAGACCACCTTGAACCAGTCTTTTTTACTTTCCTACCTTGAAATCCTTCTATTTTCAATACGTTTTCCCGAAAGCCTTCTCTATTATTTATTTCTTCTGTTGCTATATTGTGGTTTTTTTTCTAAATCCTTTCTTACTTCATTGACCCAGCTTGTCGTTGATTTCCTACCCCACAAATATCTGAAAATCTTACTGGTTAATCTACTATCTTGCATTCGATATAAATGTCCAAAAAACATAAGTCTCCTTTTCCTCATTACATCTGATATATTTTCTATTATTATTATTATTATTATTATTATTATTATTATTATTATTATTATTATTATTATTATTATTATTATTATTATTATTATTATTATTATTATTATTATTATTATTATTATTATTATTGTTACGGAGTTTTCCGTGGTAGGTAGAGGTGAAAGAAGGTGCGGGTGTGAATAGGTCTCCAGCTACGAAAGCAAAATTAATTTAAAATTTAACAAGGTTATATTTTCTTTTCAAAAACAAAGAAATAACAAGCATGGCAGGTACAAAGTAGCAAATCAAAAAGGGTAGTTACAATATTTACAGGAATTGGGCTTCGCGCCCTGATTTTACACTGCTTGGGCAATCAGCTCAGTTTTACCCCAAACACGAGTTTTAACAGAGGGGCAGAAAACCCCATTCATACCTAGGAGCCCTTGCTCCAAATTACACAGAAAAGCCTCCACGAGGCATACAACACTCAATTTTCAAAAGAGCCACTCGCTCTCAAAATTTAAGCCTCTCCCAGGCCACACCAAACTCCACCTTCAAGTTGTCCTCACTGGACATAGACACAGGGGTAAAATACCCAACCTACTGAGGTCTATTAAATAAAAATGGGCAATTACATGACCTCTAAAATAACAATTTGAGAGGAGGCGATCTTGCACTCCTAATACACTTGTTTTTTAAAAACCTAATCTGGCTCTAGGCCACTAATGCAAGGGCTAATCCCATACTACCGAGGTGACTTTAGAAAAGAGCAATTTGTTTTACATTAATGAAGAATAGGTTGAGAAAATAAGTTCACCTCAAAACAATATGAGTGGGAGCTCGAGAGGGTTAGCACTCTCTATCCCAGTATGTAGCTTTAAAAGAGAATATATGAAAAGAGTAGTTACATTTAGGAAAAGGTTACATGGAGGAACGCTTAGAACCCGCTCCGAGAGTTAAACTGCCAACCTAGCAAGAAAAGTTATTAAGAGGCCATTACCTGGTGTTGAACAGCCGGAGAAGAAAGAGGCGCTACCCGCCCCCTGCTATGCACTTTACACACTGAAAGATGGAACAGAAGTAGCCCGGAGACCCTAAAATCAGCAGTTTAAATACTCTCGCAGAAGGTTCTAGGCGTTAGGGGAATGAAAACACCCTCCCGCGATGATTTTATTGGTAGATCAATAAACCCCCTATACAATACTAAGAAGAAACACATAATTGGTGGAAAATTAATTCAAGAAATTCGGGATAGGCTAGATTTAAAACAAGGGGAAAGAAGGGGTTAATATTGCCAACTTAACCAAAGACTGAAAAAAAAATTTAGCAAAGAACAAACATTTGAAATAAAAATTTCTCCAACAAAATAGTTCTTTGACTCCGCACTAGGTTGCACTATTGTTGATCTTCAGTAGTGTCCTCTAGAAGAGAAAGTTCACACTTCTTACTTCAAGCGAAACAAAACCACATCAAAAATGACACAGTTCAAAAACTCAAAATTTTCCACGTGGTGACATCTTCTGAGAAAGTAGAGAATTAATAGCGTAGATAAAGTTCAGACTTCCTCCAGCAGAGGAGTTTCAACTGGCGCACATTTTAAATTAGCGGAGTGGAGGTGTACCGCCCGGTACAATTATTATTATTATTATTATTATTATTATTATTATTATTATTATTATTATTATTATTATTATTATTACTCTCCCTGTGGTAAAGTGTCGGCCTCCGGATCCCAAGGTAGCGGCTTCAAACCCGGCAGAGGTTGTCGGATTTTTGAAGGGCGGAAAAAAGTCCATTCGGCACTCCATGTCGTACGATATCGGCATGTCAGAGATCTCTGGTGATATATTCATTAAAACTCAGCTGTAGGCGCCTAAGGGAGATTCGATTTTCTTTGCCATCTAGTAGGCCTAGAGTAAAACGGAACGCCGAAAAGCAGCCAGATGACGTCAGATTAAAATGTTTGCACACGTTGGCTGAAGACATATTATTATTATTATTATTATTATTATTATTATTATTATTATTATTATTATTATTATTATTATTATTGCCGCAGATAAAAACAGAACATCAGTGTCATGTAGCATGGGCGTTTCTCTCTTGTAGTGGACATAGGAGATTACTTCACTGGTTCTCAAGAGACAACGAGGGGACAACAAAGAAGACGTATTCCCTTGAGGGGGAGGATCTTAGTGGCCTGGAAAAATGTGAGAGGGAAAGGCTATTGATAGAGGAGAAGTGAAGGGAGGATTATTGGGAGGGACAGTTCCTAGCAGCAGGTGTCCATTACACGGGCATCTGCCTCGCATCTGGACCGGAAGTCGTCACGCTTCGTATCTGGATTACATACTCTTTATACATGGTAATACGGTCCAGTCATTAAGGTCATTGGCCTGAAGGTTGGATCCTCCAATAGCACCAACAAAAGTCGTACTGTTATACAGAAACCGATGGCGTCGTCAATATGAGGTGCATTGGGAATGAGGGTAGTTTGCCATTGCTTTCCAGTTAGGACGTTATATACATGACGAAACTTTCAGAACACATTCCTCACATGTAGAAGAAGAAAATATGTTATATGGACATGGGCCCGGAAACGCTTTGTTTCCCTGTTAGAACTCATTTTCTACAACTCTACATAGTGCATGAATCATGGGATACACAGAGGAACAGAATGTACCAGCATAACACATGAAACACTTTCTTACATGAATTATTCGGAGAATGCCCTCCGTTAGCATTGATACATACAACAACCCGCCGTGATGTCAATAAAGAATCTTCAAAACAAAACACAGTAGTTCATATAAATAACGTTTTCTTTGTTTCCGTTAGAAAACCACCGTCAGTTACAATTAAATAAGGTGGATGTATAAATAAATGTCCCAAGAACAACAGAAGCCGCTTAAGTGCGGCCAGTATCCAGTAATAGAGAGATAGTGGGTTCGAGCCCCACTGTCGGCATCCCTGAAGATGGTTTTTCCGTGGTTTTCCATTTTCACACCAGGCAAATGCCGGGACTGTACCTTAAATAAGGCCACGGCCGCTTCCTTGCAATTCCTAGGCCTTTCCTGTCCCATCGTCGCCATAAGACATATCTGTGTCGGTGCGACGTAAAACAAATAACAAAAAAAAAAACAACAGAAGCAAAATACAACAGGTCAAGATCTAATAAAGAAATCTACGTCCATATATAAAATATATATAGTACACACCATGCGTAAAAGAAGATTGTCGTGTTTCGGACCTTTGAACAGGATGAATAATAACAGACTGACAAAACCAATATTTGATAAAATCATAAAGCTTGAAATACAACCCCACCTGGTTTACATAGACATTAAATGACCTCAAAGAAGCAATTATTGACGTTAAGGATACACATAATAAGAAGTTGTTTAGGGACACAATTCTAAAAGTGATCTTCAAGGATGAACAAGAAAGACAAAGAAAGTAGCTACATAACATAGAACAGCTACGGAAACTGAGATCAGAACGGATGAAAGAGATGTGTGTGGAGAGGGATAAGGAACATAGCCAGAATTTAAGTATTGATTTAACGTGCTCTGTAAAAGTCCTATTCGGTAATTAATAAAAAAATAAATGAAAAATACATAACATTTCACCATGATTCTGAACAGAAGCTTGGCAATACAGGTACTGAGAAAAAAGAGCAAGAGAAAAAAGATAAAATAGAAAAGGAGAAAAATATTATTAATAATAATATAAAAAGGAAAAAAGGAGATGCTGAAGAAAAAGTGATTATAAAACATGCTAAAAGAAGGAAGATATGCAAAGAAAGGAAAGGAAGGGAAGGGAAGGGAAGGGAAGGGAAGGGAAGGGAAGGGAAGGGAAGGGAAGGGAAGGGAAGGGTAAGGGTGTATTCTGCCCGAAGGCAGGTCCGAACCTCCGCAGAGGTGTGCCTGAACCGGAGTTTAGTACGGTAGGGTGGCCAGGAAGCAGGAAAAATAGAAACATATAATGAAAATGAGAATAGGATGAGGAGAAGAAAAATAATTTCTGTAAATTTTGTGTCCTCCAAACATTTGAAATTCCAGAATAAATTTTTTTTTGTCTCTAACTAATGAGGCAGTTTTATGCGACGACTTTTGCTATTTACAGGTAGGTATCGTCGGGGACATTTTTCAAGAGCGTTTTATGCTTAACAATTCTGCACGTACTCGGAGTAAATGTTTGACGGTTTAGGGAATCAAACCCGACAAGGTGCCGTTCGTTCTTTGACTTCTTTTACTAACATCAACACTGCTCAGCTGCCTTTTGACTTCTATTACTGTTTCATAGACCTAAACCTTCCCCAGTAACTGCTCCATATAACGGAGCAAACAACATTAAAATCCGTTCGAATATTTCTTGCAGATTACCTCACACGAAAGCAGGCAACACGTACCTGGGACTTCATTTTATAAATAGACGATATTCTTTGAAAATAATACAAAACATTAAAGTAAATCAGGACCAGTTTTTCGGTTTCATTATACGTTCTAAAATTTCTAGGCCTTCTATACTGCTAACTTCACAGCCACAGTCCAAGAGAGATGCTGGCTGGCTGGAATTTCTAATAACGTCATAAAACAAGATTTAGCCCTGGAAGGACGTGAAGAACAGCTTCTGCCAGTCTGAACGCGGAGTTCGCGCGCGTGTGTGCCTTGCTGGCAGAATAGAGCCCGAGTTTTGAGTGATGGGCTCTGCCCCGCTTCTCTCTGCAACGCAAAATTTGTTTAAAAAGAAGTCTAGAAGCATACCTTTCACATCTTGTTCCTAAGATAGATATTCTTCTTGCAATTTGCAAAAACAGAGTTGACTGCTTTACAAGACTCTTACTTTCCCTCACAGAATCCACGACACGTTATATTCCAACTTTCCTGAACGAATGATGTATTCTCGACTATATGCATGAATTAATATCCGACTTCTTGAATGAATAGTGGCCCCGGATTGGATTCCCAGCCGGGCAGGAAATTTAAATGTTAATAATAATTTCGTATGGCCTCCGGAGAGGCCTGGTGCAGGTCTTTTTCTAGTAGACGGCCTATTAGGCGACCTGCATGTCTGTGAAGATGAGGGCCCTACTTAGGGTGATTTCTAATGTTGAATACGCCACACACACCCAGCCCCCGAGCCATTGGGATTAACCAATTAAGGTTAAAATCCCCGACCCCTCCGGGAATCGAACCCGGGACTCTTTGAACCGAAGGCCAGTACGCTGACCATTCAGCCAACGAGTCGGACATTTAAATGTTGAAAATATTTCTTAGCAAAGTAGGGGTCGACATACTACACAAAACGTAAGCAATTTCCTCAAGTGTGCTGAACATTGAAGGGCTACAGGGCCCGGGAATGTTTCATATTATGAGTCTTGGATTGCTCTATCAAACTTCAAAAAAATGACGTTCGAAAATTACTTCCGGCCTAAACACAGTTCCTAAAAAACAGATTAAAATCGCTTGTTTCTTTACTCGTTAATGTAGTCCTTGGTTCAATACACTCAGGCGTTTCTTTGATTTTGTTTAATGTCCGCACCGAATGTAGTTATAAAGGCTTAAGTGAAAATCTGCATTGACTCACATTAGCGCTCGTAGTGGTAGAAAAAGGAAAACTGCTCATCTAATCGACCGGATAACGATGATTCAGAAAAAGATTGTAACTTCTAGGAATAAATAAAGAATATGTTCTTATACTTCATTATATCTCATTTACCTAAAATTTGTAGCTCATATCCTGGGGATGTTTCCAACATTGAATGAAAGGCTAGAACTGTGGATTTCTAACCGCATCTAATTAAATTACCTAGTTTGAGAACAGGTGGGCTTATGTTTCGCTTAATACCCATCATATCCATTTACACAAGGCTCATCGCGCTAGAAACCACACACACGCACACACACACACACACATGTTATAGTGAATACGTCCCTCCGCATAGCGTCAACTTCAGAGAGGGAATCCTACCGTAAAACTGGGGTTAATTGACCCAAAATGCCGTCCTCAAGTAACTGGAATAAGGCATGTAAGAAGGCTGTTTTTATTTAAATGCTAGTGGTTTTACGTCGCACTGGCACATATAGGTCTTTTGGAAACGATGGGATAGGAAAGGCCTAGGAGTTGGAAGGAAGCCGAAAGGGCTGCCGACAGGGAAATTTGAACCCACTATCTCTCGGATTCAAGCTCACAGCCGCGCGCCCTTAATCGCACTGCCAACTCGCCCGGTTTTATTAAAATGAAAGGCGTTCTAATGAGCAGTACCCCTGCGACGTACGCAATCCTTTTAACAGGAATATAGTGCAGGTAAAGGATTATGTAGGAACCTGGTATATTAGTAGTCCCAAGCAGTGAATCTCCACCGCCACGCCGGTCCCTGACATCAATTATAACGGGTTCTGAGATATTCTCTGGATGATTCATTTTACTTTCAAGACATTATTAATAAATATATATATATATATATATTGTAGCGGAAACCCAGGTCTCCTCTAAAGTCGGAATGTTAAAGTCTAACGATATATTATCTGTGTAAGAAATGTCAGTTGCCAAGCGTCTTAATTTTTAATGATCGTGAATTTTCAAACACGGATATCATTCAGCAATCGAAATAAGGAACACAGCTGTTTATCGCCACTCATAAAAATTACCTCCTAAATGTTCTCTCCACTACCATTTTATTCCAACCCGACGTCATTAAAATTAATTTAATAGCTCAGTATTCAATGTGATGAATTGTATACATTCTTGGTGATCACAATATAAAAAATGATATTTGTTCGATGAAACCACAACATGCTATAAAATTTAATTTAAGCTGTGATTTGATGTTTATTTTTGTAATTATTTATTTACTGGTCAACGTCCCTCACCGTTTATATAGCGTATTAGCCAAATACTCTGTTTTCTTACAAGGTGCTTTACGTCACACCGACACAGATAGGTCTTATGGCGACGATGTGATAGGAAAGGCTTAGGAGTAGGGAGTAAGCGGCCAAGACCTTAATTAACGTACAGCCCATGCATTTGCCTGGTGTGAAAATTGAAAACCACGGAAAATAATCTTCAGGGCTGCCAACAGTGGGGGTTCGAACCCACTATCTCACGGACGCAAGCTCACAGCTGCGCGCCGCTAACCGCACGGCCAACTCGCCCGGTATTTAAGATTGCTTCGTACCCAATTATTAATACTTCGGTTATTTAAACTATGAAATTTGATCCTCCGTGGCTCAGGTGGCAGCGAGCCTTCCTCTCACTGCTGGATTCCTTGGTTCAAATCCCGGTCATTCCGTGTAAAATTTGTGCTGGACAAAGCGGAGGAGCGAAAGGTTTTTCTCCGGGTACTCCGACTTTTCCTGTCATCTTTCATTCTAGCAACACTCTCCCGTAGCATTTCATTTCATCTGTTAGTCATTAATGATTGCCCCGGAGGAGTGCGTCAGTCTTCGGCAGCCGGCACAATTCCTATCCTCGCCACGAGATGAGGGCTTCATACATCCTCTTTCTGACTCGGACTGGAAACAGGCTGAGGATTGTCATTTCATATACTGTAAACTGTGAAATTAAAAATAGTGGAGGAATATTTGCGAGTTAAGATGTTTAGTCAGGGTCCATGCCCAATAGGGCCGTTGTCTTTCACAGTTTGAGAACCATTGATCTACAAAATCTAAACGATCGCTAACAATAATAATAATAATAATAATAATAATAATAATAATAATAATAATAATAATAATAATAATAATAATAATAATAATAATAATAATTATAATAATACCGAGCTCGATAGCTGCAGTATCCAGTAATCGGGAGATAGTGGGTTCGAACCCCACTGTCGGCAGCCCTGAAGATGGGTTTCCGTGGTTTCCCATTTTTCACACCAGGCAAATGCTGGGGCTGTACCTTAATTAATGCCGCTTCCTTCCCATTCTTAGACCTTTCCAATCCCCTCGTCGCCAAAGACCTATCTGTGTCGGTGCGACGTAAAGCAAATAGCAAAATAATAATAATAATAATAATAATAATAATAATAATAATAATAATAATAATAATAATAATAATAATAATAATGTTAGAATGTTCAGACTAACTTGGCTGATGCCTAATCGCCCTAATTAACAACCTAGCTTGAATAAGCCGTTTCGTGTTGTAAATTACCGTGCAGATGGCTCTGGTGACGTGGCTTACAGCTGATTACTTCGACCCCGTGTGCGAGTGGAGAACGCCGCGGGGTCATAGGTCACGAGAGGTCACGGTGAGTACAGTGTAGCGAGTTGCGCAAGCGAAGGGTAAACACAACAAAGGTTTATAGACAAAGGTTTATAGATAGGACTGTCTTACTAGTTAGTGGCATAGGGTATTTTTAAAACAGAACACCTAGTCGAAAGACGCAAAATATATAGAATTACTTCATTGTCTCCTTCTTCCTTTTTAATCTTATTTTTCGCCGGGCTGAGTGGCTCAGACGGTTGAAGCGCTGGCTTTCTGACCCCAACTTGGCAGGTTCTATCCTGGCTCAGTCCGGTGGAATTTGAATGTGCTCAAATACGTCAGACTCGTGTCTGTAGATTTACTGGCGCGTAAAATAACTCCTGCGGGACTAAATTCCGGCACCTCGGCGTCTCCGAAAACCGTAAAAGTAGTTACTGAGACGTAAAGCAAATAACATTATTTTAAATCTTATTTTGTTTTAATTTCCCTCTTTTTCTTCCTCTATTATTATTATTATTATTATTATTACGGGATACCCGTGCAGCAGAAAGAGGTTAAAGAAGGTGCGGGCTTGAATGGGTCTAACTACGATATCAAGAATTGATTTAAAATTTTAACAAATGTTATATTTATTTTCGAACTTCAAACTTAACAATTTTTCATAACAATGAAACATCAAGTACAATGACAATCTTGAAACAAGTCGAGGAAAACACAAGAATAGTGAACTTTACAGATCCTGGGCTTCAAGCCCCTCGCTTTACAACTCCTGAGCTCCCAGCTCAAATTTACAATTAAAAAATGAGAACAAATTGAGTCAAGGGCAAGAAATCCCCTAATTCAAAGAGCAGTTGCTCCTAAAATTACACTATCTAGACTTCCAGAGGCACTCTTTACAATTACAAAACTTGAAAAAGAGCTAACAGGCTCTCGGTTCCTCACTGCCTACTCAAGGCAACATTACATCAATCTCTGGTCTCTGAAACCACCATTTACAAATGGAACTTATTTTTACAGGGGTATTTAATACTCAACCTACTGGGCCTTCATGGATAAGAACAGGTTAGATAACTGGCCCAAACCCAAGGTGAATGGAGGTACATAGCGCTCCAAGATAATGAACTCTTAAAAACCTACAGGGCTCTAGGCCGATGAAACAGGGGCTATTCCCAAACTACTGAGAAGACTCGTATAGAAATTGCTTTAACACCTTACAGAAGTAAAGTTACAAAACGTAGTCACCTCAAACCAAGATGAAGGGGAGTTCGAGAGGGTAATTCACTCTCTATCCCCGATTTACAGTCAAAGATTTTATGAAATTTTTACATTAGCCGGAAGAAAGTTACATTTTAGAAACGTAGGTTACAGGATTAAAGATTCGGACCTTCCCCTTGGAATAATCTGCGGAGGTAGCTACAACAAGAAAAATGTAGTTTATGTGGCCATTGCCTTATAGATGTTCAGCTGCCAACGAAAGAGGCCGCCCGCCTCCTGCTTAACACACACTCACACACTCAGATAGATGACGATCAATTGGCCAAGAAACGTGAAAAGCCGCAGTTTATAAACCCTCAAATATTCAAGACTAAACTAGCTACACCCTCTCAATTTTATTGGTTGAGTTCAAAAGTAACACTCAAAATCGAACAAGAAGCCTGTGATAGCTTGAAAATTAATTACAGCGATTTTTCATTGGCCAGATTCAAAACTGGCGGAAAGGAAAAGGAAATATTGCCAACCCAAAAATAAACGAATATCAATCAGTTACAAAAACCTAGAAATACAAAACTTCTTTAAATTATAAGTTATTTCACTTTGCACCAGGGTGCATGATCATAGTTTTTTTGGTAGTGTCATCTGTGGAGAAATATCCAAACTTCTTGATGAATGGCAAACAAAACAAGGGAAAATTCACTCAGTTTAGGAAACTTAACAATAACAAAATTACTCAATATGATAGTGTTGACATCTTCTGATTAAAGTTCCAAGTTGGTGTAGTTTCAGTTTCACTGTTTGACCAATAGAGGAGATCATTTAGGCGCTGATTTTGTGTACAATTATTATTATTATTATTATTATTATTATTATTATTATTATTATTATTATTATTATTATTATTTCTCTGCTTCTTCTTTTTAATTGGAGTCGACACCGTATGTGTATCAAGTCCAGTTTTACGGTCCAGTACCATTCCTGATGCAGAATTTATGTGAAGTAATTTAATTATTATTTCTTGTCTTTTGGAAATTGTCAGGCTGGGGTGTTACGTACAAATCTGCTATTGTTTTGATGACCGTAAATACCAAATGCTATGGAGGGCTAGCCCTATGACTCTGGCCTTCAAAATAATATTTATTTATTTATGAATTGACCCTAAGGTTCACTCAGCCTACACCAAAAATGAGTGCCAGTTTAATCCCGAAGCTAACCACTCTACCCCACTAAATGCTCAGGTTACGGATAGTAGAAGCTTTTACCTTCCACACCTTCCAGGGCCTTCCTGGCCTATATGGAGGCTACATTGCTATTCACTAATTACTTATTGCATATTTTTACGTAGGGCTCGATTATATTCGTATGGTTCGTATTCTACGTTTAACTTGAGATCCGTTCTCTATAATCACGATGTCAACCCTCGCGTCGAAATTAAAGTGTGCATGACTTTTCCTGTTAAATTAAAATATTTATTTATTTGTTTATTTATTGGAGCCTGCGTGGCTCAAGTATCAATTGGCCGGCCTTTCACAGCTGGGTTACGTGGTTCGAATCGCGGTCAGTCCATGTGAGACTTGTGCTGGACAGAGTGGAGGAGGGACAAGATTTTCTCCGCGTACTCGAGTTTTCCATGTCATCTTTCATTCAACGAACACTCTCCAATATCATTTCATTTAATCTGTCAGTCACTAATCATTGCCCTAGAGTAGTGAGACACGCTTCGGCAGTCGGCACAGTTCCTATCCTCCTCGCTAGATGGAGGATTCATTCATTCATTCCATTCCTCACCCGGTAGAATGACTGGGAAGAGGCTGAGGATTTTTAATTTATTTATTTATTTATTTATTTATTTATTTATTTATTTATTTATTTATTTATTTATTTATTTATTTATTTATTTATTTATTTATTTATGTATTTATTTATTTATTTATTTATTTATTTATTTATTTATTTATTTATTTATTTATTTCAAAACTACTGAGGTTTTCTCAATAATTAGACAACACATCTGGGTATTCTATCCAAAATTTTGTTTCAATAATTTCAGCCCTAGTGGCGCGATCTGACGACCAGAAGACAACCTTGAACCATGATGTACTACGAAAGAATACAGAACTCTAATCAAGAAGAGATGTAGACCGTCGCTTCTCTTGACAGCTTGCGCCCTTGTGTTGGTTAATTTCCGACCTTCTAACCCCCTCAATCCTCTCACTCCCCCCCCGCCCCCCAGAGGTCACGAGCGCAGAGTTCACCGCCCAGTCTAGACGGAGTTTCGTGCCAGCATCGTTCGTAACCCTCGCGTAAGAGCGAGCGCCATTTAATGGAGGAAGTCGTGTGCTAGAAATTGAAGAAAAAGAAAAGAATTGGACGAGATAATTCTCGTTCGTAATTTGGCCAAGAAACAGTCTCAAGGTTTTTCATTATGTTGCGGATAACTTTCAGAACTAGCCCGCCCGGTGACCGTGACCCTTAAAGCCTGAAGTCTTTATGGCTTGACACCGTAGGTACCCGGTTCAACTCTCGTTGGGTGGAAAAAAAAGTATTATCAGTAGACGTTCACTATTGTTGAAGGCCGCAGTGTTTTAAGCGTTCCGTAGATTGAATTACTATATTGTTTTCGCTCTTTCAATGCTTATTACGCGCTTTTCGTTTCATTTCTTTTATTCCTTTACCATTCACTTTTCCCGCTTCAACTCTTACTTTTGCACGTTTTCGGAATCGTAAAGAAATCCTTATTTTCCATAATTAAAAATGTTTTATTCCATACAAATGACCACGATGTATTCACAGCTCCAACTGAGCGCGCGAGTCAACGCAGCGCCATCTTGACAGGTCCTTTGAGCACGTGGGCGCGGAATTTGAACAAGTGAACGGAGTTAACCTCACTGCCGGTAACTTGACAGGGCCAAACCTCACTTCAGCCACCTTAACTACGTAGACGGGCGCGGAATTTAAAATCCACGTGCTTTTTACAGCCATTAATATGGTAGCACTGAGGTTAACGACGTTATCTTGTCCGAAAAAGTGAGGTTAAGGTCCATCAAGATGGCAGCTGCCAAAATCACGTGGCTTTGTTTTCATTCAGTAGCACGTGGTCATTCGATAGGAGTGTACTATATGCTGACACAGTGTTTCGCCATCTTCTTACCTCATTATCATCACCATCACACACTACATGGTACATACAAGCAGTGATTACAATGGACAAATGAACACGTAATGATCTCCACCTCCGAGACAATGGGTAAATAATTCGTCTAATAAAGATGGGGCGCACATATAAATGAAGATCGCAAACTTTTCAGCTTCTCGGCATGGTCATTAGAAAATCCAATGGAAGGAAGTTACAATTGATGGAGAGGAAATTAAACATTCTAATGTTATTCTGTTGGACTCAGTCCATCTGAAAGCATTAACCACTGACAGGTATGCAAATTTCCTCAGGCGATTAAGGCGTGTTCGGTTCCGTAAAAGGACATGGTTTCGTCAGGAAGTCGAGAAATTTAGAATCTAAACTTCCGCATCCGGAGACGTGCATACCGCGCTGGTCACATTGGCAGTGGCTGGAGCGGAATGGCAGGGATGATCATGGCTATTATAAACTTAGTGCAAGAAATACGTCGCATCTGTGAGTTAGGCAACACGCATTGCAGGAGTCATTGAACCACGATCAACACTGCAAGTTCCGTGAGAGGCTAAAAGGTAAGTTTCAAGATGCATGCTACTCTTTCCTTTTTCCACGCTATTCATACTTACACGTGATACAACAGTTAAAGGGAAATATATGCAATATTTATTTGAAAATTAGTGAAGATTGTTCTTCGGAAATGCTCCTCAAAAATATAAAAAATATACTAGCTGCGAAATGTTGTTGAAAATTAAAAAATGAATGAATTTTAATTTCGTACCGTCGTAAGTTGTGATTCACTCCCGGTATTCAACTGTGCCGGTATGTAAGGGACCTGTGGTGACATATTCGTCATTTAACTGAAAAAGTACTTAGAGCCCAAGCTGTTGGTCGCCAATTATAGTTCTCGTTTCTCTATAATCCCGTGATATTTACGATTCACGAAGTAAATTCCATCGCTTAGAGTACTGATAACAAAATATATGAACGTAGAGTTCACGTTTACAAAATACATTGTTTTTGTTACAATATTTCCAAATGATTATGTCTTATGAGTTTATTATTGTTTTAATATTGAAAAAATTCTGCTCATAATACTAAAAACTTAAAATTAATGAATTTCCCTGATTGTGCGGAAAGTTGAAGGGCTAAATGTCCCGGAAAGATTTCCAATTGTAACTCACGGATAGCTGTATCAAACTAAACAATCAAATTTCGAAAAATCTCTTCGGGCCTTGATGCATTTCCGAAAAAAAAAACAGCCTAAAATGGCTTGTTTCTTTAGTTGATTTCTTTCTGATTCAAATCCTAACCAAATTAACTTCTTTACATAATGTTTTCTATAAAGTTTTCCGTGATTCAATACCCACAGGCATTTGTTTTTTGATATTTTGAAAAATGTCCACAGCGGATATAGTTATAAGGGCTTATGTGAAACTCTGCTTTGACTCAGATTAGCGCTCGTAGTGGTGCTTAAGTGAAACAATTCACGACTCACATTAGCGCTCTACGCAAAGTGCTAATCTAATTGACCGGATGACGATGATTAAGAAAAGTATTGTAATTTTTAGTAATAATTAAAGAATATATTCTCGTCTCGTTTATTATTATATTTTATTTACCTAAAATTCGCAGCTAATATCCCTTGGATATTTTCAACATTCAGTTGCTTGCCTGAAGGGCTAACTGTGGATTTTTATTAACCTCTGCATAGGTAATGTGATTATACTCGATATTGACTTTTCAGTAGAAGGTCTGCGTTCTATTTATCACATGAATCTACACGCTGACTGAAATGTTTATAGCACAATCACACAGCTTAGACCATGAGCACTAACGACTGTGCACTCGACCTAGGCTCTGTAAAGAATTTGTAGGTCTAAAACCGCCTTTGTAATGTCCTATGAACCTACTACACTGGCGTAGCAGGGGGAGAGGTGATACTCCCACATCGCACGTCCCAGGTGGCCGATAGGGGGCTCCTAACCGGCTTGCCGGCGGACTTGACCGAAATAACATAGCTCTCGCGGTGCAAACGCACATCCCCATATGGATGGGGGACGATGAAGAAAAATACACCCACGGTGCCCCCTGCCTGTCGTAAGGAGTGACAAAAAAGGGCGTCCAAGTGATAATCGAATTAGAACCATGAGACTATTTGTAATTAGTACAACCACGCGGGGACCATCATCGGTCGCCTTTACTTGCGAGTAGTACCACTATGTTTGGTACACAATAGGTTTGTGATTATTTGATTAGTATCGACAGAATTTGAATTAGGGTGGGATATAGAGTACCCGTGATTATTACCACTATACACGGAACACCATGGGCTTACGTTGCCTGTAATTAGTTCCATTATGTGAGAAACACCATGGGTCTGGGCGTGGCCTGTGATGAGGATCACTATAAGCACGAAACCGTGGGTCTTGGTTGACGATGGTTAGTACCCACTATGTGAGGAACACCACTGGATAGTACGAGTCCTTGTTATTAGTACATCTACGTGAGGAACACCATAGGTTTGCGTTGCCTGTAAGTGGCGCCGCAATGTGAGAAACACCAGAGGTCTGCATTACATGCAAGTATTACATTACCTATGCCTTTCCTGGCAGGATATAGTGTTTACAGTGCACTATGTCTTCTGGTATGGGCTAGTATAAATTTGTTACTTTCATTGACCTGTCTCAGTCTCATCCTTGGCTTTGACAGTATGAAAGTGACTGAGGTATGAGTGATGCTAGTAACACCATTCCTTATGCAGCCTGTTCCTGTTATGAATCGTGTGAAAATATCGCGTATAGGGTCGGTTGGTGCATGCACTTCAGTGGGATTGGCAGACTGATATGTAATAGCAACTTCTGGCTCGGTGAGGAAAGCAAGGGGAAACTACCTCACTCCTCATTTCCCTAGTACGCCTCTTCAGTGACGCCTAGGCTATATATGACAGCTGTTGGCGGAGCTGTGGATGATCAAAGGCTGGTTTGATCCTTTACCTGTGAGTAGTACCATACTGTGTGGAATACCGCGAGTCTTCGCTACTTTTAATTAGTACCGCAACATGAAAAATACCATGGTTCTACTTTACAAGCGATAAGTACCATTATGACGGGCCGATGACCTGGATTTTGGACCCCTTTTGATAGCAAGCATCATGGATTCAGGATTGTGCTTTAGAAGCAGTCCCTTGATCAGTAATACTATTTTACGATAGTTTCAGGGAATGCGGGGTATTACGGGTCGGAACCACCGATTGTTTTAAATTCATATTCACCCATTCATTCTTCGTTATCACGTTTTGAATTCTGGTCAGTGTATGATATTTTACTTTAACATTTTCAGTACATTTTGTCTCATTTCGTACTATTAGCGGCCGTTGACCTTGATGTTAGGCTCCTTTAAACAATAAGCACCATCATAATTTTTAATTTTTATTGACGTTTCTTGACAAAATATGGAACGCATGTCCATCAGCATATCCGAAGTGTGGTCAAAATATGAACGCTTCCACAGCACCCACATGATACGTGTTCTGTCGTGCGCTTAGAGGCGCGCGGCTGTGAGCTTGCATCCGGGAGATAGTAGGTTCGAATCCCACTATCGGCAGCCCTGAAGATGGTTTTCCTTGGTTTCCCATTTTCACACCAGGCAAATGCTGGGGCTGTACCTTAATTAAGGCCACGGCCGCTTCCTTCCAACTCCTAGGCCTTTCCTATCCCATCGTCGCCATAAGCCCTATCTGTGTCGGTGCGACGTAAAGCCTCTAGCAAGCGATACCTGTTCTCTCGTGGATTGCCATTTAAAATGTGATCAGCTTGCCTCCCCGCAGGTGTTATTTTGAATAAACCTGTGAATCAAATCCACCTTTTATGCTTTCCATAACTAACAATGTTAATAACAAGAAAAATGGCGTAAGGTAATGAATTACACAGCTACAAGCTATGTGAGTCATACGTTCGCTTTTGTGTTGATTCCATTTTATTGCTTCGTAAATTAATTTATGGACTCTCTTGCGCTCTCAATGGACTCGTCAAATGTGCCGTGTTTATGTGTGGCTCGTAACCCAAGCGTAGGAATGATTTTGAAACACTGAATATGTATGGATTAATCATGTACCATAACAATGAGCATTGAAATGCTTCTTGTTTTACGTCATTGCTTTGCAGCCACGCTGAGAAAAACTAGAGCAATCCTTTTTTTTCTTTCTTTTCTCTATAATCAGAGGCCTAAGAAGGTTTCAAACCTCTTGCAATAACGAGCGAGTATCTGTGACTTGGGCAACCCATATACAAAGGCCTAAACTTAATAAATTATATTTTATTTAAGACTTTTTTCAACATCTGAGGTTTCCTTACGACAAAGGCCATAATTCTGGAAACTTTGTTACTTAAATATGGTTATTTAATTTTTCAAGTATTGCATTCTTTATACCAATTTTAAATTGCCCCGAAAGACATTAAAACACAAAATAAATTATTTTCCATCGAAATAACGTCATCTTACGTTAAATAAAGAACTATTTAAACCTAACGACTGGGAAAATGCATGTGATGTATTTTTTATTCACTTAAGTTAATCGCAATGCTTTGTGAATTACCTTTATTATCACTATGCCAGTTATTTTCATACCATTCCCATTATTTTTAGTGAAGTATTTGCCCTAATCCGTATTTGTTTATCGCCTATTCTGAAATACTGCAATTTCCTTACAAGAGCCAACGGCTGCAGCCGTGTTGAAACACCGGATCCCGTGAGATCTCCGAAGTTAAGCAACATTGGGCGTGGCCAAGATTTTGATGGGTTGCTACGCGCTGTTGGTGGGGCGTAAGGGAATGGAGGAGCGGAAAGGAACTGGCCACCGTACCGTACGTAAACTCCGGCTCAGGCACTCCTCTGCGGAGGTTCGGGGCTGCCTTCGGGCAGAATACACCCTTACCTTAGCTCCTTACAAGAGTTCTAGCAATAAAATGAATTCCACTATGTTCTCAGACTTCTGGATTTCTGTCGGAGATTTTCGGCCATCTCTTGGTGATAATCGGAAGATAACCCTTACTTTTCTTAGGACGTACTTCAGGATTACTGACAGTTCCTGGAGTTGTTTTATAGGATTCGCTAAATCTGTAATTCTGACACAGTTTTAAAACTACAGGTACTGTAGCTTCCTTACCAGACCGTCTGAAAACCTCCTTCCTTGTACTTGTATTCTTCCACGTGAAGGGTTATTGTCCTGCATCGTTGGTGACCCCTTCAATGGACATTAACATTTGAAACAATACGAATACACCGAGCGAGTTGGGCATGCGGTTAGGGTCACGTAGCTGTGAGCTTTTATTCAGGAGATAGTGGGTTCGAACGGCAACCATGATGATGTTTTTCCGTCGTTTTCCATTTTCACACTGTGCCTTAATTAAGCGCACGTTGGCCTCCTTCCCACTCCTAGTCCTTTCCTATCCTATCGTCTCTATAAGACCTAACTGTGTCGGCGTGACTTAAAGCAAATTGTAAAATGGAATAAAATATTAGCAATGGTACCTGGATGGAAACTGAATCCTCTGTTGAGTGACACACACTGTAAGCTCTGAATTTACATTCAAGAGTCGATATGACGTAATTGTATCTTATTGCTAATTAACCAATCCCATATCGATTAATATCGCATGCGGGATAACCCTCAGCTTATAAGCAACATACTCAAATAAACACTAACCCAACTTCTGACACTCCATTCCCCCCGCCCCCCCCCCCCAAAAAAAGAACTGCATAATCAACAAGATCAATTATTATGTTCATGTTAATTTTAATGTTATAATAAATTGAGTTCATTGCCTGTGTTTTAATGTGCCTTGCTTTCAGGTTAAAGTCTCGAAACCACAATGCAGCACCGTTTATACCTTCTGTGGGAGAGTTTTCCGAAATTGTAATCAGGAGGGTATTAATTCAGAGTAAAACAGCTCACAGTAACTATTTATTATACTCTCTGTTTATATTTCCGACTAACTTAGTTACGTCACAGAGAACGTAATAAAGTGGTCCATATTGTCAGAGACACCGCCAAAGGGCGCATGCCTCAGCACGTGTTCCAGCCGTAGGCCAACAAAATTGCAGATGCTATCTAGACCCCTCGACACCATCTGTCCAACTAGTCGGGATCACTCTTGGATTTTAATGTGTCATGCTTGCAGGCTAAAATCTCCAAACCACAGCCCTGCTCTGTGCATACAATCTGTGGGTCAGTTGTCCGGTAATGACTTTTTAATGCTATTTATTCGTGGCATCGACCTCTTAAGATCTTTTTCCCCTACTTGCACCACGTGTTATGAACCTGCGTGTAATTGTAATTGTGGAAGTGTAAAATGTTGAATGAGATAAAAGGAACGTTAAGGACGACACAAACACCCAGTCCCAAGGCCAGGGGGATATTAATCATTTACAATCAAAAACCCCTGACCCGGCCGGGAATCGAACCCGAGGCCGCCGCAGGATGATCTTAATGCAGGGTGAAACAGCTCACACGAACTTGAGTTTAACTATGTTTTTTTTATTCTCTGTTTATACTTCTAAGCTACTAGGTTACGTCTCAGAGAACATAACAGAGAGGTGCCCACTGTCAAACACACCCCTAGTGGGTGCATAACGTAGTTCGCTTTCCAGACGGTGGCGAACAAAGTGGTGGATTATATCCAGAATTCTAGGCACCATCTGTCCAACTAGTCGGGAACACTCATAGTCAAAATTATGCCTGCCATCCTTCACAGTAGTCGATAACAATCTGAATCATCGCCGTTTCATTCTCAGTAAAGTAAGAAGGTAAGATATTTTTAAAAACTTAAAACATTTAACTATTATCGAACAAAGTCGTAAGTACATTGTCTGTATTTGTAATTAACACTTTGTTATACAAATAGTGAATCCCTATTTGTTGCGGTCAACACTTAATGTAGATTTAGCCCAGATTTACTCTTGATGCCCATTATGCCGCCAACCCTATGTGGAGAGATGTATTTCCTCTAGTGTTCTTCTGTTGACAGTGTTAGCCCCTGAGCTCTGTTAGGTGGAAAATTTATGAGCAACTTTTACTTAACTTACTGAACCACGTATTTCACTGTAGATTTATGAGTATAGTGAATTGTATCAACATTATAACCATCCTTTTTTCAAGTAATCAATAAACGAATATAACTTGTGGGAACTCTTATTATACAAAAAGCTTCAGAAGTCAGAGATAATCTATCAATAAGGGAAAGAAGCAAGTTAGAAACGTAAACACGACATAAATATGGTTCTCTTCAAGATGAATGAACTGAGAGGCTAGACTTGTTGTTTGTGGAGGTCTACGACCGCCCGGAGCAGACAGAGCGTCTGCCAGAATGTTTTAACTCTACCGCAGTTCTAGACGCTGAGGCGTCTCGTCGCTATGCTCAGAACATCTCTTTTCATGGAGTGAACAAACTTAGCGGTTCCATTAAAACACGATTGATTGTTGTAATGGTGGTAGTGCGCTTTAAGGGGCAAAACAGGCAGCTAGATTCGTCAGCCACTCATAATATAATTCGGAGGAAACAGAATTCTACCATTCAAGGGTGACGCTGCGATTATAAAAAGGGAAGGTCATGAGAGGCCGACCTAGCTCACGCAGATCTAGTACAGTCAAAATTTGAGTTGATGGAAGTTGACTAAGGGAAAACGAAAAAAAAAATGGTAATATGAGCATCAGACAAGTGATCAAACCAGCTAAGGATGGTGGTACTTATTGTTTTAAAAGGAAGTGCAATAGGACAACCATCCTCTTTTAACGCTAATCTGTTGCACATTTTAATGCCTCTTAAAACAGGCAAGTGATACGGAAGATGTATTCTAATACCATCATCCGCAGGGAGGAATACTTTTTATCTATGCAGTTAAACTAAATCGAATTTAAATGTGGGAATCCTAATTCTGATGTCGGCCCCGTGGTGTAGGAGTAGCGTACGTGCCTCTTACCCGAAGGCCCCGGTCTCGATTCCCGGCCAGGTCAGGGATTTTTACCTGGACCTGAGGGCTGGTTCGAGGTCCACTCAGCCTACGTGATTAGAATTGAGGAGCTATCTGACGGTCAGATAGCGACCCCGGTCTAGAAAGCCAAGAATAACGGCCGAGAGGATTCGTCGTGCTGACCACACGACACCTCGTAATCTGCAGCCTTCGGGATGAGCAGCGGTCGCTTGGTAGGCCAAGGCCCTTCAAGGGCTGTAGTGCCAGGGGGTTTGGTTTGGTTTAATGCTAATTCTGATGCTTCAGATTCCTGTATATTTTGATGCAAAAGAAAGTGGAAAATTATCCAGGCAATACTCTATTTTTCAGTCCCAGTTTACTGTGCGTGGATGGGTTCAATATATAGTTAAGAAAATAAGAAGTTAAGAAATCAATGAGGATGATATTTTCTGAACTACCACCAGCCCATGGCACGTTCAACGCATTAAAGCCTTTGGTTTTACAAAACGATTGCTATCCAACAATATGACCTGCAGATGTTGGGATGGCATGGGGTC
Organism: Anabrus simplex; assembly: GCF_040414725.1. Lineage (NCBI taxonomy): Eukaryota > Metazoa > Arthropoda > Insecta > Orthoptera > Tettigoniidae > Anabrus > Anabrus simplex. The sequence goes on from NC_090276.1 coordinate 20,646,686, forward strand.
AACGTAACGACATATTGCTTCACTGTTATGTCAGATGGTTCTTCAGTCAATCTCGCAATGCTGAGTGAATAACGTTCTAGCCCCCAATCCATAATTAAAAACCAACACAAATAGGTGTGAATACAACCCAGAGTTTCGGACAAGTATCATACAAGCCTACATGCATCACGGAACTGACAGGAAGTTGATTAAAAAGAGGAGCGCATGGCGATACTAGTTCCGCGAAAGTAAGTGAAGCATGCCCACTCCAGGTTTACATTTTCTCAAAAGTAACTTCTTCTACAACTCAAAACGCTCGAGACAAACTTGTTTTAATCTGATTTAATTTCTAACATTCCACAGAAGTGCACCTAAATATTTTTCATGAGTTTCAGAAATACTTTTCGTCATCGCATGGAAAATTCAACTGATTTTCATTTGAGATCGTCATCCTTAACAAAAATGGGGTTAAAAATATAAAATAAATGTTACTTATTTATTTATTTATTTATTTATTTATTTATTTATTTATTTATTTATTTATTTATTTATTTATTTTTTATTTATTTATTTATTTATTTATTTTTTATTTATTTATTTATTTATTTATTTATTTATTTATTTATTTATTTATTTATTTATTTATTTATTTATTTATTTATTTATTTAATCTGACCCAGGATATATCCAGATTTGCCAAATTAACAGAATAGAACACAGTAAAAATTGTGAGCAAATATGATGACTTTTTTGAAAAATAAATCACACATTCCTAAAACCTGTAGTGCACTGTTAACCATTTTAATGTTATGAACTCTATATAAATGGTGCGAAGAATCATGACGGAGTATTTGATTATTGAGACGTTTGTTTCATCTTACAGAAAAATAAAGTATGAGGGTTTAATTAGCAATAAACATAATACTAAAATTACTCCTTTGAAAGGGGTCACATTCATCCTGCCGAAACCTAATTTGAATATATGGCCACATAAACGATGTGTTACAAGAAACCACATCTAAATAATTAGCTGGCTGTTTGCACTGCAAGACCCGCAAATAAATCCCTGAATCACGCCAATTGGCCATAGGAAAATATAGTATAGAGTGGATTGTTCAACGCTTGCTGTGGGCAACCAGGAACGGAACTGCGAGCAGAAAACTGTGATTCCACCTCCGAAGAGCTCGCCAATAAAGCAGGGATGTCCAGGTACCCCTCCCACGTTCCTGTTAACGTCCAACCACATAGATTCCAGCTTCAATATTCGGACCCTTTCAGTGTAAACAGGCAGTTTTATTTTGCTTGTATTTATCTCGTATCACTTCGGTTATCTTACCAAAGTTACAAGATAAGTTTCGGCATGAAGGGTGTGTACCGAGCAAATAGTTGAGCTGTTTGGGTGACGGTGATAGTGGGTTCGAACCCCAGTGTTGGCAGCCATGAAGATTGTTTTCTGTGGTTTCCCATTTTCATACCAGGCAAATGCAGGGGATGAACCTTAATTAGAATCCGTGATCGCTTCCTTCCACACCCAGACCTTTCCCATTTCAGTGTCGCCATAACTATGGACGCAAATTGTTAAAAAATAAAATTTTAAAAAAACACACTTCTCTTGAAAGCTTAACAACTGGTTCGCCAGAAGCATCTGAATTTTGTTTGAAACTGAACCATAATTCGTAAATTATTGCTAAATTTAAACCAGCTTTTCAGTTAACCTTAGACTGTATTAAATGTCTCACCAAGTAAAAGGAACTGACGGGAATATTAAGAAAGACATAAATTTCAACGTACCGGGCGAGTTGGCCGTGCGCGTAGAGGCGCGCGGCTGTGAGCTTGCATCCGGGAGATAGTAGGTTCGAATCCCACTATCGGCAGCCTTGAAAATGGTTTTCCGTGGTTTCCCATTTTCACACCAGGCAAATGCTGGGGCTGTACCTTAATTAAGGCCACGGCCGCTTCCTTCCAACTCCTAGGCCTTTCCTATCCCATCGTCGCCATAAGACCTATCTGTGTCGCCGCGACGTAAAGCCCCTAGCAAAAAAAAAAATCAACGTGTTCCCTCCATATTATGACGGTAGTTTATATTCTTAATTTTAGAAACTATGTGTTGTGGCATGGAAAAAGTCCTACGGATAGCATCCTAGATTAAAAATGTTGTCGTTTACGTTATCGTGGAACACCCGGTAAGGGGAGGACAATGCCCTCGTTCACGCAGCAGACTTTCTGCGAGCGCGGCCTGGACCATCTCAATATCGAGCAGACGCCAAACTGTCTGGACTGCCTGGAACTTGGGTAAACAAAATTTAATAAAACATCCTGTAATGGGGGTAATCTTCCTGCTCTGAACCAGCTCAATGGAATGTGAAAAGTGGGCAAGGGTCTTGAACTCTACACCTCCATTCACCAAGCATAACTCACTGATACCTTACCCTCCAAAACATTATACACACACAGGGCTCATGATAGTGGTACGTTCCTGGGCTTACGTGCATTTAAAGCTGTAGCTGCTAATGTTTCGCCGGATAATGTGACCGACATCTTCAGGTCTCAACATTCTTCTACGGCCTAAAATCGGCGAACATTCGATTTTCATGGTGACTCCTCCATTGAAAGTTATGTTACTTGTGATAGGAATTTAATTAATCAAATGTATTTATTTTTATTTGTGCCGGCTCCTCTGTGTAGGGGAAGCGTGCTTGTTTCTCACCCGGAGGACCCGGGTTCTGATTTCCGTCCAGGTCAGGGATTTTTACCTGGTTCTGAGGGCTGGTTCCAGGTCCACTCGGCCTACGTGATTACAGCTGTGGAGCTATCTGACGGTGAGATAGCGGCCCCGGTCTAGAAAGCCAAGAATAACGACCGAGAGGATCCTTCGTGCTAACCACACGACACCTCGTAATCTGCAGGTCTTCGGGCTGGGCAGCGGTCGCTCGGTAGGCCAAGGCCCTTTGGTGCTGTTGCGCTAATGAGTTTGGTTTTATGTATTTATTTATTATGGGAGATTAAAATAGTGGCTTAGAGGTTCGATTCCCGGTCAATCCAGGGTACAAATCTTCACCTGTAATACTCCGAGTTTGCAGAAAGGGCATCCTGCTTTAAACCTTTGACTAAAATCCAAAATATATCACACCAGGCAAATGCTGGGGCCGTACCTTAATCAAAGACACGGTCGATGCTTTCCCACTCTTAGTCCTTTCCTGTCCCATCGTCGCTATAAATCTTATCTGTGTCGGTGCGACCTAAATCAAATGATTCCTCCAGCCAAGAATAAAGGGGAACTGGGGTGTTAACTACCCCCCAATGGAGGTGAGGAGCATGTACCATTTTATCCACATAGCAGTACCAACTTTCTTGCCATTCTTAAATCTTTGGCAGTACCGGGAATCGAACCCGAGCATCCGAGGGCACAACAGCTAGTAGTAGTAACCCTTACACTACGGACGCAGAAAACGTGAGAAATTTTTAATCCATGGACTATAATCATTAGGCCGCTGAACTTACTGTTTAACGATGTGCATACACTTAAGGGGCAAGCATGTTTAAAACTCCTATTATTCAGGCAACAGTCCTTACCAAACATTATTGCAATAGACAGAATCCTTAGACTAGGGTAAAAATTAATAGAATATATCCTATAATAATAATAATAATAATAATAATAATAATAATAATAATAATAATAATAATAATAATAATAATAATAATAATATTTCGACCGGGCGAGTTGGCCGTGCGCGTAGAGGCGCGCGGCTGTGAACTTGCATCCGGGAGATAGTAGGTTCGAATCCCACTATCGGCAGCCCTGAAGATGGTTTTCCGTGGTTTCCCATTTTCACACCAGGCAAATGCTGGGGCTGTACCTTAATTAAGGCCACGGCCGCCTCCTTCCAACTCCTAGGCCTTTCCTATCCCATCGTCGCCATAAGACCTATCTGTGTCGGTGCGACGTAAAGCCCCTAGCAAAAAAATAATATATCGATTAAAATTTCTCGACCCAAGTGAGAATCGACCCCGGGGTTGAAGGCTCGAGGGCCATGGCACTGATTATCAGTCATGAATGTTGACTGTATGCAAGTCCTATCCCTAATGAGTACTGTTTATTGTACGACCCCTTGACTGAAAATTAACGTCTTGGGCTTCCAATCCTCGGTGCTCTGATTTCGATTCCCGACCGAGTCGGGGGGATTTTAATTTTAAACGGTTACTTTTCTTGGCTCGGGGAATTAATGCTTTTATACTCATTCCAGAATTTCTGCAAGTCATCCGGCACACACAACATTAGGTATATTCCACCATATTGATGTGCAGTCTCCCATACACGGCAAATTGTAGCAGCCCTTGTCGGAGGGCTGTCTTACAACCGGCATCAAGGTAGAGATAGATAACCACTCCAAATTATTATTATTATTATTATTATTATTATTATTATTATTATTATTATTATTATTATTATTATTATTATTATTATTATTGTCTGCTAAAATGTAATTTTCGCACGAGGGGTGTCCTACCACTCCGAGTAGAAGCACGCGGCTGTCGAAGCAGTCTGTGCTGGTGGGTGTATGACTATTGATCTGTCATGACCTGGTTGGAACATTACAGCAAACTGTAGTAACAGTCGTACGAAGACAAGTACCCCGCAGCCATTGAGTTGGACAATTATGGACACAGCTCGGAATTACATACATCAAACCTGGATTGTATAGTCAGACTAAGAGCGCATAAACTTCCTGGTTGGAATTAACTTGCTTTTATGCCCTGACATAACCTAACGAAGAAAACTTGACAGATGGTGACTGGGTGATAAGTAAAGCCCATTTTTTTAGCCAGTAATATGTAAGAATGCAAATTAATTTGGTTACTAGGAAGTGTCGTGCAGCCCGTCATTCCGTAATGTAGGGAGAGTAACATAAAATCTAGGAGGTCTCACAGACCGAATCCCTAATGTTATGCAAAACACATAGCATAACCACTGTGCAGGGTAGTGTATACTCGTTATTCTATTCAGAAAGTTTTTATTCTACCTTATTACTGCCTAAAATTCAGGGCTCTAGTGATAAGAATTTATTCCTGTCTTTTGTTAAAGAGCTTAAAGTGTAACTGCTCTCAGATCTCAAGCCTGACTCCTCCGCTGTTTGTACAGGAGTTTTAAGGGACCACCAGGCTGATTGGCTCAGAGAGTTGAGGCGTGGGCTTTCTGAACCCGGGTGAGATAATTTGATCCTGGCTCAGTGGTGCTTAAAAGTACTCAAATACGTCAGACTTCTGTTGGTGGATTAAATGGCCCGTAAGTTAACTCCTGTGAGAAAATTGTGTAGTGCTGTGCCAGGGCTCCTGAGACACGATAGCCGCTATACATTGGTCTCATGGAACCAACTGTCGGGAGCTCGGCCAGTAAAATTTGGGCACCTCGGCGTCTCTGGAAACAGTAAAAGTACTTAGTGAGATGTGAAAACGATAAGATTATTGAGCCTAAGTTTGGGTGAAAAATATTTTCTCATGCTCATTTGAGGTTTTTAATAACACAATTTTCCTAGCTGCCCGTTCATTTTGATTGATGGATGCAGTATTTTTGCATCTGTGTCTTCACACATGCCAGAGCAAAATATAGCTTCCACTGAAGTCTCATTTAGAACTGTGCCTGTCAGACACTGAAGTATGGAAGGTACCGAATAATGACATTCAGAGCACTGTTAGTGTTTCTGCATGCCATGAAATGCATCACGTTCAGATCAGTATTTCTGCAGTACAAGTGATGAAGAGAACTGCGAACTATATATCTCCTTATTTTGCCTATAAGTCCTCATTTTACAATTTTTTCTTCACCTTGGCCTTCCCCAATAATTTGTTTGAAGGGGGGCACATCTCTTGTATTTGGCCCTCTTTTACAGCACAATACCCTTCCTCCCGCTAATTCTACGGGGAGGGATCTATTCACCATTTTACTTCTGTGTTTCTTGGTTGTGTGGTACCGGTATAAGGCGTGATCAAAAAGTTTCCATTTGAGGGCGTTGCTACAGCGGACATACAACGTAGCGCGACACCGATGCGGGTATATAAACACGCACATGTAGGCAAAGGGATTAGTTGGCAGCCGTGTCGTGCCGAGGTGCGTGCGTTAAATACGGCCACGTGAACTATGGTGACGTCCAAACAGGACCAACGTGCTGTTATAATATTCCTGACTGTCGAAGGACAAGCACCGTTGGACATCCATCGCAGAATGAAGACTGTGTACGGGGCATCGTGTCTGTCGAAAACCACCGTTGTGGAATGGTGCACCAAGTTCCGAGCGGGTCGCGTTTCGACACAAAACGCTGGTCGATCTGGGGGGTCAGGCTCATCCATTACAGACAAAATCAAGCGGAGGGTCGATGAGCCCTATAGTCCTGATCTCTTCCCATGTGATTATCTCGCCTTCGGTCCCCTCAAAAAGGCCTTAAAGGGTCGAGGCTTCCTGTTGGACGACGATGTGCAGCAGGCGGTTATGGACTTCTTCACGCAGCAGGAGACGTTGTTTTACCACGCGGGGATCTTCAGCCTGGTCCGTCGGTGGTATCACTGCCTCGGTGCTCACGGAGATTTTGCCTGATTAGAATCCCGATTCAGGACTGTTTGGCCTTCGAGCGGAAACTTTTTGATCACCCCTTGTGGATGAAGAGATCTATATTAATACGAACACAAATATCCATTCTCTGAGCCAAAGGAATTATATGCAGTTTAAGTCCACGGTACGACCGGGAATCAAACTAGATCCCTCAGAAACCAAAGACTGCTACGCTGACAATTCGACCTCTTTTACTTCTAATCCTTGCATTATTTTCTCATCCTGAGGTTGACCTCCACATTCACGGTGATATAATCAACTATGAAGTTCTGCACAAAAGAGAAAAACTGAATTCGATAGAAATTCCTCTACTTCATCCTCTTCTGCTGTGGTTCCCGTTATATGTGTTTTGTAATGTTGTGTTCCACAGTATTCTAAATATATTTCTGTCTGGTCTTTTATCTTGAGAATAAATCTTACTTTGGCAGCTTAATTTTTTCTGATTTAAGGAGCGAAAAAGGGACCAAAATCAGAATAGCACAAGCCAAGAAAGCATTCTATATGAAACGTTCACTGCTGACATCCCAGGAAATGCATCAGAACAATGGTTTAAAATGTAGGATCGTATGGGTCAGAAAGCTGGAGTCTCGTGGACAGGGATACAAATAAAACGAGTCATTTTAAATGTGGTGCTGGCGTCGCATGTTAAAAAATACCCTGGACCAGTAGGGTGAGCAATGAAGAATTACTAAAAAGATTGAATGAAAAATACCACCTAGTAAAGAGGATTTGAAAATACAAGGAATAGATTCATAGGTCACTTGCTAAGACTTTCAACCTGGTGCACCAATCTGATGGAGGAAACGATGGAGACCAAAAGGGGAAGAGGAAATCCAAGAAAAGAATTTTTCACGGGCATCACGAATGGACAACCTTTTATAACAGTAAAGAAGTTAGCACTGGAGAGAAAAGCTCAATCTGAAGAATGACAGTGCTGCCCACCAACCTTGAAAGGTTGACGAATTAAAAAAGAATCTTGAAAATCATGTTACTAAATGTCCACAGCTTCTTAAACTCATTGCCTTCTTTCCAAAACAAAGCCGTCAATTGTTACAATTCCATCCATTGACAAAGCAGGCGCTTCATGTTTCCCATTTCTCTTGTGTGGAACACTAACTTATTAACATCCTATACCCTCGCTTCTGATTAGATGTAAGATTCTCCCTCGTAGACAAGACAGTCTCTTCCCCCGACTCTCTCTCCAGATTGGATTACCTCAAGGGTCACATCTGGGTCCTTTGCTTTCCTGTATGTGTTCGTGAAGGACGTCACATTGCAGATGCTAGCTGCCGGTCAGGATCAGAGTGAGGGAGGGTTAATTACCCTCATGATGAGCTTAGAATGGTAACCACATTAACTAGTGCAATGGGTGTTTGATTGATGACAATCAATCTGTTAATTGCCTTCTAATTATAAGTTAAATACCGAGGATCCGGTAGATATACAATATATGATAGTGGTGTGATGCCATATCATATATACGTTTCGGAGATGTCAAGGAAATGTGTCAAGAAGTAAGTATAAATAACCACCTAATCGATACTTTATTAATGCCTCAGGCAAAATCGAATAAAATTAAAACTTACAGGACATGTTTCGACTACTTAGTGGTCCTCTTCAGCTGTAGTAGTCGAAACATGTCCTGTAAGTTTTAATTTTATTCAATTTTGCCTGAGGCATTAATGAAGTATCGATTAGGTGGTTATTTATACTTACTTCTTGATTAAACATCGATACGGTCATGAAATGGACAACTTGTAATAAGGAAATGTGTATCATATTTATATAATTAAGACAGGCCCGGAAAATGTTCTAACACTCAAAATTAAAATTGTGGAGTTTTTTAGTGTTCTCCCTCTTGTCTGTAATGAGATCGACATTTTTTTATTGTACTAAACCGAAGTCATGATGGTAGGTTACATAATGCAACTAAAATTTCTTTCATTAATTGAAATGATTATCACCGGTGCAATGTCAACAAGGGGCCAACCAGCCACTATATCACGCCTGACCTCTAATGGAAAGAAGGGCAGCTATTAGGTAGGCAGGATAGCACGCCGAGAGTCAAATACTCTAAACGAAAAATTCATAAACAAGTATGTTCTATAAAATTTGAGAAAAGCACTAAACTACTTAGTGTTTTACATAGTAAAATATTGAATGAAATAAATTTCAAGATCAAAGGCCCGTACAAAATTTCACTTTTCAATACTAAAACTCGTGTATTTACTTGTTAAATATAGTGGGACATTTTTCCCTTCCCCTGGGACATCTTCAGTCGCTTATTAAATAAGAAGCATTTCAAATGCACAAATATAGAACTTACACTAAATTAAAATTATGTGTACCGAACGAGTTGTTCGTGAGGTTAGGGGCGCGCAGCTGTGAGCTTGTACACAGGGGTGTGCGTTCGAACCCCACTGTCGGCAAACCTGAAGATGGTTTTCGGTGGTTTCCCATTTTTACACCAGGCCACGGCCGCTTCCTTCCCACTCCTAGGCCTTTCCTATCCCATCGTCGCAATAACACTTATCTGTGTCGGTGCGACGTAAAGCAACTAGCAAAAACGTATGTACATGGACAAGATAAACAAGTATGTACATGGACCAGATAAACAAGAATGTACATGAACCAGATAAACAAGTATGGACATGGACAAGATAAACAAGTATGTGGACAAGATAAACAAGTATGGACATGGACAAGATAAACAAGTATGGACATGGACAAGATAAACAAGTATGTACATGGACCAGATAAACAAGTATGTAAATGGACAAGATTTGGAAGATTTTGGTACAAACCGCACCTTTTAACTCCCTCTGGTTTAAGAGCTTGAGTTTTGTGAAACATACACATTAGTATTTCATATAGAGAAAATTTCAGGCACAATTAAAAGACAAAGGAGAAGATTTTTGATTACATCTCCAAATTAAAACTCACCACAGGTTGGCTGGAAGAGATGCCATGGGATCTATAAAGACTTAAGATCTCAGATGATATCCTAAATATCAGGATGGTCTTCCGGCGACAGATCACTTGCGAATGTTTCGCTTTTGCAAATTCGACGTCAACCTTGGAGAGTTTTATCGGAGGAATAGAGGCGCCCACGTACGAAGAAGTTCAGGCAAGAAATTAAAAATAAAAATACGGTATCATAGTCTTAGATTCCAAGCGGTCTATAATTGGACATTTGACAAAGTTAAATAAATGATTCATTTTACGAAAGAATTTGTATTCTACTTAAATTCAATTGATTTAGACATAAGTAGATCAGATTATTAAATGATAGTGTTAATGATAAATTAACTCACTTTCTAGAGTAATATAGTAGAATTTGCAATGTTAATTTAAAAATATAATTTATTATGCATGATAATTATGGGATAAACAAATCGCCATGATAATTCTATAAGTTTATCTATGCAAACAATATTTTGAAGTTTCATACAAAGCATGTAGTATCTGATGTAATGGAACATGCTGTGATTGAGTGCATTTAAAAAAAAAAGTGAAGTCTTCCGCTTCAAGAATGTTGAGCGATGGGCACTTCCGAGTATTCTCCGCGACTCTGCTTAACCGCAGGCGTGTTTTCACAGGGAGCCAGATCACCCCTCCTCTAAAGGAGGAAGTTTATCACTAGAACAGAAACTGTGGGTAAACTTAGACTAGCAGACCTTTATAGAGAGTTTATTGACAGACTGTGAGTGTCTCGCACGTGGGTTTAAGCTAGTCTGTGGTGAAAGGTCACTATCATATACGGGCAGACAGTACACACGTACTGTATGATGTAAAGAATTTAATCAGGTCTAAAAATAAGTCTGTACCTTGTGCCTAGTAAGTTGGCCGTTATGATCAAAGACTAATCTTCAATCACTTTTTGTAGTGACATCCTTCTGGAACACAGATCTCTTCCGTGATGATTCTCTCTTTTATAGTAATTTATTTTGCTCAAAAGTATTCCAGACGAGGTCCTTTCTGTACCGTATATATTCTTTTTTTTTCTTTTGTTTTGACCGACTATGAATCACGTTAATTCGAATTCAGCTTCGTCTGTTTCTGGGTTTTAATCCTCGTCCAGTTCTCCTTTATCCTTTCACATCTCAAAAAAATCTTGTTATCCGATTGGTTAGACATCCGGTTCATTCTGTAGATATGTCGGAAGAACATGACTCTCCTCTTATAGATGGTATCTGAGATATTTTCCAACTTAATACATACTTCTTGGATTCCTTTTTTTTTTCTGTAGGGTTCATCCTCTGTTCTTTGGGATACCATTATCTTCCTCAGAATCTTTCTCTCCACTAGATCCAACTTCTTGACCGATCCGGTTTTTATAAGGTTCAAACATTCAACTGCATATAAAGTCTCAGAACGGATCACCGTCTGGTAATGTCTTATTTTTGCATTGATCGAGATATTCTTCTTGTTGTAAGTGTTCATAGTTACCAAGTTCAACTTGTTGATTCTCCTTCTGATAGATTACTGTCTATCCACTCTCCCAGATACATAATAATAATAATAATAATAATAATAATAATAATAATAATAATAATAATGCGCTTGGGAGCGCGCAGTTGTGAGCTTGCATCCGGGAGATAGTGGGTTCGAATCCCACTGTCGGCAGTCCAGCAGATGGTTTTCCGTGGTTTCCTATTTTCACACCTGGGGCTGTACATTAATTAAGGCCACGGCCGCTTCCTTTCCATTTCTAGGCCTTTCCTATCCCATCGTCGCCATAAGACCTATCTCTTTCGGTACGACGAAAAACAAATAGCCAAATAATAATAATAATAATAATAATAATAATAATAATAATAATAATAATAATAATAATAATAATAATAATGTATGTCTACCCCTGTTTATTGACACGGGGGCAGGGATGAGAGAATGTTGTTCTTGGTTTTACGCACCAAAACTACTTCCACTGTTCCCGAAGACGCCGAGGTGCCGGAATTTTGTCCCCCAGGAGTTATTTTGAGCGCTGGTAAATCTACCGACACAGTGTTGAACGTATTTGAGCACCTTCAAATATCACTGGAAGAGCCGTGAACGAACCTGACAACTTAGACTCAGAAAGCAGCACCTTAACCGTCTGAGCAAATCAGCCCGACTACGCGGATGGGATGACATAAAATTGTACTCCATGTTTTTACGGATGGATGCCCTTCCTGACGCCAGGTTCAGTTGAGGATTGTGGTAGTGTAATTATTCTTCTAGGAGGAAGTATTGTATAACTAGGCAACCAGTAACACTAATTAGAAGGAAAATAGAAGAAAGCCTTACATTAGAAACATGCTTTACGTCGCACCGACACAGATAGGTCTTATGGCGACGAAGGGACAGGAACGGCCTAGGGATGGGAAGGAAGCGCCCGTGGCCTTCATTAAGGTACAGTCCCAGCATTTGCCTGGTGTGAAAATGGGAAACCACGGAAAACCATTTTCAGGGCAGCCGAGAGTGAGATTCGAACCCACTATCTCCCGGATGCGAGCTCAGAGCTGTGTACCCCTAACCGCACGGCCAACTTGCCCGGTAGAATGCAGACTTTGGCAAAAGAAATGGAAATGTGACGAGGGGCGTGAAAATGAATGACCTAATACCGTCGGGTCGGAAAAGAACATGAGTTAACCAAGATAGGTCAGATAGGACAGATGAAAGTGAGAAGCCTGGCACAAGTAAGTGGAAGCAATTACAGATCCAGCTCTGGGAGACGTGTTCACCAACCTACGCTCACAAATTAAGAGCCCCTAGTCTCTCTTTTAGTCCCCTTTTACGACAGACAGATGATACCATGTATGTTATTCTACCGCCACGATCAATCCACAACATAATGAAGACACGTTACAGAAATACTGGTGCGCCAGTAATTCAGAACTTCCGGTCATGCTATCGAAAGACATTCATGATAATGCCCGCCCACACACACTGTCAACTCTTTGAGTTTTATGCGGGAAAATCTTCAACTTCCCTACAGCGCGGGAGAAATACATTCGTGGACAGCGGTTTGCATCGGAAGATGACGTGTGTGAACGGGTACAGATATGATTCCGTCAACAGTCCGCTAGCTTCTTCAAGAATGAGATTGGCCGTCTCATCACCCCGTCGGATAAATATCTTAACAGTTCTGGTGATTATTTTGAGCTGAAAAATGTTCTGCTATACCTTTTGGTAGGTGACATGTTTTTATTTGAAAGTCAATAATATTTTAGATAATACTAAATTAGCGTATTCACAACTAATAAGAAGAAGTAGAATAAGAAGAGATGATACCTTAAAACCTCATCAGTTTAAGGAGCGAGGTGCTGAACTGGGCACCCGTTGAGGCTAGCCTAGTGCGGCCGGGCTGGTCCGACGTAAATGCGGGCAGCTTACGTAGCAAGCAAACAGTGATACGAGAGATCGAACACACTTGATAGGGAAATGAAGCAGTGTCGTTCGATTGTGACTACGAACCTCTCCTCCACCATTCAGCGAAATGTTGATTCGGGTACAGTATTTCTTTTTAAAAACCACTATAATCACAAGAAATTCGACCTTTTCAACATATTCCGGTTTTGCTTATACTGCTCTTGATACAAACAGTCTGTTTTATTTTCTTCTATGTATATATTCAAAGAAAAATGACACGTGTTACAATTTGCAAACCTGCAGGGTTTAAGCGTACAAGCTACGATTTACTATTCCTTAGATGAGAATGACAGAATTTGCATAATTCAACAAGTTTAATGCTTGATTTTGCACAGTGTTGTAGTGTTACGTGACTTTGCCTGGTCACTGAATTTCTGAAAATAGTATTTAAAAATTAACAGGCGTCCGATGAAATTAGCTAGCTTTTGAATGGGGAGGGAGTTTCAACACGAGTAATGACGTAGATATTTACAATCCAAGATTAAAGTACAAAGAGAATGTCAATGCATCTACCAAATAGATACACAGTATGTCAAGAAACAAATAAGCTACCTTGTGATATTCCCCTCAAGCGATGACTGCATTGTTGGTGAGTTTATCAGATGAAATAAAACCAAGCAACCACAAGCCACAGCTTATCCACCTTAACTCCGTATTATATTAGAAATGTTTCGAAAGCACCTCTTAAAGTATGATATTAAAAATTGTAATTCATTACGTACATTATAAAAATATTTGATTTTGTTCGCCCAACTCTTTATTGTATCCGGTCAAAATACATAACTTGCAATGAACAAAAATAACGTATTTCTTATAGACATGATATAGGCTTTCGGGCTCATGCCGTTTCAAGAAAATAAGGTGAAATTCTTTATATTTCGCAGAGAACAGTGTTCTGCGTCATCAGAAATGAATCTCGACTCTCCACGAGAAAGGCTTCTTAAACAATGAGCTTTGAAATTTAGATGTTAAATTAGAAGGTTATATGGTACGTTCATTCGTCACCAGATGGCTCCCCGGACGCACTACAGCGCTAGCATTCGAAGCGGAAACTGACGTAACCATCAGAATCAGTGTAAGTGGGTCACATAATTAGATTGATTCTGATGGTTCCGTCAGCATCCGCTTCGAACGCTAGCGCTGTAGTGTGCTCGGGGAGCCATCTGGTGACGAATGAACGTACCATTTCCACTTTTATTATAAGATCTAAATTTCAAAACTCATTGTTTAAGGAGCCATTCTCGTGGACAGTCGAGATTTTCTTCTGACGACGCAGAGCACAGTTCTCTGCTAAACGTAAAGAATTTCACCTTATTTTCTTGACACGGCATAAGCCCGAACGCCTATATTAAGTGCGGGCCGTGAAAGCATCAATGGCAACTTATTTCTTACAGCTTAAATTGAAAATGACGTGTATATTTGCCCTCTTTCTTTCATTCTGTCACCATTTCAAACTCTGTTATCACCGCAGTGATCGAGAGTGATTGGGAGAACTTCGTTCCTCCTTCACCACCTGTGACGTAAGCACAGCATACGCTCATCGCCTGCCCGTCCACTTACAGTGCTGTGCTCCCGCGGGGAGAAATGTCCAGCGTGAGCACCTCTGAGTAATAGCTTGGATTTCAACAGAAAGCTGCTTCTAAGCCGCGCGATGTTTCTGTTTAAAGAGTTGCATAAACATTAGGGGCACTCTCCGTTAAACCCCTACTATTTATGTAACATTTCATACTGAACTTACATACGGCCTAGAAGACACCTTCGGCTCGTTGAAATCTAACCTGTTTTCTACATGTATAATCCCTCCCTACCCCATCACGTAGGTTTCGATTAATATCTATCTAGGAATAATTATTATTAAACTTTTAGCTTGGTGAATGCTGATTAGAGATTACACTCCTACACTACGTGACATTTTAACAGAGTCGTGTTACACATGAACATCGTGGATCAGTAATTCTCCCTCAATTTTTTAAACCACCTCCCCTCCGCCTTCTAGTTCATTAATTCCTTCAAACACACAGTGGATTGTTTAGCTGTCCTGCCTGCCTGGTACGAGCCAACAGCAAGTTACCCCTGCTGGGTGGCTGCCCGCTAAGCACACTTAATTGGATGTGCCCATCAGGATGCCGCATTCAATAAGCACATAACTTGCAGAAGAAGATGCGGTTAATTAAATCAATAACCTGGGTAGAAGAAAATTAAAAAATTAATTCTTGAAAGTGATAGAAAATAAAAGGACGTCCCTTCTAGAAGCTTCATATTATTATTATTATTATTATTATTATTATTATTATTATTATTATTATTATTATTATTATTATTATTAGGTTCATTCAAGTTTTGTGATTTGGAATTAAACATTTTTCTCAGCGTAAAGTTGTTGGATGCTTTATAACAATCCCCTCCTCCTCTCTCTCTCTCGTACTTGTATTGATTGATCTCATGTTCAAAGAGCGTAAAATGTGCCGCAGAAGAACACTCATTTCATTTTTTCATCCAGAGCCAACAGGTAGGGAAGGGCTCTTCACCTTCAAGTGGTATTGTCTTCGTATGAGTGGCTTGCAAAAGGGATCAGGGGGATTACAAAAAATACAGGGTGTCTAGAAATCGGACCACTCACACGTCTCTAAATTATCCGTTACCTTTAATATTCCCCCCACCCCCCGCCCCTCACCAAATCTCATACCTTTAAGGCCACAACACTAGTTGCAAATCGAGGATTGTGGCGACGTTTAGTAAATTCACAGAGGCTTGCAGACTGAACGCTGAAAGGCATAACAGTCTATAATGATAATGTATGTATGTAAATCATCTGTATTACTTCACTAACCAGTATAGCTCCTGCCTCAGGACGATGATTCGTTCGAACTCTAAATTGCATAGTTTACAATTTTCACTCCGTAATCCCAGGGTGGTCGAAAACAGCGTGTACCGCGTATATGGGTGTTAGAGGGTTGGTCATACTGATAAATAATTCGAAAACATTAATTCGATATCTCGCGTCATTGTCCATTTATCAGCTTCTGAACTTATCAAATCAGATAGCTTCGCCAGCGAATTCGAATGGACTTCACGAGGCGGTGTTGTTAATTCTGCTCGACAACCCCGGTGGATGGGGGACGCAGACGAAGAATACACCCACGGTATCCCCTGACTGTCGTAATAGTCGACTACAAGGGGCAACCAAGGAATGATTGAATTAGAACCAGGAAACTACTTGTGGTTAGTACCACCACACGGTGAACACCATGGGTCGCCTTTACTTGCGAGTAGTACCACTATGGTAGGTACACAATAGGTTTGTGGTTAGTAGCAACACAGAGTAATTCACTATGGGTTTACACGACCTGTGATTAGTACCACTATATGCGGAATACCACGAGCTCAATTTGCCCGTGATTAGTAGCATTATGTGAGAAACATCACGGGTTTGCGTTGCCTATGAGTGGCGCTGTTATGTGAGAAACACCATAGGGGATACGGAGCCGCCTATCTTACCAATGTTAAATTTGTTTAATTCATGCTCCTTTTTCTCAGGATCTAATAAAGTTATGAAAATTAAATTTATGTGACAATTTATCCAAACCTTATTTGACATACCGACGGAGCGTTTTTGTAATTGGACTTAAGGGGACTCAGACATATACTTCTTTACCAGTCAATAAATGGAATAATGTTTTCCTAAAAAAACACCCAAATCTCGAACAGTTTTATATAAATCAGGAAATCCGTCCGTTAAAATGTTAACCAATATGAGACAAATTAATAATGAAAATTGCACAGCTCTGTGGTTAATAGTCTCCTAGAAAAAGGAACATACAATTGAAAAAATTGGAAACTTTGAAAACTGCAGTTAAAAATTTCCACATATATGATTTTTTCATTGTTAGCGCAAGTTAAAATTAAAATTGTGGCAACTTTTAATTGTTAAACTATAGTGTAATATACATCATTTTAAAGAGCAGACTTCAGAGATTTATTAAATATAAAAATGTAAAAAATATATATTTTTGACCATTTTAACCCTTCCATTTCCCCTTAATTTGACTAGGATTTGAATTAAAAAGTAAACGAGTAAAGAAACATGTGATTTTAGGCTGTTTTTCCGGAACTGCATTTAGGCCGGAAGTGATTTTCGAAAATTTTTTTTTGTTTGGTAGAGCTGTCCAAGACTCTCAATTTGAAACCTTTCCCGGCCTTTTAGCCTTTCAACCTTAGGCACAATTGAGGAAATTTGCTTAATTTTACGTTTTTTCTAAGAAATGTTTTCAACATTTTAAAAAAAGGGTTTCGCCGATGAAAGGATAAGATCAGGTAAACGTGGCGGCCATGGTCTCCAATAAGTTAAATCCTAGCAATTACCTTGTGTGAATCAGGGGGACACATTGGAGAGAAATCTTCAGGATTGCCGACAGTGCGATTGGAATATACGCTTAAAAGTACACGAGGCATACCGCGTAGCCCACACACTTGTTCGATAATAAAATTGCCATGTACTTATATGATTCACGGTGTGGAAAAAAACAATTTCATGTTGGATGTTTTTTCTAACCAGGGTGCGTGACCTAGGGAGGTTTTATTCAAAACGGTAAGGATCACCTTAAGGTTCAAGTGATACAACCACAAAGGCGGTACGAAGGAAAGAGGAAGAACAAAATCAATATTCCCAGGTCGTATTTTAATATCGCTAAAGAGAAAAGCCGATAGCCTCCTTTGACACACGCCATTGGTAGAAATGACTTCGGGGCGTTCCCAGGGTGTCATATATCAACCAGCAGCCCTTTATCTCCAGAAGAATGCGCTTGTCTCCTCCTTCTGAAGGGTCGTAGGGTTTAGCAGCAACTTGACCCAGAAGGGCGGCGCTATCGTGCATATTGATGAGATAGTGGAACCACAAGGGAAGGAAAGGGCTTCTCCTCCAGTCTACAGATGTATGATAATGTAGAGAAAGGTTAGAAAGGAAGGTCATTGACACTACATGAGGAAAATGTTTCTTATTATTCAGAGTGTGCTTACATGTACAGTGGTGCACGGGGATTTGTTAAGTCCAAATTGGACGGTTCTATTCAAAAGACCCGTGTATATTATTATTATTATTATTATTATTATTATTATTATTATTATTATTATTATTATTATTATTATTATTATTATTAGTATTATTATATAATTCGCTGGGGCCATCAAGGACCACGTTAAGTCTTGTTGCATTTGACACTGAACTTGGCCTTCTTTAGAGCCCAAATTTCCCTCATTCTTTGTGAGTGGGTCTGCTTACGCTCCTCTGTCCAAGGGGCACCGTATCTTCTCTTCGGTTGCTCGTCTCGGTTTAGCCCGTTCGTCAATATTTTCTTGCGGAAGAGATCTCTGTTAAGGGCATCTTCAGCTGAGATATGTAGCATTTGCAGGTCTTCTTTGGTATTTCTAAACCAGGGAATTGTGGGTTTGGGGTTTGAATCAAAAAAGTGAAAGATTTCCTTAGTTAACTTTCTTCCGTCCATTCTTTTCAGATGACCGTATAATCGTGCCCGTCTTTTTCTGATTGTGTCGGTAATTTTCTCTATTTTGCTGTTGGATCTCTTTTGATGGATTCCATTTCTGTACTTTCTGTACTCTCTACTTTATTATTATTATTATTATTATTATTATTATTATTATTATTATTATTATTATTATTATTATTATTATTATTATTATTATGTGCGTATGGACGCAATGGATCACGCAAAACTCTAAGGATTCGGTTTTCTGAGTTGCCAAACAGCTCTCATCCTTTCTCCGTGGATCCTTTTTCTATCTTTTGGCCACTTTGCTCCAGTCTTCTTTTTCACTTCGTTCTCTGGTTGCACTTTCAATCCATTATTTTTTTTCTTATAGAGGTTTCTGTCCATGGTGTCATTTGAGTTCATCTGGGCTTTTTCCAGATCCTTCTTCACTTCCAGTACCCATGGAATATTTTTTAGATGTTCTATGTAGGTGAGAATCTTGTGTGTCTGTCTACTTGCCGGCAGTCTGCGGACGTGCCCATAACATTTCAGACGTCTTTTGCCGATGTCAGCTGCAATGTTGGAAAGCTCTTCTGTCTATATACATCTTCTGTTTTTCGGGGGCCGAGAATTTTCCTCAGGATTCTACTTTCTTCTTTTAAAATGTTTTCTAGGTCACCTTTCCCATTTAGTGTAAAGGTCTCAATGACATATAAGACTACGGGCTTGATTTCTGTATTATAGTGTCTGATCTTTGCATGGCAGGGCAAGTACTTTTTATCGTATATGTTGTGAACCCTACCGTGGGCTTTCCGAAATTTTTGTAGGCGAATTTTCTGGGCAGCCTTCTCGCCTCCCGTTGGTTTAAGTATTTCTCGCAAGTACTTGAAGTGTGGTACTCCGTTGATTTGCCCATATGTCGTGTTCAAATTTTGGATGTCAAGTTTTGAGCAGAACAACTTGGTCTTTTCAAAGGATATTATTATTATTATTATTATTATTATTATTATTATTATTATTATTATTATTATTATTATTATTATTATTATTATTATGTGGATATTGATTTTTGTGCAAATCTGTGCAGGAGTATTTCATTGAGTATATGGCTGTGACACTTTTTCTGGATGACTAAAATACAATGTTCCTTTGAGCCATACTTCACTGGAGTCTCTTCCGTATCGCTGGCATTGAACATGATCATTACTTCTTTGTCTCGTTATGTAGGTGGGAAGAAGGGATCCAATCTATTGTGTTGAAGTTCCATCGGCGACTTGCTCGTAATAGCGTCTCATCGCGCAGTCATTTGTTTTGCGTTGCTAGGTAACGTGGCCTGTGCTATACTGTAGTAACTGTCGCTTTAATTTCACTTTTATGACGCCCCCTAGTCTTACTTTCTCTTCCTGCGAGCGCATTGTTATGTGAAATGTGCTCGTAACTCGCCACGAGGCTACGAAAGAGGAAAATATAGATCACGGCTATGCACGGTATATATTACATTACACTGCGTTCCTCTGTACTGCATATTACTAAGAGCTTACAGCCTGTGTGCGTGCGTATACACAGAACACTTATATTCCACACATACCTGTCATGAGTATTAATATGACTTATTTTCCACAGTTCTGTTCAGAAATATGGAATGTCTAGAGAATAATAATAATAATAATAATAATAATAATAATAATAATAATAATAATAATAATAATAATAATAATAATAATGTTATTTATAATGTTATTTGCTTTACGTTCCACTAACTACTTTTACGGTCTTCGGAGACGCCGAGTTGCCGGAATTTAGTCCCGCGGGGGTTTTTTTACGTGCCAGTAAATGTACCGACACGAGGCTGTCGTATTTGAGCACCTTAAAATACCACCGGACTGAGCCAGGGTCGAACCTGCCAAGTTGGGGCTCGAAGGCCAGCGCCTTAACCGTCTGAGCCACTCAGCCCGGCGTCTAGAGAAAAAAAGGATGAGCCCCATGTACATATAAAACGTTCCCTATACCATTCTTGAGATGAGAAATTATTTACAATATTTATACACAGTATAACCAGTGGCCGCGATAAGTACCCTGAGGGGTTGGGGGTGGCTTGTGAGGGGCCCATGACTGTTTCTTACTTCAGTACCTGAAGAGTGACTTTTCATATTGATAAAGCTACAGCACACAACACAGTATTATTTGTATTACAGAGGGTTATTCCAAGCTTTGGCCGTCGTAGTGCAGAGTTTCTTTCTTCAATAGGAGTACGGTAGTTATTATGAATGTGGGTTTCCCGACCTGTTCCAATAATAACTATCCCTTGCTGCCACTCACGACAATCGCAATGCTTTTCAAGTAATTAGGCACCACGAACCTACTACGCTGGCGTAGCAGGGGGAGATGTGATACTCCCACGTGGCGCGTCCCAGGTGGTGGATAGGGGGATCCTAACCGGTTTGCCGGCGGACTTGAGGGAAATAAAACAGTTCTCGCAGACCAAACACACAACCCCCTGTGGGTGGAGGACGCAGACGGAGAATACACCCACGTATCCCCTACCTGTCGTAAGAGGCGACTAAACCGGGCGAGCAAGGGATGATTTTATTAGAACTATGAAACTACTTGTGATTAGTACCACCACGCGGGGAACACCATGGGTCGCTTTTACTTGCGCGTAGTACCACTATGTTAGGTACCAAAGAGGTTTGTGATTAGTAGCAACAGAGTGCGTTACCGGCTTCTACAGTACCTGTGATTAAAACCATTTTAGGGGCGACACCATGGGATGAGCAACAGCATGATTTAGTACCCACTATATGAGAAACACCACGGTATAGTACGGGTCCCTGTGGTTAGTACACGTGTGTGATGAACACCATAGGTTTGCGTTGTCTGTAAATGTGCGAAACGCCATAAATCTGTATTCCATGTGCGAATTTCATTACCTGTGTGTAGTACCATAATGTGTGGAATGCCACAAGTCTACGCTACTTTTGATTAGTACCACAGTATGACCAATACCATGGTTCTACTTTCCTAGCGATAAGTAACCTTAATGAGGGGCCGATAACTTGGATTTTGGACCCCTTTAGAATAAAAGCATAATCGATTCAGTATTGTGCTATAGACGCAGTACCTTGGTTAGTAATACTATTGTTTCACGACAGATTCTGTGAATGTGGGGCACTGCGGGTCGGATCCACTGATTGTTTTAAATTCTAATCCATACGTTCGTTCCTCGTCCTCGCGTTTTGAATTCCGGTCAGTGGAGGATTTTGGACTTGTACTTTGTCATTCCATTTCGTCTGATTTCGTACCATTAGGGACCGATGACCTAGCTGTTAGGCCCCTTTAAACAACAAGCATGATCAGTAATTAGGCAGTTCTCAGAACCCAGTAGGCAGTGAAGATGCGATAACAAAGACAATCCTCCTTATCTAAACTCTAAATGCTGAAGTTTCGGGCCAGTTTATAACTTTCGGCAGTCAGTGTAGCTAAGTAGGTCTACGATGGACGGTTGATTAATAAATTATCTGTTCCTAGGAATGAGATTATTTCTTAATATTGTGACGGCCAGCGTGTTTTGGTTACTATAATTGGAGAGAGAGCGAGAGAGAGAGAGAGAGAGAGAGAGTGAGTGAGTGAGTGAGAGAGAGAGAGAGAGAGAGAGAGAGTGTGCGCGCGTGTGTGTGTGTGTGTGTGTGTGTGTGTGTGTGTGTGTGTGTGTGTGTGTGTGTGTGTGTGTGTGTGTGTGTTCGCAGCATATAAGTGTATTATTTTTAATTCCTTCAGATTTGAAAACTATATTGTGTAACTTATTATTATTATTATTATTATTATTATTATTATTATTATTATTATTATTATTATTATTATTATTATTATTATTATTATCGTCATTGCTGTTCATTGTAATAATATACAACCTTGTACTACGAAATTAGCTTGCAACGTTCCTTATCAGGAAACGTGGGGCCCATTTTCAATTTTTGCGGGGGGGGGGGAATAGCTTCTTAGCGCCGCTACTGAGTATAACCTCATTAATCCGAACTAATTGAGGCTCTAGTTTGTCTGAATTCATGAAAGTCCGGATTAAACAAAACAACTTATGAAATGAGCCAAGGTACATATTTAAACACTCTGTTTAGTAAAGAGAACGAGTACAGACCAGTATTTTACATGTATGAAATACAAAAGTAATTTAGTATACAAGATATAAATTAACACAGTATTAGGCCCTACAAAATACAGAGTAACTAGTGCATTACAGAATTAGAACATGGCAATAAAGGCACAACTTCACACGCTTACTGGTTTGAAGAAACAGCTGATCTTTTGTTGTCTTCCTTTGACATTAATTTCTTTAACAAATAACTCGCGCAAATGCTTTATTGGTGGTCGTAATATGCAGGTATGTTTTCATCGTTGTTATCTTCAACGTATTTAATAACAATGTTTATATGGTCTTTAATTTCACTAAGTTTTGGCTTAGGATTGATAATATCACCTTATTCATCTTGGTCTTATTCATCTGTTTCAGAGCTTTATGCAGTGACCACACTTTCAATTATCTCCTCCTCTGCGTAGTTTACAACATTGCTTCGTAACTCAGTTTTATACTGTCATATCATTTATGAATTATTATTATTATTATTATTATTATTATTATTATTATTATTATTATTATTATTATTATTATTATTATTATTATTATTAATCGATACGGCCACCTGTGGGCCACGTTTACACAATCTTCCTTCTGTCACGCAGACTGATACCCTTCTCTTTACACTCTCGCCAAAGATTCTCGAGTCTTTGACTTCTTCTTGCTCGTTCTTCCACCGAGATGTTCCGTGGCTTCGCATGTTGCTCTTCAGACGCATCCCTCAATCCCGCAACCTTCTTCCTAAATGATGTCCTTTCTTTTATATCCTCCTCCTTGATACCTATTTCTGCCAAGTCATTGTGCACGTGTGTAAGCCATCCCGGTTGTATTATTATTATTATTATTATTATTATTATTATTATTATTATTATTATTATTATTATTATTAAATGGCTGTCCGGATTAATTGGGTTCTACCGTGCAGTTTACAAAATACTTACATGGTACTGTACAAGATATACATATATAATTAATTTCTTACTGCTCCTTTATTCCAGTTATCGTTTGTTAACTAATCATTCATTAAATCATTCCTCTGCTCGCATACTTCCTTTCACTCTACCAGTCTACCGTTCACTCATTCCTTTCTCACATCTTTCACTCTAACAGTCTGTCACTCACTCATTCACGCACAGAGCAGTTCCATTAAATTAACTTTATATATATCCCATATTTTGGAAGAGGCAAGTTGTTGAGATCCTCTAACAACGTGTTCCATAGTTTTGTGAAACACCAGTAGAAGACTTTCTGAAAGACAGAGGTACGGGTGAACGATAAACAAGCGATAGACGTTGGAAGGGATCGATTTCTATAGAGACAGAGACGGATTTCCGGAGAAAAATCAGGTCATTTTCTTGACCTATTGTCTCAATGGAAGGAAACCTTATTGGATGGGAAGTGGAATGCCGGTTAATTAGACTTTCAGCACGACACTGCACTCTCTGTACATGTTCTCCGCTGTTCTAGCCTGCTCTTTAATTGTTCAAGTCCTATCGACCTCTCTGGTATCGATAATATATTTTCGTTTTGTATTGTTTCTTAGGTGTTAGTTATTCCCTTGACGTGAAAACCTCTTTCTCTTCGGTCCGGCGCTGAGGTCTACTAGCGCTGAAACGCCCGTCACAGATCGTTATTTTGCAATGCTGATATGGCCATTGTAATTTCATAGTTTCAAAAGGAAACCTGTGACGTCACTCGTCAAAATAAGATAGCCACCAAATAAGACCTAATTTAGTGGTACCGCGCAAGAGAGCAATCGTTATAACTTCAAAATCTTAAGTCGGAGTTCAACTATAGGAATAAGAACATTTTCATTTTTACGGACAGCTAAGCGGCTAATAATATCCGGATAATATCCAGAATTGTCTGGTATTGCCATTCACTTCTCCTGAATCTCTCAAAGTACGACATTACATGTAATAAATATCATTTTGGTCCGTATTGATGATATTTGATTGAAATAATAACATTAAGTTATTTATTAGACCACCTAATCAATACAAAATCGTCTTGGATGATTTACATAAATTTGTTAGCTAATAGTGGAACATGTTTCGCCTTCCCTGAAGGCATCATCAGCCATAGTCTTAACCTTAAATTAAAAATAAGCGTCTAAATAACATGTAGTAATGAAATGAATTTTAAAATCTTGAAGAGATTTGAAGTAAAATAACATTAAAAATAACAATGATGGTTTGAAAATACAATGTGATGAGATACAATAGTGGAAGTATTAACAAAATTAACATTAGAAGGCTGCTAAAATAAGTACAATGGATAAAACAACAGATTGTTATACAACAAGTAGTAAGATTGCATAAAAGAAAAGTTGATAGTCTGGCGGTTATAATTAGACGATGGCGAAAAATCTTATATAATCAAAGTAAAGAAGAGAGAATAAAAGTCAAAGTTAGTCGAGAGATCCGAAGTTAATCATGATCTAAAGATAAAAGACGAAAGTCAGATGCGTATGGTGAAGTTGTAGAACACTTTTTTGTTGAGGATATGAAGTTGGTGAATAGAAGTTGAAGAACAGTTTCAAATAGGATCACTATGGACCATCTCAAAATTTGAAGTGATGTTCAAATGTTGTAAATTGTGAGTTTGTAGATATTCTAGTTGAAGAAGCATATAGAAGTGGAATCTGTAAATGGAAGCAAGACAAGTAGGGTTAATTGTGTGAAAAGATATTTGAAAAATATTGAAGTAGAATCGTATGCACTTACCATTTGACGGTGACAAAGATAGCTTGTAATATTATGAGTTAGAAGTATTTGCAACAGTAGTTAATGTTATTATTTCAATCAAGTACGACATTGCCAAAATAATATGGATACCAGGGCATGCAGGTATAGAAGGAAATGAAAAGGCAGATAAACTGGCCAGGAAAGGGGCCGAAACACATTTTGTAGGCCCAGAACCTGTACGAGGGAGTTCCTATGGACAAGCCCGACACTACATAGGAAAATGGGTACAAAAG
Source organism: Anabrus simplex (assembly GCF_040414725.1). Classification (NCBI taxonomy): domain Eukaryota; kingdom Metazoa; phylum Arthropoda; class Insecta; order Orthoptera; family Tettigoniidae; genus Anabrus; species Anabrus simplex. Next base: position 20,672,302 of record NC_090276.1, read on the forward strand.
AAACAAATGGAGAACTGTAAAAATACTCCAGAATGCAGGCTTGCAAAGGAACTGATAAAAGGACCAAACAAGAAGCATACTGAAGAACTGTTGAAACTCAGTAGAGAAAATATAAGATGGGTAGTAGGACTTTTCATAGGACACTGCCATCTGAAAAAGCACCTACATAGAATTGGAGTAATAAGAGACAACATAGGTAGGAAATGCAATGAAGCAGAGGAATCAGCTGAACACATACTTTTCGAATGTGAGATGCTGGATAGAATCAGACTCTCCACTCTAGGACTATCAGAAGAAAGAGGAAAAAATCCAAGACGGCCCAATAAAAACAACCTACAGCTTTATGAAGGGAGCAGGTAAATGTAGGTGGGAATGGCGGAAAAACATAGTAGCGAAATATCTTAGAGGTCGACGCTAATTAGGAACTAATATTTAGAGGCCCCATGAAGAAAAGAGAAAGAAGAGAAGAAGTCGGAGTTCAAGAAACAAAGTTTGTTTGGAAGCCTGTATAATACCTACAAATGGACTTTTAAATAATTTCAGTTGGTGAAGCCTTTAGAGAATAACGTGTCTTTGCAAAAGAAATATTTTGTTAATTTTCGGCGAATTTTCATAATGCCCAACATTAAAACACGATTAATCAAGTGTAAATGTTCGATTAGTCTATCACTGATAAGAGACTTAATTCTGAACAAAACGAGACAGAAAACAGATTCTCAGCACCAAAATTGATGCATAGAGATCAAAAGTTTAGATTTAACATTTGCTAGATCATAAAAATTTAAAGGAACAAATAGAGATTATAGAAAATAAAACCGGGTGAGTTGGCCGTGCGGTTAGGGGTGTGCGGCGGCTGTGAGCTTGTATCCGGGATATATTGGGTTCGAATCCCACTGTCGGCAGCCCTGAAGATCGTTTTCTGTGGTTTCCCATTTTCACAGCAATCAAATGTTGGGTCTGTACCTTAAATTTTTTTGCTAGTTGCTTTACGTCGCACCGACACAGATGGGTCTTATGGCGACGATGGGACAGGAAAGGGCTAGGAGTGGGAGGGAAGCAGCCGTGGCCTTAATTAAGGTGCAGCCCCAGCATTTGCCTGGTGTGAAAATGGGAAACCACGGAAAACCATTTTCAGGGCTGCCGACAGTGGGGTTCGAACCTACTATCTCCCGAATACTGGATCCTGGCCGCACTTAAGCGACTGCAGCTATCGAGCTCGGTGTGTACCTTAATTAAGGCCACGGCCGCTTCCTTCCAACTCCTCTTCTATCGTCGCCATAAGACCTATCTGTGTCGGTGCGACATAAAGCCCCTAGCCAAAAAAAAAAAAATCAAGAGAAAAATTTAAATCTCAGAATTAAAAATGGAATTCATTACCACAAACCCAATGCGGGAAATATATATTTGAAAATATCTAGATTTACTGATACAATGAGATTGTGACGAATTCAATTTTTAAGCCATTCGGAAGGAATGAATGAATAACAACAGACTTACTTATCGAATACATAAGTTTTTGTGACTCAAACGTACGGAATCAATATTATGTAAGCAATTAGAGAAAGACCTCGCTGAATTAGGATCACCAAATTTGCAGGATAGGAATGTAATCATGAAAATTGTTCACACAAGTGTATTTGAAGGAGATGTGAAGGAACCAACACGACGTACCTGGTCAGAGGAACATAAATTACAACAATCAATGAAATTGAAGACCTGTTGGGTAAGGACGAAAGCTCAACAAACGTTGATTCCGCTTGATCGTAGGTGACCCATTCAGGCAGAAGAAGGAGAAGAAGAAGAAGAAGAACAATAAAGCTGTTTTCTATTTAACATCAACAATAGGTGTAATTTTTAATCAAAAAAAAATATCATTCGTATCATTTGCTCTTCAATAGAACCATTCATGGATTGAATAACATTTGGACGAAGTTGTTCCACCAGTGAGCGAAGTTTAATTTTATGAAAGGAATCCAATTTTTAAAAAATTAAAAAATGTTTCCAGCACAAGAATCCAGCTTAATTGAAATTACCACAATCCAGCTGCAAGGGCGCGGCCTGCCAGAGAATTCACGAACCACACACTCATGTAATAGTATTGCGCTGTTCATTAAATTATCAGCAACACGTCGGACTGTGTGCCTGAGAACACCAGATTGCAGGAGAATATAAATATTCCCTCGGCCAAAAATTAAAATTGAAGCACGGATTTGTTTTAAAAAAATCTCAGTTTTAATCTGTGAGAAGGCAGGCCGGGAGATGATAAAGAATACTTAATACAAGCAAGTATTTAGCTACTACAGTTCTCATCTGTGCCCTCCCCCTGCTGGCAGGGACGGCGGAATACATTTTCCTGATATCCTGACTGTCGTAAAATACAACTGAAATGTTCTTGAATTGGCAGCAGTGGCGTAGATGGGGGACGGGGGTATAAGCGGGGATATATTCCCCCATGAGGCGCTTGAACTCATTGTTATAAACAGATGCATTTATTATTTTTACGAAGGTAAAATAATAAATAAAAAGGAAAATAATAAAAACATATATTTGCAAAAACCTTAATTTAAAATATGTTTCATAATTATTGCAATTGATATCCGCTCACCCCAAGAAAAATTCATATGTACGCCACTGCTTGGCAGCGTGAGTTCATGATCACATGTAGGTGGGGGACGCAGACTAAGAATTCCCCGACGGTAACCCCTTCCTGTTGTAAGAGGCGACCAAAAGGGGCGACCAAGGGATGATTGAATTAGAACCATGAGACTGCTTGTAACACCAGTTTACCTTTACTTGCGAGTAGTACCACTATGTTAGGTACACAATAGGTTTGTGATTAGTAGCAACAGAGGGTGAATCAGTATGGGTACCCGTGATTAGTACCTCTGTATGCGGAACATCACGGTCTTAGGTTGCCTATGATTAGTACATCTATATGAGCGACACCGTGGGTCTACTTTGCCTGTGATTAAGGTACCACTGTACGAGCGACACTGTGGATCTGCGTGGCCTGTGATTAGTACCCACTATGTGAGGAACACTACGGGATAGTACGACCCCCTGTGATTAGTATACCTATGTGAGGATCTCGATGGTTTGCGTTGCCTATGAGTGGCGCCATTATGAGAGAAACACCATAGATCTGCGTTAGCTGTGTGTAGTACCGCTACATGAAAAATACCATGGTTCTTACTTTCTTAGTGATAAGTCCCATTATGATGGGCCGTTGACCTGGATTTTGGACCCCTTTAGACAACAAGCATCATCGATTCAGGATTGTGCTTTGGAAGCAGAGCTTGGTTAGTATATACTATTGTTTTAAGAGAGTTTCTGGGAAGGTGGGGCATTGCGGGTCGAAGCCACTGATTGTTTCAAGTTCAAAATCATTGCCCATCTTCTCTTCTTTTTGAATTCTAGTCAGTGGATTAATTTTGGATTTTTTTAAACTCTCAATATTGTGAGCTGGATCCGCTGATTATTTTAAATTGATATTCATCCATTCATTCTTGATCATCACGTTTTGAATTCTGGTCATTGGATGAGTTTTGGACTTTTAAATTTTCGTTACATTTCATTGCATTAGGAGCCGATGACCAAGATGTTAGGCCCCTTTAAACAACAAGCATCATCACCATCATCACATTTCAGTTCCATTATTCCTTCGACAACTCGTGTTCTGTTCTCTCCCCGACGGTATTAGGTTTGCCAGGCTTATGGAAATTTCACACCCTCGCGGCTCTTCGCTTTCTTCAGCTATTAATTCGTAATCATTGATAACTTTGAAGAGTTAAGGGGACTGATGACTGGAGTGTATAATTTCTACAATTGATCACTTAACCACAATCGAATTTAAAACACAAGCATATATTAATACGATAGAGCAGCACACAAAATTTGAAGTTGATTAGTTAATTTGTTGCAAAGTTATTAACAGATAATATTTGCCATTGATGCTTTTACGGCCCGTACTAGTATACATGGTGCTGTATAGGCTTTTGGGCTTATGCCGTATCAAAAAAATAAGGTGAAATTCTTTACGTTTCGCAGAGAACTGTGCTCTGCGTCATCAGAAGAAAATCTCGACTGTCCACGACAAAGGCTTCTTAAACAATGACATTTTGAAATTTAAACGTTATAATAGAAGTGGAAATGATACGTTCATTCGCCATCAGATGGCTCCCCGGACGTTGATAATATTTATTTTTTATATGTTGCATGGAAAAAGACCCTTGCGGCCCAGTTTTCATTATTTTGGGGTTATAATTTGGCAAACTTGTAAAAAAATACTTTAATAATAACTCTGGGTTTTGCAGTCAGGTATAAACTATCGGTGATATAATTTTCTCAGTTTCCATTATTCATACAATAGACAAAACTCTAGTTTGGTGGTATTTTAGGAACAAAAATATAAAGGTAATATTCATCTGATGATAAAATGAAGAACTACTTTTCATTCATGTGCATATTAAAACTTTCCCTGAAAATGTCAGGAGAATCTGATAAGAACTCTATCGCAAGAAGAATGCAATTGAAAGTGTTAAGAAACATACTTCAATAAAAACTGCTCTGGACTGCGAAGTGACTCCCTCAGGCTTCTATCTCCTCTTATTGTTACCACTGCTTCCACTTACTTGAAACAGATATTTCAGTTCCATTTTTTCCTGTCTGGCGTTCCTCCTAATCTCGTCTCAACTCTGCTCAGATGGCAGAGCGCAGCAGAGCAAGTGAGGAAGCGGGAGACAGGTGGAGCGAGCGAGACAGTCGTAGGGTAAGACAGAGACAGCGCTATTGCTCAAAATCGAGGAATGGGGTTCTGCACTCTGGTCAACCTAGCGAAGGCGTTGTTTGCACCTTGCGCCGTGCAAAGCACCGGTGCATGCACCCTACTACAAGGTAAATATATTCTATCAGGGTCATTGAAATGGTAGTCCGAAAGAACTTTGAAGCAAATATTGCCTGACAACCTGAAGGGGGCGTCTGCTTCTTCTATATACGTCATGCCGCTACGCAACAAATCTGACATTTAGAGCTTTAAACATGGCGTTACTGCAAAATTAATAACGGCATTTCGAAGAGGAAGAATTGGGGATTTTCAAGGTTAAAATTAAAAAGTCGATGTCTTGGTAAATATCGCAACATCTCAGTCTCGACCCCCTTAAATATTCGAAATGAGCTCCAAGTATACGTGATCTCCGAAAGTACTCAAGTAGTCAACAATTGCGGGATGGTAGTTGCGTTATTCCATCCCCTTGAAAACAGCAACCACCACTACCGTAGTTTTTTTGCTAGTTGCGTAACGTCACACCGACACAGATAGGTCTTATGGCAACGATGGGATAGGAAAGGACTAGGAGTTGGAAGACATCGGCCGTGGCCTTAATTAAGGTGCAGCCCCAGCATTTGTCTGGACGGAAAACCATCTTCAGGGCTGCCGTCAGTGGGATTCGAACCCACTATCTCCCGGATGCAAGCTCACAGCTGCGCGCTCCTAACCGCACGGCCAACTCGCCCGGTCTACCGTAGTTTAGACAATACTTGTGGAATGTCAGTATATCTCATGTAAATTTAAGGTCTTGAAATACATCTTTCTGTGGCCAATACAGTTTTTTTAATGTAACTATTTCCATTCTGTGTTTCAGGTCCGAAACATGGTGATCCACTGTGAATCCTCTTTTACCTAAACTCCGGCGACGTCATCATAAAGCTGGTCAGGTAAGACTCTCCATTGCCTCTCTCCATTTCTTAGTCACGTGTAGGTAGGGGAATGACTTTTCGCATTAACGATAAACGCGACAAAAAGTATTTTCAAGCGATTTTGAGATATATTAATGAATCACATGATTATGGTTAAGAAATTCTTGATTTCGCTTTCACGAATTACAGCAATTTAAAGCTATAAGGCCAGTTTAAAGTGAAATTTACTTATTCTGCGCTAAGAATGAAACTGCAGCGAAATTTATGGAAAATAACGAGCTTGAAATTGTATTTCAATGTTACCAGCGTAAAGAGAAATGGAAGTCAGAATAAGGATTTCTCAGTTGGACGGAAATTCCTGTAAGTTTTAATATACTAGGAAATTATTTAATGGTATGGCGATGTAGGGTTAAATCTACAGCCATGCACAGTAGGGTGGAAGGGTAGTTTGCTATGTAATCTTTATTGGAGCTGTATAATAGTCCTAATAAAGAATCCGCAAGGAACAATGGAAGGTTATCAATATTGTATTTCACATAAATAATTTGCAAATCACAAGAATAGGACTTTATAAGAACAATTTTAGAAAATTATTACAGAAAAATTCAAGCGAGGAGTAAAGACCTATTTCGCGAAATCGTACATAAATTAATGCTAAAATATTATGCTTCTACGTATAGCCTATTTGAATTTACACAGTAAACTAGTCTCTCTTCTTTTTTTGCTAGTTGCTTAAAGTCGCACCGACACAGACAGGTCTTATGGCGACGATGGGACAGAAAAGGCCTAGGAATGGGAAGAAAGCGGCCGTGGCCTTAATTAAGGTACAGCTCCAGCATTTGCGTGGTGTGAAAGTGGGAAACCACGGAAAACCATCTTCAGGGCTGCCAACAGTGGGGTTCGAACCCACTGTCTCCCGGATGTGAACTCTCAGCTGTGCGCTCCTAATCGCACGGACAACTCGCCCGGTACTAATCAATTTAAACAAGCTTAATTTAAATATCGCCGTCCCCGTAGTGTAGGGCAGCCGGGTTCGATTCCCGACCAGGTCAGGGATTTTTACCTGGACCTGAGGGCTGGTTCGAGGTCCACTCAGCCTACGTGATTATAATTGAGGAGCTATCTGACGGTGAGATAGCGGCCCCATTCTTGAAAGCCAAGAATAACACCCAAGACGATTCGTCGTGCTAACCAGACGACACCTCGTAACCTGCAGGCCTGGGGACTGAGCAGCAGTCGCTTGGTAGGCCAAGGCCCTTAAAGGGCTGTAGTGCCATGGGGTTTGGTTTGGTTAATTTAAATATCAGTGATAAATACCTACCCCTTTGATTCTCCCAAATATCTAGCCCTTTGACCCTTCCTTTATAATTTACCTTCATATTGTATCTCGCTGCTTAGTGGAACTTTCCGCCTACGAGGGTGATTTAACAAATAGAACAACAAGACCTCTCAATGTACAAACTTACGTATAGAACATAGTCCAGATTTTGTACATGTTACATTTGCACACCGTCATCAGGCTTGCCTAAGCATAGAAGAAATCAGAAGTTGAAGCTCATGTGTCCATATCCCTGACATTATATAAATTTATATTTATGTGATTTAGCTTTTGCAGATTACCTTGCCATGTTAGCTCAAAACTGAGAAGACACTCAAAAGATGCTGGAGAGTCTGCATGAAATCGCTAAAGAAAAGTGGGTCTTAAAGTCTCTTATAAAAAGACTGAATGTATGGAGTACAAGCACCAAAGCGATAGGTATCTAGAGGTAAAACATAGCAAGATTAAAAGGAGAGACACATTCAAATACTTGTGTGAATAAATCCAACTCAACCGACTGGATAAAAAGACAAACAAGGCAAGAGCCAGAAAATTAAATCTGGCCTACAAGCTAACACAGATCAGTTATAACAAACGGACATTGTACGCTTCAGAGTCTTCTTCTTCTTCTTCTTCCTTTTCTTCCACTTATTCCCCCATCTGTGGGGTCGCGGGTGCGATCTGTGTCGCACGTGTGTATTTGGCCCTGTTTTATGGCCGGATGCCCTTCGCGGCGCCAACCCTATATGGAGGGATGTAATCGCTATTGCGTATTTCTGTCGCGATTGGCAGTGTAGTGTGTTGTCTGAACATGAAGAGGAAAGTCTTGGGACAAACACGAACACCCAGTCCCCGAGCCAGAAGACCTAATCATTGGCGATTAAAATCACCGACCCGGCCGGGTATCAAACCCGGGACTCTCTGACCCGAAGGCCTCAACGCTGACCATTCAGCGAATGAGTAGGACGATTGTACGTTTCAGAGTGCCTAATTTTAAATAAAAATAAAAAATAGATAAATAAAAAATAAATAAATAAAATAAAAATAATAAAAATAAATAATAATAAAAATAAATAAAAAATTAAATAAAAAAGGGAGCTGCAAGAACTCGAAAAGTTGGAAAGAAAGATTCTGAAGAAAATGTTAGGACCACAGAGGATTACTGATCGGACTTGGAAGAAACAGTGAAATGAGGGGGTCTAAAAGAACACTGAAACATTCAGGGACACAATGCAGAAACGAAGGCTGATAATTCTACGGAAATCTGGTAATAATGGATGATGAACGACTGACCAAAATGATCTTCAAGTACATCATGGGGTTAAAGCTCACCTGCAAGTGTGTGGAAGAGGTGAAGAAGGATGCGGAAGAAGTTGGAATTACACTAGAGATGATCCACAATAGAAGAGAGTTCAGAAGAAGGGTCGACAGTCTAAAATCATTTGAAGAGAAACCACTAAAACGGAGCCCGAACAGATCATTTCCGAACAGGAGAGAAAGATCAGAAGAGAAAGAATGAAGAGATTTTAGGAAGAGAAGAGAGGAAAGGCCAAGAATCCTTCCTTAAGTTCGTAAAAAATTTAATAGTGGAATTCTTGTCGTTTTTTACGACGCTTTCCAGTGATCATGTTCCCTTCCTGCACTTCTTTTGACAAAATCTGAGTATCATAGTGGTAAAATATCTTACTTCAGTGATATTAATTCTTTTTTTTTTTTTGCTAGTTGCTTTACGTCGCACCGACACAGATAGGTCTTATGGTGACGATGGGACAGGGAAGGGCTAGGAGTTGGAAGGAAGCGGCCGTGGCCTTAATTAAGGTACAGCCCCAGCATTTGCCTAGTGTGAAAATGGGAAACCACGGAAAACCATTTTCAGGGCTGCCGACAGTGGGGTTCGAACCTACTATCTCCCGAATACTGGATACTGGCCGCACTTAAGCGACTGCAGCTATCGAGCTCGGTGATATTAATTCTTGTTGTGTGTCTGATCGGGTGATTTTCCCCTCTCCATGAGTAGTTAAAACTAATTGCGATCATGCTCAGCCGATTAATGTCTCTGCGCCGTAGTCTTAAACTTCCGAGTACCATCTCCCTCATTCTATGAGATGACGAGCAGCCAGCAGACCTCGTCACCCGTTTTATGAGGGATTGTTGGCCTGTTTTATCATGTTTAAAAGTGTATTTTCTATTTTTTTAAAAAATTTTATTGTTAACTACGCTTTATTCTGCTGACTGTTTTAGTTTTCCTTTGTGTATTTCAGTGTGATTTTCAGCTTTTAATTTGAATTATCTATGTATCATTTCACTTCAAGGGCAATGACTAAAGACGTATTCTACTTTAATGCATTTTTATATAATTTTATAAGAAAATAAGGCATTGCTAATTAGATCCACTGATAATTTTAAAATCATAATATATTTTATGAGTGTAATTATTATTATTATTATTATTATTATTATTATTATTATTATTATTATTATTATTATGAAACAGTCTGACTGATTGTTTTAGTTTTCCTTTGTGTATTTTAGTGTCATTTTTATCTTTTAATTCGAATTATTTATGTATCATTTCACTTCAAGGGCAATGACTTATGACGTATTCTACTTTAATCAATTTTTATATAATTTTATAAGAAAATAAGGCATTGCTAATTAGATCTACTGATAATTTTAAAATCATAATACATTTTAAAGTACATCATAATACATTTTAAAATTATTATTATTATTATTATTATTATTATTATTATTATTATTATTATTATTATTATTATTATTATTATATTTCGTTTCAGTTTGTACCATTAGAGGCTGATGACTTAGATATTAAGGACCTTTAAACAACAAGCATCATCATCATCATCATCATCATCATCTTTTAGACGAGGAATTTTTAACACTGTGCTCTCTTTTTTATTTCAGCATGTCAATGACAGGGAGTTTGATGCCCTTCGACAATAACAATGACGTCAACAGCAGCAAAAGTAACAAGTCGAAATCCTCGAGCAGTAACAAGGTATCGAAGCCCCAGATCCAACCTAAACAATCGACTACCTGTGGTGGAAATGTCAGCGGGTCTGGGGGTAGTAATATGGGCGGTAGCAGCAGCAGTCTGGGTGCAGGAAGCGGCTACAGTAGTCGGAGGAAGAGGCCGTGCTTCAGGGCGCATCTCAACAGTCTTTGGTCAGTGTGGTACGGACTCTGTGGGGCAGGGCTTCAAGCTTACGTCGCTGTGTTGAGTGCTGAACGCTTCCTCGCAGTTGCCAACAAACTTCCCCGATTGGAAGTGCATGCGTACCTTGCGCTCACTGGTGCTGCCGTGTTGTTGCTGCCTTTCTTCTTGACGGCCGCTGTGTTCAAGATCGGGAACTTAGCTAATGACGGGTTTAAACTCGGCAGACATATGAGTACGTGCTCCGCGGATCCTCCAGGAGTGCTACTAGGGGCAGGAAACGGAGTCATCAGAAGTCTGTGGCAGCATGGAGGTCCGACAGCACCATTCCTACACCTCACGACAGCCTTCTTCCTGCTGCTGCCTAAACTGCTCATGGAGGCGAGACTTATCCAGTCCGGACATCTTCCACAAGGTAGGAAATACTACATTATGTATTAAAGAATATTAAGCACATTACTCAGAGTCAAGTCATTAGTCAAATATTAATTTATAAAATCTGCGAATGGAATTCAGTTTTGTTAAATGTTTGCTCTAAACCGATTTCCAGGATTTTCTGGTGTCTGTTGAATTGAATTACGTAAATTTGTGAAACCCTGACAGTTATGCATACCAACCTACAGAACTGTTATATAGGTCATAGCACAAATGGGGCTCCGTCTGTCAACCAAACTGAATTGAGCTAATTTTAACCTCTTTCATCCCATGTCTGAGTTAACGCGGATGTCAACATGTCTCCCGCTGTCCCAAACAATAGTTAACTCGGATTTCAAGCAATGCGCTCGTCCTCACTTCTGAGTTCATTCTTACGCTGTTCATCACATGTTCTGTTCAGACGGCGCGTGATTCATAAATTGCCTCACCGTATTTTGACGATAATTATATGTTATGTGTTTTTATTTCACAGCTGTCTTCTGAGGTGGGTGCGCAGAAGTGTAGAGAAAGCATGAAGGAAGATTATATTTTTGAAATTTTAGGGAATGATGATAAGCCTGGCATTTAGGAGAATAATGAAGATACAGTAAGTTGGAGTGGAACAAGCTGTAGACATGTACCACGTCATTGCCTAAAAGAGCCAAGAGATAACTACTGCTAATATTGTCATTTATGACAGTTCAGTAACTGTGTAAATACAAGGTATTTTTAGCTTATTTCAACCATTGTCAAAACATCCAGAAAAATCTGGTTTGAGACATGCATAAGGCTGAAAAGAAAAGGTTAAAATCCCTACTAGTTATACCAAACGTCCTAAAGAATTGTTGTACAGGCTACAGAAAAAATGATGTCCATTACATATTTCTATTATGCCAAAACATTTTTTTCCGTGGCATCAAGCGATTCTCCTACGCCTCCCATCCACTCAACAACATTCGAAACAGAAACATTACTTGTATTTTCGCAATTACATTCTACATTATGGCATTCAGCAAGAACTGTTACTATTGCCCGGTTTCTGGAATGGTGAGATATCTGTCCGATAGCTATTGATCTGTTACACCTGTTGACTCTGTAAATCTTCGCTGAATTGCACAGCGTAAATAGCAGCTAACTTATCGAACTGTTAATTATTGGCTCGTTGATCAAGTTTCATATTACACGCTAGATGCCACCCCCTCGCACTGCTTTGTTTTTGTTCATGAGATGTATTCCCTAGACTGTCAGGTGCATGAGCTTTCCCTGCAGCTCCTATTGTCTCCTTGCCATGCAGTGAGAAATTTGTATCCGATTAGATATGGGTGTCAGATTCGTAGTGTTTAAAGACAGTCGAAGAATGTGCCATTGTTTTAGGATTTCTAATGAAATATGCACGCCAGCAGCACATGTCACGTGTGATCCAGTTTGCACTGAGCCTTATAAATATACCCTATCTATTCGCTGTTATTCCAAAATGTGTACATTGTTTGACCACAGTATTGCGATAAATATCGGGTAATTGACATAATTATATAACCTTTTACTTCCTTGTAATGTAATATCGTTAATTAAAACAACCCCAGATAAAAGTATATGCTCACTGCCAATACAAGTAGGCCTACTACGATAAATGTGTAATTTATGTTATACTCAGTTACTAGTACGTGTGCTTTTATGGACACGAATTCAGTCACAGATATAAATATGACAAAACTCGGTAGTATTAAAGGGTATCGTAATTAATATTTGGTCAACAGGCGACAATGGAAAATTATTTGCCACAGGACACAAATTGTCGCCTGTATCCTCAACCAAACGTATTATAGTATTTGTTTAACCTGAATCTGCCTTTGAATTCACTTTCACTATACTTCAATAGAACATTAGGCCGACGATGATATAATCGTGGTCGTTCTAGAATGATGACCATTTCTACAATTACTTCGTCGGAAGAAGATGAGAAAGCCATGGGAAATTTTAACAAACACAATATTAGCTGCCGATACTGAAGTATACTGCGCACGCACCCACCAAGTTAACAAATAGATATCACCTGCTCAGGCCCCTTTAAGTTAGCAGGCGATTTATCGAACCGATAGATGTATCTTACGTTCGTGCAACGCCAAAACACAAGTTAACCATTCGATATCTCACGTTCCAGAAACCGGGCATAAGTGTTATGGCTGGTTTCCACCTGAAATTATTATCCGTTGCTTGATGTCCATGACATATTGTCATCATTTGATTTTCGCAAAGGTAAAAGTGTTTTTGTATGTGCGTGTGTGGGTGGGTGTGTTTGTGTGTACTGTAGATATGTTACGCTAATATTACACTGACTGACAGAGCAAATGCAACACCAAGGAGGAGTGGTTCGAAAGGGATGAAAGTTGGGGAAGAAACCGAGTCAGCACGGAAGAATAATTGATGTTTATTTCAAACCGATATGCAGGTTACACAATGCGCACGGCATCGACTCAGTAGGATGTAGGACCACCGCAAGCGGCGATGCACGCAGAAACACGTCGAGGTACAGAGTCAATAAGAGTGCGGATGGTGTCCTGAGGGATGGTTCTCCATTCTCTGTCAACCATTTGCCACAGTTGGTCGTCCGTACGAGGCTGGGGCAGAGTTTGCAAACGGCGTCCAATGAGATCCCACACGTGTTCGATTGGTGAGAGATCCGGAGAGTACGCTGGCCACGGAAGCATCTGTACACCTCGTAGAGCCTGTTGGGAGATGCGAGCAGTGTGTGGGCGGGCATTATCCTGCTGAAACAGAGCATTGGGCAGCCCCTGAAGGTACGGGAGTGCCACCGGCCGCAGCACATGCTGCACGTAGCGGTGGGCATTTAACGTGCCTTGAATACGCACTAGAGGTGACGTGGAATCATACGCAATAGCGCCCCAAACCATGATGCTGCGTTGTCTAGCGGTAGGGCGCTCCACAGTTACTGCCGGATTTGACCTTTCTCCACGCCGACGCCACACTCGTCTGCGGTGACTATCACTGACAAAACAGAAGCGTGACTCATCGGAGAACACGACGTTCCGCCATTCCCTCATCCAAGTCGCTCTAGCCCGGCACCATGCCAGGCGTGCACGTTCATGCTGTGGAGTCAATGGTAGTCTTCTGAGCGGACGCCGGGAGTGCAGGCCTCCTTCAACCAATCGACGGGAAATTGTTCTGGTCGATATTGGAACAGCCAGGGTGTCTTGCACATGCTGAAGAATGGCGGTTGACGTGGCGTGCGGGGCTGCCACCGCTTGGCGGCGGATGCGCCGATCCTCGCGTGCTGACGTCACTCGGGCTGCGCCTGGACCCCTCGCACGTGCCACATGTCCCTGCGCCAACCATCTTCGCCACAGGCGGTGCACCGTGGACACATCCCTATGGGTATCGGCTGCGATTTGACGAAGCGACTAACCTGCCCTTCTCAGCCCGATCACCATACCCCTCGTAAAGTCGTCTGTCTGCTGGAAATGCCTCCGTTGACGGCGGCCTGGCATTCTTAGCTATACACGTGTCCTGTGGCACACGACAACACGTTCTACAATGACTGTCGGCTGAGCAATCACGGTACGAAGTGGGCCATTCGCCAACGCCGTGTCCCATTTATCGTTCGCTACGTACGCAGCACAGCGGCGCATTTCACATCATGAGCATACCTCAGTGACGTCAGTCTACCCTGCAATTGGCATAAAGTTCTGACCACTCCTTCATGGTGTTGCATTTGCTCTGTCAGTCAGTGTATATGTACTATGATGGATACTGGTGTCAACAATTCAAGGGATGAGGATACGCATGTAAGTATCGGAACTTGTACAAGGAAAAGACGTAAATTCGGTTGTATGAAAAGCGTGATGGGGAGATTTCGAGACGGTGCGTATGAATCTAGCGAAGACTGTAACTGCAAACGTTTGCAATGTTTTCAAGAGGGTCACTTCGAATGAACTGAGTAAGTTAAAAAAGGATTTTAATAAGTTAGCTAATAAAATTTCCCAGAACTCATACTTGGCGGGATTCATTTCCATAATTCCTGCACATCGAAGGTGAACACGGCAGCCTACACAAGATGCGTGATTTTTCTTTCTTTCTTCTTCTTAAAGTTCGTGTTTTGCATTAGGGACTCTCCAAACCAAACAAAATCAAACCCCATGGCACAACAGCCCAGAAGGTCTATGGCCTACCAAGCGACCGCTGCTCAGCCCGAAGGTGTGCCGAATCCTCTCGGCCGTTATTCTTGGCTCTCTAGACCGGGGCCGCCATCTCACCGTCAGATAGCTCCTCAATTGTAATCACGTAGGCTGAGTGGACCTTGAATCAGCCCTTAGATCCAGGTAAGAATCCCTGACCTGGCCGGGAATTGTACCCGGGGCCTCCGGGTAAGAGGTAGGCACGCTACCCCTACACCATGGAGCCGGCATAGGGACTCTCTAGGAAATGAGAATGTTCGCTTTAAGGCAATCATGTCGGCTTTTTTTTAAAGTAATGTATTGTAAAAGAGAAGATGTTGACAACCCACAGTGAAACACTCTTCTAAGAATCTTTTATTATCATAACTTAAGCCATGCATATCCATCAGCAAAACATAGAATGTTGCGATGAGACTTGCTCACCATCCTTTATACATAGTTCAGCGATCTGTCAGAGGACGGGCACAAGCCATCAGCGGCGTCGGAACGTGGAATGCAATAACAGAACCGCCAATATCGGCCTGGAGAGAAAGATTACTTCTGCTTGCCTCGCCCAGTGAACACTCCAATCTCGACTGTATAACAGTGGCTACTGCGGCTCGGGAAGGACCAATCGTCTTCGCTCTCGATACGGACAGGGGGACTCCATCAAGCGTGTTAACGATTTCATTTCCTGTTTAGACTTTACTGCAGCGCACAAAACCTTTAGTCCACGTTCAGCAGTAAAACTCTGCTCCCCTCCTCTTTCATCTCCACCATTATCGTGTAAAATCATGGCCTTTGAAAGCCACACGCAGAATGAATGAAGATAGATAGATAGATAGATAGATAGATAGATAGATAGATAGATAGATAGATAGATAGATAGATAGATAGATAGATAGATAGATAGATAGATAGATAGATAGATACCTTTGGAATTCACTGCTACAGTTGATACCTGGTAACAACTAGGGTTCCATGTTGAACTCCACGAACCTACTACGCAGGCGTAGCAGGGGGAGAGGTGATACTCCCACGTGGTGGCGCGTCCCAGGTGGCGGATAGGGGGGTCCTAACTGGCTTGCCGGCGGACTTGAGGGAAATAAAATACCTCTCGCGGACCAAACACACTACCCCCCTGCGGGTGGGGGACGCACATGTAGAATACACCCGCAGTATCCCCTGCCTGTCGTAAGAGGCGACTAAAAGGGGCGACCAAGGGATGATTGAATTAGGACCATGAAACTACTTTTGATTCGTACCATCATGTGGGGAACACCATGGGTTGCCTGTACTTGCGAGTAGTACCAGTACATTAGGTACGAAATAGGTTTGTGATTAGTAGCAGCAAGAGGGGGGTTCTCCTGTGGATTTCCAGTACCCGTGCGTCGTACCCATGTGAGCGACACCGTGGGTCTGCGTTGCCTGTGATTAGTACCCACTCTGTGAGGAACACGACGGGATAGTGCGAGTCCCTGTGGTTAGTACATCTAGGTGAGGAACCTCATCGGTTTGCGTTGACTATGAGTGGCGCCATTGTGTGAGAAACACCATAGGTCTGCGTTCCCTGTACGAAGTACAATACTTGTGAGTAGTATCATCTTGTGTGGAACACCGTGAGTCTTCGCTACTTTTGATTAGTACCCCAACATTACAAATACTATGGTTCTACTTTACTCGCGACATGTACCATTCTGAGGGGCCTTAGACCTGGTTTTTGGACCCCTTTAGACATCAAGCACCCTCGATTCAGGACTGTGCTTTGTAAGTGGTCCCTTGGTCAGTAATAGTGTTATTTATGACCCTTTTTGAGTCAGATCCACTGTTTTTCGTTTGTTTCTTTCTTGTTTTTTTTTTGGTTCATGTCCATCCATTCATTTTTCATGAATTTTTATTTTTTATTTTGGTCAGTGGATTTTTTGAACTTTTTGTTGTCATTTCATTTCGTACCATTAGGGGCCGATGACCTCGATGTTAGGCCCCTTTAAACAACAAGCATCATCATCATCAACCATGTTGAACTGGTGATAATTGTTCTGCGGCTCTGCAGTTCACCCAAGACCACCAAGAGGACGCTTTGGTGATTTACAACGATCTTCAGTAAGTTATGAACTGTACCAATAAAAATCAACTGACTCATTGGCGGTGCGTACATTTCAAGGAAAGTAAATGTAAAGGAAGAATAACAAGATGAAGTAATACAGATTTAGGCGAGGCAAGTCATGTTCGCATTTTGGATGAAGCGGCGAATGAAATGAGAAAAAGTGTGGTAAATGCAAAAAAAAAAGTACGAGTGAAAATGAGAGTATGATATCAACAATTTACGCCGAAGAAGTAGGCCAGCTCTTCAGTCGATGCTATGAGAAGTACTGCAGGTGTCTATTAATACCGGAGTAAATGTAAATTAAGACTCGGTGCTAGTGTCACTCCGTGCAAGTGTTCGAACCTCCTGACACAAGCCACTTTGCGCTCGCTTGGGGATTCCTGCGGCCTGAGACTAGAAGTGCGAAGTCTTAAATGATATCCCCTCTATAGTGTGATTCGGACTTGAAGCCAGTATTTAAGAATACTCGTGGCCTGTCGCAGTAATAGCTACGAACGCATGACTAAAAATGAAACGGATGATAAAAGAAGCGTGTGAAAAGTAACGGAAAATATATTGAACTCTGGAAGACCATTTATTTGTCTTTAAACGTACATTTCTGTTGTGACTACACATGGAATTTTTGAACCGTGAAATGTCGTGCTTGGCAGTTCACACAGATTTTACATGAAACAGTTCAGCCTATGCTAAAAACAACCACTTAATCCTAAATCCTTGTAAAACACAAAGTACAGTATTATCATAGGAAACTCTAAATTATTACATGTAATAAGAAATATAAATCCTCCTCCAATCATAATCAATGACGTTACTGTACCGAACCTAAAAATGTAACTAATCTTGGAATCTCCATCAATGAGAATCTGACCGGTAATGAACACGTAAGTAATTTATGTAGAAAGGTTCATGCAGCTCTATACCTCCTGAAAGGTCACAAGAATGCTTTTCCTCAAAACCATAAATTAAAATTAATCCAAGCACTACTATTCCAAATTTTAGTCTACTGTGATACGGTACTAGTCAATCTAAATGCTGGACAAGCTTTGAGACTTCAGCGAGCACAAAACTCATGCATACGATATGCCTTCGAGCTGCGACATGACGCTCATGTTACACCATATTTCAAAACACTGGGATGGCCTACGCATAAATGAACGAAATGAACGAAGGAATTTTCACCTAATGACACTTGTTTACCACGTGCTCTCGACGAACACTCCTACTTACCTCTCTTCTAATTATCGTTTCCTTTCCTCATTCCACGAAATTAGTACCCGTTCTGGTTCCCTACTTGAAATTCCACTAAGTCGAACGAATTCCTACAATCATTCCTTTTTAGTTACTGCATCGAGACTCTGGAACACACTCCCAATGGACATTCGGCACCTTACTTCCTCTCATAAATTCAAATCTGCCTGCCGAAAGTTTTTCCTGGGAACATAAAACTGAGTTGTGTGAATCATGTGTGTTTGTTGTGTGAGTGGGTTTTCTTCTTTATTATTATTATTATTATTAGTAGTAGTAGTAGTAGTATTGTCACACTAATTGCCATACTGATATGTAGACCTAACTTAGTCTTAGAATTATCTGTCCGTAGTATTATGTCCTTTTAGAATTTCTATGTCTTACTTTTATGTTTACATTTTTAAATTTTATTGTTTATAGTGGTTAAGTTTAAGAGAGGGCCGTGAGCTCTAACTTCGCTACAAATGTAAACCAGGAATAAATAAATAAATAAATAAATAAATAAATAAATAATAACCCTACACTGAATAATTAAATGTAAGTTTCAAAATAAGGGACTTTTTGAAATACAGCCCTCTATCGGGCTGGCATAGGATTATCAGTGGAGACAACTTTCATAGAGCCATCTACTGGCGAAGACAGTTAACTGCAACGACCTAAGCATTGTATTATTCGAATAAATGACTATTTTACTCAAATCAAGGTCCTAATGAAATAAATAATATTTTTTCTAGTAATATTTATATGGAGATCTTTCTTTTAATGTATAATACATAGATGTTAGTCGTGCGGTTTTCCCACAATATTGTATTAAACGTTCAAATTATTTAAGGCTATGCTAGTCACGAAGGTGGGCTTTTCGAGGACACGCCCTCTTTAACAGAGTTTTACATTTGAACCCATAATTTCTAAACTATTAGAGACGGATTTCTGAACTCACCTCCGTACTACTCAGTAAAGTGCAATCTCCGTGTTGAAAATTATTACCGTCCCGAAACTTTTCGTAGCAGTTAGGACTTCAACACCACCATAGCAATTTGCGCCTTCAAAGATTCTACCTCAAATTTTAGGAACCACGCATATGGACCTTAAAAATTCTTTCTTTCATTATTACATTTCTATAAAGAATAGGTTCATTCCTAACCAAAATTTGTCAGGTATTGCTTGTCTCTGTGGCAGCCTGCAGAGGATGTAGGAAGAAGTTAAAATAAATGACCAAAATACAGTGTGATACCAGTTGAACGTTAAACCAAATAACTGGTTGCAAACTGTATTGTTTTACATTGTTGAATGGTTGGTCCACCAACAGAACTATAAGAGTCAGTATTATAGGTAATTGTTTGGGAGGACTGCAGATGGCAGAAGTGTCTCCTTAAACAGAGGCAGTTCACTGATATCTTCGTACACCATGATGGGACTCTGTGCTATTCGCGTGATATTGATTTCAATAACAGAAAGGAGGATATACAGCAACACTGTCCAGTCTGATCGATGCACATGCCGGGTGGACATTCTCAACTGTTCTCTCGTTTGTTGGCTGTATTCGTACAGCAAGACATGCTTTAGAGACCTTCCTACATCATCTCCTTTACTTCTCCCGTTTTAATGTTACCTCTTCTGCTTCATCTACACATCATCATCTTCCTTTTCCTGACTCCTCACTGACTGGTCAGCGTATTGGACTTAGATCGTCGGGTCCCGGGGTTCGACTCCCGACCGGGTCGAGGGTATTTAATCTTGGGTATTTGTGCTGACAAGAACATCCTACTCACACCCCACACTCAACAATACTATCTACCTCACTAACATGCAGCTCCCCAAACCCACCAGATGTCACCCATCCTCGTTATGATTATTATCTTCCTCATCTTCATAAAATAATCTACCTCCATTTCTTCTTATTGTCATCTTCGTCTTTCTAATGCCATCTTTCACTTCATCTTCTATTTTGTGTTTCCATTGCCATCTTCGTCTACTTCATTTTTTACTTCATATTTCCAGTCTCCCCCTGATTCATCTTTTTCTAGTTCATCTTTCCAATATCATCTTCTCAATGCCATCCTCCTCCTACATCTTCCCAGTGTTATCTTCCTCCATTTCTTTCTCTACTTCACCTGCCTCTGCTTTCATCGTCCTCTATTTCATCTTTCCAATGTTCATCTACTTCTTTCTATAATTCACCTGCCTCTACTTCATCCTCTCCTCCTTCATATTTCCAGGTTTTTCTTCCTTTTTTTCACCGGGCGAGTTGCCCGCGCGGTTAGAGGCACGCAGCTGTGAGCTTGCATTCGGGAGATAGCCGGGTGGAACTCCACGGTCCTGAAGATGGTTTTTCTTGGTTTCGCATTTTCCACCAGGCAAATGCTGGGGCTGTACCTTAATAAAGGCCATAGTCGCTTCCTTCCTTCCTTCCTTCCTTCCTTCCTTCCTTCCTTCCTTCCTTCCTTCCTTCCTTCCCACTCCTAGCACTATCCTTTCCCTATCTCAGTCAGTGCGACGTAAAGCAAATTACAAAAAAAGAATCTCTACTTCACCTGCCTCTACTTCTATAGCTTTCCAGTTCCATCATCCTCTATTTCATACTTCCAGAATCATCTTATTCTGCTCCATCTTCGCATTTTTCCATCATTTCATCTTCCTGTACTTCTTCTTCAACGCAGTTTTTCTCTAGCTCATCTTTTCAGTGTCATCTTCTTACAATTTACCACTCCATGTACATCTTCATATCCTCACTCTCCACTACCTTACATTCATAGTACTATTTCTAATATAAATGTCTTGATGTAAGGATATAAAATTAATCTGCCTCGTCGGTCACATGAATTGCAATGCAAATACACACTGCCTTGCTCAATCTGGATTGAATTTGGAGAAGAGAACAGACGAACAAAATTTAATTCAGGAGACTTTATTTGTTTCATTGGTCAGTCCGATTTAATATGACTTACTTATCTTTAAAAAATCCTAAATTTGTCGACTTCTCGTGGAGAATGGAACCCAAATCTCTCCGAATTAACCTAGTACACTCCAATTTAAGACAGAACATTACTTTACCCAGACAAGCATGAAGTTGAAATTCGCAGCTAAAATGCCACTCATGTTGTCTGAACTTCATATGCAGATCTCGCATGGGCTACTGTTGTCTGGCTAAAGAGATATAAGCCATTAAAATTCTACGCCAACTCGTTTGTAAGTAGGATGATGCAGTTTGAAGCAGCTAAATAATCCACCAGTTCATCATGTACTTCTTTTTTGCAGACCGCCTGAGAGAATTACCAGACGTTAGCGTCGGAAGCGTGCAAAGTGTCTGTGTTATACCATGCTACTTCTTGCTCGTAAGTTAGTGAACTATCCCACTTCACCGCACTGCACATACACAGGGTGATTCAAAACTGAAGAACGGTCGAAGTTCAGTAACGTTCCAATAGGAAAGAAAGCATGCGTAAGGGCAAGCCTGTTTGTACCAGCATTCATTCTTGCTACTTTCATGTCTGTTACTTCTAACTTATGAATAAGATATCCTGAGTCCACCCCGCTTTAACATCCATAAAGCAAAGTTGGTCTGAAAACAGACCGATGTAAAGGTAGTTTCGTCCAGGAGTTAAACAGAATACTGTTGTTCGCAACTGCGACCTCACTACATTAGCTTTACTACACATCGATTCAATCTCACTCACTGTACTACCATCTTCGGATAAGACACAACCTAAATACTCAAAATTATCTACCTGTTCCAGCTTTCTATCCCCAGTCTGACATTTAATTCACAATTTCTTACCTGCTGACATCAATTTAATCTTGTAAGGGCTAATTTTCATACCATATTTATTGCACCTATTTTCAAGTGCCACGATATTAGACTGCAGGCTTTGGGCACAATCTGCCATTGAGACTAAGTCGTCAGTGTAGGACAGACTGCTTACTACATTTTCACCTAACCGAATCGCTCCCTGTCACTTAATACCTTTGAGTAGATGATTCATGTAAACTATGAACAACAAAGGTGAAATATTACAGCCTTGTCTAACCCCTGCAAGTACCTTGAACCAAGAATGAATTCTACGATCAGTTCTCACACCAGCCCAGTTGGCATCATAAATGCCTTTGATTGATTTTAATGATCTACCCTTGATCCCATAGTCCCCCTCCCCCAGTACGGCGAGCATCTTCTCCCTCGGTACTCTGCCATATGCCTTCTCTAGATCTGTTGTTGTTTGAGTCATCAGTCCATAGACTGGTTTGATTCAGCTGTCCATGCTATCCTAACCTGTGCTAACATTTTCATTTCTACGTAACTATTGCATCCTACATCTGCTCTAATCTGCTTGTCATATTCATACTTGGTCTACCCCTACCGTTCTTACCACCTACACTTCCTTCAAAAACCACCTGAACAAGTCCTGGGTGTCTTAAGATGTGTCCTATCATTCTATCTCTTCTTCTCGTCAAATTTAGCCAAATCGATCTCCTCTCACCAATTCGATTCAGTATATCTTCATTCGTGATTCGATCTATCCATCTCGCCTTCAGGATTCTTGTGTAACACCACATTTCAAAAGCTTCTATTCTCTTTCTTTCTGAGCTAGTTATCGTCCATGTTTCACTTCTTCTACGAAACATAAATATAACTCTATTCCTCTTGTATCAGTTTCCAGTTACCTGTCTCATACTGAAAATCTGATCCCTCCCCGGTCTGAAACCATACTGGTTTTTATCCAACTTCCTCTCAACCACTGATCGCACCCTCCCTTCCAAAATCCCAGTCAACACCCTGCCTGGTGTACTGATCAATGAGATACACCAACATCATTGGCGACGTCACCGGGAAGATTCCCTTTATTAAATAGAAACATACACTAGTGTCTATTTCGTTCCTGGCTACCACACAACAAGAAAATCTGTGTGAAGTGTGCGTACAGGATAAGATAAATTTATTTTATTTATCCTGGCAAAGTTAGGAATATACTCCTTTCTTACGCTTATCTAGTCTTAACCAAGAAAAATCTTAATAATGTTGTCATTGATGCTTTCACGGCCCGTACTTACAGAGTCTCTAAAAAACGTAAAGAATTTCACCTTATTTTCTTGACACGGCATAAGCCTAAAAGCCTACCTCATGTCTATCAAATCTTAATAATAATTACTACTCTCAAATGCAGCAAAAGTATAATTACACCACTATGGTGAGAAAAAAATATGTTAACAATACTAACAGTAACTTAACAGTAATAATCAAATAATCAAACCTAGTGCTATTAAGGTAGAACCATAACATGTATACCTTCTGTGGGCGGGGGACGCAGACGAAGAATAGGTATCCCCCGCCTGTCATGAGAGGCGATTAAAAGGGACGACCAAGGGATGATTGTATTAGAAACTTGTGATTAGTACCCCGTATGTGGGGAACACCACGGGAATACCGGTGCCAGAACCCCTGCAGTGACAAGTTTATGAGGTATTTTCACTTGCGACGTCTGAGCTTTGTTCCTTCGTTCCTCTACTTGCGGGCAGGAGCCAGTTAGGTTTAGATCAGATTTACAGTTTTATGGTTTCAAGCCTCTATATATCACCATTCTATCATGCCAATGTCAAGGGTCGCCTAACCACAAGCAAAAGTAAAAGTATACCCGAGTGAAAATCAATAAACTTCACTATTTAGAAATTATCCGCACAGCCATACAGTTTGTATCCGCCAAGACGCAGATATCCGTGCAGGGCTGTATTAATAGCATGCGAACTACAAACCACCCTCGCAATCCTGGAATGAGACTGTCGTGTTAACTGTTGCATTTACCGTAAGTGTCGCCTTCTGCAGCAGACAGGAGGAAAGGAAGAAGACGGCGTCTCATATAACATCACTCCCTAAGAGGGTGGGTTATTAAAGTGTCAATGTCGCGATGGCTTTTTCCACCCGGCTTGATTCTCTTTATAATTAAATCCAACCAGCTCGCTTTAAGAAGGGGGAGGAATTAGTGTTCTACGTGAAGTCTTGGCTGTAGTTTTCATCTTCTCCTGCAGCTTAAGATCGGGATGGAGAAGTTAGACATGGCGCAAAATCAAAGATATTAATGGACTGACAAACAACGCTACGTAAGAAGTGAGACAAAGTGTGTTTCGTTGAAATGCGTAGCATAACGAAGCACAGTTTCTCTTCCAACAGGAATTTATAAAATTCATTACCTACTTCCCACTGTTGGGATTTGAATATTCTATTTTAGAATCAGGCAAAATATTAATACCGAAACTTAACATATAAAAAGTAAATTTTTGATCCAAAAACGCCCAAAATGTTATTGCTGAAATATATTTATCGTACACATATTGTACCCGGGAATAGACTGTAGCGTGGGCTATCTTAAACACGAGATTCTGGGATCTGCAGGGTTTGTGCGGTCCACTATTGGAACTAGGTACAGAGAGGGGTTTTCTTGAAATACCCTAAGAGCGACTGAGTGTTAGATAATTTGTTCATTGCATATAATTGTACCTCATACCCTACAGCTCGAACGACGGTACAGTTATTTAGGTATGATATGACAAAGCTCGGAGCGGTATTTAAATACCTTAGAATTAATTACAATATTTAAATATAATTTTCTTCTTCTTCTTTCGAATGGGCCACCAGAGGACCACGTGCCAATTTCAATTCCTTCTTCTTTGTTCTTTCCTTTTCTTCCATTACGCTTTCATCTGTTCACTATGTTTCTTCTTTCTGTCTTCAGACCACTTTGAACCAGTCTTTTTTACTTTCCTACCTTGGAATCCTTCTATTTTCAATACTTTTTCCCGAAAGCCTTCTCTATTATTTATTTCTTCTGTTGTTATATTGTTTTTCTCCAAATCCTTTCTTACTTCATTGACCCAGCTTGTCGTTGATTTCTTACCCCACAAATATCTGAAAATCTTACTGGTTAATCTACTATCTTGCATTCGATATAAATGTCCAAAAAACATAAGTCTCCTTTTCCTCATTACATGTGATATATTTTCTATTTTTTTATATATTTCAGCATTACTTCGTAATTTCCAACCTTCTGCTGTGTTTTGTGGGCCTAATATTTTCCTCACGATTCGCCTTTCTAGTATTTCTAGTTTATCTAAATTATAGTTTAATGCCGGACATTCGCTTGCATATAGGCATTCTGGCTTCACTACTGTGTTGTAATGCCTTATTTTTGCATTTTTGGATAGGCATCTTTTATTGTAGATATCTTTGGTGACACCATAAGCTCTCTCCATTTTATGTACCCTCTCCTCTACTGCAGATTTTTCTAAACCATTTTCTTGGATTATTTCCCCTAGATATTTGAATTTTTTTACCCTCTCTATTTGGCCAATATCTGTTTTCAGAAATTTTGGTGCATCCCAAATATTTGTTACAAATTTTGTTTTTTCTGCAGAAATTCTTAAGCCAGTTCTGCTGGCGATTCTTTCCAAGACATTTACTTGGGTTATAGCAGATGTCACATTTTCAGAAAGTATTGCAAAGTCATCTGCAAATGCAAGACAATTTATTTCGATCCTTTTGTTTCCTCTTCCTAACCTTATCGGTGATAAATGTAATTTTAATAATAATATGATTTAATAATAACATTTTCACGCATAACATTATCTTAGGAAAGTAATGACTACCACATTTACACAGACGGCTCTCGCACACCTGATAACGCTGAATCTGACAAAGTGGGATGTGCATTCGTTGTCTACGAGAACAACAGCAAAGTGTTTTCAGCCCAGCATGAATTGACATCCAGCTGGTCAGTGTTTCAAGCCGAGCTATGGGCTATCAAGTCTGCTGTGGAGTGGTGTGAACACAATAGCAATAGTGCTCGGATACTAAGTGAATCGTAGGATGCACTGAACACAATCAACGACAAGCACAATGTCAACCCAATGGCTGCTACTAAAGGACCTAGAGCACCGCCGTGTTCCCATGTCTGTCTTTCCTGGATCGGAGGACACGCCGGTTCTCCTAGAAATGAAAAGGCAGACATTCTTGCAAAAGCAGCCTCCTCATCCAACACATAAATTACCCACAAAAAATCGCTCCCAAAGTATTCAGAAGCCCGAATCTAAGCATATATAATAAGACAGTGGAAAAACCTCTGGGTAAATTACAAAAGGGTTCCGTCACAAGGGAATTTTTCCCGACATATACAACCGACTCCAGTGCAAAACATGAATGCCCGAATTCATTCTCACTCAGTTTCTCTCCGGCCATGGAAAGTTTTTTACTTTTTATAAATTTAACATTGCAGGCGATTATTTGTGCTTTTGTGCATTTTCCCAAACAGTGGGCAATTTACTGTTTGCCTGTGCCATGTTTGGAAGGCCAAATTTGATCTTGAGTGTTACTTAAACAATTGTAATGTGGAACTCTCAAAGCCATTTGTATTGAGGAAATCCTGCTGCTACAAACAGTTCCTTAAGTTCATTCACCATATCTTTAATAATTTTGTTTCCTATTTTTGTATCAAGGACCAATAATCAAAAATATAACCCTAATATACTCGTGAAAAATAGGGTCCAAACTATTAGGATATTCATTAAATAAATAAATAAATTCCAAGACCTTGAACTTAGGTGCCAAATGACAAACCAGTTCTGCTACCCTCCGTGAGATCAGAACTCTTTTGTATAAGAGCAGATGAGTCCACTTTTTGTTCGACACTACTTCTGTTTGTGCCATCATTAGCGAGAAGCCAGAATCCGGGTGACACTTTTCTGAACTTGGTCGTGTTAATGAAGACGTAAGCAGCTTCCTCAAGTGTCTGAACTTGGCCCATCTCTAACTAGGATAATCAACTGCTCCATAACCAAGTTAGGGCAAAGGTCAACTCAACTCACCACAGAGTCTTAAGACCCTCCCAACTTTAAGAAAACTTGTTAGCGTGGAGTAGTGGAACTGTCTCTGTTGAAACCTGCCCTGAAAGCCTGGCAGGGAGACAACGTATATCTCCCCGGAGGAAACCAGAGAGCACAAGTCGAATGCATTAATCACCATTTCTTACAATTTGGGGGGGACTTCTATGACAGTAATTGGACTTAAGAATTTTACAATATTCTCATGTTTGCTTTAGCCTCCGTGGCTCGGGCGGCAGCGCGCCGGCTCTCACCACTCGGTTCCGTGGTTCAAATCCCGGTCACTCCATGTGAGATTTTTGATGGACAAGTAGAGGCGGGACAGGATTTTCTCCGGGTACTGCGATTTTCCCCTGTCATATTTCATTCCAGCAACACTCACCAATATTTCATTTCATTTGTCATTTATTAATCATTGCCCCCAGAGGAGTGCGTCAGGCATCGGCAGTCGGCACAATTCCTATCCTCGCCGCTAGATGGGGGCTTTATTCATTCCACTCCTGACCCGGTCGAATGACTGGAAACAGGCTGTGGATTTTCATTTTTCGTGTTTGTTCTAATTAATTAATCAATTAATTAATTAATAATAATGTTACTGTTTTTACGTCCTCCTAATTACTTTTGGCAGTTTTCGGAGACGTCGAGATGCCAAAATTTTGTCCCCCAGGAGTTTTTACTCACTAGTAAATCTACCCAAGTAACGATTTTCGGAACTTAATCAAAATTGACCGGGCGAATTGGCCGTGTGGTTAGGGGCGCGCGGTTGTGAGCTTTCATCCGGGGGATAGAGGGTTCGAACCCTACTGTCGGCAGCCCTGAAGATGGTTTTTAGTGATTTCCAATTTTCACACCAGGCAAATGCCGGTGCTGTACCTTAATTAAGGCCAGGACCGCTACCCTCCCCCTCCCACGTCTTTCCTATCCCTTCGTCGCCATAAGACCTATCTGCATCGGTGCGATGTAAATAAAGAATAATAAAAATTGAGAACTTTTTACGGTTGGCTATGTGATAGAGGGGTCCGACTGCAGAGTAACATTCATAGAGCCAGTTGTCTCTTCATTTTCTTTAGCGAGAACCTTTGGACTGTTAAAACCTTTTAAGGTAAAAAAATATGTGTAGAATGTAAAAAAATATGTGAAGAATGTGTTATTTTGGTGAGGGTAAAGAAACATAGCTGCTCTAATCAGATGCTGTAAGTTTATAGCAAGCAGGTCCAAAGTGTCGACCGCGAGACAATTTTTATGGCGAGTACCTGGTAGGAGTTAGCAGTCTGAATTTTTTTGTCAGTGTGTATTTTGACATAAATATGTCTTAGAGATGGGAGTCGTCAAAAAATTAGTGTAACGGAATAGTGTATGTAACAAAATATATGACGGAAGTGTAACCCTAACCAGCCATGCAGGCTGTGATGTGAGAGACATATTTATCATCATTTGATTGTTTTGTAGGAAAACCTGACATTATTTTTTCTTCATGGGAAGAAGAGAAGGACTGTCGATATCTCGAAGTAACTTAAAATTTCCCGGCTGTTTGTTCTATCCTTCGCGTGTAATTTACTTCTCTACTGCTTGAAATTCGATTAGACGAATTACTCGATTTCTAGAAGCAAAAAATACTCTGTTACTCGAATTGTGTACAACATTAACTGTGCAATACGGCATTGTTGGTTTGTGAGAAACACTTAACAAGTAAAGAAAGGGTTACAGTGATGCTGGGAGCTAATATAAAGGGAATCGAAAAACTAAAATTTCTAGTGATCGGAAAATAGGTAAGCCTCGCTGTCTCTCAAGTGTGAATTAATTAACGGTCATGTACGAAAGCAACACCAGAATTCGCGGATGACAAGCTCCATTTACGAATCTCGGCTGCATGGTATTGACGAGAAGTTTCAACGTGAAGTGAGTCAAGGTTAACAGTAACAAACAGAAGAGACTAATGGATTTCTTCCAAAGGTATTAACGGAGGTATGTTTCGTGTTTCACTAGTGTACGTACAGTATCCTGTCATCTGAAAAGCTACTATAATAAGGGTTATAACTTGTAGAGCCCGGATTTTTATGCATTAATAGGTTAGAATGCAAACTTACTGAAGCGAGTAGCAAGTATAGTCTACCTTCACAACGATTATACTATGGGGTTAGCATAATATTAGGGGTGCGGCCTATCAGAACCCCTAAAATTTATGTTACTCTTGCTATACTATGGAAGAGCGGGTGGCCGACACTGCCCACTAACCAAACTAGTTTGCAACCTAACCTGATACTGCATATAAATCCGGGCTTTAGTTATAAGTAAAGTGATACCGTAAAATAGTTTGTTTATTTTTAAAATACAGTTAAAAATAATCTATTCAGTACAATCCCGTAGATACATATGATTCAATAATGTGTTATACATGCTCAAAAACTGTATTCTCTATGTCTCGAAATTTCTACAACTCGAAGTAAAATTTAGCTCCTGAGGTGATTCCAGGTTCCACTGTATGTCAAAATACCCTTAGAACTATTTCTCCAGCAGGGCGAGAGATTTGTGGCTACGTCTGAGTGAGATAATGACGTATTTTGTTGTCTTCCTCAACAAGTAGCTTGAATGACGATCTCTGGATAATCACACAAACAAACTGCTTAACGTGGCTTTGTTCGCGTTATTTGAGTCTGATAGTTTTAGTGTGCTATGGTGCGTGATTTTTAAAATAATTATTCACCTATTATTTCTAATTATTTCAATACAGTGAGCATGAGTACAAGGAAGAATGCCAAAACTTTCCATTTGAACATGGGTATGTTTTGGGGCTGGGATGTATCTCGAATTAGCATAAGTAATTTAACGTCTTCATAAAGCCGACGCCGTAACCAGGCAACCACTGTACGTCATTAGCATGGAACATGGGCGCCATTTTTTGGACGGAAAGATATGTTTTTGGAAGGTGGTGTTATTGGACTATTAGACAGAGCAGTGGCGAATAATTTGAACGTGAAAATATTGATTAAAACTCTGAACACTCCGGAAGTAAGAGAATATTATATGTTTATTTCGATTTATCGGAATTATTTACCTCTCCCGTGGGTGGAGTGAAAAAATGCATTCATTATCTGTGCCTCCTGCATGTCGTAAGAGGTGAATACTCCAGCTTGTTTCAGTTTATTGATGAATGTTTCACTCGTCACCGTCTGGTGCAGCGGATCCATGACCTGCTGGTCGGATGTTGGAGTGCTACACCAGAATCACGTTCATGTAGCTCCCAAGTCACATGGGTGTAGAGGGAAAAGAGTTAGTTGATAGGGCTGCCAAGGAGGCGATCACATTTCCGCCGTTGCCTTACAAGGTTGTCAGCTGAAATATTTGGTGATGTCCCATTGGGAGGTGGAGTGGCAGGCCACTTCTCCAAAAAAGCTGACAAAGACTAAAGGAAGGTATGGAAGACTTCCCTTCGGGTTTCACGGAGAGAAGCAGTGCATCAGCCATGGTATAGTGACGCACTCCTACTTACTGAAGGGAAAAGCTCCCCCAGTGTGTACTTGCGGATGTGTCCGATTTGCGCCGTAGTCTAAAACTTCCGAGACCCATCTCCCTCATCCAACGAGATGACTAGCAGTCAGCAGACCTTGTCATCCGTTTTATGAAGGATATTATCCTGTTTTTCGTGTATAAAAGCATATTTTGTATTTGATTTTAATTTGTATGTTATTGTTAACTACTTTTCATTTTATTGACTCTGTTTTTAGTTTATGTTCGTGTATTTTAATGTGTTATTGTAACTTGTAATTTCAATTTCATGTATGATATCACTTCAAGAGCAATGACTATCCTATTTCAAACTATTTTTATTTCATTTTATAAGAAATTAGATCCACTGATTAATTTACATGCATATTCAATAATTATTACATTTCGTTTCATTTCGTACCATTAGCAGTCGATGACCTAGGCTCGTTTGAACAAGCATCATCATCATCATCATTCCGTAAGAAGCCACTAACAGAGCAACAACCACAGAATCTGTACTCACTCCCTCTCGTCGTCTAAGCCCCAAGACATACCCATGATTCCATGTTCTACGTATGGAGGAGAAATTTACATAGTATATCATTTTTCACGACGAATGGGAAGATTTGTTCTTTGTTAAGATGAAAAACATTATTGTTTAATTTGTAGCGCTTCAATCTCTTAAGTAAGAAAGCATTAAATGTCACTGTAGTGTTCTTCATCGTTATATTATTTTGATTCTCCACAAGGGATTGAAATTCGTAAACTGAAGGTCAAGAGAACTTTAAATTAGCATCTCAACAATGCATGCTAACAAAACCAGGCTCTCATTCTAAGAATGCATCAATTTCATACTTCAAAGTGATCAAAAAGTTTGAACCATTCATTGAAGAGGAGTTCTTAAAACCTGCCTTATATCAGGCATTGAATATAATAGCATTTAGTCCCCTACATAAGTCATGTCACGAAATCTATTGTCAATTCTTCACATAGAAGGCGTTCCGATGTTCGAACTCCATTCACACAGTTCCCAAGCGACCTGTTAGCTCCAACACTCCGCGGAGACCTTCCTTCTCTTGCGTGCGCTGGATCGAAAACGCCGCTCGATTGCCCTTGACCTAGCGAGAACGTTGAGATAGATTTAACCTTTAGAGAGCCTCGACTGAAGGTAGCAGCTTTGATGAGGATAACAAGGTAAGGATATCTCTTTGTAAAATAATGAACTGAAACACGAGAGTGTCGCAGAGATCTTCAAAAAAATAAGGAGAGGAGACAAGCAAATGTAATTTAAGGAGGCTATAAAAACCTTTCTTTGAAAGAAATGCCTGAATAAAAAGTACTTAATTCCGACGGCAACCTTCAATAAAGCTAGGATATGTAGGTCAGAATGCAAACTTACAGAAGCGCCTGCACAACGGCTATGCTGTGGGTTTTACATAAACATTACGGGGTATGGTCTATCGGAACCCCTAGAATGTATGTTCCCCTTGCTACATTGTGGAAAAGCGGGCTAGTCGACTGTTCCTAATACACACATCAGTTTACAATTTAACCTGTTATTATAGCTCGGATGTTTAGGCTGTAATAGGTTAGAATGCAGCCATACTAAAGCAAATTACAAGTATACACTTCCGGACAACAGTTCTGTTGTGAGGTGTACATAAACAGTAGGGTCTTGGCCTACTAGAACACCTGAAACTTATGTTTACTCTTGCTACATTACGGAACAGCGGGTAGACAATATCTATCCTATTACTGCAGGGCCTCTCAGAGTGCATGCACCGGTGTATTGCGCGGCTCAAGGTGCAAAAGATAACTTCGCTAGGTTGAAGAGAGTGCAGACCCCCCACTACTCGATTTTCAGCATAGCGCTGTCTCTCTCCTTCCTTATGTCTGTCCCGTTCGCTCCACCTGTCTCCCCCTTCCTCGCTTGTTTTGCAGCGCTCCATCACCCGAGCAGAATTGAGTCGAGCTTAGCCGAGTCGCCCGAGATAAAACGCTGGTCTGAGCCTAGCCGAGTCGTACCGATGCACTGTGCACAGAACCTCTGCGCCTCTGTTTGCACGCGTGAGATTTTGGGCTTTTGAGAGGCCCAGTGTTACTGCTTAAACATACGTACTCTTCCTGTTCTTCTTCTTCTTCTACTACTACTACTACTTCAAGTGTTATATCCGGTCCCCCAGACGTTGGTAATCACCCTGAAGAAAGCAACCCTTTCTTTAGCTAATTGAAGAGCTGCTCGGTGCTGTTAATACAAGGCCAGTCTTTGATGTACAGTACAGGGAACTGGAAATAAAATTAGGATGACAAAGTTGTTACTAATAAACTGTAAAAATATTGTAAGGAAAGGAATAGAATTTAGTAATTTAATAGGTATAAATTTACCAGATATTGTAAATAAATAATAATAACGCTATTGTTTTATGTCCCACTACCTACCTTTTTGACGGTTTTCGGAGACGCCGAGTTGCCGGAGTTTTGCCCCACTGGAGTTCCTCCACGTGCCAGTAAATCTACTGACAGGAGGCTGATGTATTTGGGCACCTTCAAATACACTAGACTGAGCCAGGACCGAACCTTCCAAGTTGGGCTCACTAGGCCTGCGCCTCAACCGTCTGAGTCACTCAGCCCGTCACCAGATATTGTAATAGGGGTAAAATTCTGGCTAAGAAGTTTTATTACCGATGCAGGAAATTTTCTCGAAAACTGGAGTGTTAATCGTAGTGACAGAAAACTATACCCCACTCGTCAATTCCGTAGTTCACCTCTTTGGTGAGGCCTAGGCCATCTAATACAGGTGATGGTGGAGCTGTTACGGGGAATCCAACCAGCCTTCTTGCTGAGTACTCCATTTACATACAAAGCAGATTAGCTATTACTAGTACTACAGACGACTGTGGCGGATCCAGAACACACTTAAGAAAACTTGTTCACTATAATAGAGCACTTATATTTGAATATGACATTCTTAAGAGTTATTTTACGTAAATCTAGTTCATACGTTGTAGTTTATTACTATTGTTGTTATTATTATTAATAATATTATTAATAACAAATACAGAGCAATTAGGAAATATCCCGGTGACAGAGATCACTTACAGCAGTGTGATAATCAATTAAAGTTAGAACGTAATTACTCAACAACAAGAGCACAACAAGCAATTCCATGGAAAGAAAATAGTACAAGAAGTACTACTAGTTTAACATACTAAATCCAGCAGCATCATTTACAAATTCACGCACAACTTAAGTGTTTCCAGTGCTTAACACTACAACACCGCCATATATAAATTCACACGCGCCTTAGGTTTTAAAAGATTTTACATTATGACTTACAATATGCTGAGCGGTCCAATTAAAATTTTACACTGTCACTTGCACTAGGCTGAGCGGTCCAATTAAAATTTTACACCGTCACTTGCACTAGGCTGAGCGGTCCAATTAAAATTTTACACTATGACTTACGGAAGGCTGAGCGGTACAATTAAAATGTTACACTGTGACGTACACTAGGCTGAGCGGTCCAATTAAAATTGTACACCGCCACTTGCACTAGGCTGAGCGGTCCAATTAAAATTTTACACCGCCACTTACACTAGGCTGAGCGGTCCAATTAAAATTGTACACCGCCACTTGCACTAGGCTGAGCGGTCCAATTGAAATTGTACACCGTCACTTGCACTAGGCTGAGCGGTCCAATTAAAATTTTACACTATGACTTACGGAAGGCTGAGCGGTCCAATTAAAATGTTACACTGTGACGTACACTAGGCTGAGCGGTCCAATTAAAATGTTACACTGTGACGTACACTAGGCTGAGCGGTCCAATTAAAATGTTACACTGTGACGTACACTAGGCTGAGCGGTCCAATTACTAATTATTACTATTATCTTGTAAATGCATTGTAAATACATTCATATACGTTCATATACAAATTCACACAAACCTTAAATAATGCAGATGCCTTAATATTACAGTTTACAGTGGGTTGAGTGTTGCATAAAAATGACACCATTACATAGACATTTACACACAATTTTCAGAATGCTGGAGTCTATTCTTGAAGCATGTTACATTTTCAGGGAAAGGCTCTAACAAAGCTGCACGTAATGCATTTACGTAAATCTGGTTCAAAAGATGTAGTGTTTTATTATTTATTAACAGATACATTGCAATTTGTCTCTATTTCGTAGGTATTTTTGCACGACATGAACACCGGAGTAGCAGTTCCTATTTGACTTCATGTAAAGAAAGTGTCGAATTATTTTCTTACATAGAAACAGCTTTCAGAACACGGTCCATATCACTTTCAGGTACACATGGTGGATATGAAGTCATTCATTCATTCATTCATTCATTCATTCATTCATTCATTCATTCATTCATTCCCTTTTCCCCTTATCCAGCTCCTGCCGGGTCGGGATATTTATGGCACTTCTCCAACTTCCTCTCTCCTTCCACCATTTCTTCCTCCATCATTTTGTTCGAGTCAGATTTCTTCTTCTTTTCGCACTCCTCTTTACTGAATCGATCCACCTTCTTCTGGATCTCCCCCTTCATCTCCATCATTTCTTTTCTCCTCCATCCTATTTACATCTCCAGATTATCTCAGTTTACTCCCATCAATTCTCTCATTTAGGTTTTCCATTCCGAATTCCTTTCTCACATCTCCGTTTTTCAATCTGTCTTTCCATGTCTTTCCTATCATACTCCTTAGTGATGTGAATTATAGATCTTAAATTAATTAAATGCAAATGGATTGCGTCTGTTTATGACATACGAGATAAGGGACCACAAGGGGTGGTGTTGGGCCCTATACTACCTCCTTTATATTTTCGCCTGACAGAAGAATTCTTGTTGGCACGGAAATACTGCTCTCCACTTGATGTGATCTTCGCTGAGAGACATCTCGTTGTAAACAGGTGCAACAGCAACAAACATTAAGGGAAAATGGAGTCTGGAGACAAATTGACGCAATCATGGACCAGCAGACCTGCTCGCTGCTAGAAGCTGTTAAATAATTCCCTTCACGTCGCTCGCTGAATAAACATTAGATTGTGGGTCACACACGACCACAGTATAACAAGACAAGTCAGCCATGTATCAGACTCCTCTGATAGGCCACAGAGTTCCTTCAATGTCGTTCTTTCTTTGATGTAGTTTCCTGTTTTGCATTTCTAAGGAAATTTGTAGCTATTTCATCCTGAAGTAAGGGATGCAGACTTACTTATTACAGTTACAGTAATTACTAGCTGTACCCACCCGTATTGACGGGTTAATCAGAATGAAGGCACAGTTTCACTAAGTAGAATATTCGAAAAATCCCTTCAGGCAAGTAATTCTATATTGAAAACATCCTATGGATATGAGCTACAAATTTTAGGTAAATAAAATATAATAAAATATGGGATTAATTCTTTATTCCTAAAAATTGCAATCCTTTTCTTAACCATCGTTATCCGGTCGATTAAATTAATAGTTTGCCTTTTTCTACCATTACGAGCGCTAATGTGAGTCAATGCACTGTTTCACTTAAGCACCACTACAAGCGCTAATGTGAGTCAATGCAGAGTTTCACTCAAGCCCTTATAACTACATTCGGTGTGATATTTTTCAAGAAGTCAAAAAACACCTGTGAGTATAAAAACAAGGAATACGTTACGGAAAGAATTATGTAAATAAGTTAATTTGGCTAAAATTTCAATCAAAAAGAAAACAAGTAAAGAAACAAGCGATTTTAGGCTGTTTTTTCCGGAACTTCATGTCGGCACGAAGTGATTTTCGAAACTTTTTTTATATAGAACTATCAAAGACTCACAATTTGTAACCTTTCCGGGCCCTTTAGTCCTTCAACCGTTCGACACAATTGAGGAAATGGCTTGATTTTACATTTTTCAACCCCTAATGTATCTACTAATGATGTTTCCAACATTTTTTAAAATCTTAGTTTTTGTGTTGGCTACTGCAGATATGGTCTTCACCCATTATTTCGTGCACTTTATTGCCCCCATATATAATTTGGACGTGCAACACAGTATTGTGAGAAAATTGCAATACTATAACGCATGTAGGCTATATTATATATCAAAAGAAAGGTCTCCATCTCAAGATTACTAGAAAAAAATATTTATGTCATTAAGTGCTTTGTTTGCGTAAAATAGTCATTTATTCAAATAATACGATGTATAGGTCCACGGCCGACGGGATCCATCGCTGCGCTCCTTGGTCATTGCAGTTTACTGTATTCGCCGGTAGATGGCTCTATGAAAGTTGTTTCAGTATATCTTTCTATGTTAGTCCAATAGGTGGCTCTGTGAAATTAAGTTATCACCAGCATGTTTGTTGTGGCTCCATGTTGCTTCTAATGAGCGAGAAACAGAAAGAAATCCATCTCAGGATATTCTAGTTCGAAAAGTCCTTTATTATGAAACTTATATTATTCTTCAGTCTAGGGTTATTTATTTATTTATTTATTTATTTATTCATTTATTTATTTATTTATTTATTTATTTATTTATTTATTTATCAGCAGCAGTATAACACCGAGTTACAAAGATCCGAGCTATGTACAATACATATTACTCTAAAATGAAATAAATATTTACAAAGGACACAAATATACACAATAAAACTGTACAATCCTATATAATACATATTTACATAAACAACGACATATACAAAGGAAAATACATTTACAATATATACAGGAGAAGAAACAAAAAGAATAATGATATCTTTATGGACTGCCAAGCACATTTCGTTCCGGAAATGGTAAATGGACATTTTAATTCGTGTCGCCCCAATGGTTTGGTTTATTTTCCACAAACTGAAATATACGATGTACTTAAAGGCGTTATGCTACTTGATAATGATTTAATGAACCATGTAAGGCAGTGTAATAGTTCAATGTCCTTTGCATCCCTCGCTGCTAACCGTAGCCTCATTCCAGGATTGGGTCCATACTTTTTTAAGATTCAGGGAATGATTCATAGGTATATTTCAGATTTACTGTCTACTGGACAATTGCTGATGATTATCCGGCAATTTTTATGTTACGGTTCTGTGTCTTATAAGATTATTTCAGATCTGTGTGTCATTGCATTTTTCGTCTTTGTAAGGCGATCTTGTAATTCAAACTTCGAATACTGTGTTTCTGGGTTCTATCCCCTTCTCTCAATGTTTAAAATGTGGCTCTAATTCCTCATTGAGGACGCTTGTTGTTTTGTTGTTGTTGTTATTCCACCTCTCCCTTCTTTTGCATAATGTTGTTACGTCAAATTTTAAAATATACGTTCTAATATAATATTGTACTTGTGAATATTCCTTACTTATTTACTGTCCTGTACCTACTACGAAGACCTCTGAAATCCCCAGTTGCTTCCCTAATTTATGGTGTACATTATTATCAATATTTTATTACGTCATCTCATCAGCATAAAAACGACCAGTTAAGAATGGACTTCTTCTTTCCAAATATTTAAGACAGACAACAAAATAGGTTATTTCAACATGAACATGTTACAACTCAGTTTCTGACAGGACATGGAATGTCTGGATCGTACTTTCAGGGGTTTAGAATCAATATTTAGAAACCCTACAGCTCTATCTGTCAAATGCCACAAACTGTTCCTCATAATTTTTTTGAGTGTCCAATTTTTGACAGGAGTAGATATGAGTTATTAATGCATTTAAAAATGTTTAATATTGAATACCAAGCACTTCTCACTATGGTATTTCAGAGAAGATGCTGTTATAAAGTGTTTGTTAAATTT
This sequence comes from Anabrus simplex, assembly GCF_040414725.1. Lineage (NCBI taxonomy): Eukaryota > Metazoa > Arthropoda > Insecta > Orthoptera > Tettigoniidae > Anabrus > Anabrus simplex. The sequence goes on from NC_090276.1 coordinate 20,710,548, forward strand.
CTCCCCTCATTTATAAGTCATCTCCATTTTAAATTCAATTGTCATGTATTAACTTAGTCTGACTATCTATAGCCCTAATATACTACTTGTAAAATAGGGTTTGTAACTGGTTATTCAATAATAATACGTCATCTAACTGTGACCACCACAGTTTACTGCTGCTAACACGGGAGTATGGGAGGTACAATTAGCTCGATCTGAGATCATGTCCTGCAACTCTGAGTCCCACCCTGTGACTGATAATCATTACGAGGCACCGGTAGACATTGTATGCAACCTATGTTATTGTCGTATGTGTGGAAGTGTGTGCTACTGTTATTACTTGAGTGAACGAGTAGAATAGGTGCTTTGATACTCGAAATAATGTTACAGTACTACCTAAGCATTTCCCTGGAATGTGGGGGTATCGGACCTAAGATTTTCCGAAGAAATCTCCTTTCCCTTCTTTCAGTGACTGAGTCCGTTACTCTCGTTATGGTTTCCGCCACATTTAGACAGAGTACTCTGTCCACCGTACAAAAATGTTTTAATTCCACTTGGGTGGATTTATAAGTTCTATGACATAGTACGAAAGCTATTTCCACCTTCCTCACCCTTCCAATTAGTAGTAGTAAAAAAAAAGTAAACTCGTATCCTCATCCCGAGGTGGTACAGCTCTCTTCAGGCACACCCCCATTTGAGGTGAGCTGCATGTACCATTTCAACCACATACCAGCCCTCCTGCCATTCTTAAATTTCTGGCAGTACCGGGAACCGAACTCGGGCCCCCGACAACGGCAACTAATCACACTAGTCGTTACGCTACAGAGTCGGACAGTAGTAGTAGTAGTAGTAGCAGTAGTAGTAGTAGTAGTAGTAAATTCTCCCATTATTGAAATACGTTAAGCAAATAACCCAATCAATTCTTCTGAGGGTTCTTCTTATTGTTCCAACAGGCTTTCATTCTTTCCGAGAAGGCTTGTTTACGTTCTTCCGACCACTTTGGTCTATACTGTTTTTGTTGTGGTTGCTCTGATGTAGCTTCCCAATTATTTACTTCGTGTCTAAAGATGTTTCTTTCTAGAACGTCTGTTGAACATATGTTCGCGTTTTTGAAGTCCTTTCGAAATTCGTTAAGCCAGGGTGTTCAGTTCTTAATTGAGATTACATAACTTATTATCCTTTTTGTCAATATATTTTCTGGTAATTTTGTGAGAAAACTGAAGAATTTCATTCGTATTTTCCTAATGTCAGTTTTGATGTTTGCGAACTTTTCTGTTGTTTTGATTTATTATAACCTGTAACCGTCGTGGGTGTATCTTGCTCCTAAGATATTCCTCTCTTCTTTTTTGATTTCTTCAAGTTCTTGTTTTCTGTTGAGTGCTAATGTTTCACTTGCGTAAAGGACTGTTGGTTTTATGAGTGTGTTGTAATAGCGAATGTTTATATGTCTTGACACGGATTTTTTGTTGTAGATATTTTGGACTAACCTTAGTGTCCTTTAAATATTTTGGAGACGAGTTTGTTGTGAGATCTTTTCAAGGCCTGTCGGTTCGATATATTCTCCGAGGTATTTAAAGTAAAGGACCCTGTTAATTGTATCATATTTTGTTCTCAGGCTCGTAATATCTGTCTTTGAACATACCTGTAGTCCCACCTTTTCTGCACTTTCTTCAAACATCTCGAACTGTTTAACGGCAGTCTCCTCATCCTCTGTTATTATTATTAATATGATTATTATCTTCGTATATAGGGCCTACTAAAATACTAAACCAAAGATTTAGTTGATCACTATATCCAAATATTTCGAAATTAATTAATAAGAACCAGTCTTTGGTGAGTTGCAAATGTAGTGCTTTGTACAAAGAGATTGCAAGTCTGCGTCAGATTTGAGCAGTTCCACTCTAGGGGAGGTGAACAAATTGCTATAGATATACGCTCGATATATCCCATCACACTCAGTGTCAACATACGTGTATTCCACCCCAGCTGCTGAATGGTCCTCCCCTAACACATGCGGAGTATGTTTACCTTCCAAGCCGGTGACACACAACGCTCTCCAAGAGTACAACCCAGTGTGGTTCAGGCTGGACTGTGGTCCAATTGGTCATTCCCAGTTACACAAATACACTATTTCCGAATATACATTCATATTCGCTTACGCTGTATCAGCCTATGAAGATAAAGCTACTTCACTGGCTTCAGGACTGTCGTCTTCAGTCGGAGGTAGCTCTTGAATCTCATGCCTAGAGCCCGGATTTGTATGCATTAATAGGTTAGAATGCAAAGTTTCTGAAGCGAGCAGCAAGTATAGTCTACCTTCACAACGAATATGCTGTGGGGTTTGCATAGGCATTAGGAGTACCGCCCATCAGAACTCCTATAATTCATGTTACTGTTGCTACACTGTGGAAGAGCGGGTGGCCAACACTTCCTATTTACCAAATATAGTTTGCAATTTAACCTGTTGCGGCATGAAAATCCGGGCTTTGCTCATGCCCTTTCGATGATTTCCTCACATGATTTTCTCTTTTTTTTTCTTCCGAGAATTTTTCCTTCATGCATGATTCTCAGAAATGTTCTTGTTACGATTGATACCCAAACAATTGTAATCTTATTTTCCCCGGTTTTCTTCTTCTTTAGTTTTGGCCGACTATAAACTACGTTAATTCGAATTCAGCTTCATCGGTTTCTGGACTTCAATCCTCGCCCAGTTCCCCTTCATCCTTTCACTCTGCAATCTCCTTTCTTCTGTCCTCGGCGCTAGGGTACGAGATCTAACTTTTCCTTGAAATATCTTGGTGGCTTTGATCCTCGACTTGTAAGCATTGCTGTTGCTGATTTCCATTCCTTGTATTCTCATTTCTTCCTCCTGATACCAGCGCGCCGTAGTTTTCCTCATCTCAAAATATCTTCCCCACTCAATTCTGTAGACATGTCCAAAGAACATGACTCTCCTCTTCCGGTTAGTATCCAAGATATTTTTCATCTTGAGATATAATTCTCTATTGAGACTTTTATTCTTTTTTCCTGCACTTTTCCCGCGAATTCTACAAAGGACCAGGATTTTCAGATTCAGAATAAAGTGCAACTTTTTTAAGTTTTAAGTATGGACGTTAAATATTTCCATATTCCTAAAAAAGAAATGGGAAATACTGTGTTCCCCAAAAGTTATATAAGGTGTTGCCTGGCCGAGGCGGAAATGGCATGCTCAGTTCGCCCGGAAGGACGTGGGTTCGAATCCCCGTCATGATGTCGTAAAATTTAAGAAATGAGATTTCCATTTCCGGAGGTGCATATGGCCGTGAGGTTCACTCAGCCTACACCAAAAATGAGTACCAGACTAATTCCTGGGGGCAAAGGCGGCCGGGCGTAAAGCTCTACCCCATCAAGTGCCGAGGTTACAGGTAGTGGAAGCCTTTACCTTCCACCCCTCAAAGGGCCTTCATGGCCTGTACGGAGATGACTTTGCTTTGCTTTGCAAAATGTTTATAAACTGAAGATAGTGAATTTTCACGTACGTGGTCAAAATAAGAAATTTGTCCCGAAGTTGCTAATGTGGTAAGTAAACAATGATGATAATTGCGGTCAAATGTAAAGTATTCATAAGTGGTACAGGTGGTTGTTCATTGAATTCTGAAATAAAAACCTGACCACTAAATAAAACTGCAAAGTGTAATAACCTTAGGTAGGTATTTTCTTACATGTCCTAAGAAACTCATTACCTGCTACATCACTTACAATGAAACTTCAAATAAATCTAAGATGTCACCAGGTAAGGCCACCAAACAAAAGAACCACGCACTGCTACCAAAAACACTATCGCGTACTTTCAAGGAGGTATATCACGATAGTATTTGCACGACCATGGGTAGTATAAACACGGAAATACCCAATAGAAGGTCGTAGCAACACGTGGAAGATACTAGGGCCCACCAAGGTCAGGTGGATAAAGAATAAATAATTTACTACTAAATAAAAGAAGTTAATACTGACTAAAATAAAACAACAGACTTAAGTTAAACAGGAACTTTAATAATAGGAAAGAAAAGCTTGACACAAATCAAATAATAAGTCCTGTATATAAGACACAGGGAAGATTAAATTAAATTAGGAATCCTTGGACATCGAGTTAGATTCAAATTAAAATCAAAAGAAACTGCTTTCACAATTCAAATCGTAGGATAAATCTGGAATATATTTCAGGGTAAATTAGGAAACGTAGTACTTAAAGAAAGTTCCAACCCTAAAATCTTGGTTTTGATTACACTATGGTAGTAGAGTAGAAAAATGCTTTTCTATGACTACTTCAGAAGTTCATCAACATAAATCAGAAAAGCCAAGTTACAGATCCCCAAAAAGCACCAAGAGCAGATCAGGCGAGCGTAATTAAAATAAAACATAGAGAAGAAATTAGAAATAAAAGCCACCAAGTAAACTAATTATTTAGTTTAAAATGTTAATACTTTAGAACACCAATAACCGCAGAAATACGAAGCACGAACTCCGATTCACATACCCAACCAGAACAAAAAAAAAACACTCAACTCACGTCATATGTCCACCAGCAACAGTCGTATCAGACGTCAAATGTCAAAATATAATAATTACATTCACCAACCAAGGGTTGTGAATGTAACCAAGGTAACCGGTCACATGACCAAGAAAATGGCTACCCTTACAAGATAATGAACCAAAGCTAGAACCAGTCATTCGAAAACAATTTTTCTACTCGTACATTCTCCATTTTCTCACAATGCTTCGTATAGTAAGATATTAAAGATTTTCCAGGCAGGATTAATGCATAGTACCTCCTTTTAAAATTAAGACGTACTCTCGAAGGTATAGTAGAAGTATGGAGACGAACTTGTCACAAAATCATTGAATACATTAATTTTCGTATTAAAAGAACATCTCTAGAGAGGTTAACAACCCAAAATTATTCTATGAATAATTACATAACAGCCCCACGAAAGTTTATAACCTATTCACAATAAAGATAACCAGAAATTCAGTCTCTTTTCACTAACAGTGATAATTGAATTTTACTTAGTACAATTTAGGTGTAGATATACCCGACGACACGGAAGAGTTCGCTGATAATTACTGTTATCACATCCATATACTTCCAGGATCAAAACGAAGATTGTAGTTACTTACAGTTTCCCAAGTTGACAAATAAAATACATCAAAACCGACTGGTGACTATCACCATACGGCGATAGAATTACCCCGGATCAAAAGGGTACATTTTCCTCCTTTTTTCCTCTGCTAATACGTAATTTAAAGATCCAACAGCAAGAGCAAGATTTTTCTTCTTCTATCCTCCATTCAGGAAAAAAAAACAGATGACGACCGAAAATATTGTCGTTGTGTACAGGAACAATGCAGTACAAGTTAAGTTGGGTACATGCTACAAGAGGGCAGCACAATACATGTCTTGAAGTTCACTGGAGGCTACTGCCTGCGGGAGGCACCAGTACTACTAGCACTTTGCAGAATGATAATGTGGCTTATTTTAAATGCCCTTAAACTGTCCAATTTCCGTCAGAGAACAATAAATTATTATTTACATATTCGTGTTAATACGGTACTTACAGCCAAACGTTTCATAAAATGTTATCTTAAAACTGCAATCAGTGAACTGAACTGGTCATATTCTTGTAGAACTTAAATACAAAACGAATTGGAAAAGTACAAAAATGGTAAGTTTCTTAGCAATGCAAAATACAAAAAAATGCTTCATTCAATTAATTAGTTACAGGCATCTGATTACAGTGCAGATGCAGGTTTGAAGCATTTTACACATTTTAAAAGTACTATTATTACCGCTAGAATTCTTCAGGATAACAACTAACTGACTCCAATTAATTTGTCGTGACACACCTGCTGACAAGTGTTAGATTCCGTGCACTCATTGGAGTTACCCTTCGGCATTTCCGCATTTCTATCTACCATCTCTTTTTTTCTTTCCCGTTGGTGATAATTGTATAGATGGTAAAAGGGTCTTTGACCTTAAAATTCTTACTGGTTCTATCTCGGTAACTCTTTATGAGGAACACTTTCAACAGCTCATAAATCAAGCAAGTAAATTTATAGGTTCAAAACTATAGGATCTAGAACTTCTCGTGGAATTCTAAATACGTTCACCGACAGAACTTTCAAAACTCAAGAGATTCGAAACACACACTTGGTAAGTACATGATAACTGTGCCACTGAGCTACAACGCTTCCGTGATAGAAAGCCGAAGAAACTGCTCAAGTGGTAAAGCTCTCGCATTCTATGCGTCGAATCCAAGAATAGTCTGTATATAATGAAATGTACTTCACTCTCAGAGAACCAGGGCACCATTTCAGGGCAAAATTCCACAATTTCATGCCAAGACGCCTGCTATCCAGCCGGGTTATTATTATTATTAGCGTATGGCAAGGAAATTATATGAGGCGTCTAGTATCAAAACCGGCCAAGTCACTCAAGGCATATTTTTCAACATGGACGAAAAACCTGTAGAGACAAAGCAATGATTGTCAGAAAGATATTTTTTCACAGTTATATCTTTAATGGTTTAATATTTAAGTTCCGCTGTTTTGAGAAATCTAACTCATAATTAACCCATCTTTTTTGTTAATTTGAATTTTGACTTGGCCGTTTTTGTTGCAATTTTGTACAATTTCACAAGGTATGAAAGTAAATCTTTCAGTTCACCACTCGGGACAATATCCACGTTACAGCACACAATAATGACAAAATACGAGCACACCGGAAATAGGATTGCTTTGGCGCCAATGACGGTAAGAAGCCCGCGAATACGTAAATCAGTGTTGCAAACGAACAAAAAACAAAATATTATGACTTCAAAGAATATACATTACAAGGAACGATTTTGCCTACTGATATTATCACATTGTTGCTTAATGTAACAACACAAGATTCCAGACAATAATGCTGCATCATAAAGATTGTCGCTCGTTCCTTGACTTGGCCGGTTTTGAATTCACTGGCTGCATGACTTGGCCGATTCTGTTGCACGACCGATAATTCAGTGCTCTATAACATGAAGACATGGACGATTTTAAAGCATATTCTTGTTTCACCTGATAGTGCTATACTTCTACTTCAAATTGATAACCTTAACTCATTTTCGTAAATTTTGTGACTTGGCCGGTTTTGATACTAGACGCCTCATATACATAATATACAATATATACACAATAACAAAAACATTGATTCACTTCAGGCATTAGTGTTATATCTGAATGTCCAACTTTTCAATCCACTGTAGTGCTTCCGCTGTTGGAGATAGGAAGTCTTCCAAACTACCCGGATAAGCCCGCAGTTGACACTCGCTTACAATGTGGGGAATAGTCTGGCGAGGGGCTCCACAATCACATTCTGGAGATGGTACAAAGTTCCACTTGTAGAGAGAATCCCTGTACCTTCCATGACCTGTTCTGATCCTGTTCAGTCTGGACCAAGTTGCACGTGGTAGTTGGAATCCATTTGCAATATTTTCCCCTCTGAAGATGTTATGCAGGGGCACGTTGGGAGAGTTATTCCAGCGGCCTTTCCACTCCTCCAAAGCACTGAAGTTGGTGGACGTCTTCAGAGCAGCATCACAAAGAGTGATCTGCCCATACTGGATCGTCAGGTGGTTGGTGTGACGACACGTTCAATCGTACTGGTTGTCTTTGAGTTAATGAGGTCCACTGTCTTTCATATTAGACAACCTCATTTCGTCTCAAGAGGCTGACCGAACCTCGTTTCTGAATTTGCTTTACGTCGCACAGCATCCTCTCTGAAATACCACAGTGAGAGGTGCTTGGTATTCAATATTAAACATGTTTAAATGCATTAATAAATCATATTTACTCCTGTCAAAATTGGACATTCAAATAAAAGATGAGGAACAGTTTGTGGCATTTGACACGTCAAAGGGTTAGGAGTAGGAAGGAAGCGGACGGGGCCTTAATTAAGGTACAGCCCCAGCATTTGCCTGGTGTGAAAATGGGAAACCACAGAAAACTATATTCAGGGCTGCCGTCAGTTGGGTTCGAGCTCACTACCTTCCGAATGCAAGCTCACAGCTGGATGGCGCCATCCACACAGCCACTTGCTCGATATTATTATTATTATTATTATTATTATTATTATTATTATTATTATTATTTGCTTTATGTTTGACACAGATGTGTCTTATGGCGACGATGGGATAGGAAAGGGTCAGAAGGGGGATGGAAGTGGCCGTGCCCTTAATTAAGGTGAGAAAATTGGAAACGGCGGAAAACTATCTTTTCAGAGTTGTCGACAATAGGGTTCGAATCCCCTGTCTCTCGAATGCCAGCCCACAGCCGCGCGACACTAACCGCGCGGCCAGCTTGGTCAGTTGAAATGTCTAGATTTACCAGGAATCGAACCTGTGTCTTTAACATTTTAACGCTGCACCACGAGACGGAATATCTGAGGAAACCATTCTTTAAATAAATTCTCCACTACACGGAAAGGCAATAGAATCATGGATATATGTTTGTGCTTAGAAGTGGATAGAGTAAGTATAGATTATCTGGTCGTTCCCCTTAGTAGCCTTTTACGACATGCAGAGGGATACAGATTTGATGTTATTTAGCCTTCCTGTGTGTCAGTTTTGACGTTTCGTTTTCCTCTGTTAGATGGCAGAGAAATTAGAACTCTTATTGGGCAATCGGATGCTCATTTTAATTAATTAATTAATTAATTAATTTGATACGATACACTTCAAACGACATGGAGGTGCCAATTGATAATTTTTGTCACAATTCAAAAATTAAAATACCTCTATCGACACTTCGTGACTAATCCAAGAAACTGCATATGTTGTTGTGCTTGAATAACCTAAAATATTTCGAAAGGACAACATTCCGGCTTCTTTGAGAGAGTGTGTTCGACTAGCGAGCTCAGTTAGAAACCTGGCCGAGCATACAATTAGCATACAAAAAATCTCCGCAAATAGTTGGAAGCTCCAGAAATGTACTACTGAAATTTTTCATTATTAAAGGAGCCGATGACTGGAATTTTTAACTTCTACAATTTTTGCAGATATCAGCATGAAATTTTATGAGCACATCCATGAAATAAATATTACCTATCATATCACGTTTCAAAGCAGTGGGTTGATTCAACCTTCTTCAATATTTTTTTTTTTTTCATATTTGCTTATGAGTAACTGAACAAAGTTTCCTAAGGTACACTTGTGGCTTCTATGACTCGATAGCTGCAGTCGCTTAAGTGCGGCCAGTATCCAGTAATCGGGAGATAGTGGGTTCGAACCCCACTGTCGGCAGCCCTAAAGATGGTTTTCCGTGGTTTCCCATTTTCACACCAGGCTAATGCTGGGGCTGTACCTTAATTAAGGCCACGACCGCTTCCTTCCCATTCCTAGGCCTTTCCTATCCCATCGTCACCAAAGACCTCTCTGTGTCCATGCGACGTAAAGTAAATAGAAAAAAAATGTTAATGGTGTTCACATACATATATAAACATAACCAACTTTAAAAGTGTATTCTTCTGCTTCTTCTTTTTCTACCACTTTTCCCACACCGGTGGGGTTGCGGATGCGAACTGCGTCGCACACGTGGATTTGGCCCTGTTATAAGGCCGGATGCCCTTCCTGACGCCAACCCTATATGGACGGATGTAATCACCATTGCGTGTAGTGTGTTGTGTGAATATGAAGAGGAAAGTGTTGGAACGGACACAAATACCCAGTCCCCGAGTCATAAGAATTAATCAAAAGCGATTAAAATCCCCGATCCGGCCGGGAATCGAACCCTGGACCCTTTGAAACCAAAGGCCAGTACGCTGACCATTCAGCCAACGAGTCGGACAACCAACCTAAAAAATGTATTTCTCCTCAAATATGTATCAGACTAGAAAGTTATGAATTTCTGGTCTGCTAATTTCTTTGGAAAAATGATATACTGTCGTAATCAAATGCATGTAAAGTTGCTTCCAATCAATAACTAAAATTATTTATAAGTATGTTTTGTTAGCTGAAGATATTACTGTAACTCCAGAAAGTTCCATATCAATCAAACTAGAACTGCAGCACATGCAACTTTTTGCAGAAAGTAAAGCACTATAATAATTTAATAATTTCGCGTGGCTATTTCTAGCCTAGTGCAGCCATTGTAAGACAGACCCTACGATGAGGGTGGGCGGCATCTGCCATGTTTGGGTAACTGCGTGTTATTGTGGTGGAGGATCGTGTTATGTGTGGTGTGTGAGTTGCAGGGATGTTGGGGACAGCACAAACGCCCAGCCGCCGGGCCATTGGAATTAACCAATGAAGGTTAAAATCCCCAACCCGGCCGGGAATCGAACCCGGGACCCTCTGAACCGAAGGCCAGTACGCTGACCATTCGGCCAACGAGTCGGACAGTAAAGCAGTGAAAAAATGAAAGGCGATAGAAAAGGGCATCTGAAATTTTGAATGCACCTGTTATTTTTTAAAGATTAAGAGGTGAACAGTGGAATGTCCTAAAGCTCTGACACCATACCACTGTCGTTTATGAAACCTTGGAGCTAAATACAAATGGAATTGGCAAAATGTGCAATAAAGTGCCATCAGTGTGAGGAGGACGAAGCAGAGACACCAAGACGGCAGCCCATTAAAATGTTCGTAGGGTATTTAAAATTGGTGAAACTTTAAATATTCTTCCCTTCTCTGATAATAGTACGATTAGTGTTATTTTTTAACAATAATTCCGAAATTAATTTTTTGTAAGGAAAACACGAAATTTCAATCATCAGTCCCTTTAAACGGTAGATAAAACGATTAGAAGATTCAGATGATGAGGGGAAGTGTGCCTATTCTCAACCCAGTACGAACATATGTTTTCCCACGCGCACATTTTCGTTCTTATCAGTGCACCATAAAGGAGTGAAGCCTTTTGCTCCCTGACTGAAAGCCATTTCCGTTCCATTCTGCTCAGCTCGTGGATACAGATTTTTTTTTTCCTTTCTTCTTCTTCTATGCCAAGTCTGTGTCAGCAGTTTGGAGAAAACGTTTTCGTGATATTCATTGGCAGTTACTAAAACAGCTAAAACACTTGTTTGTGGGAGCAGTGCCAAGCCAGAAGGCGTCATGCGACAAATCACACAATTGCTCTCGTTATTCGAGGGAGAAAAGAGAGGACAAATGTTTTATTGTTTTCACTGAAATCAAAAGAATATTTTTTTTACATATTCATATATTTTTACTTCCTAATGTTCAGCAACATCCGCCGAGAAGTGTGGCTGTTAACTTAAAATACGTTCTTCCCTTTCGCCTTACGGCACACAAAGCATAGTAACTCTTGAATAAAGTACGTTGTCCTATTAACACATTTCTTCAATATATGTAACATAAAAGTATGTGTATATCAGAAATGAAGAAATTATCTCTTCAATGAATTATATTATTATTTTTTTATTTTTCTTGATTCGTTGTGCCCAACTGTCGAGCGCGTTTGAACTTATTTTGCACAATGTTTCTTCTTCTTTTCTTCCTAATATCTCTTCATTTTTTCACTGTGTTCCTTTCTGCGTGTTTCTGTCCAGCCAGTATTTTTTCTTGTTGGTTTCCCTGCAAATTTATGTTTGTTTACTAAGCTTCTAAATTTCATTCTATCTTGAATGGTTTCGTCCTCAATACCCATTTCGTGTAGATCTTCATGAATTTCTGCTAACCAATTGTTGCGGATTTTCAGGGTTAGAGCTAGATTCAGAATTTTCTTTGTCAGCCTGTTGTTATCCATTCTGTGTAGGTGTCCGTAGAATTTTAGTCGTTTCTTTCTGATGGTATCTGTGATTTTTTCTGTGAATTGAAAAATTTCGTGTGGTCTCTTTTTCATCCAAATTCCATTTTCGAACTTTGGTCCTAGGATTTTTCTGAACATTTTCCTCTCTTGTTTCTCAATGCTTTTCATTTGTGACCTGCCGCCAATGATCAGTGTTTCAGATGCATAAAGTTCCTCTGGTTTGAAGACTGTATTGTAGTGTCGCGCCCGATAGGGGAACAGGCACAAAACCCCACGGGGAATTATATTATTATTATTATTATTATTCTTTTATTTTGCCCATTCAAAGAGCGTGTTTGAACTTGTTCGCTGACCTGATGGCTTTCGCCTTATTAACCTCCCTCTGTGTTGCATCTTGCGCTCAGTGGACCACTTCCTACCAGTTTTATTTTTAGGTATCTTCACGAATTTGTGCGTGGCTACAATTGTACTAAATCCTCCACGATCTTCTATGATGTCGTACGTGATATTAATTTCTTGGATGTCCGCCTCAGTTTCTTCTAGCCAGTTTGTGTTGACCTCCTTTGAGTTGATTACATTAAATAATCTTTTGGTGAGTCTGTTGCTGTACATACTATAGATATGGCCATTAGAATTTCAGGTGTGTCTTGTCTACACCATCAGTGAACCTGTCAGTAAATGAGTAGTGGCCCGCTGTTCTCTTAATCCACATTCCATTTTCTCTCGTGGAATCATAATTTTTTTGAAGTATTTTCCTTTCTTATGGTTTCTGGGGCGCATAAAGCATCCGGCAAACCAACTGTCTTGTAGTCTCGTAATTTTGCATCACGTGATATGACTCTTCTGTTGCAATAATTCAGCGTCATTCGATACGCCTTATGGATTTTGGTGGCTCCTTTTACGTCGGCCCCACTGTCTAGTTCCGATGGTGGTATGATTTCTCCAAGGTATTTGAAGGATGACACCGTTTTCCATCTCTATCGGAGTATTTTGTTTTGCTGCGCTGATGTAGAGGTTTCATATACGCTACTGGTTTTTCCTTTTTCTTTTTGCTAGTTGCTTTACGTCGGACCGACACAGATAGGTCTTACGGAGACGATGGGACAGGAAAGGCCTAGGAGTGGGAAGGAAGCGGACGTGGACTTAATTAAGGTACAGCCCCAGCATTTCCCTGGTGTGAAAATGGGGAAACCACGGAAAACCATTTTCAGGGCTGCCGACAGTGGGGTTCGAACCTACTATCTCCCGAATACTGGATACTGTCCGCACGTAAGCGACTGCAGCCATCGAGCTCGGTCTACTGGGTTTTATTACTGTTATTATTATTATTATTATTATTATTATTATTATTATTATTATTATTATTATTATTATTATTATTATTGTTTTCGAATGGGTCTACTATGGACCACGTTAAGCATCATTCATTTACGGTTCTTCCTCTTTCGATCGGCCCAGTACTTCTTCATCCTTTCGGAGTGGGCTTCTTTACGTTCTCGTGACCAGTTGTTGCCGGTCCGTTTTTTGCTACTTTGATCTTAGAATCCCTTAATTTTGTTGATAATTTTTCTGTATTCCTGTCTGTTGTATACTACCTGCTGTGATATATTATTTTCCTCCATATCTTCCTTGACCCCTTTAAGCCGGCTAGTTTGTGTCTTCCTGTTCTCCATGTATTCCAGAATTCGCTTGGCTGTTCTCTCTGGTGGCATTCTTTTAATGTGTCCGTAGAAGCAGAGTCTTCTCTTCTTGAAGGATGTTGTGATTTTTTCGGTCCTTTTGTATAGTTCCTCATTTGGTCGCAGTCTAAATTCTTGACCCACTTTCCTGGGCCCTAGTATCTTCCTCAAGATCTTCCTTTCCGTCTTTTCAATGTTTATTATTATTGTTGTTGTTGTTAAAATCGGTGAAATGGAAGAGAGAGGGGAAAGGAAAGGACAATATTGAGGAAAATCTAGGGCGAATTGAAAACGGAGGAAGGAGACATAACGATCTATACAAGAACGAAGAAAATGAAAGCGTGTCAGAAACGATCAGAAAGAGAAGAATTAAATGTTTGGTCAGATAATGAGGAGAGATAACGTCATATTGACAAAACGAGTGTTTAATCATGTTTACAAGAGCAAGAACGATACAAAATTTCAAGAGTTTCTAGGAGTTCTTTATTTTTTTTTACACGTTGCTTTACGACGCACCGACACAGAAAAGTCTTATGGCGACGATGGGACAGGAAAGGGCTAGGAGTGGGAAGGAAGCGGACATGGTCTTAATTAATATACAGCCCCAGCATTGGCCCGGTATGAAAATGGGAAACCACGGAAAACCATCTTCAGGGTTGCTGATACTGGGGTTCGATCCCACTGTCTCCCTAATGCAAGCTCACAGCTGCGCGCCCCTAACTGCACGGCCAATTCGCTCGGTGTTTCTAGGAGAAGGAGAAGAGGAAAGGTAATAACAACTAGACACAAGAGAGGAGTAAACAGCAAAGTGAAATGATGAAGAACTATTGGATGTCAAGAAAAGATAGAAGATGAGGTGGAATGGTAGGACAGCCAGGATTTGTTCATTAAGTTTCTGAGGAAAGTGTAGACGGTAAGAACGGTAGCGGTAGACCAAGGTATGAATATGGCGAGCAGATTAGAGCAGAATTAGGATACAGTAGTTTAAACCAATCTACGGACTGATGATCCAGACAACAAGAAATAAAAATTACACTTTCAAATCCACTTCATGAATTCACTGAAATGGTTCGTCAGTCACGTGGTAGAAGGTCTAAGGACGCTCATGACACCATCGTTATGATAAAGTAAGAAAGAGGGTAGTAGAGCGTGAGGTAAACATCTGTTAAGTGAGAATTCTGGTTACAAATTCAAATAAGTTGCACAAAAAATATTGAATTTCTTTCTCTCTGCCTGTCTTCACTTTGCGTGTTGACACACTACCAGTGGTGTAGAGTAAGAGGAAGTGCGTTTTAACTGAACAGTAATGACAGTGCTGGAGCTGTCACCTGTCACTTCGGGCTGTTGACACTTCCTCGCAACAATTTCCTGCAACCCTCTCAGGGGCTTCAAGCCTAACATAGAACAGTATGTGGTCCACAGTTTACAATTCGTAATAACAATAATACAGCAGCCAGCAAACACCACAAGGCGAGACGTCCACGAAAATTCATTGATTAGCTAAATTCTCTGTAACTCAGACATTATTTGATTTAGAATCATAAAACTTTGCACACTGATTTAAAACACATTGTTAAATATATTGTTCTTAACTATAAACATTAATAACTTAATTTAGATAAGAATATTTGGAATTTTTTTCAATTTTCAATTTTGATCCTGTTGAGGTACCTTTTCCTCAGGAACGGCGAGGCCCTGGACCTTGTAATTTATTTTATTGAGTTCTTAATCCTTGACAATATAATGCCTGCAGGCGTTTCCCATTTCATGCCTATTTCGATTTTTAAACGGTTCCTTCATCTTTTGTTGCCCAAATATCCTTTCGCACTCTAGAGATGTGTATTTCCAAAAATTGCGCATCAGGGCTGTGTAATGTTACATTATTACACATTTTTTATCTGAATACTAAACCTTTTGATGTTTGAGCATTATCGTTTATTGAAAGCGAAATTCAGATGTGTTGATCACCCAACGTAAATGCATAAATGAAAACTAAATAATAATACAAAACCAAAGAAAGTGACTTATAACTATAAATAAATATAATGAATTGCTGAAAACGGCAAAATAATGATGCAGAATTGAAGAGATGAACTAAATATTTAAAAATTGCCGAAAATGACGGCAAAATGGCTTAATAAATACACATACTGTATCCGTAATCAGGTGTCAGTAGTGATATCTAAATTAGCAATGAGTATGATGGTGCATCAGTTAAAAAGTTACATGTCATCCAGGCCCTAGACATGACTTTGAGGAACCGTCCTGAGCGAAGAAAGGCAAGATTTAAAAGCAGTTGGTATTCTTTGTTCGTGACATTGGGAAGTTATTCTAAATGAACAGCTGTGAACTTGAAGTCTGTGGAAACCAGAGACGTGACGAATATGATACGAACCTGCCTGTAGGAAAAAATTGGACCATCTCAAGAAAATAGTATAAAACCTATCAACAACACGCGTAAAATAAACTAAAACAGATATTTTAACACAATCTGTATCCATTAATATTTACAAAGGACTTACTATAAGATTACAAAACTAATTAATTTATTAATAGATTTTATTTGGAAGTTCAATATTTTTAGGGATTGAAATACAACTCAATTAAACATGTATTTCTATGTTCATTACAGTTTTGAAACTTTACTGTACTGCATTTGTTTGTAAGAAATTGGACCATGCAGCGAAATTTCTGCCGTGCAAAGACATTGACAGTGTCATTGATATGCATGGATGACACATTCCTTGGTGACGAAGTTGAGTTCACAGATTCTGTCTTGGTTCATAACTATGGAAAGGATATTTAGGCCCGAATAGGTTGGAATAGAAACGTATTTGAACAAGGCGCAAGTATAATCTAGCCGCTCTACAGTTATGTTTGATAAGTTGCATAAAATTTAGGGGTTCTCATTTCAGATTTATGCAAATCTCGCTGCAGAACCGTTGTGCGGGTAACATACACTTGCACCTTGATTAAATACGTTTCCATTCTAACTTCTTCGTGTCTAAAAAATAATTTCGCTAGTCATAATATTTCGTAGGTAGTTCTTTATACGTTTTAGTATCTAAAATGATATTTTCGCGAAATCAACTGCAACAGAATATTTTGGTCTAAAATCTGATATTTTTGTACCAATTTTCACTGCTTCTTTAACAATAACTTGGCACAGAATTTGTGAGAGTGAGTTTAGCTGTCTTAGACTCAACACAATAACAATAGTTTGGAGGCAGATGCGACTGTCCTACTATTACTCTACACGCGCACTGTATAAACAAACTTTTCAGCCCATTCTACAAACACATCACGATGTTACTTCTCCAGTGTACAGTGGCATTCGTTGTTCAGATGTATTTACTTTATCTGGAGAAGTCTGTGGGCTCCTAAAGCACCGCGCACTGCAGCTCTTGCATGCTCTAACGTTATACCATTGGTAGAAACAATAAGAATTCTGAGAGAATTTGGCAAAATTGACAGTTCCACATCAACAATTTCGTGCACAGTAAGAGGATCTGTCATAATAGCTCCATACAAGGTACCTGCATGGCTTAAGGAGAGTATCAGAAGTCTATCCTGGTAATGTGGAATTTATTAGATTTATATCCTGGTTTATCTGGAATTGTCCAAAATAATAAAACGAAATTTTTATAGGATATAGACTCATATCTATTACATTTGGTTCTACCTTTATTAGAAATGTGTGTCTTAAAATTCAAGTTCATAAATGTTTAATTTATTTATATTTTTAAAATATTTAATAAACTATGTACGATATCTCTACTACTTTATATCAATATATTAAAAATAATGCTGTTAATGAGAGTTAAACATTTCAGAGTTTTAGCTTGAATAGTTTCTGAGAAAATGGGAAATATTCACAAAAAATAGTTTTACAGAAATCACACTTGAAAAGGTAATGATGCCACTTATGAAACGTGGATGCTACAATGTTTTTACCATATAAACATCAGGGAAGTGATATCAAAGCAACCAAAGTAGCCAACTTATGCAGCAGGGTGTTTAGGCTACTATAAATCAACATAAATTACTGCCTTCTAGAGCAAATAGTTCCCAATATCTTAACTGAACAAGTGTTCATGAAATCTGGAGTAATGGCTTGTTCAGTAACATATATTTTTATAATTGATAAACTCTTGAAATCATCCAAAATCAATGAAACAAACATCAAATTAAAGAGAAAACTCCGAATAATAATTTTAATAAACAACTAAAACTCTATCACCTTTTGTACTCTCCTTAACATGTTCTGTACAAAGCAGTGTAACAAAATAGATGTACATTTTCATGTTCTACCATACACATGCATCAGAATAGCGAGATGACGCCGCTGCAAACCTTTTATTAGCCCCACAAACTCCTGTAATAACTTCTATTATATTTCATTCCTGTATTATCTATGTGCACTTATTATTTTTTCTACTTTATTTTAAATATACCAGCCTTTCTGAGGTCGGACTTTCCATATAAATGTATTTAATTTCACCCAAGTGTTTAATTTCTCATTTCCTCTCCTTCTTTCCCACATTGCCGTTATTATTCTCCTACCCGTAGTTTTAATTGCCTCGACTTTAACGTTGGTGCACATTTCTCAAATGTACATTTGATTGCCGTGTCTCCAGAGGACGAGATGAATGTGGTTTGTATGCTAATGTTCTCGTGTGATTCTGTGCGTTATGAATAATAAAATTAAAATAAAGTAGGTGTTAATTCAGCATTTTTCTTCTCAGTACACATTTTTCTTAATCACGAAGAGTAATATTGTTAGATCTCAGATATTTCTTGGTGTATAATATAATGTATTAGGCATAAAAATTCATAGAGTAGAAGTGGTCACAAAATAGTATATAATAGTTTAGCAAAATGATTGATAAGAGTTGATGAAGGGATGAATTCTTCGTTCTCACATATAAAGAAGGGTTACTCAAGGCACTTACATCGGGCCATTCTTGTTGAAAATTTACATAAATATTTTCTGACACACGGCAAACTGGTATTAATTTTGATTAAATGTGTTATGGAACGTTTATTTCATGCCATTAACCTAATATTAATATTAATACCAGAATAAGAGCCCAGCATGGCAGATATCAGTTCTGGAAACACAAATGGAATATCGTCGAGGATCCTCCCTTTCTGTAACGTTTCAGATGTGCCTCAGACCATCGTAATGGAGTGCCCCCTCCGTAAACTTAACGGCACAATGTAGGATATCCACAAAGGCACCTATGAAGCTATGAATTGGTTAAGAAAATTGGATATTCAGCTTTAATTGTACTGCAGTTAGTCATTTATCAGTCCTAATGTATAAATATTTAAATTTACTACTAATTAGCACATATTGCTAGTGTGGTAACAGTGTATTCTTTTGCCATACGAAATAAATAAATGGAAATTGTGTAATGAAATGTCTTCGAAATGCCAGTACCATGACATGTAAATTAATGTTTCCGATTTCTAAATTATATTAGTTGGGAAGTCCGACTCGTTGGCTGAATGGTCAGCGTACTGGCCTTCGGTTCAGAGGGTCCCGGGTTCGATTCCCGGCCGGGTCGGGGATTTTAACCTTCATTGGTTAATTCCAATGGCCCGGGAACTGGGTTTTTGTGCTGTCCCCAACATCCCTGCAACTCACACACCACACATAACAGTATCCTCCACCACAATAACCCGCAGTTACCTACACATGGCAGATGCCGCCCACCCTCATCGGAGGGTCTGCCTTGCAAGGGCTGCACTCGGCTAGAAATAGCCACACGAAATTATTATTATTATTATTATTATTA
This sequence comes from Anabrus simplex, assembly GCF_040414725.1. Lineage (NCBI taxonomy): Eukaryota > Metazoa > Arthropoda > Insecta > Orthoptera > Tettigoniidae > Anabrus > Anabrus simplex. The sequence goes on from NC_090276.1 coordinate 20,729,782, forward strand.
TTATTATTATTATTATTATTATTATTATTATTAGTTGGGAAGAAATCAAAAATATCGTATTCTACGGGGATATTTCATTGCAAACTCAGGATGTTTATTCTTCTAGGATAATTCCATTGTTAGGATGTTTGTTGCCCTACGATAGTCGTTGGATAAGGGCAATTAATCAACGTCTAACAGAGCTAATTCAATGAATTCATATTTGCCGTGAATATTACTTATCTTTGTTTAGCTTCCATTGCAACATTCTCGTAGGGTTTCATATGGTCCTGACCGTGTTCAATGGTTCGGATGGTAGATGATGATCCCAATACCTGCGATAATTTGCGGTATTCACTGTTTGGTACGGATGAACTATACGCCGCAGTATGACACCTTCTCCGGTTCCTGGCTCATTTTTCTTTTGCAGGGGTGATGTTCATCTTCGCCTTGCACTGCCTAGGAAACGGCCTCTTTACCAAGGCTATCCATTCAATCTCCAAAAATTCCCTCACTGGAGAAACATTGTGACAACGGAGCATCCTCCCTGTTTACCGGACATAGCCCCTGCAACTTCGACCTGTTCCCTAAACTAAAGGTGAAAATAGACGGAAGCAAATTACAATAAACATCTCTAGAAACAAAATGTCAATGTGTTGGGGTAATTTAAATTATGAAACAACTGTTATTATTTTTCTCCCCTTAACACTCAACTTCTCTTTGTCACAAGAACGCCATAGCTTCATTCTCTAAATCCCGTGTGTAACGAAATAAATGGCAGTTCTGACTAACGGAAACACAAGGCTCACCTTAAGATGTATAGCCATGTAATATAAACCTCTCTCGGCAGTGGGTGTGTGTGTGTATATGCGCTTATTCAGCATCTCCCGTGCTTAAGCTTTATTCTCGGTCTCCACAACGTCAAGCAACCCCTACACTCCACCTCCTCCTTTCTTGGTTTTCCTTCCACGACTCCACCCTTTTAATCAACGTCAAAGCTACTTTCTTCATAGTTGAAATAAATTTATGACCATCCCTCTCATAGGTAGTACTAGCAGAGCACAAACATTCATCACCCTTCTCAACATTATGGTATAATACATTTTTTAATAATTAATGGAATTTTCACTCCTAATTAAGAATATCGAAGAAACTGTTACTGTATCGATTAAATTATTTATTTATTTATCCATTTATTTATTTATTTATTTATTTATTTATTTATTTATTTATTTATTTATTTATTTATTTATTTATTTATTTATGTCATCAATCCATAGCCTGGTTTGATGCAGCCCTTCATGCCACCCTATCCTATGCTAATCTTATAATTTCTACATAACTAATACACTTTGGTCACAGGGGCCCCGGGGTTCGATTCCCGGCAGGGTCGGGAATTTTAACCATCATTGGTTAACTTCTTTGGCACGGAAGCTGGGTGTATGTGTTGTCTTCATCATCATTTCATCCTCATCACGACGTGCAGGTCGCCTACGGACGTCACATCAAAAAGACCTGTACCTGGTGAGCTGAACCCGTCCTGGCATCTCCCGGCACTAAAAGCCGGACGCCATTTCATTTCTTCTTCTGATCAAATTTAGCCAAATAGTTCTCTTCTCGCTAATCCGATTCGGTTCGATGGATTTGTGATTCCATCTACTCATTCTTTAAAACACCACATTTCAAAAGCTTCTATTGTCTTTCTTTGTGAGTTAGTTATAATCTGTTTTACTTCCGTACAATACCACACTCTAAATGAAAGTCTCAAAAACATATTTCCAATTCCTATATCAATGTTCGACTTGAGGAAGTTTCTTCTGCTAAAAAAAGGCCTTCCTGACTTGTGCTAGTCTCCATTTTATGTCCTCCTTACATCTGCCATCGTTATTTATTTTATTACCCACGTAACAATAATCATCTACTTCATTTAAGACGAATGAAGATACACTGAATCTAACTGATGAGAAATCGACTTCGCTAAATTTGACGAGACGCATCTTGAGACACCCAGGACTTGCTCAGTTGGTTTTTGAAGGAAATGCAGGCGATAAGAACGGTAGGGGTAAACCAAGGTATGAATATGACAAGAAGATTAGAGCAGATGTAGGACGTAGTAGCTATACCAAGGCCCACAAGAGATGGAGTCTGATATTTAGCGCCATCGGCGAGGAAAAGTTGAGTAACGCTGCTCGAAAATGGTCTGTTGCTATGGCAACGATAACAGCGGTGCCACATTTAAGGACGCTATCGCCACGCGGGCTGGCTTTCTCTCAGACGATTTTGTGATATTGTTCAGAGTGGTAGAGTGTTAGTTGTTGTTACTTTATGTGTTTGCGTGTTTGTTTTCTAAATATTATGTTTGTTGTTAGTTTGTGTTTTTTTTTTTTTTTTTTGTAAATTAATCTATGGCTAGTTGTACTGTTCTATTTTGTATGTTCATTTGTTAAGGTTATTATCAGAAACTGATGATTTTGTTAGTGATTATGAAATCTAATATTTATCGGCAATGACGTGTCCTGTCTCAAATGCTGGAATTATTAGCACGAGCTTAGGAACGGGTTAAACATTATTCAGTGGCATTAGGCCAACATAGTTGGTACAATATTCAGCCTGTATGAAAGGGTGATATGCTGCAGATGGAGGTAACTATGACCACACGGCGTATTTCGTAGTTATTACTTTCGCCACTCAAAGTCAGTCTCCAACTCTCGGAGGCCCAACCGTACGTAGAAATGAAAAGATTAGCATAGGGCAGGGTGGTGTGGAGAGAGCTGCATCAAACCAGTCTATGGACTGATGACTCAAGCTAAGAAACTAAGGTGTCGCCATGGAAACCACTGTGTTAAAGCTTTTGTAACAGTATTGCCAACGGACAGAACCATAGCGAAACATTTCGAATTTTTATTACACTTTTAACAACTTCTAAAGTTCAATTGTTGTTGCTTTTATGAGGTTGTTACATTGAGAACTTGCTTTTCAAGTAATTTATCCAGAGTTTCCTTCTCATTATCATCAAAACGTTAGTACTCTAATTTATAAACGGCCGCTACTTGCCTGTCTGTACAGAAGTGAGCAGTGTCCCTTCCTTAAGATGAATTGCTACGTTGTATAAACTTCCCCTGTGAGTGTGTGTATTTGTGCGTGCTTATTCAGCATCCGCCGTGCTTAAGCTTTATATCGTTATTCCTATCTCTGTCTCTCCATCCCCCTAACCATCCGTTTCCTCTTTCTCTCTCCATGTCGTCAAACGCCATCTCCTTCCACTCCCCCCCCCCCCCACCCACTCATCCTATCCGCATTTTAATCAACGTCTCCACTACTTTTATCTCGCTTGAAATGAATTTATGACCAACCTTTCTCAAAGGTCGTATTTTGGTAAGTGAGAGAGTGCGCAAGAACATCCAGTCCCCCCCATCCCCCTCCACCCTTCAGAACATCTTCCTTTAATGAGATTGCAGCTGTAAGCTTTACAACAACCTTAATTTAATTGAGAATCTTCCATATAACCAATTAATTAATTAAATATTTAATTGATTGAAAAGTTTAAATCTTTCACTACCTTTCTAAATATACATTTTCAGCCGATAGAGATAAATACTGCTTTTTGGCCTATCTATTTTTACTTAATTATGAACAAAAAATAGAATTACCTTTGAGGATGGAGAGACAAAAACTTGCACATAAATGAGAATGTCTTATAAGTCAGGATCTGGACGCCCTGAACCTAATCCAAACAATCTTATGGAAAGTTGTATGGCGGTCATTCATCATTATGGTTTTCTAACGGCTTCGATGCCTAGTGGAGTCCGTGCCATTGCCATCATCAAGGCTAAAAAATGGGAGGGGGAGCCTCGTGTCGGAAAGTTTGCCAGCACGTAAACAGAGAGCTGAGGGACAAAATTTCGGCACCTCGGCGTGTCCAAAAACTATTACAGAAGATAGTGTGACGTAAAACTATTAGTATCTTTATATTACCGAGCTGAGTGGCTCAGACGGTTAAGGCACTGGCCTTCTGACCCTAACATGCCTGATTCGATGGTGTCCTGCGAGGCGAAATTCCGGCACTTCAGCGTCTGCGAAGACCGTCAAAAAGTAGTTATTGGGACATGAATATTATTATTATTATTATTATTATTATTATTATTATTATTATTATTATTATTATTATTATTATTATTATTATTATTATTATTATTAAGAGGTTCTAAGTCCGGTGGTATTTGAAAGTGCTCAGATACGTTAGCCTCTTGTCGGTATATTTACTGACACGTAAAATAACTCCTACGGGGAATAAATTCCGGCATTTCGGCGTCTCCGAAAACCATGAAAAAGTAGTTAGTGGGACTTAAAAGCCAATAACATTATTATTATTATTATTATTATTATTATTATTTTTGCTACTTGCTTTACGTCGCACCGACACAGACAGGTCTTATGGCGACGATGGGGCGGGGAAGGGCTTGGAGTGGGAAGGAAGCGGCCGTGTTCTTAATTAAGGTACAGCCCCAGCATTTGCCTGGTGTGAAAATGGGAAACCACGGAAAACCATCTTCAGGGCTGCCGACAGTGGGGTTCGAACCTACTATCTCCCGAATACTGGATACTGGCCGCACTTAAGCGACTGCAGCTATCGAGCTCGGTATTATTATTATTATTATTATTATTATTATTATTATTATTATTATTATTATTATTATTATTATTATTATTATTATTATTATTATTATTATTGGCAAGAGATGCTAAACACTTTTCTTGGACGAAGAAAATTTAAGTTAAAAAAATTAGCACTGAACGAGTTGACCGTGTGGTTATGGTCTCATACCTGTGAGCTTGCATTCGGGAGATGATGAGTTCGAAACCCTGAAGATGGTTTTCCATGGTTTCTCATTTTCACACCAGGCAAATGCTGGGCCTGTACATTAATTAAGGCCACGGCCGTTTCATTGCCAATGCTAGCCCTTTCCCATTCTTGTGTCGCGTAAAACCTTCAATGTGTTAGTGCATAGTTTCACCACTAGCAAAATAATAATAATAATAATAATAATAATAATAATAATAATAATAATAATTTAGGGTGGGGATATAATTTCGTTCCTATTGTTATCCATACAGTAGGAATATTCAACCTGGGGAAAACACAACCCACTCTACAGCATTGATAACACAGGTGTCGTTGCACTGGAATGTTAGGAGATAAGACGGCAACTTGTCCGTCCACGCCGTCAAGCAGCAGTGCATATCTTTCAGGGGTGGTAACTAGCAAGTCGAACGAACTTCTGCCCCCAATAGATAATAATTAGTCGTGGTGGAAAACTTAGTAGACTGTAACTGGTATGAAAACTAACGATTAAGAAATAATCATAGAGAAAGATCGTGGAGATTCTAAAGTATGTTGATGTATAATACTTTAAATAAATTCCTTAAAGGGTTAATGTAAATATTCGTTTAAGAATAGTTTTTCAGTATCATCTGCGTTTACCTGCAAATAAATAACATGCAAACTTCGTTAAAAATGTGGACGCAATTGCTATGCTTTTCTAAAATTTGAAAATTATCTCATGAATTGTGATGAATGTATTGTTAAGCATGTACATTTTTAAATAACGTTATTAAGCCAAGGAAAGTGCATCTCTCCCGTAATATTTTGTACTAATTATCTGTCTTCAATAATTTTAAAATGGGGCAGAAGAGGAGGATTATCATCCCTTGAGAGAAAGTATTCCTTTTCCACCCTGTTTTCCTTGAAGGGTAAAGTTCTCTACTTAAGTCCTGGAAGCAATTTAGCCAGTAAACTTTACTTAAAGAAATGGTGATTTTCTTTCGCAAGTTCAAAAAATTAATTAAATTCATCCTCTGCCTAGTAATAATGGCGATCATTATTTTCTGCTTCTAAAAATATCTTTGCTTTTGTGGTTAATTTTCTTTTTATTTCTCACCAAGCAACGATTTGTTTCCCAGACTTAAATTAACTTTCTAAAATAGCCAGATGCTTGTTAAAAAGTTTTGTCTGTATAGAAAATCTAATTTCATGATGACTTATCTTTAATTCTCTCGTTCCGTTCTTTTATTCTTTTTCATATTTAGTGTTTATATTATTGAGTCCGACTTCTTAGCTGAATATTCATTGTTGAGGCCCTCACTTCACTAAGTCCCATTGTTGCGTCACTCAGCAACCTACCTCCCTGAAATGTGACCGCTTTTCAGTGGTTTTTTGTTCATGCTCGAGTCACATTGTCGCCCAACGCGAGGACTTTATAACTTGGTGTTATTTTTGGGACAATGTTTGATTAGCAGGCACGGATTTTGATGGCATGTCATATTTTAACTGACGTATCAAACAGATCATATATAGGATTAGGAAGTTTATGAACTAGGGAAGTACAAAATTTTCAAGCAAAATTGCCTTCAAAACTAGTTTAATATGACATATGCCTGTCAGGTCATCAGCCCAGAGCCTGGTTGGATCCTCAAATAGCACCGCCAAAGGCTATGCAGTTATAGGGAGACCGCAAAAACCAATGTCAGAACCAAATGGGGTGTACTAGGCAAGATGCGGAGTGAGGTAGTTTGCCATTGCTTTCCTCACTGGACCAGAAGGTGTAACTGCAGCACGACTGATCCTATGAGCAACACCTTTCATAACACTCAGACACTAGTTGTGCTCCAAATGTCATTACTCAGCACCACCCATCCCCCCCTGCAGCTTCCATGTTATCAGTCATGGATGAGACTGGGACTTCGGTGGAAGCTACACTTTACTCTGGCTGTCCCAAGAGACGGATACAAAAATACTGCATCCATCAAGAAATGGCAACAGGCCAAATATGACAGAATACAAGGTAAAATATGACTTAAGAATTTCAAAGATCGATAAAAAGTTATTAGAGTTATACAAACATTAAACATACAGACAGTTATTTAAGTCTTTTCTGAGCATTCTTAGGTCATTTTATGTCATTTTTCGACATTTATTAGCTCATCAAATCCCTTCCCTTTTTATTTAGTCCTCCCTTAAGATAATGTAGAGAAACATTATAAATATATTATTACTGTAATAGATGGATTTCCAGTGTTCGTACAGCAGGTCCTGGGGGCATCAGTTTTCACTTCTCGAACTGTATTAGGTGTACAAATATTAAGGGCGTTAGTTTTCATCGAAGTTTATTTCTTATTAATGTTACGGGAACAAAGAGGGAGGCACGGGTAGGAGGGAGAGTAGAAGACATTTGATAGGGAAGGGAGAGGATAAAAAAGGAAAGTTTTCCAATTTTCAGGCCAACAGTGGCGCACCAGCCGTGTCGATACTGTGTTAAAGCTATTGTGTTAGGGAAGCGGGCTGGTTACTATGGTGACAACACTCGGCATATGGACTGAGTACACTGTGCTCGCTGAAGCACGGAAGAGTCAAATGTCTTGATGAAATTTTCTGATATTCTTAGACAATATGCTAGTAGCACTCACACAAAAATGAATGATAAATACAAGGTTAAATCAAAAAGCAAAATTTCCATAGTTTATTGCTCAGATACAAAGGGGCAGAACTCGTTGCAAACTATTTATCTGCTGTTTTGTAGTTCCACAATTATTATTATTATAAAATGGTGTAGGAGAAAAGGCAGACGTGTGAGGATGAGTCATTTAGAGGTGAACACTGAACAGTACATCGCTTTATGTCATCAAAGAGAGGAGACATCCATTTTAGACTATGACAAGTGTCTGAATTATTTCTTTTTCCAAGCCGGATGAGCGCCCATAACACACTCAGGCTCGGCTCCTCTGACTTTTTTTGCTCTTGGCTTTACGTCGCACCGACACAGATAGGTTTCATGGCGACGATGAGATAGGAAAGGCCTAGGAGTTGGAAGGAAGCGCCGTGGCCTTAATTAAGGTACCGCCCCAGCACTCCTCCGACTAGGAGAGCGTATGTCCGACGTTCTTGCACTAGATCCAGTGGCACTTTACTTTTACCTAAATCAGGCTCAACAGCCGCCCTTCTTTCTCTCTTCGGCACCTCGCTGGACAGACTTTTCTATACTAGATGGAGTCATCAAGTCTTTTGACGTGACCGTACCAGTGGAGCTGTTTTTCCTCCACCTTGTTGCTCATGGACACAACTGTAAAAATCCCTCGCACTTGCTCATTGCGCACTTAGTCATGCAGTGACCCCGGCGACTATTTCAGAATCCGCATCTTTCTGACGTGTACTCGCTGGTCATGATTCTTCTGTCCCGCCCAACATACGGAGGCGTACATAAGGGCAAGCAAGATTGTGACTTCGTACACTCTGCCCTTCAGTTTTATTGGCATCCGCTTATCACAAAGAACATCGGTGAGGGGTTGCCATTCCAGTCATCCAATACCATATTACCATTAGCAGTGATGACTGATTCGAGATACTTGAATTTGTCGATCATCATCAGCGGTTAGTAAAATATTGTTGTGTGGACCTACTTGGACTGGCTGCCCGAAGTTGAGGAACATGTACTCAGTCTCCTTGCGACTTATTTTGAACCCGTTCGCTTGTGTTCATTCCAAGACCGCCCCAAACTTTTCACATGAATCACCAGCCAAAGCAATGCCATTTGCGTGAAGTATGGTCTACAGCAAGTAGACTGGTTTGTCATGTAGTTGACAATATCGAACAATTCTGGGCTTAGTGCCGATCCCTGAGGTACACCGACATCAACACGGAAACTGTCTGAAAGATCTGCAGATTTTTTATCTTGGTAGGTGGACGTAGGTACATGTTTTTGGTCATCTTTACATGTTAGATTTACTTAATAATTTTCTTGATCTCGCTTTTAATAACTTTCACGAATTTCGGAGTCGCCATGCTGCCAGACGTTTGTAACACGAGGGTTATTGAATGTGCTGGTTAACTTACAGAAACAATGATGGCAATATGAGGACCTTCAGATACCATCGATCTGAGCCGACATTGGATCCGCCAACTTGGGCTCAGGAAGCTTTTACAATCTGAGCAACTTAGCCCGGCACTGTCTTTGGTGGTTATGCTGAAATATAAAGGACTTGATTCCTTTACCCTATGTCCCCTTACGGAGGAAAAGGACTGCAACGAATTTTCTTCCCTGATCTCGTATCCTGGCTAGCGTCTGCAGGTCTGCCCAGGATTTGCCAGCCTCCCTCATCTCTTCCTCCGCGCTGCTCCTCCGGGTCTTCTCTGGTCTCCACATTTACCTTGCTCCATGAGGGTTCCATTTGAGGGCTACTTCCTTTCTCAGGCAGTGTCGTATCCAGCCCCCACTTTCTGTGCTTTATCTGTAGATTTATTGGTTTTTCTTCAGTCCTCTTCAAAATTTATTCGTTGCAGATGATCTGTGGCCATTGGATCCGCGAGGTTCTTCTGAGGCAGCAGTTGATGAAGACTTGGAGGCTCTTGTGATAAATCCCGATGTTGTTCGATGCTCTCCAAAATCCTTCCATCTGATCTAGCTCACAGTCCCTTTTCAATTTACTTCTTTGCCACCGGTTTCCAGCATCCGATTTTCGTAAGCATTTTCACGCCAAAAATCGTCAACTTTTTGTCAGGTCGGTTTCTTTTCTTTGTTGCAGTTTCAGTAATAATGGTTTCACCGAGCTCGATAGCTACATTCGCTTAAGTGTCGCCAGTATCCAGTATTCGGTAGATAGTGAGTTCGAACCCCACTGTCATCAGACCCATTTTCACACATGGCCACGGCCGCTTCCTTTCCACTCCTAGTCTTTTCCTGTCCCATCGTCACCATAAGACCTATCTGTGTCGGTGTGACGTAAAGCAAATTTTAACTTGTAAAAAGTAATAATGGTTCCTCGGGGATGCGAATATTGGCCAACAGTTGCCATAGTACAGTGGATAGGCTGCCTCCTCTAGGCGTTTATGCCCACCTTCTGGTTGCTTCAGGGTTTGACGTTTATCACTACTCCATGAGATGGACGGTGGTACTTCATTTGTGGTCCCATCAGGAATCAACCAGAGTCCCTCCTCGTTTCTAAATCGCGATTGAAGGAATATTGCTCAAAGAAGTCAGTCTTCCTTTTCTTATCCTATCTTCTCCTCTTCGCCTACAAATCAAAAGGAAAATATACTTGTTTGAGTGATCTCGTAATTGTTTTGGTCAGTAAAACAGATTCCATACGCAGTAGGTAAAAACCTGTGCCAAGGAATCAGATACATGGTTAATGAGCAGTGGTATTTTATTAACTCTTAAAAGTATCTAAAGACTGTGTGTCTTATGGCCCCCTTATTATCACGGCACGATGTTAATGGCCCCTTTATCCAGACCCAAGGTGCTGTTTTTCACTTTAACTCCAATTTCCACTCCATTTACTATCCCTCCTTCCTCACAGATCATTAACCTTTTATTGAGATTCTATGTTCCTATATATCATTTGTTTTAGGGAACGAAAACATAGTAAATAATATCCTTCCATATCCCCGAATTCGTCAAAAAAATTACATTCAAATACGATGTCCTATAAATCGTATCTTCAGTTATTATTTCTTCGGAAAAAAATCCCTCGTTAATTCAGATTTATGTTCATCTCCTGTCATATTCATCTGACAGCCACATATCTGAGAGGGAGTCCAGTCACGTAAAAATATATGCCTTTTGGTTATGATCATGTTAGCATCGCCATGTAAAACTTAAGTTCCCGAGGCAGTGATAATGATATCAATATTCGTATAAAATTTTAGCTTCTGTGGCTATGATGTTAATATTAGCAATGACTTAAAACTTCAGCTTTCTTGATTTTTTTTACATTATACGTCCCTCTTTAGGTTATTTTTTTTGTTTTTTTTTTAATGTTCAAGTATTTGTAGACCCTCATAAATTACGACGGAAATGTCCTCTTTGTTTCACAACGTACAAGGCTGTAAATTGTTAAAATACAGAGGGCTATGTTGCCATGGTAACGGCACTGTGCCGCCTTACCACGTTTCGTAAACACGAGCGTTAGTTGTTAACCTGAGTAACAAGGAAGCTTCTCTGATTACATCTTTACTCCTCCCTTTGATAGGCTCAGTCAGTATACGATGAACTGCACTGTACAACCCCGAGTCTTAACAGCACCTACTGCAAGGTCTGCAGCTTCAAAAACAAAACAATTATTAGAATTATTACATAGAACGTATTCTATCAACCTCTAGCTTAAGGTTTAAGCCAATTCTCTGCGCACTTTCACATCACTATTATTAATATTATACATGCATCTTCGTTATAGACAGTTACAGCGTTGGGACTAACCCGGTGGCGGCCTCGATTATTTCCATACCTCTTATTTTTAAATCATAAAAGTCTTAGTCTAACCACCGTCGTCTTGTTCTGCCTCTACTTCTCTTCCCCTCCATGACCGAGTCCATTATTCTCCTAGGTAGCCTATCCTCCTCCTTTCGCCTCTCACGACCCTACCACCGAAGACAGGTCAGGCTTACAGCTTCATCAACTGAGTTAATTCCTAACTTAGCTCATATCATGTTAACCCCATTCTGCTCCCAGTCCAGAATTAAAATCTTTGAACTGGTCGGCATGGCTAATAATAATAAGAAGAAGAATAAGAATAAGAATAATAATAATAATAATAATAATAATAATAATATTTACGAGGTCTAGAATGTCTTTCATTTTCCAAGGACTCATGATCCTTACCATTCTTTAGTTGATACGCTCATTTTTCTTTCCATATATTGAAATTCTGTCTCCCCAGTGGGTGGAATAAAAGGATGCATCATATGTCCCCCCTGCATGTCCTAGGAGGCTAGGCTATTAAGAGGGGAACAAACAAAGAATCAGTATTCGCACTCTCGTCTTGTGAGCCCATAAAAATCCATAATTCTATGCTTTTCCGTGTAGGAAAGAAGGTGTATAAGAGCGAATCTTTTTGGGATAGGAATAAGGATAGCTGGTTGCTCAAAATCTCTGGGATTTCTCCTGTTATTTTCATTCACTTGTTACCTTGAATAGACTGGCTTTCACTTTGTCTCTTAGAACCTGTAATATCTCTACAGCAACTTCATCTGGTCCTGAAGCCTTTCTATGTCTTAATCCCTTGAGAGCCTTATTGAATTCTTCTCTGAGTATTTTGTGGTCCTAGCTTACAAACCTCCACACGTTCCTCAATTTCCAGGACATCTGTATCCAGACTTTCTTGGTAGAGTTCTTCTGTGTACTCTTTCCAATATAGCACTAATTCATTTTCATACGTAAGGGTAGCAGGGATGCATATAACCTTATAACACGTAAGCACTAAATATCCCTTTCTCTTTGTTTGTCATATATTATTTCTCTATGTTTCCTCGGAAGTCCCGTATTGTTTTGTAATATTCCTCTATGTATTATTCCATAATGAACTTCTTCTGTGACAGCGTATCATGTTCTAGATCTTTTCAAAAATGCTTACGGATCTATGGAAGGAGTTGTTACAGTTAATCCTGCAAAATAACTTTGTATTTAGAATGCAGTATATCTTCTTCAGTTACCTCTATTTATCTTGACGCAATTTCCATACAAATGTATATACTCTTCTCTTTTTTTCCTTGCTTGTCATTCTAATTTATGGTCTGCCGTGTGGTTTAGGTCCGGCAAGTAAAACCCCATTCTTTTTTTTTCGTAAAACGTTGAGGGATTTTTGTTTTCAAGGATTTATGAGACTCGTGGATTAGAAGCGGCAGAGCGCGGGCCACCGCTCATTCACTAAAGAAGACGACTACAGATATTTATTCCGAGATAACGTTTGTATCATTTTCATCTTTCTTGGATGGTGTGCAATAATTAAAACTGTTGTAGGACTTGTGTTCGTTACTTGGAGATTTATATCTCGTTTCTGGCATTCATTGTATAAGATTAGACCATCAGATGAGAAGAATTCAATTTATTGTATTTAAATAGAAGGTGTGTAATAGTCTCAATCGTAGAAAAGTCAAAGAAAATATATTGCAAATTTTGCTAACAGTAGCTTGAACATTCGTCTAATTATTATTCATTTCTGTTTGCATGTTTGGCTGTTTTAAATAACTCAGTCCAGAGATTAACTGAATGCTTAAATTTCGATCTCTTGTACTATATCGCTGAAAGAAAACTTTTGAGTGACAGACGCGTGGTAAGGCAGAACTCATTTCTATTTAGTTGTATTTAGTATTGATCAAACAGTAGCACCTCACGTTAATCATTATGAAATATATACTAGATTTATTTTCTTCTGATCCATCTCTGCTTTTATCTGGTGGGGACAAAGACCGTTTGGACCAACATACAAAACGCCTGGATGGTATGCATAGCTGCTTAACGGCGTGGACGGACAAGTTGCCGGCTTAACTCCTAGCCATTCCAGTACAAGGACACCTGTGGTATCGTTGCTGTAGAGCGGTTTGTTGCCTCCTCAGGCTGAATATTCTTGCTCTATAATGGATTACAATGTGAATGAAAGTATGTTCCCACAAGATTTTTCTCTAACATGACCAGTCCCGCTGATACGCGGAATTGCTGAAGCGGATTCGTATCCTACATTAATTGCTTTTGAACTCTAGGTTCTCCTCCAAATCCAGTTTTCAAAGATCCGAGAGGAAAGAGTCCCTCCAACTCTTACAGGTCCAGGGATTTCCCCTTTGTCTCTTCCCGGGAGGAAGTGTTACGATTTCCGAAGATTTGCCCCTGAATTAAACCGTTCGACCTAAATTTCTAAGTACTTCCCCTAAGACCGTAATCGACAGGGAGGAAACTGGGCAGTGAAAACTGACTTCTGGAGGCAACTGAGGCACACCCACTTAAGAACATATAACCGAAGACTTTGATGTATTCCTAAAACATTGTATTCGTCAGCTAGTGATTACCTATGGTGATGATAAGATGGAAGAAATGATTAATCAATTTATTAAATGATAAATTAATACGAACAAATCAAACTAATGGACAGAAACAGTGTTGATCGAAAACATCTTTCACTTTTTCATGTTGAAAACATTTCTTAGCAGAATAATAATAATAATCATCATCATCTAATAAAGGTTGTAGCCACATCTGACGATCTTCTACTAGGCTCTTCAGGTTTCTCTATAAACCACATGCCAGATCACCGACGGAGTTCCTGATGTATAACATCCTTGGTCGTCCCCTGGGTCTCTTTCCCAGTACTGTACTTTAACTTCAGTGATGATTTGGGGAGGAGAGTCATGTCAGTACGTGTCCAAGGAACGTTGTTTTTCTCTTCTTTATCGTATTTAATGAACACCGACCCTCCTTTACGTTCTTTAAAACAAGGTCATTTGTTTTTATCCATCCAACTTACTTCTGTAATAATTCTCCAAAACCACATTTCTGCTGTCTCAAGTTTTGTTTCGTCCTTTTTCCCAACAAAATACATACATAAATGTCAGGAGAAGAATATTTAATGTTACTCTTTATCGATGATGATTGAAGAAGACTTCAGTTCCATAATGTACAGTACTTCAACAAACAAGGCAGCGTTTCACACGTTCTGAAAAGGTTGTTTGCTCTAAACCTTGTAGAGCCTGTTAATCTCATGAGTCGGACTGGCAGTTGGAGTGGACACCTTTAACAGCACCACTAATTGCTTCCTGCCTCCCTGCTTGCCTTCTACCCTGGGGTTGAACGTGGGTAAACATTAGATTTGTCAGTTCGAAATACGTAGTATCCGCTCTGCCTCTGTATATACAATGTAGTTCACTGTGCGACAAGGCACGTTGGAAGTGGATACACCCAGAATTAATCGGAATGACATTACTTGGATTAGATATTGGCTTTCCACCCGGAAGACTATACTTTGTATTCCGGTCCATCTAGGGTTGGAATTTTACTTAGATTAAGTGGCATCAATAAAGGTATCGGGCCTTAAACCCAAGCCAAAACTAAAACCGATGACAGTTCATGAGTCGTCTGGAAAATCTGAGATTTTTGGTAAGAAAGGTTTATGATTTGTTAATTTCACCGAAGGGGATACTTATTCAAATATACGTAGTAGGGTCATTAAGTTCGTGGACTGGCCGACTAGTGTCACTGTGGTGCAATATAGCTGAGAGTTTGTACTACAGGACGTTGTTGTGACAGTTCTTCACTAGTTTCAGCAAGAGGCAGTTGCGTGTTAACAGTAAAAGCAGAACTACGGTCCGTATTGTGAAGTGTAGATGAATTGGAGAATGTCGTAGTTTAAGGAACAGGCAAATTTCAAGTTGTGGCAAAAATGATGAAGTCAAAATCGTCCGTTTCACCACGACGGGTAAAAGGTCGCGAAAGTGCAGATCAAAAGATTAGCGCCAGTCAACGAACATACTGTCTATAGTACACACGTGTAAACTATGTTGCCTATACTCTAGGCGCCAGTCCACGAACTTATTGTCTGTAGTACACAGGAGTAAACTGTGTTGCCTACACTGTAGGTGCCAGTCAACGAACATATTGTCTGTAGTACACAGGAGTAAACTATGTTGCCTACATTGTAGGTGCCAGTCTACGAACATATTGTCTGTAGTACACAGGTGTAAACTGTGTTGCCTACACTGTAGGCCCTAATCCACGAACGTATTGACCGTAGTTGTATATATAAATGTGTGTGTTTCCCAACGTAGCTCTGGACTGCATGGAGCAATTTCAAGCAAGCTTGGTACACATATGACTTACTGTCGACTGAGCGAGTGGCTGAGCTGTTTGAGTCACGAAACTATCAACTTATATTCGAAAGATAGTGGGTTCGAAACCCACTGTTGGCAGCCCTGAATATGGTTTTCTGTAGTTTCCCACTTTCACTGCAGGCTGTAACTTAATCAAGGCCGTACGACCTATCTCTATCGGCGCGACGTAAAGCAAATTTTTTTTTTTTAAACTTACTATCTGGAAAAAATATTGCTGGGGTAAGACACTACTAGTACCTCTTAGGGCAGGGATTGGGAGGGGGGTGGATGTAAAAATAATCGAAAACAACCAATATTAATGTTCAGTCAATAGGTTTCGGCGTCGTTGAGATGAACAATGACACACCGGAAGCCGTTTAAGTCCAAGTTCAGCTCCCTTCAGCTTTGGGGATGAGAACGGGGTGAAAAAGAATGCCCAGAACCACCAAAAGTATTGACATATGTGTGAATGTTCCAGCATAGCTCTCAACGAAACTTGGTACACATATAATTTACTATTTAGAAAAATATGTGGAGTAACACACCCCCAGCACCCCTACGGTGGGGGAGAGGATGGCATAATCGAAAATGACCAATATTATGTTTATGTGGGTCGGTGAGATGAATATTGACACAAAAGATGTCGCGTCCGTCCAATTCGTCGTAGGGGTGAGAAGGTGTGGAAAAAATGTCCAAAATGACCTAGATTGGTACTGAATCCACAATTTTTGGGGTCAGTAGACGAAACGGTTGGGAGAAGAAGAAATTCATGGCTGAAAGACCTTCGAAGATGGCACTGCTGTACTTCAGAAATGGCATTCCATTCTGCGCTGTCAAGATCAGATCTAGTTACGTGGATCGCCAACCTCCTCTCGGAGACGGCGTCTTAAGAAGAAGAAGAAGAAGAAGACGAAACGGTGACAGTTTCAATGACATCATATCTATAGCACGACGCGTAAATACACACACTTATAACTTATTTTTATTATTTATTTGAAAGGGTTAACTACTTCCCAGACTATATCGGCTGTCACATGGTCAAACATAATAATAACTCTAAAACTAAGAAAAATAGTTCATAAAATACCATTCAACGTCACAACCAATAAATATACAAAAATTTCACTTCATACAGAATTAACTGGTAGTACAAATACAAAACGTAAACATTCAAAAATTCACCCGGGCAACGCCGGGCGCTGCAGCTAGTAATAAGTAATACTAGAAGGTATAAAATTTTGAGTAACATACTTCTTGTAGATTCCTTATTAGGAGTGTGACGTATTAGTTCATTAAACGAAGGTATAATCCCTATCCATTTAATTTGCCGTTCCCATGTTTATTTAATTTAATGTTGGCCTAACAACCACTCACACACAGTCTCCCACACAAATGAGAGAATATTTTAATAGCTAAAACCCACAACAATTGTGGCACTTCTTTGTAATATACAAGCCAGAATGATAATATCCCTTTTCCTTTCTTGACATTGTACAAATGACCAGCCTCCACTCTACCCATTACATTCTCTAACAGAAAAAAGACCCTGTCACAAACATTCGAGAAACCATGCGCTTTAATAAGAATAAAAAATCAAGTATTACATTTTATACACAATAAGAACGGAAAATATTTATATATATGTAGAAGATAAATTTTTTGCATTTATTCTTGTGGTCGTTTCTAATATGGAAAAAACCTCTTCTCTTTTTTTAATTCTCTTCTGGATTTATATGCATACATTCATGCAGATGTATACATCCATGTACGTCTGTTCGTTTTTTGTACACATTTTGTGTATGTTTTTTCTCGCTTGTGCACATCAGGTAATATCTTTTGTAGTACTTCTTTATATGTGTATAAATCCTGCCATATCCAGTATATACTGTGCACACCACATCAGCCTGTCTGTCAGTACACTGTTGGAATGTATGTATTCAATGGAATTTATGTACGATTCACTGTTATCTTGTGATGACTAATCGTAATCCAATATTGAACTTTAAGTTATAACATTTCAATAACATTTCATTCTCTGGTCAAATATTTGAACCTATATTTAGAGAAAATCAGACTTTTTAAGAAAATCTGTATTATCTACTATGATTTCAACACTTTCGCAAATACACACTTGTTCGGAATTGAATGTCCAGTTTTGAAATTTTCGTGACAACTATGTTCTTAAATGGAGAAAAGAAACCCTCACTGAAATTAATCTCCATTTTCGTGATATGCCTCTGCAAACAATGCTGTCAATCCCATTCTTAAAGAAGCATGCACCGGGCGAGTTGGCCGTGCGGTGAGTTTGCATCCTCGAGATAGTGGGTTCGAATCCCACTGTCGGCAGCCCTGAATATGGTTTTCCATGGTTTCCCATTTTCAAACCAGTCAAATGGTGGGGTTGTACCTTAATTAAGTCCACGGCCGCTTCCTTCCCACTCCTAGGCCTTTCCTATCCCATCGTCGCCATAAGACCTATCTGTGTCGGTGCAACGTAAAGCCACTAGCAAAAAAAAGCGTGCCTCCCATGCGAAGATCAAGTCTCCGAAGACACTTTCTGCACCATCCAGAAGAACACTTTTTTTTTCAAAAAGTGATTTCGGTGTCTAAACACGTGGTTGCCTCTTGGTGCTAAGTCAGGATAATATGGAGGATATGGGTATATTTCTCTCAATTTCGGTTTAGATTTTTAACTTGAAATTGTTCACTTTCTGCTAATATAATAATAATAATAATAATAATAATAATAATAATAATAATAATAATAATAATAATAATAATAATAATAATAATAATAATAATAGAAAATGTGCATAAGTTTGAGTCGTTCAAATTACAAAGCTTTGTTCGTCTGAAGAAGTAACCTTTACGTCAACTGAAGGTACCATTAAACGAGTGTACATTAGTCATTGATGGGAAATCTAACAAGGGCGTCGTTATGAATCTAATAGTCAGATTTGAGCGAGATAAAAAGCAGTCCAAAGAGGTTGATACAGAAAAGAAAAGGCAGCTCGGCAAGTATAGTATAAAAACCGTGTTTGGCACCGTCGCTAAAATAGCTCACAGTTTATGTAAAATCAAGGACAAATTGCCCCACTATTACAAAAAATTCCCTGTACATGCGGCTAAGTATGCATTGCCCAAACATGCCGGCCCATTGGTACCCCCTATCAAGGATGATGACCGAAATATTCGTCTCAACCTGCCAGACAAGTCATCAGTTGCTGAGCACGCTCTATCGTCGGGTCATGATGACGTGTTCCAAGATGCTCGAGCTCTTCCCCACACTAAACGCTACAAGTCTAGGATTATATGTAAAGCTTTGGAAATACGTAGAAATCCTAACTATTTCAACAGGAACACCGGCTATCAATTAAGTAATACGCGGTTGCCAGCCATTATGGATTTGCGTAGGTAGTCCCCTTCCCTTTCCCTTCACTATTGTTATTTCTTCTCAGTTTTTTTCCAAATTCATGCATTGCTCACCACCAGATGTTTCATTCGAGGCTTATGTTAGTGTGACACTTTCATACGTATGTCCACCTGTTATGCACCCCCGCCCACTCCTTCTTAGACCGACTCTGGTGGTACCGTAAGCTGCCTCGCTGTACGAGCGTACGGGGAGCCATCTGGTGACAAAAGAAAGTACCACTTCCTGCTACTAACGGCTAAATTCAAATCCTCATTATTGGAGAAGACTTCCTCATGAACAGTCGAGATTTTCTTCTGAAGAAACGTAAAGAAGTTCACCTTGTTTTCTTGAGCAAATCGGTATTTTGTTTCTCTCGCGCAGAACAATAACACATTTATGTGTGAATGTTACCAAAAGGTTTCGAAAAAATCATCTGTGTAACTTAAAAGTTATTTGAATAAATATAATCCACTGTTGGGGGGAGGGGGTTAGCTGCCTGAAAATTAATAAATATTGCAACATTTAAAAAAATTCAATTGAAAATTTATTAAATGTATTTTCTTGTTGTCCTTATGGATTATTCAGTAGACTAAACCTCTGTAGTTTCCCCGGTATTAAGGGAGTTATCCTAAGTCGATTTCCTCTCTCTACCTTGGTATCTATCAACCCACTACACAGTTCGAAAACACAGTCGATATCTCGCCCATTCGTATGTTTGATCAAGCGTATTTTGTAGTGTAAGGTGTCTCGGGATGTAGCGCGTATGCTTTCATTAACAAGGCGTCCTTTTGTGTATAATTGCCTTCATGTTTCTCTCATGTTTTGTTGTCTTTCATACAGCAATGTCATTATTAACTGGTAGATAGCAGGGGTTATTTCATTCTGCGATCCTCTATCATAAAAGATTCCCTCGCTGATTCGTAGCCCAGTATTAAGGAAATAACTTTCAGGAAGTGTGCTTTAATTTTTTTATATTCAATAGGCGATTCGGCAGATTTATTTATTTATTATTTATCGTATGGGAGTGTCCGAGGGCATGTTCGGCTCGTCAGGTACAGGTCCTTCGAATTGACTCCCGTAGGCGACCTGCGCTTCGTGATGAGGATGAAATGATGATGAAGAAGACACACCCAGCCCCCGTGCCAGCGGAATTAACCAATTATGGTTAAAATTCCGTCCTTGCCAGGAATCAAACCCGAGACCCCTGTGACCAGAGGCCAGCACGCTAACCATTTAGCCATGGAGCCGGACATTCGGCACATTATCTCCTGTCACTGAATCAGGTCATGGATGTTGAATGTTCTTAATATCATCCCCTGTGGGCGGGGTACGCAGTTGAGGAATACACCCACTGTATCCCCTGCCTGTCGTAAGAGACAATAAAAGGAGTGAGCAAGAGATGATGGATTTTGAACCATGAGATTACCTGTGATTAGTATCATCACGGGAGGAACACCACTGCTCGACTTTACTTGTTATTGGTACCACTATGCAACGAATGGTCTGTGATTAGTGTCATCGTGGATGGATAACTATGAGTGACTTTACCCGTGATTATTATTACTATATTGGGAACACCATGGGTTTATGTTGCCTGTTATTAGTATCACTATGTGAGGAACACCATGGGTCTGCATTACCAATGGTTACTGCCATCATGTGAGGAACACCATGGGTTTATGTTGCCTGTTATTAGTATCACTATGTGAGGAACACATGGGTTTATGTTGCCTGTTATTAGTATCACTATGTGAGGAACACATGGGTTTATGTTGCCTGTTATTAGTATCACTATGTGAGGAACACATGGGTTTATGTTGCCTGTTATTAGTATCACTATGTGAGGAACACATGGGTTTATGTTGCCTGTTATTAGTATCACTATGTGAGGAACACCATGGGTCTGCATTACCAGTGGTTACTACCATCATGTGAGGAACACCATGGGTCTGCATTACCAGTGGTTACTACCATCATGTGAGGAACACCATGGGTTTATGTTGCCTGTTATTAGTATCACTATGTGAGGAACACCATGGGTCTGCATTACCAGTGGTTACTACCATCATGTGAGGAACACCCTACGTCCGGGCGTTGTCTGCGGTAAGTACCACTATGTGAAGAACACCACGGGTCTGGGCTGCGCCTGTGATTAGTACCGCCATGTAAGGAACACCATGGGTCTGCGTTGCCTACGAGTGGTGCCATTATGTGAGAAACATTATAGGTCTGCGTTACCTTTGGTTAGTTAGTTCCACTATGTGAGGAACGCCATGGTTCTACTTTACCAGTGATTAGTACCATTATGATAGGCCGGTGACCTGGAATTTGGACCCCTCTAGACTACAGGCGTCATCGATTTAGGATTTTGCATTGTCTCCCAGATACAAGCTCACAGCCGCGCACCTCTAACCGCACGGCCAACTCGCCCGGTGAAAAGAAGCCGTCTCTTGTTCAGTTTATACCATTGTTCTACGGCAAGGAGGAACATAGCGGGTTGTAACCACTGACTGCTTTAAGTTCATAATCAATTTTCATCGTCGTCTTTTTCAATTCTAGTCGGAGGATGGGTTTTGGAATTATTTTAATTTTCAATATTGTGAGTTGGATCCGCTGATTATTTTAAATTCATATTCATCCATTCCATGTTTTGAATTCAGGTCGATCGAGCTCGATAGCTGCAGTCGCTTAAATGCGGCCAGTATCCAGTATTCGGGAGATAGTAGGTTCGAACCCCACTGTCGGCAGCCCTGAAAATGGTTTTCCGTGGTTTCCCATTTTCACACCAGGCAAATGCTGGGGCTGTACCTTAATTAAGGCCACGGCCGCTTCCTTCCCACTCCTAGCCCTTCCCTGTCCCATCGTCGCCATAAGACGTATCTATGTCGGTGCGACGTAAAGCAACTAGCAAAAAAAAAACTAGAATTCAGGTCGCTGGATGAATTTTGGAATTTTAATTGTCATTTCATTTCGTCTCATCTCGTACCGCGAGGGGCCGTTGACCTAGAGGTTAGGCCCCTTTAAACAACAAGAATCCTCATCATCATCATCATCGTCGTCACTAATCGTTATCAAATTGATATTTTCATTGGAAGCCATATTTATGACCACTTGACTTTTCCAAAGGGAAATTTGACATTATTTTCATTAATTTCTCAATTCTCATGTCACTGACCATGCTCCTTTCTGGCAATGACCTACTCATCACACACGAGTAAGAATGTATACAAGCAGCCATTGTTCTGTCTGAGAACTACAGGAAACTCTTCCACCCCCTTCACTGTTCCAGTATGTCAACCAGCTCTCTTAGCACTCCGCCCCTCATCTACCACATCTGGTACTGGTCCCACCATCCCTCCCCTGTATGGATATATATTTCAATTACTACCGCATTCTAAATGCGCTTGCTATGACACTCTATGAAGGGCTTAAAGAATGCTAGCGAAGCAAAATTACATTTTCAATTAATTTCCATAGATAAGTGGAGTAGGAAAGATTAGGGGGTTCTGGTAAAGTGAACATGATGTAAAGATTCAATTTGTACCGTTAATAATGTGATCAGGTCCTCTTTTGTATGTATGAGATAGGTTGAGTCACTTTCAACCCGCGTATGGAGTAAGAGGGCGAATCCGCTGCCGGGGATTTAATAGAAGTTCCTCCCTCCTCCCCATTTCCAACTGGTATAATATTTTTATTAATTCCAATGTAATACATCCTGGAAGATACCCCTATCGATTTTTAACCCCCTGTGGGTGGGGGAGGCAGACAAAAAGTACACCCATGGTATCCTCTTTCTTTCGTAAGAGCTGACTAAAAGGGGCGACCAAGGAAAGTTGGATTATCAACCATGAGATTACCTGTGATTCGTGCCGTCAGGTGAGGAACACCATGGGTCTGTGATTAGTATCATTCGGGGAGAAGCACCATGGGTTTACATTGCTTGCGATTAGTTACACTATACAGGAACTCCACAGGTCTGGGCCGGACCTGTGATTAGTACCACTTTGTGAGGAACACCATGAGTCTGTGATTAGTATTATTCGGGGAGAAGCATCATGGGTTTACATTACCTATGATTGGTACACCATATGAGAAACAACATCGGTCTACGTTTCCTGTGGTTAGTACCACTATGTGAGGAACACCACGGGTCAGGGCTGCGGCTGTGATTAATACCACTATGTGAGAAACACCACGGGTCTGGGCTGCGCCTGTGATTAATACCACTATGTGAGGAACACCACGGGTCAGGGCTGCGCCTGTGATTAATACCAGTATGTGAGGAACACCACGGGTCTGGGCTGCGCCTGTGATTAATACCACTATGTGAGGAACACCACGGGTCAGGGCTGCGCCTGTGATTAATACCACTATGTGAGGAACACCACGGGTCTGGGCTGCGCCTGTGATTAATACCACTATGTGAGGAACACCACGGGTCAGGGCTGCGCCTGTGATTAATACCACTATGTGAGGAACACCACGGGTCTGGGCTGCGCCTGTGATTAATACCACTATGTGAGGAACACCACGGGTCAGGGCTGCGCCTGTGATTAATACCACTATGTGAGGAACACCACGGGTCAGGGCTGCGCCTGTGATTAATACCACTATGTGAGGAACACCACGGGTCTGGGCTGCGCCTGTGATTAATACCACTATGTGAGGAACACCACGGGTCTGGGCTGCGCCTGTGATTAATACCACTATGTGAGGAACACCACGGGTCTGGGCTGCGCCTGTGATTAATACCACTATGTGAGGAACACCACGGGTCAGGGCTGCGCCTGTGATTAATACCACTATGTGAGGAACACCACGGGTCAGGGCTGCGCCTGTGATTAATACCACTATGTGAGGAACACCACGGGTCTGGGCTGCGGCTGTGATTAATACCACTATGTGAGAAACACCACGGGTCTGGGCTGCGCCTGTGATTAATACCACTATGTGAGGAACACCACGGCTCTGCGTTACCTGTGATTGGTACCATTATATGAGGGACACCATGGGTTTACATTGCTTGTGATTATTACCACTATGTGAGTAACACCATGGGTCTGCGTTATTTATGAGTAGTACCATCATATGGGGAACGCCGTGGGTCTACGTTACCTGTGATTAGTACCACTATGGGAGTAACACCATGGGTCTGCGTTACCTGTGAATAGTACCATTATTGGAGGAACACCATGGGTATGTGTTACCTGTGAGTAGTACCATTATATGAGGAACACCATGGGCCTGGGTTACTTGTAAGTAGTACCATTATATAAGGAATACCATGGGTCTACGTTACCTATGATTGGTAACACTATGGGAGGAACGCCATCGGTATGCGTTACCTGTGAAGAGTATCATTATATGAGGAACACCATAGGTCTACGTTACCCATGATTAGTACCACTATGGGATGAACACCATGGGTATTCGGTACCTATGAGTAGTATCATTATATGAGGAACACCCGGGGTTTACTTTACCTATGATTAGTACCACTATATGAGGAACACCATGAGTCTACGTTACCTTTGATTAATACCACTATGGGAGGAACACTATGGAAACTGCGTTACCTGTGAGTATGAGGAACAGTATGGGTCTATGTTACCCGTGATTAGTACCACTTTGGGAGGAACACCATGTGTATGTGTTACTTGTGAGGAGTGCCATTATATAATGGATACCATGGGTCTACGTTACCTATGATTAGTACCATTATGGGATGAACACCATGGGTATTTGTAACCTGTGAGTAGTACGATCATATGAGGAACACCTTGGGTTTACATTACCTGTACAACTAGTGTGATATGAAAGGTGGCATTTCAAAGACTAAAGTGACTTCGGTTGGGAAGAAACCTTTGAGTACTTAATGTCCGGTAGGAAATACGAAACAGGAACAGGTGGATCATTTCCTGTATTTAGGATATGTATTCTTCCAGCATAAGGAGCCTGCGTCGCTCAGGCGAGCCGGCCTGTCACCGCTGAGTTCCGTGGTTCACGTCCCAGTCACTCCATGCGAGCGTTGTGCTGGACAAAGCGAAGGCGGGACAGGGTTTTCTCCGAATACTCCGGTTTTCCTAGTCAGCTTTCATTCCAGTGACACATTTCAATATCATTTCATTTCATCTGTCAGTCATAAATATTTTCCTCAGAGGACTGCGACAGGCTTCGGCAGCCGGTACAGTTCCTATCCCCGCCGCTAGATGGGGTATTCATTGATTCCATTCCAGACCCGGTAGAATAACTGGAAATAGGCTGTGAAGTTTCATTTTCATTCTCCCCGGATGGAAGTCTAGTAAGTGAAATCGAATCACAGTGTAACAAAGCTAATATAGTGAGCTCACAGTTGCGATCAATGGTATTCTCTAAGATAGAAGTGAATTCTGAGACAAAATGACTTTTACATGTCTGTGGAATTGTAAGTTTTAATTTACTTAACCATCTTTCAGAATACTAATGGATTTTGGTCGCAATTTGAAACCACTGATGGAACACGGTTATGTTCTTGCAAAAAAAAAAAAGGAGAGCTAGCGTACTTTATACATTTTCTAACAAATCCTCTGCTGGTAACAAATAACTTCCATAAACCCATGTCCATCCCCATCATTTGTCATTTTATAGCCATCAGCCCATAAATACAATTACACCCATACGCACACTCGCTGACTACCGGGAAGAATTAATTGCTGATATGGCAACCTCGCGTTGCAGACTCTGATACTGTCACAACTGAGCTATAAATGTAGCCGAGCGGTGAGTTTATCACCCACCTCCCGCTGCGGAACAAAATATGTGAGAATTATACTTTAATTGTTATCCTTTTTATCACCCTGCGTAATGTTTGTTAAAATACGCGTACGATAAGTCCCACCGTTCTATAGAGGAATTATGGACAGATATTCTTGAAAACTGTTTATTTTATACGCATAAAAATTCATAATGTTCAGAACTTTGCTTTATTTCTCTGATTGAATATCCGCTCGTGAACGTATTCAAGTATTTAAAATGCCACTATATTTCCGCAAATGACTGCTGTATGTTTATACAGCGAAAAGATTAATTCGTATGGAGGAAGGGATCAAATATTTTCCGGGTATTTAAACCAGACGTCGTATTGACACGGTAGCATGTACAAGTCGTGAATACTGTTTCTAAATATAAGCTCTACCAAGTCGCTTTTATATATAAATTCACGTGAAGATTATTTTTATGACACAACTCTTTATAAATGATATAAAACACAAGAGGACGGGTTTACAAAATACATTTCAAAATTACGTATTTACGACTAAATTGGAAACACGAAATACTGTACATGTGGGGTTTTATATGTAGTATAACATGCTGGTTTTAACGTTGTTTTCGGCATTTGTCATTACTGTAAAAAGTTCTACCCCAGGGATACAAATTATACCCTCTTCAATTCACTATTTTCATATTCTTGTAATAATAAATTTGTAAGACACATGAATAGAATGTTCGGTAATGGCGCTTGACTTCAGTGCGGTGATGGTGGTGGTGATTATTGTTTTAAGAGGAGGTACAACTAGGAAGCCATCCGCTATATAACACTAATCAGAGAGGAAAAATTGGGTGGTATCCGATATATCGAAAAATGAAGATATCCGCCAAACAAAGACACGTGGCACATAGAGTGTGAAGAAGAAATAACTTACTAGCTCTCGATGCGATGTATATCTGTTACAAAAATGTGACGATTACAATTTTATTTCAAGAAATAAATTACGAGTATAAAATCACATTTTGTAAAAAGTAAGAATTACAACTAATTCAATTACTTTTACTTAATTACTCCCCAATTCTGGTTAGTTGTAATGTATCCCTTTGATGTCAGCTGTTGGCGCTAGAGGACTAATTATACCATACATTCTGCCATCCTGCCTCAGTGGATAGACTAGTCTCACATTTACTCAGAAATGTATTACCAGAACAACAGTTCGATATTACACTGGGTATTCGAAGAAGAATGTGGATGCAACGTCATGAGACACCATCACACGTCACCAGTACTGACAGGGATCATCTGGCGCCCACGTTAGGGAACCAGTGGATAGGCAGCGTGAGATCCGTCACCTGGCCGCCAAGATCGCCTGATCTCTTCCTGTTGAGACATTTCACACAGCTCATATATGACACATCCGTTGAATCAGAATATAACCTCATCGAAAGAATTGCGGCATTCGATGAAACCCATCGTGACAAGCCGGTAGATTTTTAGTCTGTATAGAAATAAATGCTTCCGTGCTATATATTCTCGCATTGCTGCTGATAGTCCAGCCTTCGAACAATTTCTGGTAAACTAAAAAATAAATGAATTGCATAAATCCTGTATTTTTCGAGGCCGGGAGAGATCCATCATCTGGCCACCAAGATCTCCTGATCTCTTCCTGTGGAGACACTTACGACTGCTTGTATATAATTTTATCGAAATAATTGCTTTAGTCGCTGAAACAATACATGACACGCCGGAAGTTTTAAGCATGTATAGAAATCAAAGCTTGGACGTTATAAATCCATGAATTGCTGCTGATAGTCTTACTTTCGAGCAATTTCTAGTAAACTAAGGAATAAACTAATTGAATAACTCGTGTGTTTTTATATCACCTCCAACAACAATTTCGCAAACATTCTGTAACAGAAACAACTAACTTCAGCGAACATACATTCATATTTCTTTTTTTCCTTGGTGTTCTCTACCTCCTGAATGAATTTGTACGAATAGTTTTCTATCATCTCTTGCACAATAAGTACGATTTATAGGATTTATAGTCCTTGACAAGAATTTCAAATGATTTCAAAAGAAAGTTCTGGATGTATTCTGTTTTGCAGTACACACAGTATATTGTATACTGGGCTGAACTTGATTCCCTCTCAGCAGGTCCCATATGTGCCAGCGACCAGTAATAGCCCTCTCTCCTCACAGGCCTGTTCGTAGGTGGTGGGGGTGGGGGTGGGGGTGCAGGGTGGAACTGCGAGATGCGTTAAGACTGCGTGAGTGCGAGCGAATCGATACCACGGGGCACTACCACCACGCTCACCGCATAGCAAACACAGCAATACTGTGGTACATACAACCAGGCTTCAGATAACCACACATTCTTACTTACGTTGAATGTTTGCCAAATTAAACCATCCACTAGCAACTATTAAACTGTCGCAGTACAAAATATACAATAATGTATCGAAAAAAAAATCCGGTGGAGCTACAGAAGGGGGGCTGTTTCGCTGTGTTTTTTTTTTTTTTGTCTGACTTAGGAAAAAATGAAAGACAGGTCGGTCAGTCAATGCAACATAATTTAATTGACTAGTTTTCGATGATGTAACAACAGCAAATACAATAATAAGAGCACAATAAGCAAATCCATGGGAAGAAAATATTACGAGAAATGTTACTAGTTTAACATTCTATAGCCAGCATCGTCAAATACAATTTCGCTCACAAGTATTTCCAGTGCTTACCACTACGGCTTACAATACTATATGTTGATCTTACTACTAGCTTAAAATTACAATTAGTGATAATAAAGTAAAGTTTAAACATAATTATCCAACAACAATTAAAACAAGAGTACAACAAGCAATTCCTCGGAAAGAAAGTCTTACAGGAAATTCTACTAGTTTAATACTCTTAATCAAGCATCATCATATACAAATTCATGATGGCATCGTAATGGGCAATTGTCAAATAAATCTATATATATATATATATATATAGGAGAATAATGGACTCTTTTTTGGAGGGTAAGAGAAGTAGAGGGAGACCAAGACGACGATGGTTAGACTCGGTTTCTTACGATTTAAAGATAAGAGGTATAGAACTAAATGAGGCCGCAGCACTAGTTGCAAATAGATGATTGTGGCGACGTTTAGTAAATTCACAGAGGCTTGCAGACTGAACTCTGAAAGGCATTTCGGTCGATAATGATAATGTATGTATATATAAAGTCCCCATTTCTGTCTGGCTTTCACAGCACAATTGAGAAAGCGAGAAGGTTTCAGCAGTTCAAATTGCCACCAGATAGAGTTTATTACCAGTCTGTACGAAATTCAGAATGCAGTGATAAGAAGTCTATGTAAAAGAAGCAGCAGTCTAGAAAGGAGTGAGGCAAGACGGTAGTTTGTCCCCTCTCCTCTTCATTGCTTATATAGAACAGGCGGTAAAAAAGAAATCACAGAGAAATTTGGAAAGGGAATCACAATCCAAGGAGAGGAAATAAAAATCCTAAGATTTCTTGATGATATTTTTACTGAGACTGCAGAAGATCAGGCAAAATTGCTGAATGATATGGACAGAGTCTTGAGGAAGGAGTAGAAGATGAAAATAAATAAGTGCAATACAAAATTAATGGAGTGGAATCGAAAGAAGTCAGATAATGCAGGAAATATAGGATTAGGAAATTAAGTCTTAACGGAAGTTGACGAATATTGTTACTTGGGTGGTAAAATAACTAGCGATGGCAGAAGTAAGAATGACCAAAATGCTAAGTGGCACAAGTTACGAATATCAGAAAATAATTTCAAAATTTTAATTTTTTTTAAATCCACAGTTCTAGCTCTTTAGGCAAGCATCTCAATGTTGAAAATATCTTAGGGATCTGAGGTAGGAATTTTAGGTAAATGAAATATAATAAAGTATGAGAATATATTCATTTTTTATCCCTAAAAATTACCATCCTTTTCTTAGTCATCGTTATCCGGTCGATTAGATTAGCAGCTTGCCTTTTTCTACCACTACGAGTGCTAATGTTAGTCAATGCACAGTTTCACTTAATCCCTTAATATTCGGTGTGGGCATTTTTCAAAAAATCTAAAAAACACCCGTGGTTATTGAACCAAGGAATACATTACAGAAATAATGATCTAAATGAGTTAATTTGGATAGGATCTGTATAAAAAGGAAAACGAGTAAAGAAACAATAGATTTTAGGACTATTTTTTCAGGTACTGCATTTAGGCCGGATGTGATTTTGGATGGTTTCTTTTTAGTTTGATGGAGCTATACAAGACTCAAAATTTGAAACCTTCCCGGCCCTTTTAGCCATTCGGCACAATTGAGGAAATTCCTTAATTTTAATTTTTCATAGTATGGGGGAACCCTACTTTGTTTACTAAGAAATATTTTCAACATTAAAAGACCGACTCGTTGGCTGAATGGTCAGCGTACTGGCCTTCGGTTCAGTGGGTCCCGGGTTCGATTCCCGGCCGGGTCGGGGATTTTAACCTTCATTGGTTAATTCCAATGGCCTGGGGGCTGGGTGTTTGTGCTGTCCCCAACATCCCTGCAAGTCACACACCACGCAAAACACTGTCCTCCACCACAATAACACGCAGTTACCTACACATGGTAGATGCCATCCACCCTCATCGGAGGGTCTGCCCTACAAGGGCTGTACTCGGCTAGAAATAGCCACACGAAATTTAACATTAAAAAAAGGAAATAAATGTTCTCACTTCGAACACTGATATAGGAATTAGAAAGCTTTACTTTCGTTTGGAGCGTGGCATTGTATGGAAGTCTAACATGGATAATAACAAGTACAGGAAGATACAGAATGGAAGCTTTTGAAATGTGGTTTTACAGAAGAATGGTGATGTGTTATAGATGAATCGAATCACGAATGAAGAGGTGTTCAATCGACTTGGTCAGAGAACGATTTTGCCAAACTTTGGCCAGAAGAAGAGATGACATGAAATGGGGTATGGCTTTTAGTGCCGGGAGTGTCCGAAGACATGTTCGGCTCGCCAGGTGCAGGTCTTTCGATTTGACGTCCGTAGGCGACCTGCGCGTCGTGATGAGGATGAAATGATGATGACGACAACACATATACCCAGTCCCCGTGCTAGAGAAAGTAACCAATGATTGTTAAAATTCCCAACCCTTCCGAGAATCAAACCCGGGACCCCTGTGGCCAAAGGCCAGCACGCTAACCATTTAACCATGTAGAGAAGAAGAGATAGAATGATAGGACAGGTCTTAAAACAGTCAGGACTTGTACGGTTGGTTTTTGAAAGAAGTGTAGGTGGTAAGAACGGCAGAGGAGTACGCCAAGTTATGAAAATGACAGATTGGAGTAGATTTAGAATGAAGTAGAAAAGGTTAGCACAGTTAGGGTGGCATGGAAAGCTGCACCAAAGCAGTCCATGGACTGATGACCCTGACGACAACAACAACCTCTCCAATACAATAAAAATACAGTGCACCTCTCACGGCCACTATTTTGAAGAAGATGACTCGTTTATTTAGTCTGGCCACCTCTGAAATTCAGAGTATTGATTGCTAGAAAGGAACGGTTGCCCATTCCATATCTCTCCAGCTATTTGTCGTGCACAAATCTCGGTTAGGGGATCCAGTCTACTGGAGACAGGAGAAGATTCGCCCCCTCCCCCCCCTACTCCATCACCACCACAACAATGGTGAGGGGCGTGGTCCGACAATCAGCCGTAATGAACGTCTTCTTCACTTCAATCTCCCCCCCCGTACTGTCCACACTCTTCTCCTCATTTGTTTCAAGCAGCTTCGTTAGACGAGAACGAATGTTGTGCTGTTCTGTTCTCTGTTGTGCTCATCGCCGGCCCATTGCAGCTGTTCATTGTCCACACTCTTCGAGGGAGACGGAATGGAATGCTCATCCGGAGTAGGTAGGGGTGTGAACGTGAAGGGAGTGCCAAATTGTTTATTTATTTATTTGTTCTCCGGTTTTTTATTTATTTAATTACTTAATTTATTTATTTATTCTTTATCTTATTTATTTATTTATTTATTTATTTATTTATTTATTTATTTATTTATTTATTTATTTATTTATCTTTGCTTCACTTGCCTAAGATTAATAATTGTGAATTGATATTTTAGTCCGCTTCTGTGGTGTAGCGGTTAGTGTAATTAGCTGCCACCCCCGGAGGCTCTGCCACGAAATTTGAATTTTTCTTTCCATTATCAGCTATATTCTATTCCTTTATCCAGTCAGGTTAGAGTAGATGAAAGACATAGAAGTTACGTAGAAATAAAAGGACCGGGCAAGTTTGCCGTGCTGTTAGAGGCACGCAGCTGTGAACTTGCATTCGGGAGATGGTGGGTTGGAGCCCCATCGGCAGCCCTGAAGATGGGTTTCCGTGGTTTCACATTTTCACACCAGGAAAATGTTTGGCCTGTACCTTCATTAAGGCCACGACCACTTCCTTTCCACTCCTAGTCCTTTCCTATCACCTTGTCGCCGTAAGACCTATCTGTGGCGGTGCGACGTAAAGTAAATTGTAGGAAACAAAACAGAAATATAAGGTTTAGCACAGGATAGGGTGGCAAAGAGGGCTGCATCAAAACAATCTATGTACTGATGACCCAATATTATTATTGCCAACTCTTAAGTAAGTAAATAATAATAATAATATTTTTCTTTGGATCATCGGTACGAAGGCTCGATGGTGCGCTATCCTATGCTAAACTTTTGATTTCTACTTAACTACTACATCATAAAACTGCTGTAATCTGTTTGTCGTATTCATACTTTGCTCTACCCCTACCGTTCTTACCGCCTACATTCCCCTCAGAAGCTAACTGAACAAGTTCTGGGTGTCTTTAGGATGTGTCCTATCATTCTATCTCTTCTTCTGGTGAAATTTTTCCTAATCTTTCTTCTCGCGTCAATTCGATTGCATTAACACTATGTGGGGTAGGTCGTTGAACCCACAACTTTATATATTACTGATATTTCCCTTTAAAATATTCACAGATTTATGTCCTTTCCATTAATTTCCCCTTAACTAGTGTATAAGACCATAGTGTTATAATTATGTGTGTTATATTGTGTACTTGTTTTTTTAAATGTTAGTATGGGTTCAATGAACCCTCCTCTTCGGAGCCCTTGGCATATTTGTATAGTGTTCTTTATTAACTTTCTCGCGTTTGCATCAGTCAAGCGAGAATGTTATTTGGTCTACAATGGCACTTGTCAATAATTACATTCCTTTGTACGCATATACATTGTATATTTTAATCCTACAGTCAGTAATGTTCTAATGTATTTGTGCTCGAAAAATCGGTTCCATGAAATTGACTAAAACGCTACGTGAATCATCAGTTGAACGGGTTTTAATTAAATAAATTATTGAACGAAGAATCATCTTCAGAGATTTAATTAATTAATAGAAGTGAAGATGGGGGGCTGTGGAGAATGGTTCAGATATGATTGCATTACTCTCATGTGAGAGTTTTCAATAATTCAAAATAGTTTAACTTATTGCATAATAGGGACATTTTCTAGTGATTTTTTAAATGGATAAGATTTTAATTTTCATTCCTTAAAATTATTTTATGTAGTGTGTTCAACGAATCCTCCCTCTTCGGAGTTCATTATTACAAAAATAAGCTTCACAATTCTAGCGTTAATGCAATAAAAGGTCGTATTTACAGAACCCAAAGTGACAGATTTGATCGAACCATGCGTTCATGTTTCTTACAATCCCTCTCAGTTGTTCTCCGCACGTCGACTAGAGTGAAATGTCATTAAAAGCTTTGAGGTCACTTATAGCTGGGTGCACTGAAGTGAATGGAGACTCGGTTCCGGCTCGTTAGCTTCGACCTCTCTACTTACTGAGCTTGATTAATGACATCTTCCAAGTGCGTTCGGTTAGAAATTGTTCTTGCTTGCCTCTCTCCCTCCCTCTTCACAGAAAAAATAACCAGTGAGATAAACCCTTGCGACTGGTATTGCGAAATAGTCATTTCTGTATTCATAGATTTGAAATTATTCGCCTTTTAATATGTTTAAGAACCCTGCTTTTCGGTGAAGAAGATTGTCTAAATTTTGTCTTCATACTTTTCGACAATTAATGTCTTTCCCGTCTTACAAGGAATCGCTGATCTTGCGTAAATTTTGCACACACGCTAAATAAGCCAAGAATAACACAATGGGCAAACTATTATTTCGTAAATCAACTCGTGCGGCTTACAAATAGCGATAAAGATCGTATGTTTGAATTAGCGCGTTCGCCTATGGAGGCCCCTACTCTATAGCCTACCCGCAACTCGCACTCTCCATCAGCTGATTTGAGACTACGCTGACATACGCTTATCGTCGTTGTATGGGACAAGTGGTTGTTTGCATCATGGTAATCAACATAGACAACTTTATTTTTGTGTTGGTAGAAAAATATGGAACATGTGATATTAACGCCTTATCCTCGCTTAGTTAGGTGTGGTTGACGCAAAACTGCTTTGCGTTTTTCAACATCTCTACCGCAAGCATCAATCACTGTTTGCAGAAACTGTAAGGAGTAACTTGCTTTCGTGTGAATCGTCCGTTGATATACTAATTAACCTTTATTTTCACTATATCAATCTTATTCTATTGTACAATTTACTGTACAATTTAAAATTTATTTGCAGAACATAACAGGCTTCCGCCCAATTCCATTCCAAACCAAATAATAAATAAAAATAAAATAAAATAAAATTCTAAATCTACTATGTGGGCGCTCACATGGACGGGAAACCGAGCCACATGTATGTGCCACCCCTATACTATGTGGTCTTATTCTATTGCCTGTATTGATCTACAATCAGTCCATGAATTAAATGATCTTAATTTTCACGACGTGTTACGCGATTATTAAAGCAATAGAAAAGAACAGATTAGTGACGCGGTCCCTCGAGAACTGAACCCAGTACGCGCCGCAGTCCTGCGAAGCCAAGAGTGCCAATTCAAGCGTGCGATCTTTAACGCTTTCTGTAGATCACATGAATTACAGTATTTCCGAAATAAATGTCTTGGCCCTTGTGTTATTCTTGACTCTTTTAACGTTTGTACAAAGAGTACGTAAGATCTGTGATTACCCTCTGCCGGCCCCGCTGTGTAACTTGCCTGCCTCTTACCCGGACGCCCCGGTTTCGATTCCCGGCCAAATCAGGGACTTTCACCTAAATCTGAGGGCTCGTCCGAGGTCCACTCAGCCTACGTGATTACTATAGCTCGGATTTTTAGGTGGTAATAGGTTAGAATGCAAAGTAATTTGGTTTGTAGGAAGTGTCATGCAACCCGTTGTACCATAATGTAGGAAGAGTAGAATAAATTCAAGGAGTTCTAAAGGCTGTACCCCTAATATCTATGCAAACCTCATAGCATAACCGTTGTACAGTGTAGGATATACTTGTTACTGGCTTAAGTAAGTTTGCATTCTAACCTATCAGCACCTAATAATCCGGACTCTAGTGATTACAATTGAGGAGTTATCTGACGGTGAGATAGCTGCCCCAGGTCCTGAAAGCCAAGAGTAACGGCCGTGAGGATTCGTCGTGCTGACCACACAACACCTCGTAATCTGCAGGCCTTCGGGCTGAGCACCGGTCGCATGGTAGGCCAAGGCCCTTCGGGGCTATTACGCCATGTGGTTTGTTATGGTTCTGTGATTCCCCTTCCCTTGTTGGACATGTGACATCAACCGAACGGGGCATCGAAATCACTGTTTCCAGCATTTCCTGTCCATTGACAAGGGTCAGTTCTGGGCCAGTTTTATTTTGCAACGACATAGACAGGTCTTGTGGTGACGATGGGATAGGAAAGGGCTAGGAGTGGGAAGGAAGCGACCGTGGCTTATATTAAGGTACAGGCCCACCATTCACCGGAGCTGCCGACAGTGGTGATCGAACACATTATCTCCCAAACGCAAGCTGATAGTTACGTTATCCAAACCGCGTAGCCACTTACTCGCTTCTAACCTATAATTCCTCTCCTTATAAACTAATATTTGCCCCAATTTGTCCTCCAATTCCAATTATTTCTTCATGTCGTGATGTCCCCTCCATTTAAATTCTACGTTCATGCTTTCTCGTTCACTACCGCCATCTCTCCACTGACAGCTCGCAACATACCGCCTAGTCGAGGAACTCGTCTCTTTACTCCGAAGTCTTCCCAAGTACAACAACAACTATACTGTACATTAACTTACGGACGAAATCTACTCTGCAAACAGACCAATCTGACACAGGTTTGCGTTTGAGAAAATAACAGCAGTTTTGATTGGTGAGTCTGGGTGGTGGGAGGTGAGCTTCTGTGCTCTGATTGGTTATCTGGTGATCACACCGGGGCCAGCTTCGCCCTCATTTTGGAGAGAGCGAGAAAAATTTTCGTCGGCTTTCGCTTCTCACCTGTCCAGCGAGTCAGACGTACTTCGGCGATCATTCCGCCCAGGATGGCCCGCCTTGGGGAAAGCGCTGTTGGTTTCTTTTCCGCCTTAATTTAAATTCAATTTATTTTCACATAGGGGTTTACCCCTACACGCCCAGACTCTCCACACAACTATTAAGATGACATAGCCTTTCAGCTGGGCCTGCCCGTTTGATTTTGGAGGCATTCCCCTTTCTTCAAATTTGTAAACTGTGTAATTAAATTATTAATTCTATTTCCCTCCGGAGTGGCCTCCAGTAACTTCACGTCTCTTGTTACACGCTATTGGTTCCTCTGCCCCGCACCAGAAGTGATTTTGGTGTGGCAGTAAGTTGAACTGTCCTCTGCATCAAGTTTAAGTATTTCTGATTTCCCCCTTGTTTCCATTATATGGCGTGATTGTCTGAAAGCGCCCTTAACTTTCTCTTAATCTGTATTTCTTAGATCATTGGTTCTATATTACTTTCAATCGTTGTATTTTGGAAGTTTCTTTGCCTTAGCCTCTTGATTTAAGGGAATAGCCCTTAGTGCATTGCTTCTGATTTGTTGTTTTTCAGATATTGTAATTTGTTTTGGTACTGATGAAATTTATTCGAATTTTACTTGGTAACTTGTATGTTGGGAAAACAATATCATAGATAAAGGGATCACCGTTGGTTTCTCTTCAAATCCGCAACCTACGTATCCCCACCGCACTGGTAAGGTTCACGCACCCGTTCCACAGCCGTCATTATAGTCGTCACGTTGTCAAACCTGATGTTCATTTGCTTATTTCTCGACGTAGTTTGAGCTGGTGTTTTGTTTTGTCTGACAGCTGTCCAAAGTACGTGTGATTTAAGCATTATTATTATTATTATTATTATTATTATTATTATTATTATTATTATTATTATTATTATTATTATTATTATTATTATTATTATTATTTCCTTACTATGTGTGTGTGACCGAGCTCGATAGTTGCAGTCGCTTAAGTGCGACCAGTATCCAGTATTCGGGAGGTAGTAGGTTCGAACCCCACTGTCGGCAGCCCTGAAGATGGTTTCCCCGTGGTTTCCCATTTTCACACCAGGCAAATGCTGTGGCTGTAGCTTAATTAAGGCCACGGCCGCTTCCTTCCCAGTCCTAGCCCTTTCCTGTCCCATCGTCGCCATAAGACATATCTGTGTCGGTGCGACGTAAAGCCAATAGAAAAAAATTACTATGTGTCATGTAGCTAGTTAGCGGTTACACAATGAACTGGAACCCAGTTACACAATCAACTGATACACAGGGATACAAGAAAGGATGCCATCATCCATAATGTTTCGATGTTTAAAACTGCGTTTCGTCTGGCTAAAGTCATCTGTGTTTAGTCTGGCATGACCCTGGGGCTATCGATATTGGATCGTCCGATCGATTGGCCAGAATCGCTTTTGTATGTTTGTAAGTTTCGATCTGATGTCATCCTATCTCATGCCAAAACCAATCCCTTCTAATTCAATACGCTTGCCTCCATCCAATCTGTACCACCCAAACCTGCTCAATTTCCCTCTTCCCGCGAACACCCCACCCCCTTCAACCCCCCTACTTTCACCATCGACGCGCGTAACTCCCTCTAATTCGATTTCTCGTTCGCGAGATTGTGAGTGCGGTATGCGCTTCACAATCCTGCCCCTTCGACATGATTTCATCGTACAGGTATCGTACCTGTTCAATACGGTCACTTGGACTGTCTCACTTGATATACGCATGCATAGAATACCCATGTGAAATGCCCTTCTGCGAGGAATCTTCATGCATATTGGAAGTAATATGATTTATTTACAAAGCGTGTGCTTAAGGACTGGTGCTAAAAGGACAATACCCTTGAGATTTGTCAACTTCTGTGAAACATATTGCCTGCGACACGGTTAGATTAATAATAATAATAATAATAATAATAATAATAATAATAATAATAATAATAATAATAATAATAATAATAACTAGAGAACTTGTGCTGCTTCGCAGAATTCGTGATGAATAGGTCAGATAACTCATCTTGATACGCCTTTCGTAGTCATATTGTTTGTGTTACGGGGTTACCCGTGGAGCAGAAAGAGGTTAAAGAAGGTGCCGGAGTGAATGGGTCTATATACAATATCAAAATTACTTTAAAACTTGAACTGAAGTTTATATTTCTTCAAAAAAACAACAACTTAACAAATTTTCACTTAGTGGGCATAACAACATGTCTGATACAAAAGCAATCTTGAAACCAGACTAGAAAAATCCAAGATTAGTGAATTGTACAGATTCTAGACTTCAAGCCCCTAGTTTAACGATTCCAGAGATACCGGATCGAGTTTACAACTTTAATTCAAAACAAGGATTCATTGAGTCAAGGGCAGAAATCCCCTAATTCAAGAGCACTCGCTCCCAAAATACAATATCCAGCCTTCCAGAGGCACTCGTTACTCTTACAAAACTTTGAAAAAGAGCTAACATGCTTTCAGTTCCTTACGGCCCACTCAAGGCAAGATTACATCAAAACTTACAATATCTGGCCTCTCAAGCCACAATTTACAATTTAAATTGGTTTTTACACAGGGGTATCTAGTACCCAACCTACAGGACCTTTGCGAAAATGAACAGGTTAAATAAACGGCCCGAACTCAAACTGAATGGAGGCGTTCACAGCGCTTCAAATAATGAAAAATTTTAAAACCTACAGGGCTCTCGGCCGATGAAACAGGGGCTGATCACAAGCTACTTGAGGTGGCGCGCATGGAAATAACTGTAATACATTAGAGAAAAAATAGGTTGCAAAATCGCAGACACCTCAAACCAAGATGAAGGGGAGCTGGCCTTTTCAATGATTCTATGAACATTTAATAAGAAGCGCGTTATGGCATGCCGCAGTTAGTACTCAGAATTCATCCATTCTGACGTCATCATGCCACCTGTTTGGTAAAAAAAATATACATATATTAGCTTTCTTATCCTGCAGTTCTTGATGTAAATCTTGGTATTGTGTCGTAGAGAGCAATCGCATTTTTAATCCAAGTTCTACTATTTGACACCAATTGTCTTGTGAATTCATAGGTTAGTCTCGAAGGAGCGACTTTTTTCCAAGCAGAGAACTCTTTTAGGATGCATGCCTTCACACTTTCTAGTACACCTACGTTATCCTTCGATAGGTTTCCCAGATAATACCTACGACGTATGTCATGATGGGGTCTTTTCCCTCTTAGCAGCATGTAAGTTATTAGGACCGCTCTGCCATCTGTTGAATGTATTTGGAAGCTAGGAAAGGTCAGAGAATCAAAAAGCATCTAGCAGGTAATAGTATTCTTCCGTGATCAGAGGAAGTGTGTACTCTCTGGCTTGACAGGTAATAATCAAACATGGCTGCATGCAATGATATTACTAAGGATGAACATCACATATATCAGAATATTAATGAAAGTGTTAGTCGCTTAGCAACCTGCTAAGTATAGAATGTATTGCGAGTTAGGGTAATCCTTCGCCTTTAATTATTGGAGTGATTATTTAATTATTTGATTTTTATGATTACTCAAAGCTGACTGAACGTAAAGACCTCAATTTCGGAGAGAATAACACAAGAATCAAGCAAATCGGTCCAGCAGAAGGATGGACGACTGGACAAAGCTTTTAATTTTAATATAGAGATGATAATAATAATGAAAATAATAATAGAGAAGCAGTTTAGGAAACTTCTTCAGGTAAATAATTTCAGATACTCAGGAGAAAGCATCCAGCCAACCGAATTAAATCGTGAAGCAACCAGAGAGAGGATTTCTAAATTACAAAAAGCTATAGAATCGCATGTAAAAGGTACAACGAAAAATTAGTATCACGGAACGTTAAATTAAAATACTATAACACTATAACTAAGCCTAAAGCATTATATACATCAGAAAACTTGAGCATTGAAGGCAGATCACTAACTAAAATATTAGAAAAACAGGAAAGGAAAGTTCTTAAGAAAATCTTTGGTCCAGTATGCATAGAAGGAATGTGGATGAAAAAGGAGGTCTCCTGAAAAATACCATACTTCTAAAGAATATCAGACAAACTTAGAAAAAGTTGACAGAAATTTTATGGCTATAATCAAAGAATCGAAGTATGAGTAATAATTTGAAGAGCACTGAGAATGTTATTTATATCACTGTGCCATACACTCTAAATCATCCTCCCAACGATCTCATGAGTAAAGTAGCCACGTTTAAAATTCGCCATGTTCATCCCTGGGAGGAGCTCGTAATTCCCTGACTTATTCATGCAGCTCCAGAAAGCCGAGTGGAGATCATTATGTAAACCGCTCTCAGAAATTGTTACGGCCAGGGCTCATCATTATCGTCAGACAAATGTGAAGTCAAGTGTATTACGGAAGTGGAGGTAGTTTTTATGAGAAGATCCAGATAAAGGCTCTCACAAGCCGTAATGCCTTATGATTACATGCAAATATGGCTGGCGAGCTCCAGAGGAGAGGAACCTAGCCTATCAGTTCGTCAGCCGTGTTCAC
The DNA here is from genome assembly GCF_040414725.1 of Anabrus simplex. NCBI lineage: Eukaryota > Metazoa > Arthropoda > Insecta > Orthoptera > Tettigoniidae > Anabrus > Anabrus simplex. The sequence continues at coordinate 20,770,497 of NC_090276.1, forward strand.
TTTCATCTGAAACATAAAGAACTGTTCTCAATTACTTAGGTGTAATTATCATGCTAGAGACCGAATATTTGGGATAAACAGGTTAGAATGCAGACTACCTGTTGGGGGGACAAATCCGTTCGTATCGTCATTCAGACCACCTGAATGTTATGCATAGCCGCATAACAGTGTCAGCGGACAAGTTGCCGGCTAAACTCCTAGCCATTCTAGTGTAAGGACAACTCTTTAATCAGTGTTGTAGAGTGGGTTGTGGCCTCCCCAGGCTGAATATTCCTGCTGTATGGAGTAAAACGCGAAGGGACTTAGGTCCCCAACAGGTACATTTGCCTGGTAGGAAGTGTCGCCTTGTCCACTCTCCCATAATGATATTAGAGTAACATAACGGCTAGGTATTCTATTAAGCTAGGCCCCTAATGTTTATGCGAATCTCATAGCAGGACCGGTGTGCAGGTAGAGTAGTTACTCCCTTCAGTAAGTTTGCATTCTAACATATAAATGTCATAGCTCGTTGTTCACTTGAGTTGGTAAGCATTAACTATGGTTTCTGTCTATCTGAAAAAAATAGTTTGATAAAGTTAATTGGTCCAAGCACTCTGTATTGTTCCTTCCATTCTTCTTCGTCCTTTACGGTAACACCAACCTCATGATTATCTTCATTGTCGTGGTGGTGGTGATGATTATTCATTAAGAATAAGGTACAACTGGGCAATCATCCTCTATTAATATTAATCAGAGGGAAATAGGGTAGAGTTCCACTTCTTCATAGAATGAAGGTATCGGCCAAAGAAATAGAACGGCCTCGAGGAGCCTAAGAATTAAAGACTCCCGAAGTCTCGCAAATTTAATACCGTCGGGGTCAAAAATAGCAATAATTGCCGTCAAACAAGAAAGATGAAGGCGAGAAGACTGACGCTGGTGAAAGGAACGTAAGACTCAGCTAAAGGCCCCGTTGACACAAACAGGGATCTCCCGATGAGAGGCCCTCAGGGTTCCACTTTTAGACTACTCTTACAACAGGCAGGGAATACCGTGGTTGTATTCTGCCACTCTCATCCAGAGGGTCGTATTACATGATCACAATCTGCACAATAATAATAATAATAATAATAATGTTTGTGTCATCTGTCCATAGGCTAGTTCGATGCGGCTGCCCATGATATCCTATCCTGTGCTAACTACATCCTACATCTGCTCTAATCTGTTTGTCATATTCATACCTTGGTCTACCCTTACCGCTGCTACTGCCTACACTTCCCTCAAAAACCAACAGCATAATTCCTGGGTGAATTAAGATGTGTACTGTCATTCTATCTCTTCTTCTCGTCAAATTTAGCCAAATCGACCTCGCCTCACCAATTCCATTCAGTATATCTTTATTCACGACTCGATCTATCCACCTCGCCTTCAGCATCTTCTGTAAATACACATTTCAGAGGCTTCTATTATCTTTCTTTCTGAGCTAGTTATCGTCCATGTTTCACTTCCATACAATGACACGTTCCAGAGGAAAGACTTCAAAAACATATTTCTAATTCCTATATCAATGTTCTGGTGAGCAAATTTATTTTCTTAATAATAATACTAATCTTCAGTACAACATCAGTAGCACAGTTACTGTACACTAGTTTATATCTGCCCTGCACGTTATGCTCAACTCCATTCTTATCTCAGGCATTGTGCGTGCCGCTATATCTCGAGTCTCCAGAACTTCTTTCTTCTTATAGGAAAGTTGCGCCTTATTTCTATCCTGTAGTTCCTTCTTAAGTTTTTTGCACTATCTTCTTGTCGTTAGCTCATCTTATTAATTCAGCTATTTTTCTCCTCATCGTCGCCTGGAATATCGAATAAGCACGTAGAACAGAGAGAGTAAGGCAACAAAAATCTGCGTTCTCTGATGTTAGCGGATGTAAGGCAAAGAAAGCAGTGAAGTATAATAAGTTAGTACATAACGTTTCTAATTCAGCGGTAGGGATAAAGTCTGGATCTTGGCTTGTGAAGTTATCATATTCCTTTGCTGATGGGAGTAAGTAAAGCTAAGGCTGTGAATTTCTATTATCAAGCTCTAGTTCGTGAACTGTTGAAAACATTTAAGTGACTTAGGATTGTCTGGATACCAGTGACTAATTCTGACGTAGCTGTAAAAACCTCTACTAATTCACAGAAGTCCAAGTACAGAGGTGAACAAACTAAACTGCTTGCCTCATGCTTCAGTGGTTTAGTGGACATATTTGCGAAATTTAAGGGGGCGTTACATGAGAATGTCATAAAGTTACAGATTTCTTGAAACGGATGTATCATAAAGAGTATTAGTTGAAAAGCCGCAAAAATTGACACATTTGCGAAACACGCCTTGAAAAATTAAATATATTGTCAAAATGTTCAGTTTTCAATTATTGCTTAAATAGCTCCTATTTAAACGTTTACAACAATTTGTACACATAGGCCTATGCCATTAAAATGTTCCTTTTTTTTCAGAAACCAGTAAGTGAATATTGTTAATGTTTAATATGAATATACCTAAGACATAAACACAATATCTGAATCATTTATTTTATCTACTGTACTGTCCGCTTACGTAGCGCAACGGTTAGCATTATTAGCTGCCATCCTGGGTGGTCCGTGCTCGATTCCCGGTACTACCAGAAATTTAAGAATGGCAGGAGGGCTGGTATGTGGTTGAAGTGGTATATGCAGCTCACCTCCATTGGGGGTGTGCCAGAAAAGAGCTGCACCACCTCAGGATGAGGATGCGAGTTTACTTTATCTATTTTACTAAAACATTTTTAAATATTAACTTTAATTTTCTTTTTTACGAAATTGGATAACTATTATATTTTAAATAAAAATTAAATCAATTGTCAACATCCCAAACGATTCAGATTGTTGTATATACACTAGGAATCATACAGAAAAATTCATTTCAGTTGGATAGTGGATAGAAAAGAGCCAATCTGTAATCAAAATTATAAATGACGAGAAACGGCGACTAACCCAACCATTGCAGTTTATATCTATTACTCACTTTGGCCAGCTTCACTGTTTCCAGCAACATAATCTTCATCTTCCTCCATTTCTTTGCCTTGCTGGGCACTTATTGCTCCTCTCTTGCTTTTCTTATGTTGTTTCACACTGATTTCAGCTTGTCGCATACAAAGGTTGTCCGGTTTTTAAGCACACTGCCAAACCACACTCCTGAAGCAATGCCCTTCTTCTGAACATTTCGTTCCTAGTGATGCTTCCATCGTTGAAGCATGCTATGGCTTTATAAACAGCAATATCTAGAGTCATCTTACCCACAAATGAAGGAAGTTTTTGGACACCTATCCCAGATCATTGAGTTCAATGCCTCATTCACATTTTGGGTTTATCCTTGTAAAAATTCCTTTATAAAGTCTACATTAGCCAAATCTCTACATATGGGCTTTATAGTTTCAACTACAGATGTTGGAAGACTGTTCTTGTGAGTTTATTTGGATCCATCGATCTGACTTCTATTTTACTTACACCATGTGCCATCACCCTTTGGACATAACATATGCTGAGGATGGTCATCGGCAGTTTAAGGGCATGGCACCTTCAACTTTCAATGGCAAAAACAAAGAGAAAGAGGCACATTTTCTAGAAAATAAAACAATGGCTAGATTTCTTAGACTCTTATGACTAATCCAAACCAAACTCCATGGCACTACAGCCCTTGCAGGGCCTTGGTCTACCAAGCGACTACTGTTCAGCCCGAAGGCCTGCAGATTACGAGGTGGCGTGTGCTCAGCACGACGGATCCTCTCGGCCGTTATTCTTGACTCTCTAGACCGGGGCCGCTATCTCACCGTCAGATAGCTCCACAGTTCTAATCACGTAGGCTGAGTGAACCTCGAACCAGCCCTCAGGTACAGGTAAAAATCCCTCACCTGGCCGAGAATCTAACCCGTGGCCTCCGGGTAAGAGGCAGGCACGCTACCCCTACACCACGGGGCCGGCCTTATGAATAATAATGGCATAAAACGAAAATTGAAAAAAATTTAATATGATGTTACTCCCCCTTAAAAGAAATTTTTATTCTTTATTTTGCTGTTCATATGTTTTCAGTGATTGGTTTAGTCTCGATCATAAAGCCTTCACGATCATCTTGTTCTGGAATACCACAAGACTTGCCGGCAGCACCGCCCGTGTTAAGCTAACACCACACCACACCACACCACACCACGCCCGTCACTCACTCATCTCTGGTGGGTGAATTATTTAGTGACGCACTTTGAGTGCCTCACGCACTTCCCTCTACCTACACGCAATTACCCCTTGCACGAGTCTGACGCTGCAAAAATTCTGATTTCATTTGTGCCGAGTTTGTGGAAGTTTGAAAGTAAGCCCTTCTTTACGGAGTGAACCATACACAGGTGCTTTAAACACAGCACCTTCAGCACTCCAGGGAATAAACCTTGGCATTGTAATATAGCCTGGTAAACATTATGAAACTTCATCCATATATTTTTCATATTTCCGCAATTCCACATAAGGAATTTATGTCGGCAGGGAAAAGGTAATTGGAATTTAGTCAAATTGAAGTGGATGAATCCTTTGCTATGTAATAATCAAGAATAGAAGTAGATGAATGCAAATTAACTACCTGTGAACACGTGTGTAGGATTCCCTTTCAAAATCCATAGTTTCATTCTAGAAGACATATGGTGCAAAGTTATTCAGTAAAGTAGATTCCATTGCTTTGAGAGAGTAAGAAGTAAATATGATTGACATGAATGGGGATGAGTGAGGATCATGCAAAGGGATGTAAGAAGAAGCAGAGAGATTGAGGTTGAACAAATTAGGAGATATAATTTGTGAATACTTAATTCTCTATTAGAAAGAAAAAATTTGAATGAAAAATTACCGGTATAATAGGTATCTCATTAATTGCTCATTAAGAACCTTTCCATAGTTAGAGAAATAATTGTAATACGAGGATAATAATAAAGACAGTAATAACAACAACAATAAGAGGAAGCAATAAAAATAAAAGAAACAATGAAATTTACCAGAACATAGAAAACATATCAGAAACAATAAAAAAAGGAGATTGCTATTTCTTGGATACATTTACAGAATGGATGACAATAGACTAACTAAACGAATTTTCAAGTACCTTTGGGAAAAGAAATCAACTACCACCTGGATTCAAGAAGTCAAGATAGACCTGGAAAGGAACACCATACGAGAAGAAGAATTATTGTAAAGAAAGATTTTTAGGAAGAAAGTCTTACAAATGGAAGGATTCCAAGGGAGGTAGAAAAAGAAAGCACAGTGAAACAATGAAAGAATACTGGAAGAAAAGGAAAGAACAACTAAGGAGGAAGAATTGAAATTGTAACGTGGTCTTTAGAAGGCCGGAACGCAAGAAGAAGAAGAAAACACCTAAAAGTGAAATACAGTGTGTCATTGGCCCAGCCAGGACAGTGTGCGTACAGTAGCAAAACGTCAACGGACTGGCTAGCCAGTTGGACTCGCGCCAATGAAAGAGGAATGGTTTTTAACATGTGGGTGGAGAGAAAATAGATATTCATTGAGACAGATTCTAGATTTCAGGTTCCTAAATATTTAAATAGAAATAAACATAAATTTGTATACATTTCTAAATAATTCAGTGCGATTTTATACACTCTGATGATGTTCTTTGAAGAACGAAACATGTCATTTTGTTTTAAATAAGTTTTTTTCTTTTTCAAGTATAATAGAGTTACCATATGTTATCTTTTCCAGGTAGACTAAAAATGTATGACTCAAAATTAGTTTCAGCAGACTGAAGAACCTAGCAGTTAAAAATTAACTGAGTCCAAACTTAAAAGAGAAAGAAAATTTTCAGCGAATTTTGAATATTTTTCAAATTATAACTCGTAACAATAAATAGTAATCAAACTCCAAATCCATAAATCGTTTCTCTGGTAATGACACGTGAACCAAACGAAAATGCTAAACAACAGAGTGCCCGCAATCATCAATATGTTGGGTATTCAGCCCGAAGGCTGGTTTGATCCTCTGCAGCTCCGCCAACAGCTGTCATAAATAGCCTAGGCGTCACTGAAGAGGCGTACTAGGAAAATGAGGAGTGAGGTAGTTTCCCGTTGCTTTCCTCACAATCATTAGAATGTATAATATACCGCTGAAGAGATCAGCTCAGAATTTTGCATCGTATCTAATTCCAATACTGGGCTTTGATGATGTAGCAATTATTTTATTAAAGTGGAGGCCATTTATTTCTTCAGTAAACTAATTTATGATGATATATATATATATTTTTTTCACTATTTGTTTTACGTCGCACCAGCACAGATAGGTCTTAAGGAGATGATAGGATAGGAAAGGTCTAGGAATGGGAAGGAAGCGACCGTGGACTAAATTAAGGTACAGTCCCAGCATTTGCCTGGTGTGAAAATAGGAAACCACGGGAAACCATCTTCAGAGCTGCTGACATTGGGGTTCGAACCCACTATCTCCCGGATGCAAGCTCACAGCTGCGTGCCCCTACCGCACGGCCAACACGCCTGGTTAAATATGTTTTATAAAATACCTGGAAAATAAACAAATTAAATTAGAATTCTAATTTAGAACTTCAATTTAGATTTCTAATTTACTTCAACCTGGAAAATAAACAAATTAAATTAGAATTCCAATTTAGAACTTCAATTTGATTTAGAATTAATTTAATTTAGAATTATAATATAATTTAGAAAACCCGAATTGTCCAAACGTTAACAGGATTGGCAGATATGATTTGGTGAACCAGATCGTAAATTTAGGAAGCTTTGTGAGGAGTGACGGAAACTGTGATCTGGAGATACGCTGATACATACAATTGGGGTGCACTGCAGTGATTGAGAAGACCAAAATATGGTGGGACACGTGAATAACCAATCCGACAAAAATCAACCTTGACAAAACCCTTGTCTTCCCTGGTATGTTCTACGCATCAGAGACATGGACTTAACGCACCGCATCGATGCATTTGAGATTTGGTGCTGACGACATATGCTTCCCATTTCGTGGACAGTGCACAGAACTAACACATCCGTTCTGGAGGAAATCTGCCCGCGACAAAGACTGTCACCCCTGACACAAAGAGAATCTTTACATTCTTTGGGCAGATCGCTCGTAGTCCCTGTATGGAGAAGCTGGTGGTCGCGGGGAAGTTCAACGTGAAGCGCCGACGTATCAGGCCGCCAACCCGTTGGATTGACCTCGTAGAAACCCTGTTCAACACCAACCTGGAGCTGGCTGAACACGGCAGGGGATGGCGTGGAACATTACGACATGTACAATAATCATAACATTGTGTCCATCATATGTCTGTAAAGACTTTCGGAATACGACATACCATAATCATAACATTGTGGCCAACACATGTCTGTAAAGACTTTCGGAATACGACATACCATAATCATAACATTGTGGCCAACACATGTCTGTAAAGACTTTCGGAATACGACATACCATAATCATAACATTGTTACCAACACATGTCTGTAAAGACTTTCGGAATACGACATACCATAATCATAACATTGTGGCCAACACATGTCTGTAAAGACTTTCGGAATACGACATACCATAATCATAACATTGTTACCAACACATGTCTGTAAAGACTTTCGGAATACGACATACCATAATCATAACATTGTGGCCAACACATGTCTGTAAAGACTTTCGGAATACGACATACCATAATCATAACATTGTGGCCAACACATGTCTGTAAAGACTTTCGGAATACGACATACCATAATCATAACATTGTGGCCAACACATGTCTGTAAAGACTTTCGGAATACGACATACCATAATCATAACATTGTGGCCAACACATGTCAGTAAAGACTTTCGGAATACGACATACCACAATCATAACATTGTTGCCATCACTTGTCTGTAAAGACTTTCGGAGTACGATGTAGCATAATCATAACATTGTTGCCATCACATGTCTCTAAAGACCTTCGGAATACGATGTAGCATAATCATAACATTGTTGCCATTACATGTCTCTAAATAATTTCGGAATACGATGTAGCATAATCATAACATTGTTGCCATCACATGTCTCTAAAGACCTTCGGAATACGAGGTACCATAATCATAACATTGCGACCAACACATGTCTGTAAAGAACTTCGGAATACGACGACAACGAATATGGCAGAGCTTTAAATTTTAATTTCTCCTTGAAAATAAAACACGTTTAATGTCAAGTGAAATTATTTATTGTACCTTCTGTGATAATCGTGTATTCTTAACCAGTCCTTTTCTTCATCTGCACGCCCTGGCAGACAACTGTAATTGGCCTTCTCCATTAGATAACTGGAGGCAGTTCCCTGGTCCTCCTTCCTCCTACCTCCCTCCTCGTCGTCGTCCTTCTCCTCCTTCAACTGCCGCTAATCTCGTTACCCCGACAAGCCAGCACAAAGATACACCAGCACAATTCTCACTGCTGCAAGTAATTTGCCCTATGCTGGAGACAGTTCCACCCCATCCTTTCCTTTTTGGGTCTTACAACCGCACGTGCAAAAATCCAACCCTTACTAAGGATTTAATTCCTATTTAGAGTCTAGGGAAGGTAACTCGTTTGAAGCCTCCACACATGTATTTGAAATACAAATGGGTCATTCAACAAAGTTTCATCAAATAGCCTATCCAAATTTACATCCAGTACAAAGCAAAATATTTGCAGCCTTTTGTTTCATTAGCAGTGATCTATGTAAAACAAGTAGACACGCCATTAATTCTGCACTGTAGGAACTTCAAGCAACCATCCAGACCAACTTATTTACATATCTAATGAAGTTTCTAATGCAGAAAAGAAAATGACGCTGTTGGTTGTCAACTGTAAAATTAATATTGAAACTAAAGAAATACCCGTAATGTCAGCAAAGGTCTAAAATAATACACTTTTTCACTGCCCAATTGAATATATCAAAACGTCCTTCTATTCTACTTTCATCATTATTGTCCATTCTTGCCCTCCCTATTTCACTCTGTCGTATCATCTTCTCAATCTTATTGCATTCATTTCCATTGTATTTATTTCTGTTAATCTTTCTTTTACATATGGCTATTCCCATGTATTATTTTGCCCTCGATTTTAGTATGGTCTACACTCCCGTATTGCCTTCCCCTGTTTTATGCTATTATTTTCCATCGTAAATGAACATGCCCTCATTTAATCTCCTCTGTTCTCCGCCATCATTTTACATTCTCTTTATAACATCTTCTACTAGTTTATATACTGCGTACTCTTGTATTCTCTTTCTCTTTGATATTCTTTGGTCTACTCTTTATATTATTTTCTAATTTATCGTCTGTTTTCTGATTATTTTGTTATATTCCTTTCCATTCTTTCTCATCCTAACGTATTTCTTCTGTACTACACTGCACTTCTATTTTCTATCTATTCTTTCCAGTTCTTCTTAATTCCTTTACATTCTCACACATCCCATTCTACTCTTTTCAATTTCTTTCTCATTTATTACTTTTCTCTCTTCCTTTTTTGTCGTCTTTTACTTTCTGGCTCACCCTTTTCCTCTATTGTGTACCAGTTATGATTACCTAGTTGTACTTCCTCTTAAAACAACAATCACAATCAATCACTATTGCAGTGCATTAATTTCTTTACCATTCTTCTTGTTGTATTCCATTTATTTTGTATTATTTTCCGTTGTCGATCATTCTCTTGTATTCATTTCTATTTTCTCATTATGCTGAAAATAAAATTCATGTCCTTGTGTTTTAAATTTCAGGTAGAATTATTGAAGGTCACGTGAAACTTTAAGCTTACGTGGTGTTTTTATTATTCTGTATTTCTTTCCTGCTAATCTATTGTTTTATTCAATTATTATTTTCAATCTCTTGCTTTAATTTCTTCTCTTCCGTTATTTTATATTTTCTCGCACCTTTTACTCTTTTCAATTTTATTTTATTCTGTTCTTCTTGCCGTCGATTATGCATTTATTTTTATTTTGTATTATTAGTTATTTTTAGATGAGCGATGCTAGTAATGCCATTCCTTACACAGACAGTCCCTGCTATGAATGGTGTGAAAATGTTGTTTATAGGGTCACTTGTTGCATGTATTTCAGTGGCCTTGGCAGACTACTATGTAATAGCAACTTCTGGCTCTGTGAGGAAAGCAACGGGAAACTACCTCACTCATCATTTCCCTAGTATGCCCCTTCAGTGATGCCTGGGCCATGTATGACAGCTGATGGCGGAGCTTTTGAGGATCCAACCAACCTTAGGGCTGAGCACTGAACATACACTGAGGTCTGCTACAACCACGTGTCATTTTCAATTCATCCTTCTTTGCTGCTTCCTCTTCCGTTCCTTCCAGTATTCATTCATCATTGCACTATGCTTTATTCTTCTCTTCTCAGACCACTTTAGACCGGGTTTCCTTTTCAGTATTTCTTGGAATCCTTCCATTCTTAAAACTTTCTATTTAGAAATAAAAGGAGAGAAAAGTGAACTAGAGATTTTCTATTATTTTATTTTATTTCTTCCTACATCTTTCTTTATCTCCTGTATCCTTTTCGTTGCTGAATTTTCTCCCAAAAGTACTTGAATATTTGTTTTGTCAATCTGTTATAATCCATTCTATAGATATGTTCAAAAAATAGCGATGTCCTTTTTCTTATTGTTTCAGTTAAATTTTGTATGTTCTGATATACTTCCCTATTTCTTATTATCCATTGTTGTATTGTTTTCATTGGTCTTAAGATTCTATTATTTCCAGTGTATGTAAATTATAGTTCCAAACTAGACATTAATTTGCGTAAAGACATTCTGGCTTCAGCAATGTATTTTAGTGCTTTATTTTACGATTTTTAGATAAGCATTTCTGGTTGTAAAATTTCTTAGTGATGCCATAAGCTCTTTCCATTTGCGTAACCTTTGTTCTACAGCAGATTTTTATAAACCATTGTCTTGAATGGTTTTTCCCACGTATTGGAATTTCTTCATTTTCCCCATTCGACCAATATGTGTTGTCAAAACGGTTGGAGCGTTTTTATGTTTGTAATAAATTTGTTTTTTCTACAGACATTGCCAAACCTGTTTTGTTAGCTATTTCATCCAATTTTACTTTCATTTATTCTCTTAAACTAATCCATATATATTCTCTTATCCCTTCCCTTGTAACCTCTTTTAAAAAATTATATTTCATTATTCTCCTCTATCTCCCTTCCCTATCGTTTTAATTACTACTATAATTTCATATTCATCATCATTTTCTATTCTATACACTAATCGTTTGCATCTCACCAGCTCTTTAATTTTCTGATGTTTTGTCGTGTCATAATTCATTCAGCGGGAGTCAAGAAGATGGCGCACAGAGCAACCTCGTGTAAACCTTGCTCCGAGAGTGTAACACACGTTGGTCTACCCTCCAGGGGCCAGTTTAATGAAAGAAGATGACCTCCTGTTGAGTTAGCTCATGTTGCTCGGAGCTCTCCGAGGGCTCAACTACTGTGGGTATAGGACACCAGAGGTAGATTCCCCAGAGAGTTGTAACATGTTAGTTGGTATAAAGCTGCCTTGTGATGTATTACGCTATCTTATTTATACGCTTGAGATTGAAATTTGCTTACGTTAAAGCATCGTCTAAAGAAATTAGTATTATTCCGTAACCTTAACATGATATTCGAGATTTAATTTAATTTAATAATGACATTAATAATAACCTTTATAGCTTAAGGAGGTTCACAAGAACTTGGAAGAAGTGGAGATCCAGAAGGGAGATATACAAGAAAGAACAAACTTCAGGAAGAAATTTGCAGAGATGAGGGATGCACCGGAGAAACTGGTCAAGTCACGCAACATTTCGGTTGAAGAGAGACAAAGGAGAAGTCAAAGGCTTAAGATCCTCTAGAAGGAGTGCAATGGAAAGGGAGTAAGTTTGAGACACCGAAGATCTGGTAGATTGTATAAATGCGGTCTTTAGAAGACCTTAACGAGTGAAATAAATAAATAAATAAATAAATAAATAAATAAATAAATAAATAAATAAATAAATAAATAAATAAATAAATAAATAATGTTGGCTTTACATCTCACTAACTACCTTTACGTATTTCGGAGACGCCGAGGTGCCGGAATTTAGTCCCGCGGTGGTTAGTTTACGTGCCAGTGAATCTACCGACACGAAGCTGATGTATTTGAGCACTGGACTGAACCAGGTTCGAACCTGCCAAGTTGTGATCTGAAGGCCAGCGCCTCAAACGTCTCAGCCACTCAGCCCGGCAAATTACACTGACGAATGTGTTAATACCTTATGAATTGAAAGCAGAACTTTATGGGTAAAAGTGGTTCTTTCCTTTATAGATAGAACAGCAGCAGCAGCAACAACAACTACTACAACAAGAATAATAATAATAATAATAACAATAATAAGGGGATAAATAAAAACGAAACACGTAAAAATAAAATACAGCGTGACACAGGGCAGGAGGCATGGCGTAGTGAAAGGTCAACGGACTGAATAGCCAGTTGGACTCGCGCCATTGAAAGAGCAACAGATTTTTCCAACACGTCGCATTCTATGCGAAGCGGACAACAACTGTGCGTGTATTTTATGTAAAATCATCTGCTAAAATTATCATATCTTAATTTGTACAAATAGGAAGATATCCGTTAAAAACTTCTGCACAAACTAAGTAACAATCTGTATTCTCCTTAATTTAATGAAGAAATAATTTTGTCTTCGATTTGAAAATATATTTCTGTAAATTCCGTCACTTGCTACGTCCAGGATTTACTAATGTGCCGAACATGACCTACCGAAATTTTATTTCGAATACATTGCGGTCGTAATTATTTTTTTTTTTGCTACTTGTTTAACATCGGAATAACACATTGAAGGCTTTTGGTGACGGAAGGATGCGAAATGGCTAGGATTAGGAAGGTAGTGGCCGTGGCCTTAATTAAGGTAAATTACGAGTTTTTGCTGGTGTGAAAGGCGGAAACCACGGAAAACCATCTTCAGAGCTGCCGATGGGGTGTTCGAGTTCATTATCTCCCGAATGCAAGATCACATATGCGCGAACTTAACCGCATGGTCTACTCGCTCAGTGGTCGTAGAAAATTAAGTATTCGTTGAATTTGTCCACAGCGGTGACTTGCACGCATTCTGCAGTTATATTAGCAATAGTGTAGCTAATATGCTTTCAAACGGAACAAATACGACCTAGGCCACCACAGCTCAGTTGGTAAGAGCATCGGACGTGAAATCGTAAAGTTGCGGATTTGAAACCCACTGGTATCCAGCGGGTCATTTTTGTTCTATACCTAACATCTTTCAATGTGTATTATATGAACTTAATACCACCTAATATGTTGAAAGTTCGTTTCGAACAAAATTTGTTTACGAGGCATTTTTAATAGCCAAGGTACAAAAAATGTATTCTTCTAAATTTAAGGTAGTGAAAATTAAACTCCCCTCCCCAAATTGGTAAATCGTTCAATATTAACATAAAAATTCTTCCACCGTTGACCGAATAAGACGCAGTATTAATTCTGGCGTGGCAACAGTAAAAGTTACCAGTAGGTATAATTGGAGGGTTCTGCAGCCTCTTCCTCCGCATCCACCTCCTCCTCCATTTTATATTTATGGGTTTTATTATGCATGCTCTTAGAGGACTATCTGAAGGTCTATTCCTGTATGCTTTAGCTAATTATGTTAAGATGCTGAAGCTGAAGTCGGGATTGAGATGGAGGAGGAGGTCTCCCTGGCGCGTGAAGAGGATGAGGCTACAGAACTCTCCAATTATACCTACTGTCTTTTTTTTAGTCTTCAGCCCTAAGGGTGGTTTGAGCCTCAACAGCTCTGCCATAAGTTGTCATAGATGGCCTGGGCATCACTGAAGAGGCGGACTAGGGAAATGATGAGTGAGGTAGTTCGCCGTTGCTTTTCTCACCGAGCCAGAAGTTGCTAATAAATATCAGTCTGCCAAGCCCACTGAAATGCATGCACCAACAGACCCTATGAGCAACATTTTCACACCATTCATTGCAGGGACTGGCTGCAGAAGGAATGGCATTACTAGCATCGCTCATACCTCAGTCACTTTCATAAAGTCAAAGCCAAGGATAAGACAGAGACAGATCAATGAAAGTAACAAATTTGCTCTAACCTGTACCGGAAGATATAGTGCACTGTAAACACTAGGTCCTGCCAGCAAAGGCATATACTTACTGTTACCAATTTAAAACGAACCACTTTTGTAGCCATTTATTATTCGTTGCTCATTACTGTTTCCAATTTCTCCTTTTCCGCAACACTTTTTAGAGTCAAGTATATTTTATATTAATCTCCAACAGACATATTTCTTTAACCTGCATGAGTTTTAATTTTAATTCACTGACGCATGCATACGTTAAGAAATAAAAAGAGTATTCTTTTTTTCCATCGTCCATTCGTGCGCTGGTTGAATCAAAACGAATTATTTTTAAAATATACTTCTTCCCTTACTAATTCCAATTTTGCCACGCAACTAAATCGCATTGATGGAACGAAGATGTATGTGGCAAGCGGGAGAGAAATGGGATGGGGAGCAGAGATGAGTACAATAAACACTGATTACAGTGTAAATGACTGGGGAGAAATATGTACATTTAAGCCTTTTTTAAATATCTCCCTCAGTATGGGGAAGAGACAATACTGCACATGTTGCGTATTGTCCACTAATCTTCGCTGTGTTGGACGTCCGTTGTTTTGTTCAGGAAGTGAAGGGAGAGTTGTATACGCCAGGGATGTTCAAAACTTCGTTCACTATTCTAGCTCATAAATGATCGCATTGAATTTAAAGGCTTTATATTCTTCTTCTTTTTCTCCTCCTCCCAGAACTGCTTCATCCTTTCACTTCTGATCTTTCTCAGATATGACCAATTTGGGTGTACAATTTTGGTGGTTTCTCCTGGAATGTTTTGATGCTGTCCACTCACCTTCTAAATTATTTTCTGTTATGAATCATTTCATTCAAAACTGTGAAGTGACATAATATTTCACTACTATTAAGACGTTGTAGTCGCTAGGCATATTGCATCAGTTTCGACGAAACTTGCCGTATCTTCCTTTCTCAGTGAGAAATATGCTGATCCAAACAATGGTATTTCCTATTTTAGATTACGGCGCTGTAATTTACAGCGATATCTCTGAGAAATATAATAGCAAACTCCAACGTATTCAGAATGCCTGTGTTTGATTCGTCTTCAATATTCGTAAAGACTGTCACGTAACATCTTACTACAAAGCCGTAGAGTGGTTGAAACTCAGGGATAGACGATCATACTCAGCTGCTTGTTTACTTCTGAGAATTTTAAAATCTAATGCTCCCTCATATTTGACCAAGTCCTTTGTCCAGATGAGTCAAGTGCACGACCGGGACAATAGGTTTACAGCTAACACCCTTCAGGTTCCACAGCATCGTACGGTAAAGTGCAGTAAGTCGTTCATTGTCACTGCCTCTCAATTATACAACGATCTTAAACTATATGAAATTCAGCAAAGTAGTGTTGGAACTCAGAAAAAGTATCTTAAATACCGCTACCTTTCCACTTATTAAGCCATGTAAATGAATTTTCACCAAATTAATTAAATAGTACGAAATATCATTATCTGCTAGATACATTTTAAATGCTCAGTTTTACTCTTAATTCATCCTCGGCTTTAAAATTCTTAGGTTTCTGTTTCGTCTTCTGTTCCTTGTTAGTATAGTGTATGTTTATGAAATGTTAAAGTATTATTGTAACCTCCTAGATGTTTAGTTTTTAATCTTATTCTTATATCCTCAGTAGGAAAATATATCTTACGCTTTTTATGTATTCTCTCATTAGATTTTGTATGTTAGGTGATACATTTAAGTTCAAGTGGCAGTTAGTTACAGCCAAAGGGACCTCTGGTCCTACTTGTAATTAACTTTAAATAAATATATTTCTATTCTATTTCTATTTCTATTTCAAATGGGTTGTCAGGACAGATTTTCAGCTTGTCATATTATTGGGAAATTCTACACAGAAAACAGGCATGTTTAGCTTTGTGGTATGTCAATAGAGTAAAGATGTAGTTAAATAATATATAGTTTTAGTTCATAAAATCGATCACATACTAAAATAATTATCATCGCCTTCTGTCAATCATTCACTTGAATTTGAATTTGAATTTCATTTGAATTTAGGGCAGCCGCCTGGTTGAAAGATCCTTCATTAGTTGTTTATCTAGTATTTTCTTAACCGAGCGAGTTGGACGTATGGTGAGGGTCGCGTATCTGTGAGGTTGCATTCGGAAGATGGTGGGTTCAATCCCACCGTCGGCAACCCTGAAGATGGCTTTCCGTGGTTTCCTATTTTCATCCCGGACAAGCGCTGGGCCTGTGTTTTAATTAAGGCCACGGTTGATACGTTTCCTGTATTAGCCCTTCCCCATTCGTGCGTCATCGAAAACCTTCGATGTGTTAAAGCGACGTTAAACCAATGGCTTTTCTTAAATTGTTTCAAAGAAATTGGTAATTTATCAAACAACGACAAGAGAAATTTCAGGTATACAATCGGCCCAACTGTCAGATTTGAGACTGATGTGGCACAGCCAGTAGAAGTCAACAAAGCAACAAAAGCTCTTCAGTCCGTGTATCCCCTACTATCTTCATAGATACCACTTGCAAAACCTGGAAGTTGTGTGGCTCCCGGTCGAAGCCAGGGGTACGATAACGTCTTACTTCGTCGACTAGTACAACAGACTCATAATCAATAAACATGTCATCCACACCGTTGCTTTTGATCTTGATCTTGAGACATCATCGACATGCATCCTCATCTTAACGCATTCTAGTGCTGCAAATCATCAGTCTCTCGCTTTGATTTTTATATTACATCTTCATTCATAACTGAAGTCTGGATTTTTAGGCAATAATAGCTTAGAATGCAAACTTACTTAAGTGAGTAAGAAGTATAGATTACCCTACACAACGCTTATGCTGTGAGTTTTGCATAAACATTAGGGGTATTGCCCATCAAAACCCCTGGAATATTGATGTTACTCTCGCTACATTACGGAAGAACATGGTTGTCGACACATCCTAAAAGTAATATTGTTTGCATAACATCAGGGCCTATTCATAATTGCTTTAGAATATTAATGTCTAAACTTCCTGTAGTATTCTAGTTGTTGTGATCACCTTGTGGGCGCAGAAGTACTGCAACAACAACAACAACAAACAACGTGCGCACGTACCCTTCTCAGCTCATTGACACAGCAGGAGCGGAACATTTAAAAGCGTGGGGGTGTTTTGCTTGTAGCCGGGAAACTGTACTTTTCAAAAAACATGAATTCATATTCAAAATCTTGTCAGCTTGGCCCCTTCTACAACCATCAAGGTCTGTTACAAAAATGTAGGTACATCCTGTATAAACATCCTTCTTAATTCTCAATCCGAAGATTGGTTGGCAGCAATTCAGCTCCAACATCACCTCTGATCTATCTAGAGCAGTGCAGCCTAGGTCTTCCTCTTTCTCTGTTGCTTTGAACCATTCCTTTCATTACATTTGCTATAAAGGTATTCTACCTATAGAGATAGCTAATTAATTAGTCTTTTCTTTTCCTTACTGTTGGTAGTAGAGATTTTTTTCATCCATTCTTCTGAGAATTTCTTTTGTGAGCTTCGATGTGTGTTAGTGCAATGTCAAAGCAGTGGTTGTTCTTAAATTATTTCAGACGATCTGAAATGTATCAAACAATGACAAGAGAAATTTCGGATCGAGCTCGATAGCTGCAGTCGCTTAACTGCGGCCAGTATCCTGTATTCGGGAGATAGTGGGTTTGAATCCCACTTCGGCAGCCCTGAAGATGGTTTTCCGCGGTTTCCCATTTTCACACCAGGCAAATGCTGGGGCTGTACCTTAACTAAGGCCACGGACGCTTCCTTCCCATTCCTAGGCCTTTCCAGTCCCATCGTCGCCATAAGACATATCTGTGTCGGTGCGACGTAAAACAAATAGCAAAAAAAAAAAAGAAATTTCGGTTATGTAATCGACACAGCAAGTAGAAGTGGACAAATAATCCGTGTATCCCCTGCTACCTTGATATACCACTTGAAAAACCTGGAAGTTATGGGGCTTACGGATGAAAGCAGAGGCACAATAACGAGATGTTTTCCATCTTCTGCAACACCACATCTCAAATGCCTGCAGACGTCTCTTATTGCATGCACCAATAATCCATGTTTCCTAGACATACAACGCCACACTCCAGACATAGCACTTAATAAATCTCTCTTTTATCTCCACATTTAGATTCCTTGATCTAAGCACCGCTCTTTACCTGTAATAGCCTACCTTAACCTGTGAAGTGGACAACGACGCCGGCAAATTTGTGCATTCGCCCAGGCGGGGGATCACATTGAAGATGGTTGAACATCGGTGTTTGAGTATTCACAATAAGAAATTATACACCAGTTCATCAAATCGTTTGTTCCTACCCCAAACTTCAGTTTGCACAAAATTCGATGTCGAACTTGCGAAGTTACGAAAATGATTTCCAGTTCTGTTTGTTTAATGAGCTCACACAGAGCTACATAGTGTTAAGTAACAGGTACCACTGTTCTTCGTCTACTCTAATGATTTTTTGATTCACGAGACAAAGTGCCATTCCCCTCACCCCGGTCTCTCTGAAGGGCTGCGAAGGGCCGCTGGGAATGCAGGGTCTGTTCTGCGTTAAGGGTGACATACAGGGAGGGGAGGAGCGCAAGGCTCTGAGTCATCTGACATACAGAATAGACATTACGATGCAGGAAGGACCTATTATTTTTACTTTAATGCGTTTTGTTTTTTGCAGGAATGCGGAATTCCTCTGCACTCACCCTCCTATACTCCAGTTGTAGTTAACTTGAGTCTTCTTTACAAGCTTCTAGTAGGTATCTGAACAATATTTGCAACAGTTATTTCTGAGACTGACTTACCTAACAAGAACTCCGCTTCTTTTTCCTTTAAATGGGTTCGAATATTAGCTGAGTTAAAAAGCTTAATATCCTTCTCTAAGCCTTCCTTCCAAAATAATCTGTTTTTTTATACACAGACGGAAAATGAAATCCCAAAACCAGGAAGGACTTGTCCTAGAAAAAAGAAATTCAGGAGGCGTGTTTGCATATCTGAAAGATGACGCTTATTCACACTTGCGCGCTGGTCGTAGAAGAGTTGTGCTAGTAGTGCCCCTATGGCCTTGCCAAGCAAGTTTGCTATAAATATGCGCTGTGCACCTCGTGAGCGTTAGTCATCGTCCGGTGTTGACGTTGTCAAACATTCCTTTAAGCGGACGAAGAAGTCAGTACCAGCAGCTAATTGAGTCTGAATGAGGCCGTGTAATTGGGCTACAAGAGGGTGGATGTTATTTCCGCGATATTGCAGAAATACTTCGCACAGATACATCAGCAGTTCATCGGTGTTGGCAATAATGGTCACGGCAAAGCGCTGTCTCATGAAGACCGCGGTCAGGTCACCCACAGGCCACTACGGAGAGGGAAGACAGCTGTGTTCGCTACATGGCTGCGGTGAATCGTACTGCATCTGCAGCAACCATTAGAACTTCAGTTCTGATACAGAAAACTGTAACAAGTCAGTTACAAGTACTTAAGGAACAGTTCCTAGCCAGATGGCGTGTAACATTCATGCCACTAACTCCGAATCACTGCCATCTGCAACTTTATTGGTGTCAATTTAGAGCCCATTGGAAGGCGGATTGGAAAACTGTTGTGTTTTCAGATGAGATCCGTTTCAGTCTTGGTGCCAGTGATGGCCGTAAGTTGGTAAGGAGGAGGCCAGGTGAGCACTTGGAAACAAACTGTGTGATCCGTCGACGCACTGAACAGGAGCGATTTCCTTTGACAGCAGCAGTACTCTCGTCATTATCCCAAAAACATGGACAGTGGATTTGTACGTCGGACTGGTGGTGCTGTGATTCATTCGCATTATTCAAGGGGGTGTTTTCCAATAGGATAATGCTCCTCCTGGTACCACTGCTGTCACCCAACACAGTGTCGAACAGTTGCCTTGGCCTGTTAGATAACCTGAACTGGCGACAAATACAGCGTCAGCCAAGACCAGCATTAACCGTTGCGGACTTCACTGACCAGGAGCATCAGACGTAGAACTCCACCCCCACAAATTACATACGGCACCTGTACGATATATTTTATTCACGTTTACATGCTTACATTCAAAATTATGGGGACAACAGCGTTTATTAATGAACCACAATGACACATGTTTTCTCGCGAATACCTGAACCTGTGACCTCGAAACTTTAATCAAATAAATACGTTATCTAGAAAATTGCTTAGACTAAATTATATTCAGCTAAACGAATGTCTTCCTGGTGCTGGTATTTCATTTTCTGCAATATATATCTTAAAAGTAGCGAGTGTGATTGCTGGTACAAAAAATACACAGTTCAGCCCTTCAGGCAAGCAACTCTGTTTTGAAAACATCCTAAGGATATGAGTTACAAATTTTAGGTAAATAAAATATAATTAAGTATGAGAATATATATTGTTTATTTATTCGTAAAAATTGCAATACTTTTCTTAATCATAGTTATCTGGTCGATTATGTTAGCAGTTTGCCTTTTTCTATTACTACGAGCGCTAATGTGAGTCAATGCGGAGTTTCACTTATGCCCTTATAACTAGTTTCGGTGCGGTCATTTTTCAGAATCAAAAACCTCCTGGAGTTATTGAACCAAGGAACATATTATGAATTATGTAAATAAGTTAATTTCACTACGATTTCAATAAAATATTTTTTTACAAGTTGCTTTTCGTCGCACCGACACAGATAGTTCTTATGGCGACGATGGGACAGGAAAGGGTTAACAGTGTGAAAGAAGTGGCCGTGGCCTTAATTAAGGTACAGCCCCAGCATTTGCCTGATGTGAAAATGGGAAACCACGAAAAACCTTCTTCAGGGCTGCCGACAGTGGGGTTCGAACCCACTATCTCCCGACTACTGGATACTGGCCGCACTTAAGCGACTGCAGCTATCGAGCTCTGTTGAATAAAATAGAAAACGAGGAAAGAAACAAGCGATTTTAGTATGTTTTTTCAAGACGGACAATCTGAACCCCTTCTGGGGTCTTTAGCCCTTCAACTTTCGGCATAATTGAGGAAAATGCTTAATTTTACGTTTTTCGTAGAATGGGGACCCCTACTTTGTCTCATAAGTAAAGCCCGGATTTTCATGCCGTAACAGGCTAGATTGCAAACTAAATTTGGTTAATACGAAGTGTCGGCCACCCGCTCTTCCATAATGTAGCAAGAGTAACATAAATTATAGGAGTTCTGATGGACCGTATCCCTAATGTTTATGCAAACCCCATACCATAATCGTTGTGAAGGTAGGCTATACTTGCTGCTCGCTTCAGAAACTTTGCATTCTAACCTATTAACGCATAAAAATCCGGGCTGTACTCATAAGGAATGTTCTGAACATTAATACAAAGAGTAAATCATATCTCTCTTGCAACTGATTTTAAATTAAGCATAATCCGAAGGTAATATGCTGGCACTGATTCTGTTGTACATTCTTTACTATTGATTACCTCAGAATCGAAATCTCCCATGCTGCATAGCTTAAAGTGCCTTAAATCGTTTCGTAAAGTTACAAGCACGCAAAGTATAGGGAAGGAGAGAATTGAGGAGGGGGATAAGCGTAAAGAAATTGCTCCGGAATTATCCACCTCCTCCTCCTTCACCCCTCTCTTGAGTTTATGGCCCTACAGAGAGAAAATATGTGGACCTATTAAGTCATGGATCCCTTCCTTTGATTCGTGGTCGTAAATACATAAGCCCATTGCTTGCTGGCTTCGCGTTTTCCTGTGTTCTTTTCTTCTATCTGCTCCTGCTTCTTCCCTGTTTTGTTCTTCGTAAAGGAATGAGATAAAAGTACATGGAGGGTGCTGCCTTTCGTGTGTGATATAATAACCATACACACGACCGGAAGTGGAAGACAAAAGTTCTTCAGTTGTTCGTACCAAGTCGTTTAACGCCATGCTCTTCCCCCCACTTTTCATTCTCTTCCTTAGGGGGAAAAGTAACTAACGAAACATCCCTGTGTTAAGTTTCTTCCATGCAGAATGCTATACATCAAACGTGTGAAATGTTTTGTGGGCGTGTATAACACAAGGGGTTATATTACAGTTGGTGAAAAGAAAGGCAGGAGAGAGTATTTGCCAGGTTTCTCTGATCTGTAATTCGTGAACGGGTGATTAGAGAGACGGAAATTGCTTCTCCCCAAACCAATAAAAAATATCAGAGACAGTGAGAAAACAAGAACTATTAACTAAAAAGTTTCTTGAAAACTCAGACAATATTTAAGCCTTAGACTAGGGCCTCTCAGGGCGCATGCGCCTGGTGCATACACTATGCACTGTGCACGGTGCAAAAGACGACTTCGCTTGGTTGACCAGAGTACAGACCCCCACTCCTCGATTAGGAGCAATAGCGCTTACTCTCTCTTTCCTCACGCCTGTCTCGCTCGCTCCCCCTGGCTCCCACTTTCCCACTTGCTCCGTAGCGCTCCAAATCCGAGCTGAGTTGAGCCGAGTAGAGCCGAGTAGAGCCGAGCTTAGCCGAGTAGCCCAGAGACGAAGCGATGGTCTGAGCCAAGCCGAGCGGCACCGATGCACAGTGCACGGAGTGCTTGCGCCTCGATCTGCACGCGTGAGATTTTGGGCGTTTGAGAGACCCTGCCTTAGACTTACGTCTACCAAAACAACGTCTAAGTCGCTAACGATCTTCCATTACATAAACAATATTCAGCCGGTGTTTAGCTAGACGTCGTTTAAGGTTTCAATATTGTTTGAAAAATGGAAATAGAAGTATCTTCCATGCAACTCTTTGCTTGTGGCAACCATTGAAATTCGTCGGTGCGTGCACCAAACGTTAGTCAACTGCCGTCTTCCTACAAATTACTCAAATAAATGGCTAAGCATGAACATGACTTGCCCACAGATAAGAATATCGCTTTCAATGGGAATAAAATCTCATAATGATATCAACATTAAAGCGACACTCCACCGTACGAGGAAGTGTCTTCTTTTCCTGCCGCTTCTTCCCACACCTGTGGGGTCGCGGGTGCGAACTGCGTCGCACATGTGGATTTGGCCCTGTTTTACGGCCGGATGCCCTTCCTGACGCCAACCCTCTATGGAGGGATGTAAGCACTATTGCGTGTTTCTGTGGTGGTTGGTAGTGTAGTATGTTGTCTGAATATGATGAGGAGAGTGTTGGGATGGACATATACACCCAGTCCCCGAGCCAGAATAATTAATCAGAAGCGATTAAAATCCCCGACCCGTCCGGGAATCGAACCCGGGACCCTCTGAACCGAAGGCCAGTACGCTGACCATTCAGCCAATGAGTCGGACGGGAAGTGTAATAATAATAATAATAATAATAATAATAATAATAATAATAATAATAATAATAATAAGACAACAAAGCACCAGGAGAAGATGGAATAATCGCTGAAATGTTGAAAATTGGTGGTGACAAACTGGCCCAGAGTATTCAAAAAATCTTACAGGACATTTGGTTTTCTGAAGAAATTCCGGAGGATTGGAAATGTGCATTGATTCACCCACTTCACAAGAAAGGAGACAAATCAGATATTAATAACTACAGAGGAATTTCTCTCCTCTCACTCGTATATAAAATCTTCTCTAAAGCTCTACTTAATAGATTAGAGAAACAAACAGACCACCTGATCGGAGATTATCAGGCTGGATTCCGAAAAGGGAGATCCTGCGCAGAACAAATCCTAAACCTAAAAACCATACTACAGATTCGCAAAACCAAACAAACAGTAATCACCTTTGTTGACTTCAAAAAAGCGTATGATTCCATAGATCGGCAGACCCTGTTCAACATACTAGAGGAATTTCAAGTCGACAGGAAAACGAGGGAATTGATTAAACAAACTCTGACCAACACAACATCAAAAGTTAAGTTCTTGGGAGAAATTTCTGAACCGTTCGAAATCAGAACTGGCGTCCGACAGGGAGATGGACTATCCCCACTACTATTCAATTTAGTTTTGGAAAAAGTGATTCGTGAATGGAGAAAAGAAACTAAAGGTATAAACATTGGCAGACTTCTTAAAGACAAAATTCACCTTGACTGCTTAGCTTTCGCAGATGACCTTGCGATCCTTTCGAACAACAGACAAGAAGCAATCCAATCCATAGAAAAATTGAATGAAATAGCCGCAAAAACCGGACTTCAAATTTCATTTGAAAAGACGCAGTTTATGGAAGGAACTAAATCAAGATTCGACAATCAACCATTAATCACCAATTGTGGAATAATTTCCCAAGTAGACAAATTCAAGTATCTAGGTGAAATTATTCAGCCAGCAGGGTTAAATCAGGAAGCTAACAAAGAAAGAACTGCTAAACTGCAAAGGGCTTACAAAATCACATGGAACAGATACAACAAAAGATGTATATCAAAAAATGCAAAATTACGACACTACAATACAGTCATCAAACAAGAGGCACTTTATGCATCTGAAACACTGATCATTGGCGGCAGGTCACAAATGAAAAGCATTGAGAAACAAGAGAGGAAAATTCTCAGAAAAATCCTAGGACCAAAGTTCGAAAATGGAATTTGGATGAAAAAGAAACCACACGAAATTTTTCAATTCACAGAAAAAATCACAGATACCATCAGAAAGAGACGACTAAAATTCTACGGACACCTACACAGAATGGATAACAACAGGCTGACAAAGAAAATTCTAAATCTAGCTCTAACCCTGAAAATCCGCAACAATTGGTTAGCAGAAATACATGAAGATCTACAAGAAATGGGTATTGAGGACGAAACCATTCAAGATAGAATGAAATTTAGAAGCTTAGTAAACAAACATAAATTTGCAGAGAAACCAACAAGAAAAAATACAGGCTGGACAGAAACACGCAGAAAGGAACACAGTGAAAAAATGAAGAGATATTGGGAAGAAAAGAAGAAGAAACATTGTGCAAAATAAGTTCAAACGCGCTCCACAGCTGGGCACAACGAATCAAAAAAAAAAAATAATAATAATAATAATAATAATGTTATTTGCTTTACGTACTACTAACTACTTTTGACGGATTTTGGAGACGCCGAGGAGCCGGAATTTTGTCCCGCAGGAGTTCCTTTACGTGCCAGTAAATCTACCGACACGAGGCGGACGTATTTGAGCACCTTGAAATAACACCGGACTGAGTAAGGATCGAACCTGCCAAGTACGAGGAAGTGTATCTTTGATTATAATGCTGTTACGGTGAGTGTAGTCTAAATAGTTTCTGCGATGGGAAGATGGAACAATATTACTGTGTAACAGAATGAGTTGTTCGGGCCATATAGATGTAGGTTGCATTCTGGAGATTATAGGTTCGAAACACACCAACGGCAGCCCTGAAGATTGTTTTCCGTTGTTTTCCCATTTTACATCGGGCAAATACTAGGGCTGTTATTATGGCCAAGGCTCTCTATCTTCCCGGTCCTTGCCTCTTCCTAGCTCAAAGTTTCCGAAAACTTACCTGAATTAGCGCGACAATTATACGTAAAAAACCCATACACACACCCTAATATTTAGTGCTCTCAAGAGTGTCCTGGTGCAGATCTTTTGATTCGACTCCCGCAGGCCACCAGACTCTGTCGGGAATCGAACCCGGGACCCCTATGACCAAAGGCCAGCACGCTAACCATTTAGCCATGGAGCCGGACAGTAAATATAATAACTAGAGTCCGGATTATTAGGTGCTGATAGGTTAGAATGCAAACTTACTTAAGCCAGTAACAAGTATACCCTACACTGTACAACGGTTAAGATATGAGGTTTGCATAGATATTAGGGGTACAGCCTATAAAACTCCTTGAATTCATTCTACTCTTCCTACGTTATGGAAGAACGGGTTGCATAACACTTCCTACAAACCAAATTACTTTGCATTCTAACCTATTACCACCTAAAAATCCGAGGTATAATAATAACTGAATCCCTCCCTGATGATGTATGTGGCAGCCCTCTGACGATCGGGACAAGTTACTCTGATATGGTTGTAGTCGAAGTGACCTATAATTCCAGGGAAATTATCAAAATATAATAAAATATATCGGTTGCCAAGAATTGTAGTCAAGTTAACAGTTACCGAACTGTCCCTTATTTCATTTTACATAACCTCTAATTGTGATTCACACATAAAATTTGAAGTTAAACAGTGCTCTCGACAGTGTTTAAACATGGCCGGTTGAACATCGGTTTCAGAGAGTGCCTGAGTGATAAATAACGTCTTTGCAATGCGGTAGCCATACTTAGACATTGTTTAATCGTAAACATAGTCTAAATACAGTTTCTGCAATCGGCCCTAAATATCATCTTTCCCATATTATCAGGAATCTCCCTAAGCGTCAGAGTGCCTTATCCTAGCTAAGTCAGAGCGAAAAGAGAGAAACATCCCTACAACGTACTTGGCCCAAAGTAGAAAAACGGGATCTACAGGACAGAATATTACGGACACATGCGCAATCCCAGAGCTTGTTTCTACGGTCACCTGCGACGCACGGTTAACTCTCGGTGGACAAAAGCATTGTTAACATTTTCGACTCAAAACCAAAAACAATAGTTCCCGGGTACGTTAACATCAAGAAATACCTCGAAGAAATGGGCCTACGAGCGGAAGACGCGTACAAGCGATACATTTTCAGAGCAAGCATCGTGACTTTTAGGAATTTCCGGGATGAGAAGTGGACAACTGGTGCAAAGTGGTCGGATAAACGCCGTGCACGACTGGACCAAACGAAATTTGAATACACACCAGAATGTATAATGGAACTTACAGTGGTCCCGATAAGCGAATAATAAATAAATAAATAAATAAATAAATAAATAAATAAATAAATAAATAAATAAATAAATAAATAAATAAATAAATATTATTATTATTATTATTTACGATCTGCCTTAAATCACACCGACATAAATAATAGGTATTATGGCGACAAATTATTAATAATAATAAGAAGAAGAAGAAAACGAATAATAATAATAATAATAATAATAATAATATGGCCTTAGAAATCGAAGCAGATATTTTGATTTTGCGCCATTCAGGCTCCATTACCGTACATTTTGAAGTTCCTTTCTACTCTACCAGATTGTTCAGGAACGAGAACCCCACTGAGGGACATACGACTAATATTTTATATTAATTTATCCGATTAAGCATAAAATTTATCACTAAAGGTCTTTTACACACCAACATCGTAAGACATGGCATGCAGAATACTGCATTATTCTTTTTATGCTTTCCAAAAATCAGCTACCCCAGCCAAGTTTGAACCCATGATTTTGACATTTAAGCAATGAGCTCTTCCTCCGATTAAATTGTAGTCTCATACATCAGGCTGTTCGAGTGAATATCAGGCGGGATGAGATCGAAAGAACGAATTTATTTATTTATTTATTTATTTATTTATTTATTTATTTATTTATTTATTTATTTATTTATTTATTTATTTATTTATTTATTTATTTATTTATTTATTTATTTATTTGGCGAAGTTTGGGCTCACGGCCATCGCTTACACTTCACCACATATACTGATCTATTTATTTGAATTATATCGTAAATTTCGTACCGTAAGCTTCCTCCATAAATGAAGGTAAATTGTCTGATAGTTGATGTTTATAAGGCATAAAAATGCTCTTCATTTAAAAGTCGAAAGAATTGTTACTGCTGGTTATAATTGCAAGAGCGCTTTGCCCAGTTGAGAGCACTTCTACCTTCTGGAGTAGAAAGTCCCTCGCCTCGCACGGCTCGAGTTAGTGGAGAAGGGGGAGAGAAAGTGATGTGCATGTGGGGGCGGGTAACGTCTCTTCGCCCCTCCCTCCCCCTTGCAATAATAACTCAAGTACGTGAGTCGTACGCTCACGTCCCAGAATATTGGAACACTTCCTTCGACCGCAAACTCATTCTCTGCGGATATATCTCAATGCCTTTAGAACCATTTCTTCTTATTATTATTCTTCTTGTTCCTCCTTTTCGCAAAGGGCTCACTTAGGACAACGTGAAAACAACATTTGTTGAGCTTTCCTCCTTACCCAATAGTTCTTCATTTTCATCGATTGTTGTAATTGATGTTGCTCCGTTGGTTTCTTCTCATCTTCCTCAAATCCCCTTGTGTGAAAAAAAATCCGGATTACATTTCTATCCTGCATATTCGATGATCCTAATTCAGTGAGTTCTTTCTCTACCTGCTTATACAATTTTGGTCTTGTACCTTTGCTCTGCAGGTAGGTAAGGGTTATTCTGCCCGAAGGCAGGTCCGAACCTCCGCAGAGGTGTTCCTGAGCCGGAGTTTACGTGCGGTAGGGTGGCCAGTTCCTTTCCGCTCCTCCATTCCCTTACCCCCCACCAACAGCGCGTGGCAACCCATCCAACTCCTGACCACGCCCAATGTAGCTTAATTCAGAGATCTCACCGGATCCGGTGTTTCAACACGGCTACGGCCGTTGGTTTTGCTCTGCAAAGGTGTGTGTATTCGGTAAGTAAGTCTGTTGTTATTCATTCATTCGAAATGGCTTCTAAACTGAATTCGTCACAGTCTCATTGCATCAGTGAGTTTACATATTTAAAACAATCCGAGTTAGGTATGGGGTAATGTATTCCACTTTGAACTCTTGGCCCTAAAATATTTCTCAAGATTTTGCCTTTCTTTAAATTTTTATGATGTAAATTGAGCGTTTCTGTAGCATAAAGAGCTTCGGGTTTGATCATTGTTAATTTATGACGAAATTTACTGTTCCAGGACAAGCATTTCTTGTTATAAACTTTTTCTGTGTTGAAAAGCAATTTCCACTTTCTCAATTCTTGAAACTACTGATTTATTTTCATTGACATTTTCAGTGGTCCGCCTCTGTGGTGTAGTGGTTAGCGTGATTGGCTGCCACCCCCGGAGGTCCGGGTTCGATTCCCGGCTCTGCCACGAAATTTGAAAAGTGGTACGAGGGCTGGAACGGGGTTCACTCAGCCTCGGGAGGTCAACTGAGTAGAGGTGGGTTCGATTCCCACCTCAGCCATCCTGGAAGTGGTTTTCCGTGTTTTCCCACTTCTCATCCACGCAAATGCCGGGATGGTCCCTAACTTAAGGCCACTCCCCCTTCCTTCCCTCTTCCTTGTCTACCCCTTCCAATCATCCCATCCCTCCACAAGGCCTCTGTTCAACATAGCAGGTTAGGCCGCCTGGCCGAGGTACTGGTCATTCTCCCCAGTTGTATCCCAGTCCCAAAGTCTGAAGCTCCAGGACACTGCCCTTGAGGCGGTAGAGGTGGGATACCTCGCTGAGTCCGAGGGAAAAACCGACCCTGGAGGGTAAGCAGGCTAGGAAGAATCAGAAGAAGAAGACATTTTCAGTGACCCATTAAAATCCTTTACTGTTGCAATTTTGTTCATATCAATGGCAAGTTCAGGTCGAACATTTTTGGTATATGTCGTAAATTTAGTTTTGCATAATGATATTTAAAGTCCTACTTTTGTTGATTGCTCTCTTGTTTCCGTGCATCAGAGATGTCTTTGGCAATTAGTGCCTTATCATCAGCAAACGCTAGAGAGTCTATGTCAATACCCTTCATTTTTGTCAACGGCCGTAGCCTTGTTGAAACACCGGGTCTCGTGAGATCTCCGAAGTTAAGCAACATTAGGCGTGGTCAAGATTTCGATGGGTTGCCACGCGCTGTTGGTGGGGGGGGAGTAAGGGAGTGCAGGAGCGGAAAGGAACTGGCCACCCTACCGTACGTAAACTCCGGCTCAGGGACACCCCTGCGGAGGTTCGAACCTGCCTTCGGGCGGAATACACCCTTACCTTAAGTTTTGGTGCTAGCGGTGACATGGTGCACCTGCTTTCCTCCACTCTCTAATAACATTTTTTAACAGTAAAGCGGGGATGGGGGACGTACACCCGTATTTCAAACTCATCACTATATCCACACATAAAGTTTACTTAAGCTTTCGTTTCAGTCAGTGTATCCTTTATAATACTTCCTGATTGTATCGGAATTAAGAATTTAATCTGTGAAACTCCAAGAGAAGCTTGCATCTACTGTTTGACAATTAGGTATCATAATTAAACTTCGCCTACGCCTTAGAACTCCGTTTCTTGTTTGAGGCAAGGAGAAAAGGTGAGATGAATTCACATGACATTTTCTTAACAGTTTCCTTTACGTCGAAACCGACATAGATAGACTTTGTGATGGCGTTGGGGTAGGAATTGGAATGAAACCACGGAAAACCATCTTTAGGGCTATGGAAAGTTGGGTTAGAACCTATAAATTTATTATTATTATTATTATTATTATTATTATTATTATTATTATTATTATTATTATTATTATTATTATTATTATATAATTCGCTGGGGCCATCAAGGACCACGTGAAGTCTTGTTGCATTTGACACTGAACTTGGCCTTCTTTAGAGCCCAAATTTCCCTCTTCTCTTCGGTTGCCCGTCTCGGTTTAGCCCGTTCGTCAATATTTTCTTGCGGAAGAGATCTCTGTTAAGGGCGTCTTCAGCTGATATATGTAGCATTTGTAGGTCTTCTTTGGTATTTCTAAACCAGGGAATTGTGGTATTGGGGTTTGAATCAAAAAAGTGAAAGATTTCTTTAGTTAACTTTCTTCCGTCCATTCTTTTCAGATGACCGTAAAATCGTGCCCGTCTTTTTCTGATTGTGTCTTATTATTATTATTATTATTATTATTATTATTATTATTATTATTATTATTATTATTATTATTACATCGTTATGCCCTACTTAGAATCTCGATTGAACTAGCCTAGTTGATGTGTTGGCCTTCTTCTCCTCCCAAAATCCCTTCATCCTCTCGCTGAGCTTCTTCCTTCGTTCTTCTGTCCAAGTTATAGTGGCTCCACTCATGCGTGATGGTGGTTCCTTACGTAGCAAGGCACATCTTAGTTACCCGTCTTAAGTTCGAACATTGCACACCACTAGTAGATACAAAGCTTCTCATTCAGTTCTGAACGGTAACATAGTCGAGTAATTCCGTTCTAAACCACTCCGAATGTAAATTCCAGTGGAATGAGAATTCACAAGCGTTTGCCAATCCAGCAGGCCAGATGCCAGCCTATCTGCTCACTGCCAGTAAAGCAATATCCTCACCGCACTGCTTTAATTCAACAAAATAATTTGTCTGTGTTTTACTAGAGGACAACATATCGGAAAACGTCCACCAGTTTCAACAGAGAAATCCATTTACACGAAAACATGTTAAAATTGTATGGGGATTTTTTTATTTAACACTTTAACGAGGTTCATTATGCTGTAATTTACGACACACTTGAGTAACTTAAGAGGAACATAATAAAGCTGGCTTTCCGTAAGTAAATATAGACAGCGTGACAAAAAAATTTAAGCACCCAGTAGGGGAGGACGTAACGAAATGAAACCACACGTGTTGATAGGGTATGTGATGTTATTTCAGTGATTCGAAAATCGACTCAAATTTTTAAAGAACTTAGAAGTACGAGCCTACTTATCAGTATGACGTTGTACCTCTCTGGCCTGGATGCACGCATCGATTCGTTTGGAGAGGGATTCATAAAACCAAGCTGACCCACAACTGTTGTAACTGGTCCTTGATATCCTGGATACTGGCACGGGGAGGAGTTGACATCCGAGCTAGTCCCACACATGTTCTATCGGGGACTGATCTGGGGATCTTGTTGGCCACAGGACAACCTCAACATCACGCAGATATTTCAGAGAGACACGTCCCGTGTGTGGATGAGCATTGTCCTGCTGAAAAATGGTACCACGATACTGTCGCATGAGGGGTAACACTTGAGGAAGCATGATGTACCGTTGTGCCGTCAGAGTTCCCTCAATTACTACCAGCCGAGCCCTAAAGTCACACCCGTCAGCTCCCCACACCATGTCACCAGGAGTGAGACTGCTGTGCCTCTCCAAATCATTGGGGGTATGGGACCACTCCCCTGCTCGCGCCATATTCGCTGACGATGGTCATCCGGGATAGTGCAGAACCGCGATTCAAAGCTGAACACAATGTGACGCTATTCATCAGCAGCCCATGCTTCCTGGTCACGGCACCACTTCTCACGTAGCCGTCTGTGTTGTGGTGATAACGGCAGCCTGCTCAAGAGACGGCAATTCCCTAGTCCGACCAATGGTGCGGAGTGACACAGAATGTTGCAACGACGGGTATGCCTGCCTTCACGTTCCTATGCAGTCCAACATTGGGTAACTGACACATCTCACATCCGAATGCCTCACAAAACTGCATATTGCATGGTTCGACCATCCGCCCAAGTGGAGTCCCACAATGAAAACACTTTCAGACTCTGTCAGGTGCTGATAATGCTGTCTCAAACGGGTACGCGGCATCTCTGTGCCCTTCACAGTGATAGCTCAACATCTGACGTTGTTCACACCCCTTATATACCCTACCAGATCTGGTAACAGCCAACTCTAATGCACTCTGATGGCCGTTCTACCTGTTACAGAAAATTGCAACTCTAATCATTTACGCACCCGCCGATGGTGCGTAC
Source organism: Anabrus simplex (assembly GCF_040414725.1). Lineage (NCBI taxonomy): Eukaryota > Metazoa > Arthropoda > Insecta > Orthoptera > Tettigoniidae > Anabrus > Anabrus simplex. Next base: position 20,803,153 of record NC_090276.1, read on the forward strand.
GTGTACAAAGTTACAGTGACATCCAATCATTTCTTCTGGGTGCTTCAATTCTTTTGCCAGGCAGTGTAAAGACAGAAGTACTCATCCCAGAGGAACACTTCACGTACAACAATAGTAGTATATTAAATCTACCCCCTATTTAATATTATTCTTTCTGCCTAATGGAGTTTCGCATGGTAGGCAAAACAAACTCTTATGAAGATGTTCTTCAATGATGCGTGCCTGCAGAACTACAGAGGGGGCAACAGTTCAAGGTTGGTTCATGCGAGGAGACTCATGGTTGTGACAAACACAAGGCTTAATATACATGATGATTGTTACACCATTGGCAACCACTGTACAAGAAACTAAACAATCATACCGTTAATTATAGAGTTGTATAAATATATAAACATTAAGTTTACTACAGTAATTTCCTATTAACTACGAACATGGTTTCATGAATCTACAAAGTTAAGGGCTATCATTTTGCTAGTAAATCTTCATCTCATCCCTCTGCTATATTCAGACCTATGAATATATTCAGACCTTTGAATAAACAATCATTAGTGTTAGGGTCTGGTCGGCCTGCTGTAGATAGCCCCCGTGAGGCGAGGCAAGGGAGCATTAGGTAAATCACTCCGTGTGTTTTCAAAGGAGTTCAGTCGGCGTGCGCCCTTTCAATAGCCATCTCTGACGTTTGAACAAACATCCGTAGATTAATATTACCTGAAGAGCTCCACAAAAGGGGCTCATTCATTAAGAGACAGAGGTTCTGCTGACATCAGTCACTTCCTATTCGCTCCCAGGGACACACATATATAAAAAGACTCTTATTTCGCTCCTATTGACTAACTTTTACGGGTAGTTCTACTGTCAGGTGAACCAGGAAAAACCAAATTAATGTATTCCTTAAGGTTATATTAACACTGTACCAAAAAACAATTCTTTCTAGATATTATTGCTGTTCTGTTTCGAGAGAAAATACGTTGTCAAGTTATTTTTATTTTTATTATTATTATTATTATTATTATTATTATTATTATTATTATTATTATTATTATTATTATTATTATTATTATTATTATTATCACTATATTCATTCGACTGAATGAATAGGATGAAATAAGGACTAGATAAAATAGTACTCTTATTGCTTTATATGAAGGGTTCCTCAGGGATGAGTTCTCAGACCTTTCTTATTCTTTATTTATGGACTATGTTCTTCTGTATTTTTATATACCTTATGGAAAGTCAGTTGTACTTATTATTGCCCCTAAATTACAGCAAAATGAACCTGGCTGATATATTAAACAAGAAATTCCATATAAAATTTTAGCACATTACGTATGTATATACATATTGAAAGCCAGTTTTGCTTGTTATGTTCCTTTTAAATTATTCGGAAACTACAGCACAATGACCCTGGCTCATACTTTAAACCAGAAATTCGACACAATATTTTAACACGCTACGTGTAAATCGATTTCTCCGTTGAACCTTAATCACGGAAAGTGTATATAACGGCACCAATCCCAAAGCTATTGGATTAGATAGGAACAGTATTAAAGTGATTTATTTAGAGGAATCGTTTTCCTTATTTTGTTGATTATTTCTCTTTCGGGTCTTGAATGCAACCCGTACAACAACCACGGGTACTTAGGCATGTGAAGTCTAATGAGGACTGCAAGTACAGTATTTGGAATAATTTGTCAGTAATTCCCGTAAAGGATTAGAACAGGTAACTGTTTAGGACTATGTATTAGATGCTATCTCTTTTCTATGGGTTTAATTATGAAAGGAACCACGTAATGCCTGTCTGGGTTAGATAGAAAGTGATCTTCGATTATTTTCATGAGGTAGTGGGTAGTTCCCTACGTTAGGAATCAGATACAGATAAACGTTATATCCCTTTTTTGAAACGAACTCTATCCGTTGAGTTAGTAATATTCTGGGTTATAGCTTATCTCCTCTCAAATCTTCATTTTGAGAATTAATGTTATTTGGAATGTTTTCGCGTGGTTATAGATAGATATACACCTTTAAATATTTGAATAGAATATACATTTGATAAAGAATATCATCAACCTATTCAATCTTCCATCTCCTTTCCCGTGCAGGTGCTTTTGAGTTCCTTCACGACCCTTCACATGGGAGAAAGGGGGAGTGAAGGTTCCTCCCTAAGCTTCTTCATATGATTTCTCTGTGTCTTGTGACAATGGGACCGAAAAGTTTTCTCTACTCCCAGCCGGGCTGGTTTGTTTACCCTCGTCGCATCCACACAGACACATACATACGACACCTGCCCGCTCTGCTCTGCCTGTTACTAGGCAACCCACACAGCTTCCTTCCTCTGCGGACCACTCCAAAGCTCGTACAAACATTAGCATCTCTGAGGGTGGACCAGAGAACGGCAACGTCTACTACAGTTACTGCAGCCGATGTTTGATTCTATTTAACGCTTTCGTAGCCTCGCAAATGGCTACTGGCCCTTTGAGAAAACCCATTGGCTACAACTCCAAATTAGAATATACACACAAACCACATATTTGATATATTCTATACATAAAACCCTTAAAAATTTGGAGAATAATTATACACATAATGGAGTAAACATCAAGAATGATGAAGTAAATTTACTTTGTCTTATATAGGGTGTCCCAAAAATTCGTGCTCACTCTTGGAGTTACAGTAAATTCACTGTTCATTAATATAGATACAGGGTTAATTATTTAACGTAAATTAATAAAGACCATGAAATGCAGTAAATTAAAGTAACAAAGTCAAAGAAAGAAAGAAAGAAAGAAAGAAAAGAAAAGAAAAAGAAAGTCTGGGGTCTCCTGCATGTTCACAAATGTTTAAAATTGCCTGGAATGATGAGGCTACCATTAAGTTAAATGGTTCAATTAATCAATACATTTGCACCTACCGGGTAACTGAAAATCCACATGTGAAGAGTTTGGCCTGTTTGTCAACGCTTCCAAGAGCAAAGTTGTAGTCTTCTCTAAAAGAAAAATTCCAGCAACTCTGTCAATAAACGGCAGTAAGATTGAACAAGTATCCTCCTTCAAATACTTGGGTATTGTGCTAGATGAGGAATGTGATTCCAAGAGAGAGATAAAATCTAGAATAGAACAGGCCAGGAGGCATTTTTTTAGCATGAAACAGCTATTTACAAAATAGGACCTAAGTGTGCAATTAAGAATGCGAATGATTCGGTGCTATGTATTCTCCATTTTTCTCCTTGGATGTGAAAGCTGGACCCTTGACCAAAATCTAGAAAAAAGAATTGATGCTTTTGAAATGTATCTATATCGCCGCCTACTCCGAATACCGTGGGTGCTGAAAATTTCAAATGACGAAGTCCTTCATAGCATGAAGAAACAAAAAGAACTATTACTTACTGTTAAAAAAGAAAAACCCAATATCTAGGTCACATTATGAGAGGCGAGAAGTACCAGCTATTACAACTCATCATTGAAGGTAAAATACAGGGGAAAAGGTCTGTTGGCAGGAGGAAGAATTCATGGCTGAAGGACATCCGAAGATGGCACAACTGCACTTCAGAAGATGATTTCCATGCTGCAACATCACGTCCAGAGCTGGCTATGTGGACCGCCAACCTCCGCTAGGAGAAGGCGCCTCAAGAAGAAGAAGACTGTTGAATAGCATGTGAACCTTCCAGAAGTTAGCGTGCGGGGTTGAATATCTGCACTGGGCATCCCAGGGCCATTCTTTTTTTTTGACCAAAATGTCACGGAGGATGTTTACCTAAACTTACTGGAGGAATCCTTTGGTCCACGCATTGCAGAAACATTTCATGATGAGGAGTGTTACTTCTATCAAGAGCGAGCCCCACCCCAATAAAATCATGTTGTCAAGGCCTATTTTGATGGCACACTTCCGAACAGATGGACTGGGCGAAGGGGCAGCGTTGAATACCCTGCGCGTTCCTCCAACCTCAGGCCAGTGAACATTTTCTTCAGAGGATACATCAAAGATGAGGTTCACCTCAGCAGTCAATGCGTTGAAAGAGGAAATTGCAAGACAATATAACGTAACGTTATTGATTCCACTGGTCAACGTTTCCAGCTGTTTCATCAGTTTGAACATTTGCAAACCTATAGCGGGCACTAGACTTGGTTTTCTTCTTTTCAGGACATGGTTACTTTAATTTCCTAGATTTAACAATATTTTATTTTAATGAAACAATTAAAATTGTGTCTATATTAACAAGCACTGATTTTTAGTTATTCCAGGAGTGATTACATTTTCGGGACACTCTGTATTATGTCTAATGTAATATGTTAACGTTCTTAAAATAATGTGATAACCGTAGGTATTTACGGTAATTTTGAATTGCGTTCTGTACTGCGCTTTCGTAAAACCGTCACATTAACAAGATCCCATATTTTGGACATGAATAGGTTAGAATACAGACTTATCTGGTTATAAGGAAGTGATGTATAGCCATTCTTCCATAATGCAGCTAGAGTAACATAAATGATGGGCCGTACCCCTGATACTGATGCAAACCTCATAGCATAAACGTTGTGCAAAGCATTTCCTAATATAATCTGAACAGGTATGGGCCGATGATCTCCTTCGCTTGATCAGTATATTTTCTGGAAAGGAAAAGTCTCGCCTTCATATAAAGTTAGAAAACAGTGCAGGAACATAAAATGGGGTTTCTGAAAGCTTACAAAATAAGCAGAATACCACGTGCTGTCTTGTTTAGACTGACAAGTCATAGTTTAGCCAGTGAAGTAACACAGACGAAATTAGGACAAAAACAGAACTGCCACCAGAAATGGAAGACCAATTAATTCAAAATTTAAAAATTATTTTTAAAAATTTCATATTTGTATCTCACATTTTTAAAGATAAAATATGCCCGTTCTTTCAGAACGTGTTTATATGACTCCGTTACAGTATCACAAGCACTTCCTCATGTGTACCATTCAAACAGAAGTGCTATTATTAAAGTGACCCTAATTTACAAATATTATTGAATATAATTATGCACATTGGTGTGAAAAATTTAATTCCCTGCCGCGAACGTTGACTTCCCATTGGCAATTGCTAGGCTGGCAGTAATTTCATGGTGGGGGAATCTATCTCCCGAATGCAGTTATCACTGTGCTTCTACTAATGGACTTCTGAAAAACTTCACCTAGCATCAGAGAGTACGGCCTGACACGTCCGATCCTGATGAGCGTCATGTCTAAGACAAAACTCTGGTTTCATAGAGCAAACGCTTGAAAAAATTTTACATCTAATTCTTTGGAAAAGAGAATAACAGAATGGTATTTCATGCCTGTCCCACTTCATATGTTTAACGCAAGTCCACTGCATAGTTGTTTTAGACTTCACCTCTATATAAGAAGTAGTGTATTATAACGTCATAAAACCAGTACGTTAAATATATTTACCTTAAAACTTTAGCCGGTAGGTTCTGTCGGTTTAGGTTCAATATTGTCTTAACGAGATATGTGTTGTGGGTCAGTATTTCTCCAAAATAACTATTACTAGACTCCAAATTTTTAGGCAGTGATAGGATAGAACCCAAATTGATTTCGTTATTAGCAAATGTAGCCGAGCCCACTCTTCCGTATTGTAGCGAGAGTCACATAAATTCTAGGAGTTCTGATAGTTCGTACCCCTTAAGTTTCTGCAAAACTCACGACATAACCGCTGTGCAGGGTAGAATGTATTTGTTGCCATTGATGCTCTCACGGCACGTACTTATGGACATGATGACATAGGCCTTTGGACTTATGCCGTGTCAAGAAAATAAGGTGAAATTCTTTACGTTTCGCAAAGAAATTCGCACTCCGCCTTCATAAGAGAATCTGTACTGTTCAGAAGAAAGGCTTCTCAAACAATGAGGTTTGAATTTAGACGTTATAATAGAAGTGGAACTGGTACGTTCATTCGTCACCAGATGGCTCACCGGACGTAGTACAGCGCTAGCGTTCGAAGCGGAAGCTGACAGAGCCATCAGAATCAGTATGAAAGGGAGTAACAGGTGATGTTTCATTCGAGGCTTGTGTCACTTTCATATGTGTGTACATCAGTTATGTTATGTGATTCTCTCTCAGACTGATTCCGATGGTTTTGTTTCATTCCAGCCTTGTGTCATTGTCGTACTTTGATGCGTGTGTATACCTGTTATATTATGTGACTCCCTCTCAGACTGATTCTGATGGTTCCGTCAGCTTCCGCTTCGAAAGCTAGCGCTGTACCACGTCTGGTGGGCCATCTGGTGACGAATAAACATACCACTTCCATTTCTATTATAACTTCTAAAATCCAACTTCATTGATTGAGAAGCCTTTCTCGTGAAGAGTTGAGATTTTTTCTGAAGACGCAGAGCAAAGTTCTCTGCGAAACCTAAAGAATTTCACCTATTTTTCCTGACACGGCATAAGCGCAAAAGCCTATAACATGTCTGTAGAATGTATTTGTTACTCGCTTCAGTAAGACTACTGGGATATAGTCATTGGTCGTTATGTACAAAACATCCAGACTGACCGCAGAAGCGTTGAAGATTAAAGTTCTTCAATCTTTTCCGGAACATTACGTCACTGTGGCTTAACACGAAACAGAGACAAGAAAGAGTAATCTGATGTTGTAGAAATACGTGAAAGGAGAGGAGTAGGATGGTAAGTGGGGTTGGGGGTGGGGGAGATATAAGCCGGCTTTAGTACCCCTGAGGGCGTTAAACATCGAGGGAAAGTTTAGCAGGACTCCAGAATGGCCATCACATGTTACGGTACCTGGCAAGAGAAGGAGCAACCAGGCGAGAGTTTAATGAATAAAGGTCGCGCCAAGTTTCAGGGAACTCCACAAGGGAGCCTAATGACGTGCCCAAATTCATTTAACTAACGACCAAATGTAGAAACTTTCTTCACTTGCAAATGGAAAACAGTTTTAATGGAGGAGTGGAATTCTATCTCGCTTTCTCTTCCGCATTTCTCTGAACGTCCATCTCGGAGATAATGGAATTTATTTAACCCTTGCTAATTTCTCTGAGTTCCCTCTCTGGTGATGGTGGTGTTTTTAGTTAACGCAAGGAAAACTAAAATTCTCTCCACCAATGGCGCCTTCAAAGCCTAAGCAAGCCATAAACGCTGCTCGATTAAGGACAACTAAGCAAACAGGAAATCTTATCAAAGGTATCTGCGAATATCTACTTGAAACTGTGCTTCCTCGAATTGACTGCTCAGAAGTGGACATTAATGTGGAATCGAACTCTGCAAGGGTGACTGTAAACCAGATGGATGAACATCTCCGGGGGGGGCTGGCAGACAATCCTTCCTTCAGCAAGCATTGTTGTTCTAATGTTTAAATTGATACTGTCACGGTTCGTAATTGTAGATATGTACTTCTTCTTCTCCTTCTTCTTCTTCTGCTGCGCGAATGGTTCACTTAGGATCATGCATGACTAACATTTGTGGAGCTTTACTCTTTGTCCAATAGTATCCATTATCATTGATTGTTGTAATTTCTATTCCTTCGACCAAGTATGTCGTGTTGGTTTCTTCCCGTCTTCCTTGTGTGAACAATATTCCTGATTTTCCTGATTCCTGATTCCAAATGCTTTAAAAATTGAATTCGTCACAGTCTCCTTGCGTCAGTAAGTTTATACATGTACATCCGTTATAATAATCTCCATTATTGGAGGAGTCTTTCTCGTGAGCAATCGATATTTTCTTCTGAAGATGCCGAGAAATGTTCTTGGCGAAACATAAAGAATGTCACCTTGTTTTCTTGACACGGCAAAAGTCCATAGACGGGTTCCATGAAGCACTCCATGCCACCCCAACCTTTGCTAACGTATTCATTCATACGCAATTACTACATCCTTCATCTGCTCTAATCTGCTTCTCATATTCTTATATTGGTCCTCTTCTACCGTTCATGACGCCTACACTTCTCTCAAAAACCAACTGGACAAGTTGTGGGTGTCTTAAGATGTGTTCTATCATTCTCACTCTTCTTCTCGTCAAATTTAGTCGAATCGATCTCCCCTCACCAGTTCGATTCCGCATCTCTTCACTCGTGATTCGATCTAGCCCATCTCACCTTCAACACCACATTCTATTCTCTTACATTCCGAGTTATTCATCGTCCATGTTTCACTTCCATACAATGCTCCAGAAGAAAATTTTCAGAAACTTCTTTCTAATTCCTATATCAATTTTTGAAGTAAGAAAATTTCGTTTCTTAACAAAGGCCTTCCTTCCTTGCGCTAATCTACATTTTATGACCTCCTAACTTCTGCTATCGTTAGTTATTTTACTACCCAAGGAACAATATTCACCTACTTCCTATAAGATTTCATTTCCTAATCTAATATTTCCTGCATCACCTGACCTCGTTTGACTGCACGCTATTACTTTTGTTTTGGACTTATTTACTTTCATCTTGTACTCCTTCCACAAGATGCTGTCCGTACCAACCAGCAATTTCTCCAGATCTTCTGCAAACTGAGATAAAATAACAATATCATCGACAAATCTCAGAGTTTTGATTTCCTCTCCTTGGATTGTGATTCCCTTTGCAAATTCTTCTTTGATTTCCTTTATCGCCTATTAGTGATATGAATTCAAAACACTTTTTTTCACGTGTTTGAATACACCCCATGTAAGAGGGTTAAAATAATTATTACTTTTATTAATCAAATTAAAACGCCCGCACTCAGTAGCTGAGGCCATTTTATTATTTTGATTATGTATTTCTTTATTGTGGCCAATTAACGAACGCGTTTGAATTGTTTAGCTTGCTATGACGGCTTCCTCTTATTCTTATTCTTCTTATTCTTCTTCTTATTATTTGGGATGATAACCTCATTTCACTTCCTCTTAAAACAAAACTCACCACCACCACTATCTTCTTCTTCTTTTAAAATTTATTCATGAATTCGCTGTAGTGCTTTTTTCGTTCTTTTGTTCACTGTTTTCCAGTGGCATTTTTATCTTTTTTCCACGAATATGTGATTTGCACCCAGAATTCCAAAGAGTTTTTGTTTTGTATGGTGTCTGTAGCGTTTATTTCTCGTAAATCCTACTATTTCTTCCAGCCAGTTGATATTGACCTTCTTTGAAGTGATTATAGTTAATAGTTTTCAGTACGAGGGCTGATCAACAAAGACTGAGACTGATTTTTCCCTGTAGCTTCTGTGATAGTTTCCTATCTGTAATATAAATATATGAAAAGAGCAGGTTTTTATGTATAATGCCTGGGGGCGACAGTACTCTCGTATCGGTAGATTGGTAGTAATGCTCTATTGTGTAGATGGTACGTGCATTTCGCATACCAGACAATGGAGGTGACGCGAGAAGAACAGTACAGCGCGATCAAATTATGTTTTCGTTTAAACCATACAGCCACTGAAACTTACGAAAATCTAAAGCAAGCGTACGGTGAAGATTTACTACCTCGCGCAACAGTGTTTAGGTGGTTCAAGGACTTCAAAGTAGGCCGACTTGTCTGTGTGAAACAAGGTGGGCCTGGTGTTTCGGCTTCTGCTGTGACTAAAGTCAACATCAACACAGCTGCTATGATTGTCCGTGAGGATCGGCGGATAACATTACGTAACCTCAGTGAAATGTTGTTGAGAATTTCATATGACAGTGTCTTTATGATTATGCACGATCATCTCCATACGACCCGAGTTTGTGCCCGTTGGGTGCCACATCTGTTGACTCCCGAACAAAAGGTTGTACGAATGGAGACAAGCCGCGAGGTGCTGCGTCTCTTTGCTGATGGAGGGGTTGCGTTTTTTAAATTGATTACAACCGGTGATGAGTCATGGCTGCATCATTATGATCCTGAAGGAAAACAAACCAGCACAGTGTGGAAATCGCCAGGTTCTCCAACACCAAAAAGGTCAAAAGTTGTTCCATCTGAAGGGAAAGTGATATTGATCACATTTTTTGACTGCAATGGGATGATTTACCAGCATGCAGTTCCCCCTCACACTAGTGTTACTTCACGTCAGTATTGGCTACACTGAGGAAGCACATTGCAGTGAAACGACCAGAGCTCTCTCGGACTGGGTGGTGACTTCATCATGACAATGCACGGCCTCACGTCGCAAGTCAATTCATGCAATTTCTGGCTCGATTCAACCCTACCTGTGAACCGCATCCACCTTATAGCCCTGATCTTGCACCCTGTGAATTTTGTTATTTCCATCACTAAGGCAAAGCTTAGGGGCATTCGATTTGAGAACTCTAGTGCTCAAGAAAAGTGAGGTTATTCTCAAGGGCCTGACAAAGAATGGTCTGCAGTATGTGTTCAAGGACTGGCAGAGACGCTATAAAAATGCATTGAAGTAGGAGGGGGCTACATTCAAAAGATCATGTGAACAATGAAATGGAGTAATAAATATCTGTGAAAAAATCATTCTCAGTCTTTGTTGATCAGCCCTCGTAAATCTAGTATTGTCCATTCCACAGATAATAGAATTTCAAGCGTCACTAACGTACGGCATAAGTAAACGTATCTTTTGCTGTGTACAGGTCTGTATTTTTTAAATCCATTTGCCATTTACATGAGTGAGGCCATATACTTTCCTAAGAACTTTTCGTTCTTGCTTTCCAATTCCATCAGTGTACGAGTGGTCTCCTAGAGATATAGTTTCTGAGGCAAAATAATTGTTCTGTAATGACGAAGTTTCGCATTACGCGATATCACTCTTTTTATTGTAGAGATTCCACGTCATTCTATACGCTTTCTGGAGTTTGGTGGCTCTTTCTAAATTGGCTTTACAGACCATTCTAGATGATATTATTACTTCTCCGAGATATTTGAAGGAAGGCACATATGAAATTATCTCATATTTCGTCTGTAGTGGGGATCTCCTGATATTTGTAAGTGAACTGTCCATAAAACGATTTCTTCATGCGATGTTTGGAGGCCTTTCCTTGATGTTATCTCATGTAATGTCTTTATGGAATACCTGGTTTCTTCACTAGTCTTAGTAATGATAGCTAGATCATCGGAAAAATCCGGGCACTTCGCCTTGATTATTATTATTATTATTATTATTATTATTATTATTATTATTATTATTATTATTATTATTATTATTATTATTATTAAGTTCGACAAGAGAGATGCGTCCAGGTATTGGTAGCTGACGGAACCCACGACAGCACAGGTCTCAATATCCCCAGCCCTTAGGGCTTCTCAACTAGAGTGAATGGATGGTTGGCCACGTAGGAAAGTTTCATCATTTATGTAAGAAAATGAATTGCGTCGTAAATTTATAATGGAATTGATCTGCGTGAACAAACAGTGGTATAATATATTGAAGAGAGATAGTGTGTAAGAAAAACCTGAAAGAATGCTATTAGTTCATCTGGTATAATGGAATATTGACGCTAGTCTTTGGGTGTTGTTCGATCCATTGATCTGGAGCGCCGATAAAAACGTCCTCAGGAGGTGTTCTATAGCAGCGTCTGTTTGTGTTCTCTTAGGAAAACACGCCAGCCAATAAAGACACATAGCCTTACGGCCATGCTGAGTCCTCTTTCCGATAACATCCAACCAACAGTGTTTGTTTCTAAGTGAGCTCGTTGTAAAATTACCCTCGTTTCCTTAATATCTTCAAAGTGAGCGGGTATAAATTATATAAAAATAGAAATATTGAAATTTGATTAGGACTATATTGTATATAAAAATAGAAATATTGAAATTTAATTAGGACTATATTGTATATAAAAATAGAAATATTGAAATTTGATTAGGACTATATTGTATATAAAATAGAAATATTGAAATTTGATTTGGACTATATTGTATATAAAAATATAAAATATTTAAATTTGATTAGGACTATATTGTATATAAAAATTGAAATATTGAAATTTGATTAGGACTATATTGTATATAAAAATAGAAATATTGAAATTTGATAAAACTTCAAACCCGTACTGACTATTGTAGATACTTTATTTCGGCAAAACCTATCAAGCGGTGTGGCAAGAATTTTACGCCAAATGTGTGCGGCGTGAACTCGACAGCACTTCGTTCGAATCTTTTATTATTAATTTATAAAATGTGGTGAATATTTAATTTCAATTAAAAGCAAATAAATCAACATTAAAATATCATTCCATCATAGAAAAGTAATAAAATATTAAGTGTTGACGAACTTTGCTCTCTCCAAAATATGGCATCCAGTTTATAAATTCGACAGTGATTTGTACATATATACGCGGTTGAGTAGGACGTAAACACAAGGCAAACAGCAGAAATGAAGTGTATGGTAATTTTATCACAGAAAGTACACACTCTCTAAGAAATGAACCGATAAAGAATTTATTAAGATCTCAAGAGTCTACGGTATGTTGAACTGGGTTGGGCCGGGTCGTTGTTTCATTAACTTCACGTATGTGTTGTGCTAGAGCTATTTAAGTCACCCTGATAAATAATACTCTAATATATTCGAAACATCGACAGAAATACAACATACAGCACGATTTATTCCAAACAAAAAAGGATATCTAAGTAAATAGATACAGTGACATTGACAGGTGGAGAATTCAACTGGCGAAATGTGGATTGACGTATTTTGCTCTTAATAAATGGATTAAGGACGAATGAAAGTAAAAATAAATTAATATAGCCACAAACAATCAGTTCAAACGTTAGTGTTGTGACTGAGGGGTATGATGGAGCCACGTAAATGAAAATCTCTTAGAATGGACATTAATGAATTTTGAGAATATTGATCAATTAGAATGCATGTGCGTCACTAGAAATGATGATGATGATGATGATGATGATGATTAGGATGCTTTTTAATTTTGGAGGCATACATTCAAGCATAGTCAGGCCACGTGTCTTGCAAGGGCTAGTATTCAGATCACAAAATTAAGTGGATGGGAACGTGTGGACATCTACAGCCATTCCTATGCTGCGCGAGTCCGCTTCCTAAGTGTATTACCACAAGAGAGCGGTGGTGGCAACCCTACTCTCATTCATTCTTGACAGTGTAGTTGAGGAACTTAATCAGCGACGTAATATCGATCAGATAAAGTTTCTTTCCAAAAGAAAAAAGGCCTTGAATTGGCACAAAAAATAGTAATGAGAGAGAGAGACAAGGAGAGAGAAAATGTAGAAGCTATCTTGAAGATAAACAAGAACTTCATTAAGAGACAAGGTAATGATGAAATAAATAAACAAGAAGCTTCATCAGTCTAATAAATGAAATGGACGAGGTGTTTGTGTTTCCGTTACAAAAACAATTTCAGTTGAATGCTTCTCAAATGAACTTCGCTACGAATGTTTTAATACATTGGTATAATGAAGAACCGTACTTCAGTTTTAACACTATTTCTCACCCTCTGTTTACTTAAAACACGGTCCACTGTTATAAACTCACTCGACCGACCTTTTCTAATCTATGAAGTACTTTGTTTCCTCTCTGCATCTTCCAGTGTTGATAATGTTAATAGTCAGTACTACAAAATTCAATTAAAACCGGGCGAGTTGGCCGTACGGTTAGGGCCACGCAGCTGTGAGTTAGATAGTGGGTTTTCCGTGGTTTCCCATTTTCAAACCAGGCAAATGCTGGGTCTGTATCTTAACTAAGGCCTCGGCCGCTTTCTTCCCACTCGTAGCCCTCTCCTATCCCATTACCGTCCTAAGACCTATCTGTGTCGGTGCGACGTTAAGCCAGTCAGAAAAATGCTAATACTAATCAATTAGAATAGAGAAAATCGTTTACAATATCTACAGATGATCACTTCGTTGCTGCTAAGGAATATGATGGAGCCACGGTAATGAAAATAATTTCAAAATTAGATAATTACTATTTATTAGTTATGAAAGCCCACTATGGAGCGCTTATGACTTGTTCCCAATAGCTCCTGAGTCCTTTATTACTTTTTCCTTTCTTTCCTGTGAAAGAGTTTTCCGAGATCTAACAACTTTTGGTAGAGGAGACCACGAATTTACCAATTTATCAAATTTAGGGCGCTCTTTTTTTCTAATTCTTTGTGCCACATGCTTCCAGTCTTGTTGTTTTTGATGAGTGAGAAGATCTTCTTCCTAACCATGCCGTTGTCCATTCTTAGAAGGTACCCATACAACTTCAGCCGCCTACGTCACATGCCAGTGTTAGCCGTTTCCAACTCTTGGTACAGTTCAGAGTTCGCTTTTAGTCGGTAAGTTTCATCCGAGACCACTCGTCGCCCATGAATTTTTTCCAGGTCGTCCATGGTGCCTTTCCTGTTCATCAGTAAGGTCTTCACAATATATCAGGACTGGGGTCTGACAATAATTTTGTAATGGCATATTTTGGCGTTCTTAGAAAGGTACTTCTTGTTGGAGCGGTTTTGTGACAGTTGGTATGCTGCGCTGAGTTTGGTACATTTAAGACCGAGGTTCCGTCTCTACCATTGAGGTGGATTACTATTCAATAATAATAATAATAATTATTATTATTATTATTATTATTATTATTATTATTATTATTATTATTATTATACCGCGCTCGATAGCTGCAGGCACTTAAGTGCGGCCAGTATCCAGTATTCGGGAGATAGTGGGTTCGAACCTCACTGTCGGCAGCCCTGAAGATGGTTTTCCGTGATTTCCCATTTTCACACCAGGCAAATTAATTTATTCCACGTCCGCTTCCTTCCCACTCCTAGCCCTTTCCTCCCCCATGTCGTCATAAGACCTATATGAGTCGGTGCGACATAAAGAAACTTTTAAAATAATAATAATAATAATAATAATAATAATAATAATAATAATAATAATAATAATAATAATAATAATAATAATTTTTGTTATTTTTCGGTTATCAGTCCATTGACTGGTTTGATACAGCTGTCCATACCACCCTACCCTATGCTAAACATTTCATTTCTACGCAACTACTACATCCTACATCTACACTGTCCGGCTCCATGGTTAAATGGTTAGCGTGCTGGCCTTTGGCCACAGATGTCCCGGGCTCGATTCCCGGCAGGGTCGGGAATTTTAACCATAATTGGTTAATTTCCCTGGCACGGGGACTGGGTGTCTGTGTCGTCTTCATCATCATTTCATACCCATCACGACGCGCAGGTCGCCTACGGGAGTCATATCAAAAGACCTGCACCTGTCCTCGGACATCCCGCCACTAAAAGCCACACCCCATTTCATTACCGCCTACTCTTCCCTTAAAAAAAACAAGTCCTGAATGTCTTCAGATGTGTCCTATCATTCTGTTCGTCTGTCCAAATTTCGCCAAGTCGTTCTCTTCTCTCCAGTTCAATTCAGTATCGCTTCATTCGTGATTCGCTCTACCCATCTCACCTTCAGCGTTCTTGTGTAACACCACATTTCAAAAGCTTCTGTTTTTCTCTTTCTTTCTGAGCTAGTTATCATCCATGTCTTCAAAACGTCTTTCTAATCCCTGTAACACTGTTCGAAGAGAGCAAATTTCTTTTCTTAACGAAGGACTTCCTTGCTTGTGCTGATCTGCTTTGTATGTCCTCATTACTTCTGCCATCGCTAATTATTCTACTAACTAATTAATAGTATTCATCGACTTCCTTTAAGAATTAATTTTCTAATCTAATATTCTCTGCATCACCTGACTTCTTTGGACTGTATTTCATTAATTTAATTTGTTTATTTTCATCGTGTACTCCTTTTCCAAGAGTGTGTTCATACCATTCAGCAATTTTACCATATTTCTGCAGACTCAGATAAATAATAATAATAATAATAATAATAATAATAATAATAATAATATTAATAACGAAATATAGACAACTCTTAACAAGGAGAACAGACGATGCGCAGTAGATTTAAGAGCTTGTAAAGGGAAAGAGCTCATTCCAATCAAAATTTGTTTAAACAATTAATTACTGAAAACAGTAGACGAATTTACGTATCTGGGCTATAAGTTGCAGGCCCCACGGTGTAAGGGTAGCGTGTCTGCCTCCTACCCGGGTTCGATTCCCTGACAGGTCAGGGATTTAAACCTGGACCTGAGGGCTGTTTCGTGGTCCACTCAGCCTACGCGATTACAATTGAGGAGCTATCTGACGGTGAGATGGCGGCCTCGGTCTGGAGAGCCAAGAATAACGGCCGTGAGAATTCGTCATGTTGACCACACGACACCTCGTAATTTGCAGGTCTTCGGGCTGAGCAGCGGTCGCTTGGTAGGTCAAGGTCCTTCGGGGCTTTTGCGCCATGGTTTTTGGGGGTGGGGCTATATATTATCTCATACAGAGGAAGCTGGCTTACCATGTAAAATCATAAAATACCGAGTTCGATAGCTGCAGTCGCTTAATTGCGGCCAGTATCCAGTATTCGGGAGATAGTGGGTTCGAACCCCACTGTCGGCAGCCCTAAAGATGGTTTTCCGTGGTTTCCCATTTTCACACCTGGCAAATGCTGGGGCTGTACCTTAATTAAGGTCACGGCCGCTTCCTTCGCAGTCCTAGGCCTTTCCTGTCCCATCATCGCCATAAAACCTATCTGTGTCGGTGCGACGTAAAGCCAATAGCAAATAAAATCATAAAATATACAAAAACTTCGGGAGTTGTAAATCAGGTTGTGAAGCCATCATTAGTTCAAAGACATACCCACATACGTGCATACAAAACCTTTGTAAGAACAGTCCTATCTATAGATGGATAATAATCAAAACTGATGATAATAAAATTACCAATACCGAGCTCGATAGCTGCAGTCGCTTAAGTGCGGCCAGTATCCAGTAATCGGGAGATAGTGGGTTCGAGCCCCACTGTCGGCAGCCCTGAAGATGGTTTTCCGTGGTTTCGCATTTTCACACCAGGCAAATGCCGGGACTGTACCTTAATTAAGGCCACGGTCACTTCCAATTCCTAGGCCTTTCCTATCCCATCGTCGCCGTAAGACATATCTGTGTCGGCGCGACGTAAAGCAAATAGCAAAAATATATATATATATATCAATAATAAGGTGAAATGGATGAGAATAACAGCGGGATATACTCGACAGTATCATAAAAGAAATGAAACGATATTGAAGGAATTCAAAATTGAATGAGCAGTACAATATATACATGGTTAAAAAGAAAAATGGAAAAAATCATCTTCGAAGAACTTCCCTGTTAAATTCTCACGTAAAACCCTAAAGGAATGATATAATCGGGCATCCAATCAAATATTGGCGAGAGAATACTTTATAGGATCTCAACAGGCCACTAGCTATAATACGTGAATGGGTGATGATGATGATGATGATATGACCTCAGTTACAATGTTCAGTCGTTTTCATTTAACATCATTTAGCCTGCTCACGTGCAATTTCGACATACCGTTCTACACCGTTTACAACCGGCATCTTACAACATGGACATGCGAATGGATCCGTCCTACAAAATATCGACTATCTCTTATGCTTTTGAACCAACGATGTTGCAATTTGGACGCCGACACTCCATTACTTATCTACAGAGGGAGTTAGATAATCAGACCTACAATATATATATTCAAAGATTAGCATTGTCGCTGAGGGATATGATGGAGCCACGGTAATAAAAATTTCGTATACGCATTATAATACGTAATTCACTTCTTGTCCTTTCTCTTAAAGATATAAATATCGTATTTATAATTCGAGTGTATTCGTAATAAATTAATGTACACATTTGAATGTAATATACTGCATTTATTTAATTCCAGTGTGAAACCACGGAAAACCACTGTCGGCAGCCCTGAAGATGGTTTTCCGTGGTTTCCCATTTTCACACTAGGCAAATGCTGGGGCTGTACCTTAATTAAGGCCACGGCCGCTTCCTACCAATTCCCAGGCCTTTCCTGTCCCATCGTCGCCATAAGACCTATCTGTGTCAGTGCGACGTAAAGCAAATAGAAGTAATAATAATAATAATAATAATAATAATAATAATAATAATAATAATAATAATAATAATAATAATAATTCCAGTGTTTATGTATACATCTGTATTTATTTTGAAATGAAATATTAAGAATATTAAGTATTGTATTACAACGTACCATCGTAGTACAGTATGTTCGAAAAACAAAAATGGGTTTTCACCTTTGCCTCGCATTCCCTTCGTTCCTGTATATTAACCTATTGATATTCTATTTGTATGTTGGAAGCATTGTTCAGGAAGAACTTCAAGCATGCATAACAGACAGCCAGGAGTACCTCATAAAATGTGCTGCGCAAGGCTATCAAATTTTGCTGAGTTAGAACGGAGTCATTAATTAGCATTTGATACGCCTGGTTGCTTTTATTAATAAACTTACCGCATAAAACTTTAGTAATTAGATGATGATTAAATACTGGTTCCTGGTAAGACCAAAGGGCTTAAATATCAAAAATATACCCCTTGAGAGTAAATCGCTTGCTCAGTTAAATATTCCTCGAAGTAGCTCAGGTAACAGGATATACTGCAAACATTCAAGTTCAGATTTTTCCAAGGTATCTAGTTACTAGGAAAATTAAAAGTTTACACTCTTGAAAATTGTATCAGTTACCTTGTATAAATATTTACTTTGAAGCACATGTTTTAATCATACCCAGTTTTAAAGTAATAAAGTCAAAATTTGAGAAAGGTTTAGAAAGATACGATGGAAACACAGTAATGAAAGTTTCGTATGCACATTAGGATACGCAATTCTGTTCTTATCCTTTATGTTAAAAGATATAAATATTGTATTTATAATTCGAGTGTATTCCTAATAAATTAATGTAAACATTTGTATGTATATGTATTTATTTAATTCCGTTGTTTATGTATATACTGTATCTATGTCACGAAATTGTGGTGTTGTGTGGTGAGAATTAAGAGAATTAATTAATGTCTGTTTAATACTGACATTTAACTAACAGTGGCGTGTGGATTTGTTGTAGATTACATGAACTAGAATGATTTGGGAAGTATATAGCCGAAATAATTCAAGTATCAATCATAAGAATAAAACTTCCACTTGTAGTAATTTGAAGAATATCATTCAATTTTGTGCGGTTATTGCTACTCTGGTGCAGTTCTTGTGTAAGGCAGCCCCTCCGAAGACGGTGGGCGCCATGTGCCATCCATAGGAAACCGTATGTATTCGTAGTTGTAGTGATATGTTTGGTGTACGAGTTTCAGGGATGTCGCCGACCCAAGGAAATTAAACTTTTAAATTTTAAAATCTTCGACCTGGCCAGGGATCGAACCCGGGATCCTCCAAACTGAAAGACACTTCGCTGACCATTCAGCCAAGGGGAATATAAATTTGTTATGATCTATTTTCCTTGATTTTATGGAAATCTTTCCATATAACCCTTGAAATTCAATGCATTGCTTACATGTTGCATGTTAATATAAAATGTATAAATATTAACTTCTTTCCCCCTCTGGGTGGGGGCTGGTAGAATAACACCCACGGTATCCCCTGCCTGTCGTAAAAGGCGACTAAAAGGGGCCCAAAGGCTCTCAATTTTGGAGCTTGGGTTGGTGACCACGGGGCTTTAACTGAGTCCTGGCACTGCTTCCACTTACTTGTGCCAGGCTTCTCACTTTCATCTAGCTTATCTGATCTCCCTTGGTCAACTCTTGTTCTTTTCCGACCCCGATGGTATTAGAGTTATCGTCTTCGTATGCAAGCTCACAACTGCACGCCCCTAACCGCAAGGCCAACTCGCGCGGTATATTTAACACTGGCCCGTAGTCTATCAATAGCGGTCCTGCCTCTAACCGGGACGCCTTGGTTCGATGCTCGGCCCGATCAAGGATTTTTACCTGGATCTGAGGGCTAGCTCAAGACCACTCATCCTACGTGAGAAAAATTATGGAGCTATCTGTTAGTGAGATAGCGGCCCCGGTCTGGAAAGCCACGCATCACCTCGTAATCTGGCTGAGCAGCGGTTGGTTGGTAGGCTAAGACTCGTTAGGGTTGTAGCGCCATCAGTTTATTATTATTATTATTATTATTATTAAACACGCAAGCACTC
The DNA here is from genome assembly GCF_040414725.1 of Anabrus simplex. Lineage (NCBI taxonomy): Eukaryota > Metazoa > Arthropoda > Insecta > Orthoptera > Tettigoniidae > Anabrus > Anabrus simplex. The sequence goes on from NC_090276.1 coordinate 20,823,106, forward strand.
CTGCCTGAAACCAGACTCGAAACAGGAGCCCAATGTGACCATGCCCACTGTCGGTAGCTCTGAAGATAGTTTTCCGTGGTTTCCCATTTCCTCACCAGGAAAAGCCTAATTAAGGCCGGCGGCGCTTCCTTCCCACTCATAGCCCTTCCCTATCCTATCGTCGCCATAAGACCTATCTGTTTCTATACGATGTAATGCAAATAATAAAAGTTTTGTCATCTGAGATTTACCACTAAAGCATTTAGACAGAGAGGTATAATCTAGATTTATTCACAGAATTCCTTTCCGTCTCACTTCTTACTTCGTTTTATGTTTAGACTCAAGGCTGCGATATCTGGATTCCCTGCTTGATGCATTGTTCTTATCGACATTGCTGTATCTGCTCTAAATCCTAAGCCGCCTGTAGATACAGTGTTCTAGCTTGAACAAAAACGCATCCTCGAGCGCTCCTGGCGCCATTACCAGCTCTCTTGAGCACGCGATCATCTGATCAAATTCTCGTGAGCTACATTATCTACTTCTTCTTCTTTGTCTTTTCTTTCTGCTTATCCATAGCTCGTATTCGGAAGCGTTCTCTTCTCTGCTACCGAGAGTCAAGTAACAGTTTTATTCAACAAAACACTTCATGGCTTTTATATGAGTACCTGAGAAGGAGCAAGGAGAGCTCATCCCTGCATAAATTAATTTCAAGTTTTCAGTTATCTTTAGACTGGTTTGAAATTTCACATATATCATTAATGCTCGAATGATGTTTAATAATACCAAGTGCGGCCAGTATCCAGTATTCGGAAGCTAGTGGGTTTGAACCCCCAATGTCAGCAGCACTGGAGATGATTTTCCGTGGTTTCTATTTCCACACCAGATAAAAACTGAGGCTGTACCTTAATTAAATCCAATGTCACTTCCTTCCCATTCCTAGTCCTTTCCAATCGCATTGTCGTCATAAGACCTATGTGTGTCGGTGCGACGTAAATTATATTGTAAAAATAATATCTTGCATTTCCTTTCACCGTTCAGTCTGCAAGCCTCTATGGTTTAACTATGCGCCTCGACAATCCTCTCGTTGCAACTAGCTCCGTAGCATCGCGTTCATTTCTACAAATCATAAAAAATGTTGAGTCGAGCCATCGCCTTGTTTTTTCTCCCTCCATAACGCCTGACATGACTCTACCCCTGAAATCAGTTTTATACGCACAGATTCATCCATCCAGTTCATTCCTAACTTGGCTCATTCCAAACACTCTCTTGCCATTGTTCCCACCTGTTTATAGTAGCAATCATTCTCCCTACTTGCATGTCTGTTATTTCGAACTTACGAATAAGATAGCCTGAATCCACCCAGCTTACACTCCCATAGAGCAAAGTTGGTATAATTGTGAGCAACTACAAAAAGACCTTGACAATGTTTTGTGATGGACAGCAGGTCTATGGTATGGGTTTATGGGTTTAAAAGTCAGGTTGTGAGTTTCACTAATAGGAAAAATCCTCTCAGTTTTAATTACTATGATGATGGGGTGAAAGTTCCGTATGGGGATCACTGTAAGTACCTAGGTGTTAATATAAGGAAAGGTCTTCATTGGGGGATTGTGAATTAAAGGTACAGATCTCTGCACATGATTATGAGGGCATTTAGGGGTTGTAGTAAAGATGTAAAGCAGAGGGCATACAAGTCTCTGGTAAGACGCCAACTAGAGTATGGTTCCAGTGTATGGGACTCTCACCAGGAATACTTGATTCGAGAACTGAAAAAAAAAAAAAACAAAGAAAGGCAGCTCGATTTGTTCTGGGTGATTTCCGACAAAGAAGTATTGTTACGAAGACGTTGAAAATTTTGGGCTGGGAAGACTTGGGAGAAAGGAGACGAGCTGATTGACTAAGTGGTATGTTCCGAGCTGTCAGTGGAGAGATGGTGTGGAATGGCATTAGTAGACGTAGAAGTTTGAGTGGTGTTTTTAAAAGTAGGAAAGATCAGCATTAAGGTTTGTTCGGTTTATACGGAAGAGCGGGGGTTCGATGCCCAAACTTTGAATCCTGGTGTAGTTTCGTAGATAATTATTGTTAATGTTAAATTTGCCTAGCAAACACTAGTGCGTGAATGAAAGGTACTGTTTTCAAGGACCACGACTGTACGCGCAGTTCTTGCGAGCGAGAACATTAGATTCCAATAGTGGGCGACTCGTATCTTCACCTCCTGTAGTATTTCACATCCACCCCTCGTTAATCTATTCTTCCCCTACCTGAATTTACGTATTCTGAAGTAATTCTTTCTATTCCCCTTCCCCCATCTCCTGACCCCTATTTTCTGTCGCACTAGCAGCAGTGACATATACTCTCAACTTGTATCTTAACTGATTCCTTATCATTCCTTTCCTTCCCCCTCAGATATTGCATTACCATCTTCTTCATCATCATCATCATCGTTATCATTATCAGCATGATAATTATCTTCATCTTCTCCTTCCACCACAATTATTTGCTCTACAACTATAATCTTATTCTACAATTTATTTTCCTATTTTCTTTTTTTTTTCCAATACTTCCTTTTCTTCCACTACTATATTTGTTCTACAGAACATATTTACCATCTTCGTCTATTACCCTATGTTTATTTTCTTCTTCTGCCTCTTCTTCGTCCACTACTATATTTCGTCGCTGTGCGGGACAAAGGTCATATGTTGCAATGCTCTTCCTATCTATTATTTTCCTTAAGACTGGTCTTAAGGAAAATAATGGATAGGAAGAGCATTGTGAGATATGGCCTTTTCCCGAACAGCGACGATTTGTTCTACATATCGACAATCATCATCATCTTCCAATACTATTTACCGAGCGAGTTGAAATGAAATGAAATGAAATGAAATGAAATGAAATGGCTTATGGCTTTTAGTGCCGAGAGTGTTCGAAGACAAGTTAGGCTCGCCTAGATGCAGATCGTTTGGTTTGATTTGACGCCCGTAGGCGTCGTGATGAGGATGAAATGTTGATGAAAACGACACATACACTCATCCCCCGTGCCAGCGAAATTAACCAATTATGGTTGAAATTCCCGACCCTGTCGGAAATCGAACCCGGGACCCCTATGACCAAAGGCCATCACGATAACCATTTAGCCATGATGTTCACCGTGCGGTTATGAGCTTGCATTCGGGAGATAATGAGTTTGAACCCCATTGCCGGCAGTCCAGATGGTTTCCCGTGATTTCCCCTCTTTCACATCAGGCAAATATTGAGACTGTATCTTGATCAAGGCCACAGCCGCTTCCTTCCCACTCCTAGCTCTTTCCTATCACATCGCCGCCATAGGACCTATCTGTGCCTGTGCGATGTAAATCCAATTGTAATAAAAAGGCATAAAAAACTAGAATTATATTTCCCATCCTCTTTTTTTTCTTCCCCTACTATATTTCTTCTACGTATTTTCCTTCTTCTTCTACTACCATATTTGGTCTACATGTTATTATTATTATTATTATTATTATTATTATTATTATTATACCAAATTTGTTCTATATATTTGCCTTATTCTTTTTCTTCTCCTCCTCCTCCTTCTTCTTCTTCTCCTTCTCTTCATAGCTGTTATCTTCTACTTCTCTTTCTTGAACTTTATTTGCATTACATTGGTATCATCTTCTTTTTTTCCTGATGTTTCTTCCTCTCCTGATTTGTTTGCTTTGAATAATTATTATTATTATACTCTTTTATTCTCCTTCTCTCATTATCATTAGCTCATTATCCGCCCCCTGTAGATGTTGTTTGTAAAATATATTCGGAATCACAAGGCAGTAAATTTTGACTCTATGTCTGGGTCAACTTCATGACTGTATGAGCCGAGTTGTGTAGTCACTGGCTTGTCACCAAAGCGACCGCGGTTTTAATTCCACCCAACTGTTCTAGCATTTTTAAGGAAAAATCAATTCTTAATGGTTTGGATTCCACGTAAACCAGTATGTCCAGTGGCTATGATTACGATATCAACATAGTTTTCTGTGGTTTCCCATTTTCACACCAGGCAAATGCTGAGGCTGTGCCTTAATTAAGGCCACGGCCGCTTCCTTCCCACTCCTGGCCCTTCCCTATCACATCGTCGCCATAAGACCTATCTGTGACGTAAAGCAGCTTGCTAAAATAAATTCCACGATATCAACAGTCACGTAAAACTATAAGCATGCTTATTTTTGGTCGTCGAAGAGAAACTTTCTAGATTTTCTGACCAAAATCTTAAATTATTAACATCGGGTTACCTCAAGGGCTGCCTCTAAGACCTTTACAAATGCTGTCCTCCCTTCTTACAGTAAATACGCGTTTGTTACCCTTATTAAAAGAGCAGAAAGCCTCAATTATGCAGTAGACTTATTTATATATACCTCTTCGTAGACGTATATTAGCTTGTAAACTTTCGAAAGAGATTAACCCGTCTTATTGCCCCCATTTGATGTTCATCTTATTAGCACCCCGGGGCTATTTCAGGAAGACACTGTGCTGGCTTACTTGATACTGTCAGCCACGAGAATCCGCTTTATAGCAGGCCGGTCCTAAAGGGTTGTAATATAATCATCCCCAACAGTGAAGTTTCTACTGTATAAATGGTGCAGACGAGCTCTTTTTGTTTTACTGGCACACAAGACATGAAAATGAGTATAACTCCGGTTATTTTGTAATATCTGAAGCCGTCTGTTTTAAGTTTCGACTGTTAATGTATACTTGCTAGATTCTTCGGTCTTCCAAAATTAATTTTAAATAAAAAAATTTACAAACTAACTGAAAGAGAAAACATATGGTAACAGAATTTTAGTTGAAAAAAAAGAAACAAATATAATGCAATGGAATATTTCGTTCCTGAAAGAACATCATCGAATTGTATACTATCACACTCAAATATTTAGAAATCTATATACTAAAAGAGTTTTCTAAAAACAGCTTTGGCAAATCCGTCCGTCCGTTCTAGTGGACCAATTTGCTTCATGTTTGTTCTACTCTCTCCAGAATCACCTGCCGGTGAATCATGGGACATTGATAGGTTTCTGAGTTCACCTAACTTCAAGTAATCATATAATCAAATCATTAAATTATCACTCCAATGATTGCAGGCGAAGGCTTACCCTAACCCGCAATACATTCTGTACTTACCGGGTTGTTAAGCGACTAACACTTTCATTAATATCCTGATGTATGTGATTTTCATCCTTAGTAATATCATTGCACGCAGCCATGTTTGATTGCTACCTGTCAACTCAGAGAGTATACACTTCCTCTGATCATGGAAGAATAGTATTTCCTGCTAGATACTCTTTGATCCTCTGATCTTTCCCAGCTTCCAAATATATTCAACAGATGGCAGAGCGTTCCTCATAACTTAGATGCTGCTAAAAGAAAAAAGTCTACGTACAAACAGACCCTATCATGACATGGGCCTTAGACATTATCTGGGAACACCTATCGAAGGATAAACTAACTACACTAGAAAGAGTGAAGGCCATGTATCTTTAAAATGTTCTCTGTCTGGCAAAAAACGCCTAACCTATGAGCTTACAAGACAACCGTTCTATATAGAACTATGATTAAGAATACCATTGCAGTCTATGACACAATAGGAAGCTTTACATCAGGAACTGCAGGATAAAAAGCGAATATATGGACAGATTTTTTTCAATCAGATAACATGATGACGTCAGGGTGGATAAATTCTGACTACGGATTGCGGCACAGTATGTTCGTAAAACCATCGAAAAAGGGCAGGAAAAACAATATGACTACGGCAGGCATGTCAAAACATGTTATCTGACCTATCTGTAACGAATGCTGCCGAGTAGCACGAGTCCTCTAGTATATACACTGACTGACAGTGACAATGCAACACCAAGGAGGAGTGGTTCGAAAGGGATGAAAGTTGGGGAAAAAACAGAGACGGCACGGATGAATAATTGATGTTTATTTCCAACCGATATGCAGGTTACACAATGCGCACGGCATCGACTCAGTAGGATGTAGGACCACCGCGAGCGGCGATGCACGCAGAAACACGTCGAGGTACAGAGTCAATAAAAGTGCGGATGGTGTCCTGAGGGATGGTTCTCCATTCTCTGTCAACCATTTGCCACAGTTGGTCGTCCGTACGAGGCTGGGGCAGAGTTTGCAAACGGCGTCCAATGAGATCCCACACGTGTTCGATTGGTGAGAGATCCGGAGAGTACGCTGGCCACGGAAGCATCTGTACACCTCGTAGAGCCTGTTGGGAGATGCGAGCAGTGTGTGGGCGGGCATTATCCTGCTGAAACAGAGCATTGGGCAGCCCCTGAAGGTACGGGAGTGCCACCGGCCGCAGCACATGCTGCACGTAGCGGTGGGCATTTAACGTGCCTTGAATACGCACTAGAGGTGACGTGGAATTTTACGCAATAGCGCCCCAAACCATGATGCCGCGTTGTCTAGCGGTAGGGCGCTCCACAGTTACTGCCGGATTTGACCTTTCTCCACGCCGACGCCACACTCGTCTGCGGTGACTATCACTGACAGAACAGAAGCGTGACTTATCGGAGACCACGACGTTCCGCCATTCCCTCATCCAAGTCGCTCTAGCCCGGCACCATACCAGACGTGCACGTCTATGCTGTGGAGTCAATGGTAGTCTTCTGAGCGGACGCCGGGAGTGCAGGCCTCCTTCAACCAATCGACGGGAAATTGTTCTGGTCGATATTGGAACAGCCAGGGTGTCTTGCACATGCTGAAGAATGGCGGTTGACGTGGCGTGCGGGGCTGCCACCGCTTGGCGGCGGATGCGCCGATCCTCGCGTGCTGACGTCACTCGGGCTGCGCCTGGACTCCTCGCACGTGCCACATGTCCCTGCGCCAACCATCTTCGCCACAGGCGCTGCACCGTGGACACATCCCTATGGGTATCGGCTGCGATTTGACGAAGCGACCAACCTGCCCTTCTCAGCCCGATCACCATACCCCTCGTAAAGTCGTCTGTCTGCTGGAAATGCCTCCGTTGACGGCGGCCTGGCATTCTTAGCTATACACGTGTCCTGTGGCACACGACAACACGTTCTACAATGACTGTCGGCTGAGAAATCACGGTACGAAGTGGGCCATTCGCCAACGCCGTGTCCCATTTATCGTTCGCTACGTGCGCAGCACAGCGGCGCATTTCACATCATGAGCATACCTCAGTGACGTCAGTCTACCCTGCAATTGGCATAAAGATCTGACCACTCCTTCTTGGTGTTGTATTTGGTCTGTCAGTCAGTGTATATTTATGTTTATTTTTTAAATACTTATGAATTTGAAATTTTGAACTTATCTTAAGGATGTCCTCCTTTGTCTCTACTCCAGCTGAAGTGCCGGGCTGAGTGGCTCAGACGGTTAAGGCACTGGCCTTCTAACCCCAACTTGGCAGGTTCGATCCTGGCTCAGTCCGGTGGTATTTGAAGGTGCTCAAATACGACAGCCTCGTGTCGGTAGATTTACTGGCACGTAAAAGAACTCCTGCGGGACTAAATTCCGGCACCTCGGCGTCTCCGAAGACCGTAAAAGTAGTTAGTGGGACGTAAAGCAAATAACATTGTTATTCCAGCCGAAGTGTAATTTGATATAGACTGATGATGTCCTTTCAAGATCGAAACATGTCATTCTATTTCAATTAAGTTGTTCCTTTTTTCAGGTGTAATGTTTTCTCTTTCAGGCAGTTTATAAACTGATTTTCTCAAAGTTAGTTCGGGTAGACTGAAGAAACTAAGTTATAAATTAACGCTCTTTATGCATAAGGACAAGACAGTTGTGAAAACGGACCATTCTACAGTACAAAACTGCGATCCGGTTTCGTACAGGAGCAATTTTGAATTTATGGTCATAGTCCTTGTAGTATTTCCTTGCAGACGACATTAGTTGCTCTACTCTTAATATACAGGGTGTCAATACACAACGGCAAAACTTCAGGAATGGGTTCCTCAAATACAGATGACATATAAGTATTAATACGAGGACTGGAAAAGATCCAAAAGAAAGCGGCACGATTTGTTCTCAGAGATTTCCGAAAAATGTAGTTACAAAAATGTTGCAAACTTTAAGCTGGGAAGACTTGTGAGTAAGGAGACGAGCTGCTTGACTAAGCTGGCGGTACAGATATGTTAGTAGACGAATAATCATGAGAGGAGCTTTTAAAAGTAGGAAAGGTCTTATAAAATGAAGATAAAGTTTGAGTTCAAGAGGTCAAATTGGGGCAAATATTCATTTATAGAACAACGAATAAGGGACTGGAATAATTTACCTAGGGAAATGTTCTATGAATTTCCAACTCATTTGAAAACATTTAACAACAATTCATTATTGTTAATTCGTTTCGGTGTTTTCCAAATTCGTACGTTACTCATTGCCAGATGTTTCATTCCATGCTTGTGTCAATGTCATACTTTCATATGTGTGTACATCTGTTCTGTTACTCCCTCTCAGACTGATTCTCTTGGTTCCGTCAGCTTCCACTTCGAACACTAGCGCTGTAGTGCGCACGGTGAGCCATCTGGTGGCGAATGAACATACCACTTCCACTTCTATTATATCGTCTAAATTCAAACCTCATTCTTTGAGAAGCCTTTTCTCGTAAACAGTCGAGATTATCTTTTGATGACGCATAGCAAAGTTCTCTGCGAAACGTAAAGAATTTCACCTTATTTTCTTGAGACGGCATAAGCCCAAAAGCCTATATCATGTCTATAATTGATACGGAATCTGCCACCCGGGCAACAGCCCAAAATGCAGATTATTGTACTCTCATTGTATGTAAGCTTTAACGAGTATGACAACCAATCTTAGTGGTTGAGTGACACGATATCCAAGGTTCAAATCCTGAAGTTGAAAATTCCTACATTGCTTTTACTCTTCCCCACAAATGTATGCAATGCATGGCCATCGTGTAAAGAAATCTCCATCCAAATGTTTCTTCTGCAACTGCTTCTTTCTCTTCTGCTTTCGCCTTTCACCATTCCTTCTTTCAGTAAACCGTTCCTCCTCAAACATTCTTCACCTTCTAATGATTTGTAACATACTTCGTTCTTCTTCAACTCTTCGTAATACCTCTTCATTCCTTACCCCAGAGCCTCTCAGGGTGCATGCACCGGTGCATTGGGCGGCGCAAGGTGCAAAAGACGACTTCGCTAGATTGACCGGAGTGCAGACCACCCACTCCTTGAGTTGAGCAATAGCGCTGTCTCTCTCTTCCCCTACGCATTTCTCGCTCGCTCCGCCTTGTTCCCATTCCTCACTTACTCTACAGCGCTCCAACATCCGAGCCGACTTTTTAGCCGTGCTTAGCCGAGTCGCCCCGAAAAAAACCCTGGTCCGAACCGAGCCGAGTCGGGCCGATGTACGATGCACGGAACCTCTGCGCCTCGGTTGGCACGCGTGAGATTTTTGGACGTTTGGGAGGCCCTTTAGCCAGTCTTCCCATTTTACACGTTCTGTTCTCCTCCATATCCACATCCATATTGCCTCTAATCCTCTTTCGTCTTTCTTCCGTACTGTCCAAGTCGCTGCACCATACAGCTCAATGATCCAGATATAATACATCTACACCGCTCTAAAGGCCATGATCAGAAATCTGCCCCGTGCCTTGAAAGATCGTACACTCTAGCCCAACTCTGATTATAAAACGGCGCCGTGGCACGAAGGAATCTTAATCAAGACCAATATTGCCACTGTTGATGTCTGTTGAAGTTTGAGGTTGAATGTCTGTAGGAGAAAAATTCTGGAAAATGGAATTAAAGTTACATTCATTTCTAAATATTCCAGAAAGATAGGAAAACAATTACATCGGCAGGGCTGACCACAAGTATAAAATTAGACGGGATTTTAGCAGAAGCGTTTGGGGAATATTTTAATTCATTGGGAAGAATGTTAATAATAATAATTTTATTTGCTTTACGTCCCACTAACTACTTTTCGGTTTTCGGAGACGCCGAGGTGCCGGAATGTTGTCCCGCAGGAGTTCTTTTACTTGCCAGTAAATCTACCGACACGAGGCTGACGTATTTGAGCACCTTCAAATACCAGCGGACTGATCCAGGATCGAACCTGCCAAGTTGGAGTCAGAAGGCCAACGCCTCAACCGTCTGAGCCAGTAAATCTACCGACACGAGGCTGACGTATTTGAGCACCTTCAAATACCAGCGGACTGATCCAGGATCGAACCTGCCAAGTTGGAGTCAGAAGGCCAACGCCTCAACCGTCTGAGCCACTCAGCCCGGCTGGGAAGAATGTGAAGGGGTGAAACAGTTTACCAGAGGAAGTGTTTGATCATTTTTTTTAAATCTGCTATAAGATTTAAGAATAAACAGCAACAGAGAAAAGAAACGAAATGTTAGAGGGCATACGACCTGTGCAGGTTATAAATTAATTCCATCCCCTGGTCTATGGAGACAGGAGAGCCGAGGTAGGGGACTTCCTGTAGGGGTGAAGTACAGTGGGCACTTCGAGGGCCGTGGGACCGCTACGGTAGCTGTGAAAGCCCTTTAGGAACTCTGAAAAGCGGTGACAAAGGAGGCTCGGGTTAAGAAGCAGCAGGTCGTTATGCATGTTAGATACCAAAATGAGTAAAAAAATTGCAATGTAAATTTAAATCTTATAGCAGTTGTATAGTATTATTTGAAGTAACTAATGCATATGAGTTGATTATATGTGTAAGTACAGAAAATGTTACGAGTAGAATTTTGTAAATAATATAAATTTATTAAGAATGAGCTGTGTGTTTAATAGAAAAATTGTTAGTGTAACTTGTATGATACTGCATTTTATAAAAATGTTTTCTTCTCTTTTAATTTAAAATTTAGTGCTTGAGAGTAATGTATATTTGTGTACCATTTGCCACCGAGATAGACACTTCATTTGCAAATAAAGTGATTTTGATTTGATTGTGAAAGTATTGAATCGTGATGTAAAAATTCTTCCCTACTTTCCGGGAGCGGATTTGCTGTGATGGTAACATCAGGCGTAAAGAGTTGATATTGCCGTCGTATATGACTCTAGCTGCGTGTAAAGTCGTATTACCATAGCGTCTGTTAGGAGGTAAGGAGCCCGATAAAATGAAAGATACTTCCCTTCTTGTATGAGTTCCTCTACCGCTTTATATGCAAAGAGGAACCAGATAGAGTCTCCAGGGAGAAACAGAGTCAACCTGCCTCATCACATTAGTTAGGGAAGATGAATTGAGGGAAGGATGACATTAAGCTGCATTTCCCAAAGGTGCTAACTTAACGGGGTATCGCCCTCCTGCAAATCAAATACTAATTTACTTTCTCATCTACAGTGTCTCCTTCCTCCGTCATCATCATCGAGAAATAATGCATATTTTAACTTAAACTCCTATTCCATATTCTTTTTTTTCAGAACATGTGAAATAATATTCCAAAAATGCCGTTGCTTTTCCAGCTTGGAAAATTTTCTTTAGGTGACGTACACAGAGTGATTCAAGAGAAATTTAAATCACTTACGAAACGCGCTTTTTAAAAACTCAGTAAAACTCATCTTTCCCAGTCACGTCTTATCTTAGATGATCGAATCAAGAAAGACAATCTCACATAAATGGCATCCGTAGATCTAGAAAAAGCATTTTTTTGTGATATTGATGTAGAGCAATTTATTTGAGATTCTGAAGGTGATCGGAATCAGATACCGAGAGAGAAGAATTATATGCAATCTGTAAAAAAAAATCAGTCTGCAGTGATAAGAATCGAGGGCTATGAGAAAAAAAGAAGCATCAATCCATGAAGGAGTGATGCAAAGCTGCAGTTTTCCCCTCTTCTTTTCAATGTTTACATGGAACAGTCGGTGAAGGAAATCAAAATCCAACGGGAGGAAATCAAAACCCTGAGATTTGCCGATGATATAGTTATTTTATCCGCGTCTGCAGAAAATCTGGAGAAATTGCTGAATGGTATGGACAAAATCTCGGAGAAGGAATACATGATGAAAATAAATAAATCCAAAACACAGGTAATGGAGTGCAGTCGATCACAGACAGGTGATGCAGGAAGTATTAGTTTAGGAAATGAAGCCTTAAAGGAAGTACATGAATGTTGTTACTTGGATAGTAAAATAAATAACGATGGCAGAAGTAAGGAGGAAATAAAATGCACACTAGCACAAGCAAGGAAGAGCTTTCTTAAGAAAAGAAATTTGCTCACATAGGATGTATAAAGATGTTTTCAAAGACTTTCATCTGGAGCGTGTCATCGTAGCTCAAAAATAAAGTGAATAGAAGCTCGTGAAATGTGGTGCTACAGAAGAATGCTGAGGGTAAGATAGATCGAATCACAAATGAAGAGGTGATGAATCAAATAGATGAGATGAGCAGAAGAAGAGATAGAATGATAGGATACATCTTAAGACATCGATGACTTGTCGAGAGAAGTGTGGGCGGTGAGAGCGGAAGGTTTAGACCGAGATATAAACATGGCAAACAGATTAGACTAGATGTAGAAAGTAGTAGTTTCATAGAAATGAAAAGTTTAGCACAGGATAGGGTAGCATGTAGAGCTGCATTAAGCAAGTCTAATGATTGATGACCCAAACCCATGAAATAACATATTTGTTCAAAATCTATTCAAGAGTAAATTTACTACGTCCGGTCCCCTGTTCCCGTAGAACATAAATTTATCGGGTCTTAGTTTTTCATACGTTGAGAACCGCTACATTAATTTATGTTTTTATGAAGAAACTTTCCCTGTAGAGGTTTAGGCCCAAGGTCTCGTGAAAAGAAAAATTTTCTCCGCCAATCTATTGCAATATCGATCTTAACACGAAGATCATCCCTGACATTTTTTTTCTTCGGTAGAGTTCTGATGCACCTTGTATAAGGGAAGTTTATGGTTTAAATAAATTATATTTCTCTCTGAAGTATTTCTATATAGCACGGATTAATAAAAATAATTGCTTTTCTAAAATATAACTTATTTGTTTGGGGACCAATTAAATAAACCGCTGCACGATCCTAGAGATTGGCAAGCAGTGCGTCCTTTGCCTTTGCAGAGAGTATTCCCCAGAGGTGCTTTTGATCTGGCCCGCATGTTTTAACGCGAAACCGCTCTTCTGCTGTCTTACTGAGTTTGATTGCTGTGGTCGGGCAGAGGCACTGAAGAACAGAGGAGAAAAGAAAGAGAATTGGACAACCAATTGGATGGGGCCTGTGAACGGTAATGAAGGATCAACGGGAAAGAAATGGGATACATCATTCTTCTTCTTCCTCACAATGATGAAATGGGCTACGCAGAACCTTTGCGTGACACGTGCGTGTGAGAGAATGTTCTCGCCTTGTTGCGAATGTAATTTATCGTGATGTAATAAACTGTATGTGTGTCGAGTTGTATATATGTGCTATGTCCTGGAGCTTCAGAATGATCATTAATCTGTTGTCTCAGTAAATAAATAGAATGAAAAATCTTTCAATACCACCTCACCTATATCCAAGATTCTGATCAGGTGGATGATGCGAATTTGTAAAAATAACCAGCTGGGTACCTAACTTAACTTCAGGCCACGGCCGCTTCCTTCCTCTCCCGTGTCTATCCCTTCCGATCTTCTCATCCCGCTGTAAGGCCCATGTTCAGGATGGCAGGTGAGGCCTCCTGGGCGTAGTATTGGTCCTCCTTCCCAGCTGTATTCCCGATCAAAAGTTTTCGATCCAGGACACTGCCCTTGGGGCAGTAGAGGTGGGATCCTTCGCTGAGTCCGAGGGGAAAAAACCACCCCTGGAGGTTAAACGAATTAAGAAAGAATTATTATTATTATTATTATTATTATTATTATTATTATTATTATTATTATTATTATTATTATTATTATTATTATTATTATTATTATTATTATTATTATTATTATAACTAGCAGTTTCCCGCTGGCTCCGCCCCCAATGTACAAAGTATGGTGTTGTTCGTTACTATCCTCACGGATGTATTTACAAAGCATCGAGTTAATGAAATAAAGCACATGATCTGCTGTGATAATAGAATGTAATATTATGTCAACAAAACACTTGAAAATACATCACACAAAGAAATTGAATTAAACGTTCCTTGGAACAACACTACGCGCCGAACTGTTGAAAAGTCCTTCAAAGATCTTCGTCATGGAGACAAATATACTCATAACTTTTCTTAGAATCTACCAATTTAAGTAGTTATTACCTCAGAAGAAAGCCCTTGACCCACTTAGTGTTTTTAGACCAAAACGAACTCCGTACCGCAATTAGAACGAAAGATATGATTGCTTCAATGAGAAAAAATGTTGAAGAAATGAGACGTCAAATTGAATGTGCATTCATAACTTTCCTCATAATCAACCAGTTTGAATAGTTCATCATCATCATCATCTGTTTACCCTCCAGGTTCGGCTTTTTCCCTCGGACTCAGCGAGGGATCCCACCTCTACCGCCTCAAGGGCAGTGTCCTGGAGCTTCAGACTCTTGGTAGGGGGATACAACTGGAGAGTATGACCAGTACCTCGCCCAGGCGGCCTCACCTGCTATGGTGAACAGGGGCCTAGTAGGGGGATGGGAAGATTGGAAGGGATAAGCAAGGATGAGGGAAGGAAGCGGCCGTAGCCTTAAGTTAGGTACCATCCCGGCATTCGCCTGGAGGTGAAGTGGGAAACCACGGAAAACCACTTCGAGGATGGCTGAGGTGGGAATCGAACCCACCTCTACTCGGTTGACCTCCCGAGGCTGAGTGGACCCCGTTCCAGCCCTCGTACCACTTTTCAAATTTCGTGGCAGAGCCGGGAATCGAACCCGGACCTCCGGGGGTGGCAGCTAATCACGCTAACCACTACACCACAGAGGCGGCTGTTTGAATAGTTAAGAGCTGAAATGAAAGAACTTGATCCACTGAGTGTTCTTAGGCCAAAACGAACTCCGTACCTCAATTAGAACCAAAGATATGATTGCTTCAAAGAGACAAAAAATTGAAAATATCAAATAATTTGAGGAAGGCGGAAGTTTAGTGATTTATAGTACCTGATGACAAATCTGTGCATAAATACCTTTCAGTTAAAAAAGAATGAAGGAAATCGACCGGATAGAATGGCCGGACTGACTGACTTAAGTTTTCATAAAAAAATATATTGATTATTATTATTATTATTATTATTATTATTATTATTATTATTATTATTATTATTATTATTATCATTATTCACACATATCCACGGTCTCCTGACTTCTTATACTACTGTACACGTATTACTACTGTTGAACAGATTTCCCGTCCTCGTATTTCCTTGCGGCCTATTTATTATTCTGTCGAAAATGTACGGTAAGGAAATTAAAACTTTTGGATGAGTTTAATTTTGAATAAACAGTCTGAAATGCTAAATCAACTTCAGAGCAACTTCGAACGAATGAATTAATTAATGTTACGGTCGTTGAAAGTCACTTGACGACTGTAATTTAGCCCCACGTCAGCCAAGTTGCGGCTGTGGGAAAGAGTTCGTTTGTTATGTTTAGAGAACTGAGATGAAATGCAAAGTAAAATTCTATATACATCCATTAACATTGTTGGATCGGTTTCCCCAACCTTAGAGAACAAACCTTCGCAGGTTTTTGGTCACTTAGTCGGTAAGATTTTCTTGTTTAATTACTAGATACTTTTTCCTTTTTTACAATTCGCTTTACGCCTTACCGACACTGAAAGGTCTTATGGCCACGATGGGATAGGAAAGGGTTGGTAGTGGGAAGGAAGCGACCGTGGCCTTAATTAAGGTACAGCCCCAACCAGCATTTCCCTGGTGTGAAAATTGGAAACTACAGAAAACAATACTCAGGGCAGCCGACAGTGGGGTTCGAACCCACTATCTCCCGAATGCAAGCTGATAGCTACGTGACCGAAACCGCACGGCTGCTTGCTTGCTTGCTTGCTATAATAAAAATAATAAATTATTAAACTATAGATTAGATAAACTTGAAATATTAGACAGAATAATCATTAGAAATATCTGGGTCCAATAAAGTGTGTAGAATTGTCGAAATTAAGAAGTAGAAAGGAAATACATCAAAACATAGAAAAGAGAACGGAAACAATAAGGAAAAGGAGTTTTTTCTCCGCTTAGATGGATGGATGGATGAAAAAAGATTAACAAAAAATATACCTTTGGGAGAAAAAGTCAGCAAAAACCTGGAAGTGGTGGTGATTGTATTGTTTTTAAGAGCAAGTAAAACTGGGCAACCATCTTCTTATTAGCAGTAATCAGGGAGAAAATGTTGAAGGAATCCGACATTTCGAAAAATGAAGGTATCGGCCAAAGGAAGACAAGGGCCACGAAGGGCGTGAAAACGAGACTCCCTAGGGGTCGAAAAGAACAAAAGTTGACCAAGGCAGCTCTGATAGGATGGATGAAAGTAAGAAGCCTTTCACAAGTAAGTGTAAGCAATAACAAGAGTCAGCTAAGTACCCCGTGGTCTCCAACCCACGCTCCCAAGTAGAGAGCCCTTGGGGGCCCCTTTTGGTCGCCTCTTACAACAGGCAGGGGTTAACGTGGGTGTTATTCTACCGCCCCCACCCACAGGGGGACAACAACCTGGATTCAAAAAAGACTTTGAACGAAGTAATATACTAGAAGAAATAATTTTTAAAAAAGAAACTTTTCCCCTTGCGAAAAGCTGATGATCATGATCTTTCAATAAATGAATGTCAAATATTGATAACGACCAAGGCCTACGGTGACGTCACTGACGGTACACTTCTGTCGCGTTACACAGGTTTTCGGATGACCCTCAGCTATAAGTCATATTTACGTCAAAAAAGATATATATTGAGAAAGTGTTAAATGGGACTGCAAAGGGTGGTACTGGTAAAAATTGTCGAATTTTAGGGGTTTTTTAATAGAAAATTATTATTTGGAGTTTCCTCTTTAATTTGATGGATGTTTAATTGATTTCGGATGACTGCAAGTGTTTATAAATTTGCGTTAGGGCCTACTGCAAAAGCATTTGTCCAGATTCCGTGAGCACCTGTTCAGTTAACACAAGAAATCTCTGAAACTATATTTGCACATTGGTTGCTATTATATTACCTCATATCTGGTGTTTTTGTGGTAAGAAGCATGGTAGTATCCACGCCTTGTAATTTCGATTGTAATTTCTGAGAAAGTACCTTTTTTCGAATTTTTTTCTTTTTCGAATTTTTTCAGAAACTAGTTAAGGTAGAGAGCTCTGAAATATTTGTCTTCCATTAACAGCATTATTTTTATGCGGATCTACAATGGTAGAGATACCGCACATAGTTAGATCATAAATATTGTTTAAAAATAGATACATTTAAAAATTTTAAAACTTGATTTTAAAAATCCATATCTTGATTTCTAATCAAGTTAGAACCAAGAAAGTAGATTAGTGAATGCATTCGATACGATTCTACATCATATCAAAATTTTGTGTTATTACCTTGGAGGGTTCCAAAGAAACCGGGATAAAAATATTTTGAATTTAACATTTTCAAGATAAACCTTTGTTACTCTCCTTAAATATGGAAGGATTTCAAAAGAAGTGGTTATTTATTTATTTATTTATTTATTTATTTATTTATTTATTTATTTATTTATTTATTTATTTGCTTTACGTCGCAGCGACACTGATACGTCTTATGGCGACGATGGGAGAGGAAAGGCTTAGGAATGGGAAGGAAGCGGTCGAGGCCTTAATGAAGGTACAGCCCTAGCATTTGCCTGGAGTGAAAATGGGAAACCACGGAAAACCATTTCAGGGCTGCCGACAGTAGGGTGCGAACCCACTATCTCCCGGATGCAAGCTCACAACTGCGTGTCCCTAACCGCACGGCCAACTCGCCCGGTCGGCTACTTATTTTGCCTGTTTTTTCTTGTCTTGCTAAAGAAGCCTCCGTTGCGCAGGCGGCAGCACACCGGTCTCTCACCGCTGGGTTGCGTGGTTCAAATCCCGGTCACTCCATGTGAGATTTGTACTAGACAAAGCGGAGGCGGGACAGGTTTTTCTCCGTGTACTCCGGTTTTGCCTATCACCTTTCATGCCAGCAACACTCTCCAATACCATTTCATTTCATTAATCATTGCCCCTGAGGAGCGCGACAGGATTCGGCAGCCGGCACAGTTGCTATCCTCGCCGCTAGATGGGGCTTCATTCATTCCATACCTGCTCCGGTCGAATGGCTGGAAACAGGCTGTGGATTTTCTTGTTTTTTTTCTTGTCTTGCTAATTCATCAGTTGTTTTATTGTTGTTTGCTTGTTATGCTGGATGATAACTTGTTTATTTTGTTCATTGGTTGATGAAGCGTTAGGTCCAACAGTTGGTTGACTTGACTGACTGCCTCATTGATTTTTATTTCGCCCACACGTCTATATTATACTCTTCCTCATCCTCTCCACATTCCACACTCCGTCTTTTTTTAAACTCAGATGAATGGAGTGTGTACATAGTCTGTCCCTGAACTTGCAATGACCCTGCTCCTTGGCGCTGGCTGACCCTGTGTAAGACTCGTCTCTTGCAGACTTCTTTCTCCTCCACCCCCGCACACATACACAGACCACGTGATCCATGCTTGCACCACGCTCTGAATCTTTTACGACCTTCCAGCCCTTTCCCCTTGCCTCCGCGCGTGCTCTACGATCGATGGAAGTTCTCTGTCCACCAACTTCTCCGCTAGACGGAGCTCCTCATACATCCCCACTTCCTGTTGCAGTACTCTCCTAGCATCCAACAGTCAGTGATGTTATCCCACCCGCCTGAAGTACGTCCTTCACTCCGAAGAAAGATTCATGTATTATTATTATTATTATTATTATTATTATTATTATTATTATTATTATTATTATTATTATTATTATTATTAAAAGAGTTTACTAAAAACAGCTTCATTTTTGTTTACTCTCTTCGGAATCATCTTCTGGTGAATCATGAGACGTTGATAGGCCTCTTAAGTTCATCCGACTTTGAGTAATCATCATCTAGGTATTCTGCCTTATGGCAGATCTTGTCATGGGATGAACCTCTTCTACTGTTGCCTGTCCTGCGCCAAGTTTTTCATGTCTGAATATTTATTTCCTTGGATATTGTCCAACATTTGATATTTTTCCTTCCTCTTCCTCGTTTGCCTTTCACCATTCCTTCTATTCCTTCTTTCAGTAAACAGTCCCTCCTCAAACATTGTCCGATCCAGTTCATTTTTCTCCTTCTAATGATTTGCAACTTACTTCGTTCTTCTCCAACTCTTCGTAATACCTCCTCATTCCTTACTCGGTCTTCCAATTTTACTCGTTCTATTCTCCTCCATACCCACATCCCTAGTGCCTCCAATCTTCTCTCATGTTCCTTTCTCAATGTACAAGTCTCTGCGCCATACAGCGCTATGCTCCAAATATAACCCGCAATACATTCTGTACTTAGCAGGTTGCTCAGCAACTAACACTTTCATTCATATGTGATTTTCATCCTCAGTAATGCCATTGCACGCAATCTGTCAAGCCACTTCCTCTGATCACGATCCTCTGATCAGGGCTGCCGACAGTAGGGTGCGAACCCACTATCTCCCGGATGCAAGCTCACAACTACCTTTCACAGCTTCCAAATATATTCAACAGATGCAGAGCGTTTTTAATAACTTTCATGCTGCTAAGAGAAAAAGTCTACGTACTAACAGACCCCATCATGACATACACTTTAGCATTGTAGAGATGATAAGGACTTTTGGGCTTATGCCGTTTCAAGAAAACAAGGTGAAACTCTTTATGTTTCGTAGAGAACTCCGCAGGCAGTGAAAGCATCAGTGTTGTCTTAGACATTATCTGGTAACACCTGTCGAAGGATAACCTAGCTACACTAGAATGAGTGAAGGCCATGCATCTTTAAAAAAATTCTCTGTCTGTCAAGAAACGCCCCTCTCCTTCAAGACTAACTCATGAGCTCACAAGACAACCGTTCTGTATTTAAGAACTGCAATTAAAATTACCATTGCCTTCCACGACACAATACCGAGCTTTACATCAAGAAGTGCAGGATAACAAAAGTGATTATGTGGATAGATTTTTTCCAAACAGACGGCATGATGTCGTCATGATGGATGAATTCTTACTACGAACTGCGGCATAGCATAAAGGACTTCTTATTAAATGTTCATAAAACTGTATAAAAGGGCAGACAAAACATTATGACTACGAGAGGCATATCAAGATGAGTTATCTGACCTATAAAATAGAAACATCTTTGTGTTATCCTCCTTTTCAATGTAGTTCTTCAATATAGAATGGTTGTCTTGTGAGCTCATAGATTAGTCTCGAAGGAGTGTGTTTTTGCCAGACAGAGAATTTTTTAAAGATGTATGGCCTTCATTCTTTCAAGTGTAGCTAGGTTATTCGATAGGTGTTCCCAGATAATGTCTAAGAGGTATGTCATGATGGGGTCTGTTTGTACGTAGACTTTTTTCTCTTAGCAGCATGTAAGTTATTCAATGTATTGAAAAGGAGGATAACATAAAGAGTTTTCTATTGTAAAGTGATAGCCGTCAATACGGAGTAAGACTTATAACATGCAATTATCTGACCTAATTATAACGAATGTTGCGGAGTAGTGCGGATCCCCTACTTATTATTATTATTATTATTATTATTATTATTATTATTATTATTATTATTATTATTATTATTATTATTATTATTACGGAGATATCCGTGGTAGTTAGAGGTGAAAGAAGGTGCGGGCTTGAATAGGTCTCAACTACAAAATTAAAGTTAATTTAAAACTTTAACAAAGGTTATATTTTCTTTTCAAAATCAACAATTAACAGAGTATAACAGGTACCAAGTAGCAGATCAACAAATTAACAAATTACAGTTCGTTACAAGATTTGGGCTTCGAGCCCCAAGTTTAATTCCTGAGCTCACAGCTCACAACCACAATTGCTAAAGGGCAGAAAACCCCTAAGTACGAGGAGCACTTGCTCCTAATTACAATGTTAAGAAAAAGAGCAGACCCGCTCTCAATTGTACCAGCCTATCAAAGGCTACAACAAACTTCATTTCTATCTGTCCTTAAGGCACACAAGGAAACAGGGGTAATTAATACCCAACCTACGGGGCCTTCGCATGAAGAAAACAAAACATCAGGTTAAGTTACTGGCCCAAAGTACAGAAGAGATTGGAGGCGTGAACTTGCACTCCTAAATACACTTTTAAAACCTAAGTGGCTCTAGGCTGAAACACAGGGGCTAATCCCAAGCTAAGGAGGTGACCCGTATGAGAAAATTTAATATTTTAAGGAAGAGAAGAAACGGTTATGAAAACGTAGTCACCTCAATTTCCAAATGAAGGGGAGTTCGAGAGGGTAAAGCACTCTCTATCCCCGCTTTACAGTAATTTATAGATTTATAATTCATAGATTTTACATAGACAGAAAAGAATTTACATTTTAAAAAGGTTGGTTACATACTAAAGGTTTCGAACCCTCCCCGAGAGTTAAACTGCTGAGCTAGCAAGAAATGAAGATGTTAACAGGCCATTACCTTGTAGAAGAACTGCTGCTTGAAGAAAGAGGCGCTTCCCGCCCCCTGCTACATTTCCACACACACTAAGTTGGATGTTACTGAAGTGGCACCGAGACAAGAAAATTAGCAGTTTGGAGTTTATATACCTTCGTGGAACATTCGAGACCTTTCAGGAATGAGTAGACACACCCTTTCGCTTTTATTGGATAACAGCAAAAACTAATACACAAGACGAGGAAGAAACACTTTATTGGTGGAAAATTAATTACATAAATTCCTGATTGGTTACATTCAAAACGGGCGGAAAGAAAGGATTTATATTGCCAACCCACAAACCACAGAACAAAATTTAGTAAAAATAAAACTTAGGAATACAATATTTCTTCAAGAAAGTTCATTCCATTGCACCAGAGTGTGTTACCATAGTTTTGGGTAGAGACATATGTTAGAGATTGTCCACACCTCTTAATCGTTGAAAAACAAAAGGCATATAAAAAAACACTCAGTGACATCTTCTGAATAACCGTGGAATTAGTTCAGTAGTTAAAGTTCCAAGTTTCTCCAGTAGAGAAGTTTCAATTGGCGCAATATTTGAATTAGCGGCGTGGAGGTGTACCGCCCGGTACAATTATTAATATTATTATTATTATTATTATTATTATTATTATTATTATTATTATTATTATTATTATTATTATTATTATTATTTATTATATGCCTTTGCTGGCAAGACCTAGTGCAGCTCTCCGTGCTACCCTATACTGTGCTAACCTTTTCCTTTCTACGTAACTGCTTCATCCTACAACTGCTCTAATTTACGTCATATTCATACCTTAGCTTACGCTACCGTTCTTACCGCCTACATTTTTCTCAAGAACTAAATGAACAAGTCCTGGGTGTCTTACTTAAGATGTGACCTATCATTCTATTTCTTCTTCTAGTCAAATCGATCTCCCCTTACCAGTTCGATTCAGTACCTGTTCATTCGTAATTCGATCTATCCATCTCACCTTCAGCATTCCTCTGTAACACCACATTTCAAAAGCTTCTATTCTCTTTCTTTCAGAACTAGCTATTGTCCATGTTTCACTTCCGTACCTTGCGACATTCCAGGTTGAAAGTCTTCAAAAATATCTTTCTAATTCCTATACCAATGTTCGAATTGTGGAAATGTTTATTTTTAAGAAAAGCCTTCCTTCTTCGTGCTAGTTTGCATTTTATATCCTTCTTACTTCTCCCATCATAAGTTATTTTTACTACCCAGCTAACAATATTCACATACTTCTTCTTTTCAATTCCTAATCTAATCTTCCTTGAATCACCTCATTTCAGTTAATTTTGTTCTAGATTTATTTATTTTCAACTTGTACTCCCCCAAGACTGTCCATACCATTCAGCAGTTTTCCCAGATTTTCTGCAAACTTAGGTAAAATAACAATTTTATAGGCAAATTATAAGAGTTCTGATTTCCTCTCCTTGAATTGTGATTCTCTTTTCAAATTCCTGTTTGATATCCTTTGCCGCATTATCTATATAAACTTTGCAAAGGGGAGGAGAGAAACTACATCCTTGCCTCACTCCCTTCTAGATTGCTGCTTTTTCATAGCCCTCGATTTTTATCACTGCAGACAGATAGTTGTTCCTGTGGCTGTCTGTCTCTGGACATCCCGTGCTGTTCGATCCAAAGGCGCCAGCGTAGAACCTCATTTTGCTACTGCTACAGCGTTTAATCTTCGCGAAAAGTTTTCCACTAAGTTCTGTTACACTGAAGTTAGAATTTGTTTCCATTCTTCCTGAATAATGTAGTGTTGTTGAACAAATTGATCTGACACGCAACCAACGCTCTACTTCATCACAAAACTGTTCAGTGAGGTTCAGGTCGGGGCACTGAGCAGGCCGGTTCAGCACATCCACCTGATTTTCTGCGATCCACGCTGCAGTGATCCTTGCTTTGGGGACAGGAACATTATCATGCTGAAGTCCAATTTCAATGGGACGCATGTTATTGTCTGAATTGTTTCCATAAACACCTGCGTTCATTGTACCGTCGACCAAAACTAATGGTCCGAGCCAAAACCTGGGAAAACATCCCCAGACCATCACAACACCTCCACCTTATTTCACTGTCACCACAAGACACTCAGAAAAATACCATTCTCCAGACATCCGCCTGGTCTACATACACGCCCATCTGATATACACTCCTTAGAACCTTCTACTACTCCACAGACCTATGATGGTGCACCGCTCTAAGCAACATCACGCATTCGTTCGTGAGATCAGTGGTTTCTGGGTAGCAGCATGACACTGAAAAGAGTTCTATCGCCTCGCGACGTGTCGTTCTTTCACTGGCCTGTAACGGAAATACAGTAGTTGACAAGAATATTTGTCGATTAGTTCGTACAATACGCTTTAGAGTTCGGTCTTTCCTTAGGCGTACCAGAGTGATGATTGGGTTCGGTGCTTCCCTGTCGTTTTCACTTCACAATGACATCGCTAACAGTGGACCTGAGCACCTATAACTTCCGCAAATCTCTTTGACGGAAAGCCCAAGATGTTGGACTCCTACAATCACTCAGTTCTCTACGTTGGCTCATTCGAACAGAATTCCCTGTGAAAATGTCAAATGATCATAATATGACTCACAGCCATAGCCATCAATGGTTGCTAGGTTTCACTTCTGTCACACATTTTGTTACATGACATTATAAGTATTTCGTTAAATAAATTTTCGGATGACTCCAGCTGTAAGACATATTTATGTCAACACGTCTGCTGTATGTTGACGCGATGTCCCTGCACTTATATACTCCCGGATACGTAGCCGGGCGTCATACATAACGCTTCGTGTGACAGTGTAAATATTTTGTACATATTAACTAACGTAGTAAGTTCATTAAGTTCGTGGACTGGCCGTCTAGTGTCGCTGCGATGCACTACAGAGGAGAGTTTGCACAACAAAATGCTGCCGTAAGAGTTCTTCGCTAGTCCTAGCAAGAGGCAGTTGCGTGCTTACAGTTTAAGCAGAACTACGGTTTCTGTTGTGAAGGGTAGTAGAATGTCAGCGGCGGAACTTGAGAATGTCATAATTTGAGCAACAGGCATATTTCAAGTTCTGCCAAAAGTTAGGCAAACACACTAGCGAAATGTTTGAGAAGATCAGGTCGAAATCACCCAGATTACCACGACGGGAAAAAGACGTGAAGAGGCAGGCAAAAGACGGTGTTAGCACCAGTCCACTAACATACTGACTGTAGTTCGTACTTAGGTGTACACTGTGTTGCCTACACTGTGTGAGCCAGTCCAAGAAGTTATTGGCTGTAATACATGAGTGTACACTGTGTTGCCTACACTGTAGGAGCTAATTTACAAACTTATCGACTGTAGTAGCGCTTACGACGTCCTCTGTCACTTTTCTCACATCCGTGGCGTTGGGGTGTCGCAGGTGTGAACAATGGCCTTGTCTTATGGCAAAATACCCCTCTTGACGCCAACCGTAGCCAGTTACATATCTTGACTACTGTATGTCTTATCCTTTCAGAAATCGTGATTCATATTTTAACTTGTGTACATTGATCGTTTGGTTGTCTAAAATTGTATGACTAACACTTGCTTTATTCGTAGCCAGTTGCTCATCCTGCCTGTTTTATCCTTTCAGATGACGTGTGGCGAACAGATCTGGACTTCATGATGGTGCACAGCGACCGCCTTGTAGTCCTTAGTTTCATGACGAACGGATCGAGCCCTTTGCTGACACCTCTCCCGTCCTCCGCCAGCTCTGTAGCGCCATCACCGGCGTCCTCCGCCTCCCCTACGGCCAGCTCCAACAGTACGACGGGCTCTGCCCACAGTGGCAGCGGTAACGCCACTGTGAGCACTCTAGCGCTTCTGGGAGAGCCGGACGAGACAGTGGAGCTGCGTAGTGCCGACTGGGGACCAGTGTCGGCCGAGTTCCTCAACTACGCCCTCGCACTGTTGGTGTACACAGTGAGGTACCCCTCTGTCTTCTGGCACACCAACAAAGCGTTTGCTGCCCTCTTTTCCTTCCAGTTATTGGCCAATGGAATGCAGAGTCTGGTTGCGTATGCCGGATTGTGTGTCTTGTACAAGGTAAGTCAGGCTTATATCCAGAGGATAGTAAATAAGTTTAGACATAGGTTTAACATAATAAATAAAATCACTATTAGGTTTAACATAATAAATAAAATCACTATTTCTTTTGTCAGATTCAAGACAACAGATAAAATTAAATACAGCGTATCCATATAAACAAAGACCGACCAAGCGGCATTTGTACTCTCCTGTACGTAATGTGAAGTATTGGAGGCACGCGCATACGTAGTTCTTGACTTTGCAAGCAGAGTGCACGTGTTCGACCTTGTAAGCATCAGTCGCCAGTCTAAATATCAGCCGTTAACATGGTAAGACAAGTTTTTTTCGAGACGACAGTACATGCAGAGAGGTACCAAGAAGACATTTTGACGCTGTTACTACATCAGTTAACGGAAGAATAAAAATAGCCCCTGCTCATACAGCAGAAGATTCCCTTCTTACAATCTCGGAAGTGTTTGTAGACAGAGTAATCAGTGCTGGTCTGTTTCCCCGTCGTTCTCCAGACCTAACAGTGTGTGATTTTTACTTGTGGGTTTAACTGGGAGGAACTGAATGTAAACATTACGAATGACATCAGAAATATTATAGTGACAGAACTCACTCGCTTCAGCCAGAATTTGGTTACCACATACAATCCATATAAGACGGTATACACGCTTAAAGCAGGGCGGCCGCGCACGACATAAGTTCGGCTAAGGCAACTGCCGTAGTACATAGGGCAAATACTGTGCGCTCGGTCTTAGTTTATATGAAACACCCTGAATTACTTCACCCTGACATGTATATATTTTGTCAGTTGTGGTCTCAGGAAATAAGAGATATGTTATACATTATTATAAAGATAGATTCAGGATAGAGATAAATATTACCTTTCCAAGATTCTGTCCAATAGATAATCAATTATTTCTTTCAGACGAATTTACAGGATAAATCTTCTCTATCAGATATAGGTTCAACAAAGATAATATACTTTCTTTTCTTCTCAGATATACAGTATCTGTCAGAAATTGAAAACTTCTCAACAACTTATGTCTGTAAATATGTACACTACAAGAGATATCCAACAGAACAGGTTAGAAAAAACAAATTGATGGCTAATAATAAAAATTACTCCACAGTTTCTACTAATAGAACTTGGTTGAATTAGGAAAATAAAGAAATTCAAATGTTTGCAAGAAACAATTCAAGAAAACTGTTTAGAAAAAATCGCTATAGAAGAAACACAAGTTGGAAAGAGCATACGGTATAACTGGGAATATTTACAACAGGAAGTGTTTATCTAAAAACTTCAAAATATAACCCTACAAGACAGTAGTCAAACCGACTTCCAACTGAGCACTCCTCTATTGAATACTCGCCACAGAACCTGTCTATCGCGCGTCTGGCAGCGGAGAAGGAAAACGCTCTGTCATCGGTCAAGGATTAACAATAAACCCCTGTATTTACAATTCAATACAAATGTTCAGAAAAAATTTATCGTTAGCTTTTAGGGCAGAAGTTTATGTTGTGGAGCGATATTTCATGTTATTCGAATGTGGTCTTAAACTTCTTACCGGCACCATAAATAGGTTAATTGCGTAATTTGTAAATAATACTGCTAGAACTCCAGCCATCGACAGTCTGTGATGGAGACATTGTAGACCCTCCCACTGCTTCCTCGTTGCAGGAGCTTCATTTCCCTGGATGCTACCAGAGTTATATCCATGTCGTGTGCTGTTACAGGTCCAAGTACTGGGAGCCAAGGAGGCACTCCCCATGCTGCATTGCCGAATGAACCAGAACGCGGAAGGAGGTTCGCCATTCCTCCTCAATACCCACGTCACCCTCGCCCTTTTCGTACTCTCCAACGTGCTTGTTCTCGCTTCCAGCCTCGTTCTGTATCTCTACGGATATGGCAGGTAAGTGCTACTCCTTCACAAATAAGTTAACACTAAACCTGAAAGATTGCATTTCATTTTAGCAAATCTACCAGTAAAAATAAAACTGTATTGCCGCTATAACAGCAGCCCGGCAGTGTCTTCCTACAAGGGTGTAGAAGTAAACAGGAGTGAAATACCAGCACTCTGCTATCTATATAATTAAGTCTGAAGTGTAGGGTGAGGAATTATATAAGATGAGTAACGCATGGTTGATAGCAGTGGCGATCTGACGGACCGAAGCCTAGCACACCTATCTCCCGCGGTCCCCGCTCCTGGCCGATATATAGCAGCAAGCCCCGCGGGGCGAGTCGAGGGGAGAGGGACGAGAGTCTGGGCTGGAATATCAGTCTCCGATGCCTAGCTCTCATAAATACGTGCGATATTTTTTCTCACTCCTTTCAAGTTTTATAAATGCAACAATGCGGCAGATGCTTACATTATAATGTGCTTTAGACTTCTATCATTCTCAATTGAGGTTTGGGCTTCACTGTTAGCCTTGGTAGCCCTCAGTATACGCCACTGCCTGAGACGGTGTGAGGTATTCAACTTAAGAACGGCCGGGCTGAGTGGCTCAGACGGTTAAGGCGCTGGCCTTCTAACCCCAACTTGGCAGGTTCGATCCTGGCTCAGTCCGGTGGTATTTGAAGGTGGTCAAATACGACAGCCCCGTGTCGGTAGATTTACTGGCACGCAAAAGAACTCCTGTGGGACTAAATTCCGGCACCTCAGCGTCTCCGAAGACCTTAAAAAGGTAGTTAGTGGGACGTAAAGCAAATAACATTATTACTATTAAACTTAAGAACGTACTTGGGTATATTATTTCTAAAGATGTTCAATGTATAGTGTTAGTTAAACACAAGGCTGCGAACATTCCTTAGAACAATATGCGAAATATTATTGGACAAAACATTTTGAGTATTGTTGCAAACAATCTTGGATATTCTAATACAATGCCTGGATAATCATGAAATACAGGAAATACAATTCGGCAAATGTTTAGAAACAAACCTTGATAAATGGTGGAGAAATTATTGAAGACGTTGGTAGGCACGATTCAGGATATACAGAGTGTACCATAACTATACCGGCAAAAAAAATCAGTGATGTTCTTCACGTTCTGTTAAGAACGATCGTACAATGGGATTGGCAGAGAGACTTTTATTTTGGAGAAAATGTAGTTACTTATTTACTTCTGGACGCGCGATTCAAATTGAAGAACTCGCCATAGTTGCTATGCCATAGAACAAGCCACTACCGTGCATCAGGGAAGAGAAGGGGAGTTTAGGGAAGTGAAGTGTATGTTGGAGACAGAGATAATGCACAAGTTTCCTCGTTCGACTCGCACAGGATTGTGCTTGTCTCTTACAGGCAATATACACAGTTCGTTCATTCAACAGCCGTAACTACTCACACTGTAATTAAGATACACTTGTCAGTCAAGGAATGCTCCAGATCGTTTCTCCTCTCGTCTGTTGGACGCAGTAACGTTCTTTATTATTTGACATGCTCGAAGATGCAACACTGCCGCCCCACGATTATGTAGTCCTTCACTCACAACATTGTAAATGGAATGAAATACTGAACGAAGTAAACAATAGGCCCAATGGTTTAATTACAATAAATGTATAAATGTTCAATACGCCCCCCCCCTCCTACTTCGACGCACATTTCACAACGTTGTAGTGTTGACATTTGGACTCTTCTAGTGGCTTTACGTCACACCGACGTAGATAGGTCTTTACACTAATAATTGCTCATGGATTATGTTCTTCTGGTTTATTTGCATTAGCTAAGGCGACGATGGGATAGGAAAGGCCTAGAAGTTGGAAGAAACCGGCCGTGACCTTAATTAAGGTACAGCCCCAGCGTTTGCCTGGTGTGAAAATAGGAAACCAAGGAACACCATATTCAGGGCTGCCGACAGTGGGATTCGAACCCACTATCTCCCGGATGCAAGCTCACAGCCGCGCGCCCCTAATCGCACAGCCAACTCGCCCGGTCTATGGACTCCGCTTCCTGGCTACGTCTGTGATGTTTTAAGTATAACTGTATAGTCGAGCTTGATAGCTTCAGTCGCTTAAGTGCGGTCAGTATCCAGTATTTGGAAGATAGTGGGTTTGAACCCCAATGTCGGCAGTCCTTAAGATGGTTTTCCGTGGTTTCCCATTTTCACACCAGGCAAATGTTGGGACTGTACCTTAATTAAGTCCACGGTCGCTTCCTTCCCAGTCCTAGCCCTTTCCTGTCTCATTGTCGCCATAAGACCTATCTGTGTCGATGCGACGTAAAGCCAATTGTAAGAAAAAGGTGTAAATGTATAGCTCTTGGTTTGGTTGCCTTCTGTACTCGTCATCTACTCTGCTCGGTCCCAGGCTAGTATCTTTCTCAAGATCTTCCTCTCCTAGACTTCCAATTATTATTATTATTATTATTATTATTATTATTATTATTATTATTATTATTATTATTATTATTATTATTATTATTATTATTATTATTATTATTATTATTATTATTATTATTATTCAACATACGTTGTTCTCAACGAGCATTTGACATTCTACTATACAACATCCGCCTTTCCCTGGAGACCTGTAATACAATACTATGAGGGTTCCAACGAAGAAACAGTACACCAGTGACCTACGTAAACGATTAATACCTCTGTTTGGAGATACACAAGTTAAAATTACGCATGTTTTTCACATTACATCGTTCCTCCCTTTGTCGTTCGGAATGTTTAATATAAATCCTCTGAGCCATCGTGACTCCCTGTGTTAACGCTCTTGTTAAAAAGGCCTTTGAACCTTTATGTTTGTGTGGTTGCTGATACAACAGGCGACTTTCCGTGTGGGATGTGGCGCACGCATTGTGAAGTGCAATAAACCTTGTACAGTTTTGTGTTCACGTGAGGCACTCTGGTCAGCCTGTAGAGTGTGCTACTTGCTGGACAATGCCGTGTGGGAAGTTGCATAACCTACAGGGGCTTCAGATAAATAATGGAGCAGCGCTGGCCGGATTCGCTAATCTGACAATCTCTCTCTCGTTTCATTAATGGTTTACGCCTCATTGTTATTATTATTATTATTATTATTATTATTATTATTATTATTATTATTATTATTATTATTATTATTATTATTTATATCCCTTTAACATCGTCACGATTTCCTCCTTTTCTTAAAAATATTTCTTTTTGTATATTTTCCCCGCGCTTTTTCCGCTCTCTTCCCTTCTTTTGCTTTGTGTTGTGGCCTCGTATTCTCTTCTCTTGTCTCTCCTCTTCTCCTCTCCTCCTTTCTTCTTCTCCTAACTCCACTCCTCTTCTCCTCTCTGCTCTTCTGTCCTCTTGCTGTCTCTTCCCTTTTGTTTTTGTTTGAGTTCTCTTCCTCTCGCTTGTTTCGACTTAATTTCTATTCTCCTCCTTTGTGTTTTCTTATCTCCTCCTCCTCCTCCTTATTTTCTGTCCGCTTCTCCTTCTTTCTCCTCTCTTCTGTTTTCTCTCTCTCCTCCCTTATTTAGCCTAGGATACTCTTGACTTCTCCCCTCCTCTCTTCTCTTCTTTTATTTTCTCATCTCTCCTGTTCACTAATCTCCTCCTCTCCTTTCTTTTCTTATTTCACTTTACGTTGTACTCTCTTCTCTTATATTCTTATTTTTCCTTCTGCTTCCTCTCGTTCTAGTCTCCCCTCCTCTTCTTTGGTCTTACTCTCTTCTTTGGCTTTGCATTATATTCTCTCCTCTTTACGTCTCTCCTTCTACTTCCTCTCCTTCACGTCTTCCCTCCTCTTCTCTGCTCTTTTTCTCTCCGTTCTTCTCTTCTTTGGTTTTGAATTGTACCCATATTCTCTCCTATTTTACCTTCTCTCTTTTCTCATTTTCTTCTCTTCTGTTATTTTTTCTCTTACCTATTCCTTTTATCCCTTGTCCCTCTTTTTTCTCTGCTGTAGTGATAACGTTCTCTTTGCCTGCAGGTTCAGCGCCTTCCTGGACCAGGAGCGCGAACGCCGGGTCATCGTGTTACGCCACACGCGCAGTGGTGGAGGTTGGGGCTACTTCACCCACTGCGCCGCGCTCTGTGTGCTCCTCGCCATCGCCGTGTGTAACGCCCCTTTGCTCTATGACTACACTGTGGTGTACAGGTGTAGCCTGGACGGTGCAGTCTTAGCCTCGGTCATTGGAGCCATTATGCACCTCTTCTTCTGGGTACTCCTCTGGCTCATCTTGACGGTGAAGCAGCGCTGGTCCTTCAAGCTGCGGGTCACGGTGGGAAGGGCAGCAGTTAAGTCCGCTCGCTCTATTAAACTGGTCACTGATGTCGACCTGGTGTCCGCACACCACTGTGATAACGGGACAGCCCCTCTTCTGGTCGTCGGAAATGGAAGGACCTACACCATCGCCGACACTTCACCCAAGAAAGCCATCATGAGTGTCATCCAGAAGACAGCGTTGGAACGGAAAGCCAAAGCTGCACAAGGTAAGCAAACACTTCAACATGGCCACGGTCGCGCCTTCTGTGCATCTTAATATGGTTATAATTTGATTTTCTTTATATAACATAATCATTCTTTTATAATTCCTTTTAGCATATTGGTTATCAGTGTTTCTATAATATGAAAATGTCCATAACTTTATTTTTATCTTACAAATTTATTATTGATTTTTTTTTTACAACTACTACCTAACAAACAAAAAACTGACCGCTCCTCAGCCCGAAAGCCTGCAGAGTACGAGGTGTCGTGTGGTCAGCACGACGAATCCTCTCGGCCGTTATTCTTGGATTTCTAGACCGGGTACAAAAACTACACTTGTTCAAAAATCCACCACATTTCCTCGGAAATTGGGAAAGCACAAAAATATTACACTTACGTTCGTTTTCATACGGACATTATTATTAACAAATGCATTGCAATTGGGAAATATCCCGGTGGCAATGAACTCTTACAGTAGAGTGATAAAAAAGTTAAAACATAATTACCCAACAATAACAACAATTACAACAACAAGACATTCCTAGTTTAACATTATAAATCCAGCATCATCATATACAAATTCATATACAACTTAAGTATTTCCAGTGCTTAACACTACGACTTACAATACTATAGATGCAGACATTTTTATTTGACGCCATCTGGCTGTCTGCTCGTCAATTTCGACGTTCTGTTTTACTCTAGGCCTACTAGATGGCAGACACAGTAAACTGAATCTCTCTTGAGCGTTTGTGGCTGAGATTTAATGACTTTTGTCGGGTAAACACCAGAGATCTTTTACATGCCGACATCGTGCGACATGGAATGTCGAATAGACTTTTTCCACCCTTCAAAAATTCGACTACCTCTGCCGGGTTTGAATCCGCTATCGGGGGATCCGGAGGCCGACACTCTACCACTGATCCACACAGGCACAGGTTAACATTACAAACACTTTTATATACAAATTCGCACATACCTTAAATAATTCAGATGATAATAATAATAATTTAGTGTGGCTATTTCTAGCCGAGTGCAGCCCTTGTAAGGCAGACCCTCCGATGAGGGTGGGCGGCATCTGCGTGTTATTGTGGTGGAGGTTAGTGTTATGTGTGGTGAGTGAGTTGCAGGGATGTTGAGGACAGCACAAACATCCAGCCCCCGGGCCACTGGAATTAACCAATGAAGGTTAAAATCCCCGACCGGTCGGGAATCGAACCCGGGACCCTCTGAACCGAAGGCCAGTACGCTGACCATTCAGCCAACGAGTCGGACAATAATTCAGATGCCTTAATACTACAGTTTACTTTGGGTTGTGCATTGCATTAAAATATGACATCGTATAAAAATTTACACAAAATTTACAGAATACTGTAGTCTATTCTTGTAGCATCGTATATTTTTGGGAAAATACTCTAAGACAGCTGCAGGTCAATTGTCAATTCCCCTATTTACAAACGAATATTTATCAGACTAATTTCATACTAAAATTATGAATGTCTTCTCGTACATGAATTTTTGCTATAGCGGAAATCTGATAAAATGAACCAAAGTTAACGAATTTCAAAATCAGGTGATGTTTTTACTAAAAATGGAGATGATAGACAAGTTTAAACTAATCCAGTTTCGTATTGAATTAAGGGACCAGTTTAGGCACTTTCAAGCCACTCTAGGCAGGTCAGTTTCTTACGGTTTCCACACACGAACTTTTTGCAGATTGCGCAGGTTTGGTAACTTTTGATCCCAGTTCTGGAACACAGTGCACATTTCTTTCGTTTCTTGGCACTCTTGTCTATTTGAGGTTCTTCAGGGACTGCGATACTCTTCTTTCAGGATGTGCATTATTTTTATCGTAGCTGCCAACGAGACCTAAGGTGAGGAATGGCGAGTTCCTTGGCAAGTTGTTTCAGGAACTGCCTCTTCATGAAATGCTTCTCTTTGTTATTCCAGACATAGACAACTAATGCATTTCTAGTTGTGACATCCAGAAGACGAAACAACACTGTTAGGGAATAGCTGTTGGATTTTCTTCCCACAGAATACCTTCATTGCAGATATAAACTGAGAAAAATGTACGCATACGAAAACGGTCGCGGTGGATCGTGATGAGCCGCAAACAACTATCCTCGAAAACTGGTAGCTTCGAAATGATTGGTGACTACAGATTTGTGTAGAGGGATGAGAATTAAGCCTGTTGTACACTATCAATTTTTTGACAAATTTTAGACTTCACAAGAATTATCAGTACTTAACAAGTTTACTTGTCAAATCGCTTGCAATACTTGAAAAGTCCTGAGAAGTCTTCAAAAAGTGTTCTAATGTTCTAATCGATGAAAGAGTAGCCAAGTCTTTGACAGAATTGACCAACGGAATTCGAGTATTAACGGTGCGCGGTATCAAATCAAATCAAAATCTCTTTATTTGCAAATGAGGTGTCTACCTCGGTGACAAATGGTACACTAAAATACATTATTGTCAAGCACTAAATTTTAAATTAACAAGAGAGAAAGAACATTTTCCTAGAATACAATATTATACAATTTACGCTAATAATTTCTTCTATTAAACACACACATCATCCTTAATAAATTTATATTGTTTACAAAATTCTACTTATAATATCTCCTGTACTTACAAACATAGTCAACTCATATACAGTATGTCAAATTACTTCTAATAATACTACACAACTGGTATAAGATTAAAATTAGCATTGTATTTATTTACATATTTATATTTTACCCATGCCGCTAGCATGCTGGGATTGCCAGAACGGGAATCAAAACAATGAAAATGACTTCTTCATGATCGAGGGATGTTGTATGTGTATTAATTGCCAAGTGTGTGGCGCATTCCTGCTTATATTCAGTTGACTCCGCAGAGTATCAAAATATTATGAATAAAATGGCAGCGTACGAGGTGATTGCAAGAGAAATATCTCAAGGAAGTGCACAGCTTTGATGTTTATTGCCGTACGTTAACCTATAAGTATATACTATCAGCAATGATCGATTTATGATGATCTTCTCCTATTATTATTATTATTATTATTATTATTATTATTATTATTATTATTATTATTATTATTATTGTTATTGCGTTCCGGCCTTCTAAGGACCACGTTACAATTTCAATTGTTCCTCCTTAGTTGTTCTTTCCTTTTCTTCCAGTATTCTTTCATTGTTTCACTGTGTTTCTTTTTCCTGTCTTCAGTCCACTGTGTGCCTGTTTTCTTTTCCTTCCTCCCTTGGAATCCTTCCATTTGTAAGACTTTCTTCCTAAAAATCTTTATTTCCAATAATTCTTCTTCTCGTATGTTGTTCCTTTCCAGGTCTTTCTTGACTTCTTAAATCCAGGTGGTAGTTGATTTCTTTTCCCAAAGGTACTTGAAGATTCGTTTAGTTAGTCTATTATTATTATTATTATTATTATTATTATTATTATTATTATTATTATTATTGAATTCCTAATACGTTTTAATGTAATAAGATATGAATTTCTGTTGTATTGCTATAATTTTTATTTAATTGATGTGAGTAAATCCAATATAACATAACCTCTGCATTTATTTTTAGAATGTACCCACTGCTAGTCCAAGAAGTACAACAGCTGTTTGCCTATCCTCCATGTTAAAACAAAATGCTATCAAACTCTGCCAAATCTTGTCAAACCTTCAGCAATGTTGAACAATCTTTGACAAGATTTGACAACTTTTATTGTGAAGTATTGACTTGAAAGGAAAAATAGATGGTGTACAACAGGGATTAGAAAGGCAGTGAGGGGGTTGGAGTAGCAGTTTCGCCATAGGTGGTGATGGGGTTAACGAAAATATAAGCGTGCGGGGCCGCCTCTGTGGTGTAGTGGTTAGCGTGATTAGCTGCCACCCCCGGAGGTCCGGGTTCGATTCCCGGCTCTGCCACGAAATTTGAAAAGTGGTACGAGGGCTGGAACGGGGTCCACTCAGCCTCGGGAGGTCAACTGAGTAGAGGTGGGTTCGATTCCCACCTCAGCCATCCTGGAAGTGGTTTTCCGTGGTTTCCCACTTCACTTCCAGGCGAATGCCGGGATGGTACCTAACTCAAGGCCACGGCCGCTTCCTTCCCTCATCCTTGCCTATCCCTTCCAATCTTCCCATCCCCCTACAAGGCCCCTGTTCACCATAGCAGGTGCGGCCGCCTGGGCGAGGTACTGGTCATACTCCCCAGTTGTATCCTCCGACCAAGAGTCTGAAGCTCCAGGACACTGCCCTGGCGGTAGAGGTGGGATCCCTCGCTGAGTCCGAGGGAAAAGCCGAACCTGGAGGGTAAACAGATGATGATGATGATGATGATGATGATGATGATGATGATGATGATGATGATGATGATAAGCGTGCGGGTCATAGTGACTCACCGCGACTGCTTACGGGTTAAGAAAATATTAATTTATCCAGTTTCAGCTCTTACAATAAAAATTGTCTTAACTTTCCAGTTTATCACTTTTTGGTTGGGAAGGTTCAGTTTTTCTTTTTTTTTTCTTTTTTCAGCTGGAAATGGTGCTGGAGACAGTAATGATGATGGTGAGGAACAGATCTACTGGCTCAGACCCAAGCCTCCCTCACCTAAAACCTCACCTGACTCGACCTCAGATCGTCTTACCTGGCTCAACCGGAAATTAAGCAGCAACAGTGGTGGAACAAAGCACAAAGTCACATTCGATGATTCGCTGGGATCGTCTGGTTCCAGGTAATTATATCAGTACTGTACTGTATTCCATACTTGGATAGAATTCTTCATATGACACAACACCACAGCAACCAACTTTCCTTTCTCGCTCTGTCAACATGACTATACTGTAATCAATGTAATGGGTTAAACCAGGCAGTTTAGATGAAACTTGGTTGAATATCCTAATGGAAATAATAATTTTCCCAAACAATCAAAAGTATTATTATAGGTAAGGTAAGGGTTATTCTGCCCGAAGGCAGGTCCGAACCTCCGCAGAGGTGTTCCTGAGCCGGAGTTTACGTGCGGTAGGGTGGCCAGTTCCTTTCCGTTCCTCCATTCCCTTACCCCCCACCAACTCCTGACCACGCCCAATGTTGCTTAACTTCGGAGATCTCACGGGATCCGGTGTTTCAACACGGCTACGGCCGTTTATTATTATACAGAGAAGGAAAATAGTATATATGAGCATCGGTCCGGAAATGCGTATTTTATTGGCCTCCAAGATCACCTGATCTAAACCCGTTGGATTTATTTGTGTGGGTTTAAGCAAAAGTCTTTGCTGCTGTATAAAATGAAGCAAAACTACACAGCAGAATTGTAAGGTGCATTCAAACAATACGTACAACACCAGGCATATTCGGATGTGTTCGTAACTCTATGCAACGTCGATCATAAGCCTGTAGTATGGCAGGAAGTGGGCATTTTGAACACCTCTTTTAAAGTAATGACTGGCGTACGTCAGTACATGCCAGCTAGTCCAAAACTCCTGAGGTTTTAGCCCACGACAGAGTCTGATAACTCGAAAAGTAAGCGTTTTCGGACCCATGTTTAGATAGACACATTTCCTTCTCTTTATTTCAGGAATCCATACCTGAAATTATGCCATATATATTTTTGTATCATAATTGACAGCGTAAATTGAAACAGCTGTAAGAAAGCGATACTAGAAGCAAAAACGTCTTTGTAAACATGGGTCTGCAAACGAGCCATTTGCGAGATAATTTAGAATTTGTGGTTACCAGCGACCACTGACTTGATTGTGTGTAAACGTCATCCTGATTAGGAAAAGGTACCAATACAGCATTAAGAAAAGTTATTAGATACTTTGGTAGAAGCGCAGTTGTTTTTTGTGAACAAGAAAACAGTATTACTTAGTATGTTACAGTTGCATGTTACTAGTGGCAGCAGTATTCAGGAGATAGTAGGTTCGAACCCCACAGTCGGCAGCCCTGAAAATGGTTTTCCGTGGTTTCCCATTTTCACACCAGGCAAATGCTGGGGCTGTACCTTAATTAAGGCCACGGCCGCTTCCTTCCCTTTCCTAGCCCTTCCGCGTCCCATCGTCGCCATAAGACCTATCTGTGTCGGTGCGACGTAAAGCAACTAGCAAACTAGTGGCAGCTGGTGGTATCTGAAGCTGGATGTTGCACCAAAATTTTCGTTATCACATTTTTATATGAGAAGCTTACAGAAAAACAAGAAACTATATTATAATTGATTAATGAACTGTATTCCAATTAAAACTGAAATATATTGGACAATTAAAACACAGGGAATAAGAGGGTAATTATACAATACAACTACAGTTATTCTTATCTTTTTGAATTGAAAATTTGCCCTCCTGTTTTTCATTGATGAAAAATTTTGGTAATGTTGTGGGTGGTCCTGTATGGCATACCCTAGTGGCGTTGAAAAGAAGTTACCACTGCGAGAGGAGAGAAAACAGAAATGAAGTCATTTCTGTAAAGTGGTGCAATTTAACGAAGACGTTTGGAAATGTTTCTTTATATGGGGCTTGCTGGTCTCATGCAACATGCAAGGAACGTTACTGGCGAGCATGCTACCTGATACTATGTACAGGCTTAGGCTCGTCCCTTCTGAAACTACATTGCGCCGTGCTGTCCTCTTGGGAGTTGCCGTTGGAAAGCAAAGCCCCTGAGTTTAATTTGAAGCTCGCAGCGTTTATTGGTCCATCATTAAGCATTAGTACAAAAAGCAACCAAAGCTGGCTGATTTTAACATATTTTAGAATATATGTTAGCTTTATTAAACTAGAAGAAAAGATGACAAATGAAGAGTAGAATTATTGGGAGTTGCACAACACTGCAACAATACTACGTACCGCCCCTGCATGTTACAATGACTGTACAGTGTATTTACTCGTAGTAAAAGGAAGTGTTCGAAGATTCATACTGTTTTCTTGTTCATTAAAAACAAGTGCTCTTCTACCAAAGTATCAAATAACTTTTCTTAGTGTTGTATTGGTACATTTTCCTAACTAGGATGACATTTACACACAACCAAGTCACTGTTTGCTGGTAACCACAAATTCTAAATTATCTCGCAAACGCCTCGTTTGCAGACTTATGCTTACTGAGACTTTTTGCTTCTAGTATCAATGACTTCCCACAGTTAAAAGTTGTCACAATTGCCAAAGTATAGTGAATCAGATACAGAAATGTTTATCTACAGAACTGTAGTGGTAAACACGTGGACAGAACCTGACGGCCTCAGTTCCTGGAAGAGAGCTGGAAGCCAGCAGTCAATCATACCCTGCACCCTGCTGAGTTAGCGAGTTCTAAGTGATTCTTGTTTGATGTGGAAAGGTTGCTAAACCACTTTCTTCCACATACTGTTCCGTCTTTACCCTTTCTTCCTGTCTAGCACAGTTGACGATTTGACAACTCCGGCTACAGTAGACGTAGTAAATCCTATAAGCCGCTAATAGACACTGGTGTGAGACGAGGTTGTTATGTTTTGTCCCCAAGTATAGAACGGTTTTTATATTCTGGAGGTCTGATCAAGTGAGATTTCAGAATGTTACAGATCCATGTATGATGGTGGTAACTATGCTTTCAATGCTGTTCATAAGCAGCCGTTAGGCCATTAATCTCTATTTCATTCAGCTGATACTGTTTTTGTGGAATGGTGTGGTGGGCGTATAAATGTTCTTCTTCTCCAGGTGGGCACCATGGGGCCCTTAGCTGAATCCTAGCATTGCTTCCACTTACTTGCTCCAGGCTCCTCACTTTCATCCATCCTATCAGCCTCCCTTGGTCAACTCTTGTTCTTTACCAACCCCGACAGTATTAGAGCATTCAAGGCATAGGCAGTCTTTAATTTTCATGCCCTTTGTGGCCCTTGTCTTTCTTTGGCCGATTCCTTCATTTTTTGAAGTGTCGCACTCTTGCTTTTTCCCTCTGATTAATGTTATATAGAGAATAGTTGTCTAGTTTTACTTCCTCTTAAAACAATAATTACCACCACCACCACCTTCTCAAAGGGACTTCAGTAAGGTGACCAAAGTGGTGCTCAAATAATAATGAAGCTTTTCTTTAAAGCTAATTATGTCAACTCACCTCGTACTGCCTGTCATAGACAAAAGTTGGACTTCTTCATGCTCATGGAAGTTTTTACTGCAGAGTTATTCTGTAATCAATGGTCTTATCTTGTGGTTTTCTTAGTACTTCACCATAGGGGCAAGAACCCAGAATGAATGTAAACCTCTCTGGCACATCTGCGATAGAAGTTTCCATCCTGAGTTCTGCCTAGCACAGTTCGTATTGCAGAAACATTTCATGTCATCTCGATTGCCTCCTGCCATTCGCTACAAGAAAGTCCTTGGTGATGCCTTGCCTGGAGTGTACTCTTTATATAGCTCTACACCACACATAGAGCACTTGCTGAAAAATAGCTGGGTTCCTCTTTCTATAAATATATATTTGCCCCAATTTGTCCTCTTGAATTCCAACTTTATATTATGATCTTTCCTACCCTTAAACGCTCCACTCAAGCTCATTCGTATACTAATGTCATTCCATACCATCTCTCCGCTGACAGCTCTGAACATAACACTTAGTCGAGCAGCTTGTCTCATTTCTCCCAAGTCTTCCCAGCCCAAACTTTGCAATATTTTTGTAACACTACTCTTTTGTTGGAAATCACCCAGAACAAATCGAGCTGCTTTATTTTGGATCTTTTCCAGTTCTTGTATCAAGTAATCCTGGTGTTCGTCCTATACAGTGGAACCATACTCTAACTGGGTCTTATCAGAGACATCCTTTACATCCTTATTACAATCCCTAAAATACCCTACATAGATGATATATAGGAAGTATCTGTTATTTGTTCTAGGAAGGGCAAATCATTGCTCTCCAAGTCACCAAAGAGTGGAGGTAAGGGGAAAAACAAGCATCATCCTCGAGGATTGGACCAGCTCTCAGAGTCAGAGGATGATGGAGATTATGCCACACTCAGAGAGCTGCCTCTGATGGGCTCGATACCAAGCCAGAGCGAAGACACAGCTTCAGAGGACAACAAGGTATATATACAATCTGAATTGAGTAGTTATATTCCCTGTCTGCTTAATCATTTCTTCTACCTTATTTCAGGTACAGAAGAACTTAATGTAACTAATACACCGTCTAAAACTAAACAAGAGTTCTTCATCAATTCCTTGCAGTCAAGACATGATGGGGCTGTCCAATGTATTTGTCAATAAATTCACAGTGTAATTTTTTGTAGTACAGATTCTTAAAAAACTTATTTTGTTGTAGGATAGATTCATGATTGAATTTACTTCAGATCACATTTATAATCGCTCAATTTGTTGTAGATTGTAGGTCAAATTCATAGTAGCTCAATATGTTGTAGATCAAATTTACACTGATTCAGTTTGTGTCTGACAAACTCATTATGATTCAAGTTTTGAAAGTCAAATTAAGTGAGGTTCAATTTTTTTAAGGTCATATTTTCAGCAGCTCAAATGTGTTGTGAACCAAGTACTGCAGTTCAAAATATTTTTTCCTCTATCTTTACTTTCATTGTTTTGAATATGTGTGTTACTAAAATATAATCTGAATGAGTGCCATACCTTAGAGGGACAGATAATGTTGCTAATACTATATAAAATAGAATATAATTTCTAAAAGATTAACAAGATAGCTTTTTAATCGTTAACATTACTAATACTATGTAGGCTATCCAGAAATTAAGTTTCCCTATTTCTTTTCTTATAAAATAAACATATTTAGCTAGGAAATAGAAGCATGCACGACAGATCTATGACGTTATCATATACCAGCCAGACAAGTTCTGCCTCATCTCAGTAATGCAGAAGCAGTGGCTTGAATTGGAGACTCGTATTTTTTCTCCCGACGCCTGCGAGGTTCGGTCTGTCATAAAGTTTCCACGAAAATTGCGATGGGCCATTCAAAACAAGAGGCGTGGAATCCTCAGTGCTGGTATTGTGCTGAGCCATGGCAATGCTCAACAACTGTTCTGCAGGATTTTGGTTGGGAGGTGTTTGACCGTCCACCATACAGTCCTGATCTTGCTTCCTGTGATTTTTGTCTTTTCTTGCACCTCAAGAAATTCCTGTCAACATTTTCACTTGGACAAAGAGCTGAAGATGAATGTCACACGCCGTTCCATTCCCATGCGGCAGACTCCTATGACACCGGCATACAAAAGCTGATACCGCGATATGACAAGCGTCTCAATTTTTGGTGGTGATTATGTCAAAAAAATAGCTCCAACTTTTTTTTTTCAAATAGGGAACTTAATTTCTGGATGGCCCTAAAATGTTAAATAGAATAGACTTTCTAAAAGACTAACAAGAATGCTCCTTATACTAACAACTTCCTCGGTGGTTGCAGCTTCTGGAGCACGACATGTCAGATGATAATGTCACGTATGCCCACACTAACAAAGACTCACCCCCCGTGGAATATGGAGATCCAAGTCCCCCACTAACCCCACAGCCCACAGAGGACCTCCCACCACCTGTAACGGCCCCTGTTACCGTCACTGTTCACAACAGTTCGTTAACTGGAGATGCACATCAGGTAAAAAGGATCTTTCTTTCTTTCTTTCCTTCTTTCTTATATCTCTATATGATAATGTTCAGGGTACTATTTCTTTGTGGTTCTATAAAATGTTCAATAATACTTTATATATGGAGATCTTCAGTAAATTATTGTAATTTGCAAAAGAATTGGTCAAAATCTTATTTAAAACTGAAATGATGAAACGGCTAAAACTAATTGTATCTTCTTCTCTAATGCCTGGTTTCTTCAACTCTGTGTTAAATTTTACTTAACAAATGTTAACTAACAATTGTTATTAATTTAACACTTTGGTTAAAGGTCCCCTCTTTCTCAAACACTTTTCCAACATTTGTTACAAAACAATTCTTAAAGACAAATTAACATATTTCCGTGAAATTTCTGAACGCATTTCCCAGTGAGTGACTTTTGTTTCTTTACATAAAGCACTCGGAGCGGTATATTGAAATTGTGAACACATCTGATATTATAGGTTACAGTTAGTGAAGACCACTAAGACCTAAATATATGTGTAATAAGACGCAACAAAACGTTATTACAATGAATATGAGACAAACATTATTATAGATTTAAACTGAAAGTATGTGAGTGTGCTTGAAAAATAAAAGAACAGATGGATATATCACAGCATTCAATATATTCTTATAAGAGTTCAATCTAAGGCTCCTACAACACTGGGAAATTGTGATAACTGATATAAGTCTTAAATGTTTTTTGGGCATTCTTTTACTGTGAAGAATATAATGTAATGCCTTGCCAATGCTGCAATGGCAGCATAAACTCTTTGCAAAATTCTATACACTTTTTTCTTGCACTCATGAATGTAGTCACCTACAGTTACAT
This sequence comes from Anabrus simplex, assembly GCF_040414725.1. Lineage (NCBI taxonomy): Eukaryota > Metazoa > Arthropoda > Insecta > Orthoptera > Tettigoniidae > Anabrus > Anabrus simplex. Next base: position 20,866,494 of record NC_090276.1, read on the forward strand.
GAAAAGAGTCTGAAGAATAACATCGAAGAACTCTAAGCAAGTGCTGCACTGGAGTCGCTGATAAGTTTCAGTCTGTGGGAAACTCGAACCTAATTTCAATTTCTTCTAGTAACTTGTTCATTATGACTTTGGTTATTAGACATCTTTGTCGCTTTTCCTTAGTATGGCTCGTCCTTTGCCTTCTTCAGATCCTACCATTTTGAAATGTTAACAGCTGTTAAGAGGTTTAACACATTGCTGGTGCCATGTTACTTTAACACAAGTATTAAAAATTTGTTAATGTTAACAATTCTAATTCTTGAGATGGCCATTTTGTTAAATTGTGTATTGAGTGTACTTAACAGTAGTGTTAACACTTAACATTCATTGAAGAAACTTGGCCTAAGAGTTTTACAGCCAGTGTAGAGATTTAGTTTGTATTTCAAATATTCTCACTACAGTATAAACTTATATATGACAGGATTCTTTGTATCGTTCCTCAAATCACTGGTATAGTAGAATTGTATACATTATTATGATAGAATTCTTTAAAGTAATTTTATAAATAATAATGGTTTGTTCTTTGGACCCCATCTGAAATCTAGTGATATCCAGAATTTAGTGTCCAGGACAGTTGTTTTTTTTTTTAACAATGAATAATTTACTGACGATCTGCCAGATACTTTTCAGTAACTCAACTCAAGGTCTACATTGTATATTATCTTGCTCCTCAGCGAGGCAGCCTTCGTGTGAGATGGAAGATTGCTGTGTAGGCGAACCCCCTAGAAAGTAAGACTGAGTAAGCTGAGTGTCATTGCTGACAAAATGTCTTGGCTTATTTCCCTCCCCTCTTCATTCCAGATGTAACCCTGTCTTGTTTTCAGCTTGCTTGACTTGAGTTGTTCTCGGCATTTCCCCTGTCAACCTGATTAACATGTCAATTGTTTATATGTATGCTGTCATAGCCTAGAATAATATGTACAATATTCCTTTAAGGTTCATTCCTATGGGACAAACTGCAGGAAAAAATAAATTTTGCACTTAGAGCAATTGTGGTCAGTTGTGTTGATTTCCAGGAAAGCAAAGTAAAGTCTTTGCTAAACACAATGTTTCCCTTCAGTTTGTCTTGTTTCACATGGCATATCATTATCGCTGCTGCTGAGTATAAGGCTGAATTCCTCCATTTCATTCTGTTGCCTGACAGCATCTTTACTTCTTTCCAGGTTTTCCCTTCCTCTGCAATCTCCTTTTCCATAGACTTCCTCTAAGGTCTCCCACTTCTTTGTCCTTCCCATGAATTTTAGGGTAGTGCTGTATATACTTATATAGTGCTGCATATACTTATATACTCAAAATCTGTACCCAATATGTATAAGAAACAGATGGATGGCAGAAACTTCCCATTTAAGCACCTGAGTACACGGGTCCAAAATCTTCAGCTGCAGTCTTTGCCAGTGGAGAATACAGTACAAATAGTGGTAATCATTGTTGATAAGTAGATGCTGTTTGAACATGATAGTAATACATTTATTGCAGCCATGAAAAGAGAATCAGAATACACTAAATTGTACATCTGAACCTTGTTTTACATAGTCTGTAATTGATTTTGTTCTTTTGCTGCAGAGTTGTAAGTAGTAGCGTTCACACGTATATCCCCATAGTTTACATTCACACATCTCTGTTGCTTCATGGTAAGATGTGTTGGTACAAATAATATGGTGAAAACCATGTACTGCCAATCTTGTAAACACGTGCCTCATCTCACAATTGGGTGTTGTCCACATCCGACTGATGTTAGTTTTCTGAGGATCTAGCATTGGGAAGAGGCAAAAGTGTTCTAAGATCTTCAATGAGGAATGATTCTCATGCAAGGAAGTAGATGAGTCGGGATCTTGATATTCTGATCGCTCTTTAGGTGTAAAGCGCTTTTATGCTTTCTAGTGCTGATAGGTTTTTTTCTGTGAGGTATGGCCAATGATTTCTATTCCATATGATTTCTAGTTACTTTTAGTTCAGGAAAGCGCCATTGTTGTCTCTAAGCTGACAGTGCTAATTACATGCACTGCTTGTACCACTTGCACATGCTTTGTGAAGGAATTAGCACTTGTTCGCAGCATGAAGACTAAGTATTCAAAATCTTTTATGATAGTTATTTTCTTGATGAAGATTTCTGCCGAAGCTTGAGCCTTCCCTCCTTGTCTAAACACCATCATTTCCATCTTTCAAATGTTAATTTTGAACTTGTACTTGGAGCACCATTCTTCCATGTTGCTTATTGTGTTTTGGAGTTTCATTATGTATTTGATCCGATCATTATATCATCAGAGCAGTGTTCTCCCTAGGACCTTTTGAATGGATGCACCACCCTGCCATTTTTACAGGCTGCCCGGCTAACATAACCTAGATATGTGCTAATTACATACCGTAATATTAATACACATTTGAGTCATTGGGTGTTCCAAATTTAAATTTAAATACTGTAAAACTGTTTATTTACATGCTAAATCTTTATTATTGTCAGCATAATTGCATGAGTTACATTGGAGTTTAAATGTTTAGCTTGACTATCACATAGTGTGCATGAGCGCTGACTGCATTAGTGTGAAATCACATGCGATCACTCGATTCTACATGATGTCACAAACCCGTATAGCACTCCACAGCAATAGAGTGATGATCCCCAGTGTTACATGATTATGAACGAGAAGTAAGAATACTAGAAATTCAAAATTTTCTGTTATAGTTCAATTTTGCGATTAATGTTTACCTGTCTGATATTAGTGTTAATGCCCTGAGGGGAATTCCTGCCACCCAGCTGATGGACATTTCTGGGGAGAACACTGCAGCATATGTGTGTGATGTGTCCTCCTTTTGGGCTATTCTCATAATTTCCTTTGCTGCCAGGATGAAAAGTAAAGGGCTTCATTGGATGACCCTGTAGTACTCCTTTTTTTTTTTTAATATCGGTTCTGAGAGTGAGAGATTGTCTGAAATTCTTATTTTATTCCATGTGAGTACTGAGTTTATAATTTGCGTCCATATATTATTTCTATCTAGGTTTCTTCTAGTTTCTGAATCACAAGTTCCCAGCTCATAAGATCAAATGTTTTATTGAAGTCTATAAATACTATGTTAAATTTTTCTTTCAAGGGTTTCCCTTATGTTATTTAGCAGTAGTTCTATTGTAGATCAACAATAATTGCCAGCATTCGTATTCTATCCTGCACTGATAAAGGCTCCAGCCGAAAATTTTGGACATGTTTCTTTTAAGTGTACTCTATCCATTCATACTTATGTGGTAAATTGCTGCTCTCCATCTATTTCTTATACAGGATGTTTCTAAAATACATGGCATAATTTCAGGATTGAATTCCTCACATATAGAGAAGGAAAAAAGTATATATAAACATGGGTCCGGAAATGCATATATTCCAAGATATTGGACCATGTCGTGGGCTAGAACCTAGAACCAGCTTTCATAACTGATGTACCCTACTCATTACCTTACAAGAGGTGGCCAAAATGTTTGTCATACTGCAGGCTTGTGTTCATCGTCGCATGGAATTACTAACACGCTCGAATATGCCCCATGTTGTACGTATTGTTTGAAAGTACACCTCCAACGATTCATAGAAATCGCCATCCTTGGGTCACTAACCATGCCTGCTATCATCTGCATGGACCAGCTTAATGCTTTCCGAGAACCATCTTGAGTCAAGATTCATATTGTCAAAACAAACTGTTCCTGAAATTGCTTGACCACTGAAAAACTAGCAGTTGCCAGTATTAAGATAGAAAATTTTCTGGGACCATAGAAAAATATTGCTTAATGTGAGTTTATTGTTGAATCAATCTTCGTTGATAAAATATTTATTCCTTTAAATGGAATGTTATATATTTTCCATCATTCAATTCTTAAAAAGATGCTTCACATTATTTGACCTTCTTCAGCTATTTATTTATTAATTAATTAATTATTCTAATTCTGATCATTCTAATTAATTATTCTACTTATTTTATTATTCAAAGTCAGTATGAACCAATATGGTATTCATCAATTGTAGTTTTGATCTTCATTATACGGAGGTTCGATTGTATGTATTTCATGGCATTCACAGAGATTGCTGAGCTCCCTTGCTTACCCCAAAAATCTGCCAAGGCTACAAGATTTTATTTTATTTTCAGTTGTATGATCTCCAATCTAGCTGTCTTTTATTTGTTTATTTCCCATTTTGTTAGTTTTTCTTGTTTTTTTGGTTTATTTATTTTTATTTTTACACTATCCATTATTGTTTAATTTTCTTCAAGTTTAAATGCAGAACCCTCAGCAGGGAGGTCTGGTACAGAGGACCACCTCAATACAGGAATCCTCCCAACGTAGGAGTTCGCCGCCAAGTTTACACACCACCACCACCACATCCTTGGAACCAGCCCTTATTAAGGTACAGTGGGGAACGATTATCACTCTGTCCAATCCTTCTGGTACACACTCATCATCATTTTTCATTCAACTAATACAATCTAAATGATAATATCATCAGAGATAGAGCCAATGCTGGTAGCCGGGTGGTTATCGAGCTATCTTCCTTGCGTACAAGATCCTGAATGTAAACTCAGGCAAAAGTCCATGAATTTCTTGCTTGCTTTCTAATACACTTATATAGGGTCCTTGATTTCACCACCTGAAAGCCAATTGCTGTGGTTATATGATACAATTACAATAGAAACCTCATATAACACAGTTATCGGAGGACATACTTCACCCCTACATTATAGCTTAACTTTGGTTTCAAATGGGGTGACCTGTGCAGTGAGACAGATTACACATTGGTTATTTCATCTACTGTATGCCTCATTATTAGTTGTTGGTATAAAAAGTCCATAAGCATTGTTTGGCAGGTTAATGCACACATTGTTTTATATTACAGTTTAAAATTCTCATGTTTAGACTGTTCTGTATTGACTGTATATCTGTATTGTACAATTGATATTGTCAATATGGATATGAAGTTGATATTGTGCAATTGACTATATATCACAAGAAATTATACAATTAAAAAGTTCTGTGTTAGTTAATACCTTTAGATTTATACTCACAAAATGCAGTAAACGAATATGATTTGATTCACTTTGCCTCTCCATGCATGGAATTATTTGAAGATTGCTTAAGCCATGATGAGATTCTTATTCCAAACACTATCCATTAAAGTCACTGTTGCTATGTACATTATGGAATTTTACAGCTTGAACTTTAACCTCTCAGAGACACGGAACTTTTGAGTTACACATTAACCAGTGGACGAAGGTGATTCAGTTGTGAACACTAAGAAAGTTCAGCAGTCTCTTTAAAAATTCACTGTTACAACTGTTTAACTCAGATTGTTTTCAAGCATTTACAGTAAAGATTCAAGAGAATGTAGTTACATTCATTGATTATACATATACTAGCAAATGTACCCGTGCTTCGCTACGGTATTCTACATTTTAAAATCGAGCTGGAGAAATTTGATTATGATTGAAATCTGCAGCACTGTCTAACGTATCAACAATCGAGACACGACAATAAGTCATAGGACCAAACTCGTTGATCTCTCCAAATTGAAGCATGATTGTGCTATCTGTTTTATGATAGGACTTACCATTTAGCCACCAATTATCCTGAAATGAAGGTCTGCACCATCATTAGAATTGCCTCCATATTTCGATATGTTCCGAGGCCAAAATGTTATACATTTGAACAGCTTCCAGTTTTTCCTCAAAGGAAAGAGTGTCCAGGTTTCTGGATTATCACTCGCATCCATATGGAATAATTAAAGAAGAAAGTATTACAGTTAAGTTGAAATTAATAGATTATATCTGAGGACAGCCAGATAGGACAAATATGTAAATACCAAGTGGATGTATTGGGAAATGAAATGTCCCTCACTAAATTGTGATGATATGAGTTACAGATATAAGAAGGCAGTAACAGAAGAGAAATTTAGGAGCAGGGATTCTTAAGTAAACAGGTAAGAAGATGACTTATGGTATTATTACTTAAGCCTAAAGAGGCAAGGCAGAGGCAAGAAATTAAAGCGGAAAACAGAAGAAAAACAGAAATATGGTAAAAATTATAGCAAATGCCAGAAAACACCTTACAGTTTGAAATAATGGGCTACACTCCGCAGTACTGTTCAAATATTAACAATGCCCCTTAGTGCTATTCGAGGACGATTGTTAACTTCCAACGGTATTTCACCAATATCCCACAGAATGGCTGATTGACGTCTCTCTTGCTCTCTACCCAAGGAACTACCACGAGTTTACAGGAACGATGATGAAAATGGCAATACGTTACTTCCCTGCTGGCAAGCAGTCAGAGACGTTCCCATGGTAGCCTGTAGGTTCGTTGTCGGTTTGTCGGTCACTCAATGCAGAGTGTGAGACCCACACAAAATAGTAATTTTCTCCATCATTTGGAGAGTAAGCGAAATATTGTACATACATAACAGAAGTTGTTTATAATGAAGGGACATTTTACATATAGTCCACGGATTTTACAGAAAATTAATAGTATAAGAGAAAATGGAAGAAAATTCTGGTTTTCCCATACCCACCCCCTCCCGTATATTCAGAGATTTTTAAATCATATGCACATCAAAGCCTTCCCGGGGATAAGTATACTCTAAATATGAAGTTTGGTCAAGATCTATCCAGCCGTTTTGTCGTGATATTGGAACAAACAGACACGAGGAATAAAAACCACTGATATGTTCTTGAGTTGACCTAAAATGGATACATATCTGAAAAATTGGCAAAGTAAACAAAATTACAGACAGCTGACCCCCTGCAACTTTATTTATATATATTCACACTTTATAATCTGCTAACAGAGAAGAGACTTGCCATAATTTATACGGAATGAAAGTGATGTTCTTGTATTTACGTGGGTTGATTCACAATGAAAGTAAAAATTAGGGTAATTGTTGCCTCAGAAACTTTGACCAGAAGAACTGGAAGCAATAGTCAAAGATTAATTTAGCCCAGGTTAATGGGACGGTTAGTTAATGAGAATGAGGGTGTGTACTTTGGCATGTTTCATCATCCATTACATGGTCGCGCACACCATGCACTCCCATTCGTTATGCGTCAATTCTCACTTTGCTCAGTTCAGTCTGGTGCAGTGATGTTATCGTTTGATTTGTTCCAACTTAATCATTTCACTTTCATCATCCAAACTGCATTGTACCATGCTTCTGCACCAAGCAATATTGTATCTCAAAGCGACAGTGAGCAGAGTAATTATAAGGGATTGATAGAATTATAGGAATCCTCACATGCATATCAGTGGAAAGATGGTGATTTATACCATCAATTTACAAAGTAAACATAGCTAGAATGCAGTGCAAATTAAAGTCTATATGCTCTCAAGCAAAAAAGAGATCAGACTGTTTCAAACTCCACAGAAAAAAAAAAACTGGAAACATTGATTTGAGCTGATTCATACATAAAAGGAAGACAGAGATCTTCAGCTTCATCTTGACAACTTTACATCAGTACAAGCTAGAAGGAAATGAAGTTCGGCCTTCAGAGATCTATACCATGCATGGAAGTCAGCTTCAAGGGTTAATAACTAGTTCTGAAATTGGATTTATCTAGTTATCTAATTTTTTTTTTCTTTGCAGCCCCACTTCACTTACAACTGTGTATACAAAGCTGCTAAAATTTTCTTTTTCCTTTTTCCACCCTCTAATGGTTCCTTCTGCGATGCCACCCTTTTGACTCAACATTCTTTACACAAAGTTTATCACTAACACAATATATGCTTTCTTTTTTTGGTGACATCATTACACGTGCAGTGAACTCAAAGCCAAAAACTACACAAATTTGTGATAAAGACTACTATACTGTACAATTTTCATACAATGCAGGGGGAGTAATGGCTTTTCTTTTTGGCAGTCAAGGACACCACAGTGTGCTTTGGTAAGAATTCTAACAAAAGTAAAGGCTGTAAATAGCTTTGGCAGTTGTTTTTTTCTGGTTGCTTCTGTGAAGTCCCAGCCCCTAAAGGCTGTATTGTTTCCTCACAGCTGAGAATTTGAGGCGACGACAGTAATGTCGAGCTATGGCAGAGTGAAATGACCACAGACCGAAAAACACATTAAAAACTTCACTTTCTATTCTGGGAGACATGTTATATCTGAATCTGTGGTATGCCATTTATACCAGACTTTTTAGTATGGGTTGGAACAGATACTGTTCATGTTTATCACTCTACATCTCCACCACTGACAGATCTTATTGACTAATCTCTCTTCTTTCCATTATCTTTCTTGCTTTTTTCCTCATAGAATCTTGTTCCCCACTGTATAATATTCCCATTTAGTGCATTGTTGTAATTGGACTTCCTTCTTGCCCTTTCTCTAAAATTGTAATACAAAGAATAGCATTATGTTCTTTCAAAGATATGGTATCAGAGGTACAGATCATGTACAATAGGAGTCCAATGATGAAGATATATAAGAGTGTCTACCCTGAATGCCCAGTATTAGTAGTATTTAAAATTTAACTATGTCCGACTCGCTGGCTGAATGGTCAGCGTACTGGCCTTCGGTTCAGAGGGTCCCGGGTTCGATTCCCGGCCGGGTCGGGGATTTTAACCTTCATTGGTTAATTCCAATGGCCCGAGGGCTGGGTGTTTGTGCTGTCCCCAACATCCCTGCAACTCACACCACACATAACACTATCCTCCACCACAATAACACGCAGTTACCTATACATGGCAGATGCCGCCCACCCTCATCGGAGGGTCTGCCTTACAAGGGCTGCACTCGGCTAGAAATAGCCACACGAAATTATTATTATTATTATTATTAATTTAACTATTAGTATGCAGACTGAAAACAATATGGTAATCTTCAGCAGATTGTTAAACAAAATATATTTCCTGAAGGGCATTTTAATGTTTATTGCAAACAATTTCAAGAAATACTCATATATAGCAAACACATGGAGAATAATAACTTACCAGTGTATTAAAGCAATTGCGTGTAGCTATTTCTAGCCGAGTGCAGCCCTTGTAAAGCAGACCCTCCAATGAGGGTGGGCAGCAGCTGCCATGTGTAGGTAACTGCATGTTATTGTGGTGGAGGATAGTGTTGTGTGTGGTGTGTGAGTTGCAAGGATGTTGGGGACAGCACAAACACCCAGCCTCCGGGCCATTGGAATTAACCAATGAAGGTTAAAATCCCCGACCCGGCCGGGAATCGAACCCGGGATCCTCTGAACCGAAGGCCAGTACGCTGACCATTCAGCCGACTCGGACAAAGCAATGATAGAATACACATGAAGGAAGAGAAATATCACAAAAATCCCAAGATTTATTATTATCTCTCATTAAAGGAAAATAAGAGGAATCAGGGCCATATATAACATTTTTGCCAGCCCAGACACACACACACACTGCCTCCTAACAAAATTGTCGGAATATGTGAAAATAATTGAAAGGAAGGCAGTGAAATGACTAATCAACATTATGATACATTCCCCCCTCTAGCAAACTAACTTCTTCTTCTTCTTCTTCTTAATCTGTTTACCCTCCAGGGTCGGTTTTTCCCTCGGACTCAGCGCGGGATCCCACCTCTACCGCCTCAAGGGCAGTGTCCTGGAGTTTCAGACTTTGGGTCGGGGTATACAACTGGGGAGAATGACCAGTACCTTGCCCAGGCGGCCTCACCTGCTATGCTGAACAGGGGCCTTATGGAGGGATGGGAAGATTGGATGGGACAGGCAAGGAAGAGAGAAGGAAGCGGCCTGGCCTTAAGTGAGGTACCATCCCGGCATTTGCCTGGAGGAGAAGTGGGAAACCACGGAAAACCACTTCGAGGATGGCTGAGGTGGGAATCGAACCCACCTCTTCTCAGTTGACCTCCCGAGGCTAAGTGGACCCCGTTCGAGCCCTCATGCCACTTTTCAAATTTCGTGGCAGAGCCGGGAATCGAACCCGGACCTCCAGGGGTGGCAGTTAATCACGCTAACCACTACACCACAGAGGCGGACTAGCAAACTAACAAATATGCAAATTGTCAAAAAATTAGGAGAGCTGAAAGAAGTTGCGATTTTCATGTCAAATCAATTTTTATATTTAATGATTGATTTTATGTGTTAGCCATACAAAACCAGCTGCAAATGTGAGACTTTGTTAGAGGGTAGACATTATGTAACTAATAAAATCTAGACGAAAACTTCAGAACTACAAGCTCTCAAGTTCATCACTTTTGCTAATTTGGCATAGTGGCGATGATATTGCCAGATAAAATTCCACTATTACAATACACTGTTTGTTTATTCTTTTCAAAGTAACATTATTTTAGTAAAATGGAACATGTTTCATCCCATTGGAACATCTTCAGTCATAACAGTACGACAAAGTATTCACAGAATAAAACAAGGATGCGTTAAAATTCACACGCTAAAAAAGCGCTGGGTAATTCTTGATGTGTTATGTCCAGTGCCGATTAAAATGTTACTGTTGTCAACTTGCAATACTCTTGACAGTAATTGCACTGTTGACGAGGTTGTCTTCATGCTTTTTGATGAGCAAAGCCATCAATTACTTCATATTCTAAGGATTTTAAGATTTTTTTTTCAATGCGCAGGAAGAAAAACTCCTGTAAGCTTTTCTTAGAAAAGAGAAGAATGGAGATATATTTTGGTTTGTCACAATATCAAAAATTAACGTTCCACTGAACTGTTGAATATAAGGGTGCACAGGTACAATTGTAAACTCATGTCCACATACAGGTATACATTTTTCAAAACCTTTTGTCAAATCAAAATGTGTAAAACAGGTGTTACTTGCCATTGAAGTAATATACTGTATTAGTGGTTGAACGTTGCATTAACACATCGAAGATTTTTGGTGACACAAGAATGGGGAAGGGCTAGGATTGTGAGGGTAGCTGCCATGGCCTTAATTAAGCTACAGCCCCAGCATTTGCCTGGTATGAAAATGAGAAACCATGGAAAACCATCTTCAGAGCTGCCGACGTGGGATTTTTACTCACCAGCTCCCGAATGTAATTTGAAGTAATATGATCTGTTCCATAACAATAAGGAAGTTACAAGCATAAATTCTGCACGTGACATGAAAAGATTGTCTGGTTGGACATCAAACATCAATATGTATCTAAACTTAACACGTTATTTAAGTAACTGAACATTTTTTTTAAACTGTGATAACTTGCATCATGAGTACAAATAATAAATTTATTATTTATGGCATAATAAAAAAATCTTGATTTAAAAAGTATCTGCCACCTCAGGCCATGGCTCACGTTGGCGATGTGTGCTGCTATGGGACAGAGAAGGGGGAGGCACAAGAGACAGAAGACAATAGGTAAAAAGAGTACTTTTCTCATGTAAAGAGTGATCAAAAATGATTAACGACTGTATCTTCTCATCGAGAAGGACTGGAAAGCAGTTGATGCTGAAGTCTAAGAAAGTACCGTACTTAATATTGTATGAGAGAACTGAAAATGGAACTTGTATTGAAATACATAGGAAAATACAGAAATAAGTGCAAAGATCAGGTTAATAGAATGTCTAAAGAAAGAGTTCACAAGCAGACTGTAACAGACCACTGAAACAGTCTGCAAGAAAAGAAGCTTGTATTTTTTGTATGTTGATATGATCATAGTCTGAACAACAGGGACGTGAATTTTCATCTCAAGAGTCCCACATACATTGCCTGAAATTTGAACATCAGTTGCAATGGACAGTATCAGTCTGGATGATACTGATGATGATGGTTCATACTTTCTTTCTTTCTTTCTTTCTTTCCATTTTATATGGTGGGCAAAATAAAATTGGCTCAGAAAATATTTACAATAGGACTGACGCAGGATCGACCCTTGTCCATCACAGAAAATGCTGGAAACCGTGGTATAGATGCACCAATCGGTTATAACTTTATATATTATATACTATAAATTTTACGCTGGGCTGAATGGGTCAGACTGTTAAGGCGCTGGTCTTCTGACCCAAACTTGGCAGGTTCAATCTTGGCTCAGTCCGCTGGTATTTGAAGGAGCTCAAATACATCAACCTCACGTCGGTAGATTTACTGGCACATAAAAGAACTCCTGTGAGACTAAATTCAGGCACCTCGGCATCTCCAAAAACCATAAAAGTAGTTAGTGGGAAGTAAAGCCAATAACATTATTAGTTTAGAAATTTATTAATTTAAATTAGTTTTGGTAGACTGAAGGACCTAAGAGTTTAAAAAAGAAAAAATGAAGTAAGTTTTTTCACCTTGTGACTTCACTTTTCTACCAGTGAGTCTTTTATTTAAAAAATATATATATATTTGTAAACATATGGAGCAACAGTAAGATGGAGCAACAGAACCAGCTTTATGGTTTGTCAAACCATGTGCATCCAGGCCATGCCATTTGGGCTCATCAGTTCGACTGACGTGCCTTTCCAAGACGCTGCTTAGCAGTGGCTGCACAGTTTCACCATGTTAGCAGATAAGGACTGGAATGGCCAAAATGCTGATTCTACTGCTGTGATTTTTAGATATGAAATAACTAAAAATATTTCAATTTCTCTTTTGGATTGAAAAAAGAATCAGTGGACATCCTCTTGCATTTTTTTAAAAACTTGTTGATTTTTTTAATTTCCTGCCCTCCAGCCTCTCATGTTCATGTCGCAACCATTTATTCTTCATGTTCATATTAATCCTGTGCTTTGATATTCACTAATATTATGTGTAAAATGTTGTTATTTGAATGAAGAAAGTAAAATATCCCAACTTACATTACAATTTTTGCAAGTTTTTTTTTTCCTTCTTGTTTTTACTAACATGGCAGTCTTGCATTGAGCATAAGGTATAGGAAGAGATGTCTGGGCATCCTTTAATAAACCACCAAACCTCTCATAACACATTGATTATAAGATATGCTTGGCAACATTTCTAACTTGAAATAAATTATTCTGCACATTACTTTTTTTCTTCTAAATGGCATTTTGATATAGATGAATATCTGCTTTCACTACTTATTTGCACAACAAGTGCTTGGCCTTGCTTCATAAAGCGAATTTAAAATGTTCTATATGCTTGGTTATTATTATCATTCTAATTCAAATGGTAAAAATTTTGGAGGAATATGATGGTGAAACAATTATGGAGGCAAGAGTGAAGTTGCCAGATTATGTCTCATTTTGTTTAATATTCCTGTAGAACAGGAGCAAATAAACACGTACAGAAATTTGAACAGAAAATAATCAGCCACATCTTAAAGGGAGACATATAAAGCTCTTAAATTTGTGCTTGATGATATAGTAATCTTAATCCAGCTAGCAAAGTTTATGAAAGTGTTAGAGAAGGATATAGACACAGTCTGTATCACAGAACAAACCTAGATAATAAGATGTAGAAGAATGAATATTGATTCTTGGGTAGTAAAATAGCAAGTGCTGTGTCTTGGGTTACGCTGAAATAAACCAGTGTATCAACTGGATATCACACCATCTATCTTCCTCTTGCTGCAATATGTGCAGAATTCTTTGAACAATTCAGTGATTTTTAGTTCTATGAAAATAACTTCTTTGTCTCTGCTATGTCTAATACAGACTATAGCAGGTGATAAGAAATGCAGTACTTATAAACTTTAAGGGATTATAGAAGAGAATTAAATACCCATTTCATTTTTGCATGGCTTCACCTCAGAGTGTGTGCAAAGATGGCTTTTAAGTTCTTGAACTGCTTCCCATGTGGAAATTCTCTATTGCATATTACATACAGGGGTATGTTTTTGCAAAGAAGGACTCTCAACCCTCCCTGGGGAAAAATGAACAAGTGTCCAGAATGTAATAATACATTTTTGCGAAGTGACGATCTCAAAAGACACTATTGCACCTACTCAGAGGTGAGACTATCCGACATGCAGTAATACGTTTTCACGAAAATGACTAGTAAAGAACCTATATAAGAATGTTCCTCAGAACCAGCTCACCTGATGAGTTAAACTGAGCATTGTCCCTGCACTCCAGAAGGCCATAGCCCTTAGGGGATTTACAAGGATTTATTTATTTATTTATTTATTTATTTATTTATTTATTTATTTATTTATTTATTTATTTATTTAAGTACCCATAGTTTGGAAATTGATAATTGAGGTAATTTGGCTTGTTTGAGAATGAAAATATTACACTTCAATTTAACTGTAATCCTTCATAAAAACTATTCAAAAGCCCAGCCTCCTGCTAAAATAGAAGCCCATTCTCCTGACCTCACTCAGCTTGACTTTTTTATGCACAGGCACTTGAAGAGCTTGGTGTATGAGACTCCAATTGAACTGGAGGAAAAGTCTGTTGCTCGGATGTGTGCAGCTACTTCCTCCCAACAGCAAATGCCTGGAGTCTTGCCAAGGACATTGTGCAAAGCTTGTGATGCAGCAGTAGGCCACACTTTCAAACAGATCTTATAAAGGATTACAATTAAACTTTTTTTAAAAATAATTTCCTTTATGTCGCACCAACATGGACGGGTCTTATGGCGAAAATGAAATAGGAAAGGCCTAGGAATAGGAAGGAAGTGGCCGTGGTCTTAAATAAGGTACAGCCCCAGCATTTGCCTGGTGTTAAAATGGTAAACCACAGAAAACCATCTTCAGGGGTTCAAACCCACTATCTCCCGAATGCAATGTCTTCGTTCTGTGAGCAATCCTCATCATTTTCATTTCCCCTTGTCCAGCTCCTGCCAGCCCGGGGTGTTGATGGCACTTCTCCACTGTTGCCTCTCCTTCCACCACTCCTTTTCAGTAATTGTATTCCAATCCAGTCTGAGCAATATCATGATAAAACCCTGAAAACCTGGAATTCAGAATCCAAACTGCATAACTGCAATGATATCTACCTTCTGTCAGGTAAAGATATGTACCCAGTTATGATGATAATAGCAGTACACATCTCTGTTTACCCAAATAATTTGAACTTTATTTCACAAAGTCAAAATTTTCTTAACTGGGACTTAACCAATCACTTTTTTTTTCTTTTAGATAATATATTAATACTAATGTGACAGTTTTAGATGCTAATATGAAATTTGTCAATATGAAGTACTTGCAGAATTTGAAATAAATGAAAACTAAAAAATATAAAAAATAAATGTATCAGCTTCCTTTCATATTTCAATGTCAAAAATAAAAGAACTAAATGAGTTTAATGCTAAGACAGATAATTATAGTTTAGGATATAAAAAGAATTATTCATTTAGCTCAAAAATTGACAGAGTTGTAAAGCCTCAAAATATGGGTGCGAGATCATACCGGACTGTCTTGTAACGAGTGGAGAGAGGCTATAAAGATGACTGCTAATGTTTCTGCGGTGCGCTCGGTGCCAGGCAGATCCCTGGACTACAACCTCTGTCGGCATTGCCACGGAGAGAAAGAAACTCTTGGTCATGTCCTGGGATTCTGCACACGCGGGGAGCTCCTAAGAAACACGCGACACTACCAGATCAGATCCTTCATTGCCGAAGAACTGAGAAAGGAGGGGTTCATTGTACATGAGGAGGTACACGGACTGGCCATAAATGGTAGTTCGCAGAGAATTGTTGACATCATAGCCTTTAAAGACAACAGTTCTCAAGGATTCATATTAGATCCGACTGTAAGGTTCGAGCACCATAGCGGTCAGCCAGAGGAGGTTAATCTCGATAAGATTAACAAATACAAACCCACTATCCCTTATTACAAATCTAAATACCACCTTCAGGAAATTGAAATAATAGGGATAATGGTTAGAGCTCACGGTACCATACCTCGTCACTTCGTCACCACATGGAAGCGCTTCCAACTCCCAATGAAGCTCATCCGCGAAATAGCAACCCTCGTCCTCTGAGGCTCCATCAAGATCCTGAGGCACCACCTCTACATCTAATTTTGAATTTTCTTTAATTAATAGATATTTACAGAAAATTGATATGTTTTACCTTGTTCTTAGCGGCAGCCTGTAAATACAGGAGGTCTTTCCAAAATAAATGGAAATTATATACATTACAAATATAGGCGTGTTCAATGTGTTAAGACATATTTGTATTATTCCTTCTATCATCCCTAGACGTTTTGAGTATTGTGGATTTTCTTTTTTTTTTTACACCCGGTATATCTAAACTACTAGGAAGATAGACTAAAGTGTTGAATAAAATTACAGGTACTTCTGTTTTGATAAATAAATATTTCTTGATAAATAAATATTTCCTCATAAATTCCAGATAAATTTCTTTCTAGGAAAAAATTTAGGATTTTCTAACAAGGAATTGTTAACCAAGAAATATTCATACATGTGCAGAAACTGGTTTCATAAATTATCTGTTCATAATTCTCCATGAAGGAAAAATATTCAAAGTAACTGTTATTTTTGTAGTTCAATAATGGAACAGAAGAAAGTATTTCAGTTAACATATGATATTTTCTTTTCAGTTCCAGGGTTCAGTAACACCCCGCTGCTTACGCCGAGCCGATTCAGGAATGCCCCATGAAGAACTTACTCCACGTTCTGATTCTGTGAGTACGGAGAGCTCTGGATCTGGTGGGTCACCTCCGTGTGGAAACCACAGCGAGACATCGAGTGGAGTCCACTCCAATTCAAGTTCAGAAAACCATAACAACCAGTTGCAGTCAGTAAGCGAGCAGGATCCAACCAACGCTGGTCGGAAATCCACCAGCGTCGACGATCTCACCACTTCATTGGAACAGCCTCGTGTCCAACCACCTTGGCGTAGCTTTTCCCTCCAGAGAAATGTGATGCCACCCACTTCTACATCCCCTGCTGTTATAAACCCTCTGAAGAATTCCTATGGAGCACAAAGTAGCTGTGTAGTTGGTACAAACAGCAATGGACAGCCAATTTATTCTTTTGGTAGTGTTCTTATTAAGCAGTACAATGGTCCTGTGAATAAACCATCCTCTAACAGTGTAGCTGCAACAGCAGCAGCACCATCATCATCTACTAGCACAAAAGAAATGCCCCCACCCAATGGGTGCCCAGCGGTGTTGCTGGAAAGTGCAACCGAAAGCACCGTTGTAATACGTAGAAAACAGTCGAGGCCAAAGACTACTGATGGAAATCCTCAACTTGTGATGAAAGACGAACCTTTTGGACGTTCTACAAACATGCGCATGACGTCTTTCACCGATGACGGTTCTCGACCGACAGTGGGAGAGGCATTCCCATCGTCGTCCTCTACCCTGCCACATTATCCCACTCAACCAATACCCGTCACTGCTGTATACCCTCACTGTTCTACCATGCCTCTTCCCAGCAGCTCATCTGGTATGGTTTCAAGCGTTGGTGCAGTGCATCCTGGAAACAACTCAGCTGCATCCACAAGCTGTAACTCTTTCCAGAGGCCGCACACGACCATACCCACACACCACAATGGAGTGAGACTCTTTGCCGGACCTAATCCGTTCGTCAAACGTTTCCCACCTTATCATCATCAAGGCGGAATGTTGAACGGCCGTCCTCCGCAAGTAGTGCTTGCACCCGTCGGAACGTATGGTACGATGCCGGCAAGCTCAACCACTGGAAATGATATGGTCCAGGGTAGCAACCTCACGGGCCATCACACTTTCCCCCACATCACGCCGACAGTCAAGTACAACCCACAGCAACATCTCCACAAGCAGGAGAGGGATTCGGCCAATTTTTCGATGGCATCCAGTGGTGATTCTGACCAGTATCTGCCACACAACACATGAGACGATAGAAAAAATTGTGACCGTTACAGACATGTTGTTTCTTAAATTAAGTCGATGTATATATATTATGTTATTAATACCAAAGGTATAAAAATTTATAAAAGGAAGCATTCACTACAGTAAATGTTGGATTCTGAAAAAAGCGAAATATTGTTTAAGGCGATTTTTAAGTTTGGAAAGCCAAAGCTTGGATGGATTACCTATATTATCTGAGGATAATTTAGTGTTATATCTGTCTATTAGTGTGGATATGAAACATGGACGTTAGATATGCTGTGTTACTCAAGACTGGTTATTAAGTGGCTTCTCTTTTATTGGTTTGTGATATTCACAGAATATTGCAAGTCCCAAACCACAGAGCTTTTAAAAATGGGAAACAAATGACTGAAAAAGTATTAGAGGAGAAACAATGCTTCTTAAAAGCCCAGTAATGTGTCATCTCCTTGTTTTTTATATTTTTTATATAGAATTATTTATAGTTCTTTAAATTATTTCATGAAAAAAATGTTAGAGGATGTTTTGATGCAATTTTTTACATGAAGTAAATCTCCTTTTTAGACACTGTTCTCCACTGTCGACTGCCTGTAAAGTGTAATAATAAAGGATGCTTGAATTAATTCTCACTATTGTTTGCCACACGAGTTTGTTGTTACTGCAAAAGAACAGTACATGATATATTATTGAAAGTAGTGTCCTTTCAAAGCTACAAACTTTTCCGACCATTTGAGTAACAAATGGATCCCACAATAGAAAAATGTAGGTTATTTTGAGGTGATCCAGTCATCAAGCTATTTTTTGATATCTGCAAAATAATGGAAGTACTGATCAGAAAGGCTATGTTGTAGTGACCAAAACAAATGGTAATCTGATGGAGCAACATCAAGGAAATAGGACAGCAAACATATCCTTCACATGTTTGTCGCTATGCCATCTGGAGAAGGATAACCTTATCGTGTATTGCAGGCGTTTGTCAGTCAGTGGACATTTCAAATTGAGTAACTGTCGTTGGTACCGTTCAGCATTGATGGTTTCACCCGGTTGCAGCAACTCTAAACACACAACACCAACTTGGCACTGGGGTTGGTGGTTCCCCAGGATGGGTACATCCCGGTGAATCACTTTACATCGACAGTCACTATTTGATGCAAAAACAAACTTCTGGTTTTGGCTTTGCAGGAACATATCACAAATGACTGAACATTTTGCAATGTCTGTTTCCTGCAATTCATGTGGGATCCAATTTCTGAGCTTCTCAAACATTCCCATTGCTTTTAAACATTTGTTAATGGTTAACTCATTGACATGCAGTGTTTCTGACAACTCTTTGAGCATTCAACATGAATTCTTTTCCAGTAATGCTTGATCAGGGCACTCTGTCCTTCAGATCAAAATCATTGTCTTTGAACCATCAAAACCAATCTCTGTAAGCTGTTTCTGGTTGAGCACATTCCCCATAGGCCTCCACCAGTAACCAATGAATTTTAGCAGACGATCTCTTGAGATAAAAACAGAACAAATGCTCTTTTTTATCATTTTGGTACAAAACCCAACATCTGATCGCATGTCACAAACTGATTCTTACAGCTTACTGATGGTACTTACATGCGCAGCAGTTTGACCCAATTGACATCACACAACAGTGAGAATTAATTGAAGCACTTTGTAATAATACTATGCCCCTCAAAGTAAAAACGTATTACTTGTACTCGAGTAGTTAAAATTGTAAATGCTCTTGCCGACCACAAAGAACAAAGTGTAGGAACGCACATGACTACTACAATATGCCTTACTTTGATACCAAATTTAGATAAGCTTTTTCTTTTAAATTGTGGTTTTTCTTTTTTGATAAAATGGAAAATGAGTGGTCTTACTGAGGTGATACTGAATTGTAGGAAAGAGTTATTTGGTACTTATACAAATATAACTGTTTAATATGTACTTTTCTGCAACATATTCATGACCTTAATCAAAATTACATCTTGCTTGCTTTGATAAAAACTGGTTGAAAACTCATTCAAAGTAACGTCTGTTTCTAGCATTATAGCTGACCAGTTTTGGCAATTCCAGTAAAGATGAAATCCTTTTATTGAGAATATTCACAAATAATTCATAAAGCACTTAGTTTTTTGGCAGTTTACTTCATATTTGTAAAAGAATTTTACTGCTATATTATTTTCGTATTGAGACCGTTATTACTCGCCTCTCTCCCATTGCCCTGTCATCATGACAGAAAATACATCTGTCATGTGCAGAAAGCTTTCTTTTTTATGTTGTTGATTTTCAAATGAATACAGCCCTGTTTTTCATTAAATCAAGGCTTGACAGAAAAAAGAATGTGACAGGCTTATCAGCTCAAATAAATTTTGATTTTTACTGTTTTGACTCTTCACCCCTAGATCTTCATTTATCTAATTACCTATTTATTCATTTGTTTGTAATTTTTAAATAAAGAACTGTGTATTCAAATTACACATAAATAATGTTTAATTAACTGTAATAGTAGGCTTCCTCAGTCTACCATCTTAACATATTCACTCCCGGCTGTTTCCTAGCAACTTCCACGCATAATGCCTTCCGGTGTGGTAAGCCCTCTGTCAGTTAGACACATATACCAATGATGCCTTGTTTTTTAATGTTGAAAACATTTCTTAGCGGACAAAGTAGGGGGTCTCCATACTAAATGCAATTCCAGAAAAACAGCCTAAAATCTCTTGTTTCTTTATGCGTTTTTTTTTTCAAATCCTAGCCAAATTAATTTATTTATGTAATTATTTCTGTAATGTGTTCCTTGGTTCAATACCCTCAGATATTTTTGATTTTTTGAAAAATGCCTGCACTGAACGTAGTTATAAGGGCTTAAGTGAAACTCTGCATTGACTCACATTAGCGCTCGTAGTGATAGAAAAAGGCGAACTGCTAATCTAATCAACCAGATAGCGATGATTAAGAACAGGATTATAATTTTTATGAATAAATAAGGAATATATTCTCATACTTATTATAATTTATTTACCTAAAATTCGTACCTCGTATCTCTAGGATGTTTTGAACATTGAGTTGCTTGCCTGAAAGGTAGAACTGTGGATTTGCTTTTTACATACGACAGACGACAAAACAGCCCTAAAACTACCAAGGTTCTCCTTCCACCTCACGTACCAACAACCGTTTATTTCCTGTGGATCCTCTCCATCATATTACCACAGGCTTCAGGAGTACCTCTGCCTCAACCACAAAGACATTACCAACCTACGGTCGTACAAGTGTACTTGCGCCTTGCAATACGTACCCATGGCCAGTAGACAGTGATCACAAAAATTTGTGTATATATTCTATTATGGCAAACTGCATCACATACAAGTGTTAAGGTGTTAGCTCCAAATACCTAAATACATCTGAGGCAGTAAATATTTTACAGGGAAAGAAAAATACTGTTTGAAAGTGTATAATGTATTGTTGACTTACCCTTCTAGAGCTTGATATTTTTCTCACCAAACACCTTAAGGCACTGGTGAATTATTATCCGCCGTAAGTCGAATACGGGAGTGAACGTGTTAAGTTACCCCACATTTTAACCTTTGTTCCACAGGAATATTTCAAGAAAAGGGTTTCACTTTGGATATTTGATGGAATCACTGAGAAAAATGTTAGACACTAAGTCTTGAAAAATCAGTCTTATCTCATCTTTAACTGAAATTTGTAAAAAGAAATCTCAAAGAATAATTATTCCAATTATCTAAAGTAAGTTCTTGGTCAACTTTGGATATGAATGTGTTTTACAGAAAAATCTGTCTATACCCTAAAAGCTGCCTAAAATACATAAATCCTCTCTCAGTCTGAACAAGCTAATTATTGAAATTATGCACAAGAAAAACCCTAAAAATTCTGTAAGAATCAACTTTCATCCATTTGATTCAAGTTTGAAACTAGATTAATACATTTGAGGCAGTAAATATTTTACAGGGAAAGAAAAATACTGTTTGAAAATGTATAATGTATTGTTGACTTACCCTTCTAGAGTGACAAATTTAAATTGGCTATTTGTGAAAATGATTTTAATTAAGGTTTCATTATTGTGAGAAGCAAAGAAAAATACTAATCCAACTATTATGTAAAATTTGAACTTCCTACATTATGGGGTGTGAGAGATATGATGATGAATCAATAAGTGGTATTTGACTAAACATTTCTTCTTCTTGTCCATTTCACCCTCTTTTGGGGTACAATAGATCTATCAATGGTTAGTGAGTCGTGTTTTTCTGTCCTCCCAGTACTTTTTCATTCTTTCAGATCTTGCCTTCCTCTCTTCTTCAGAAATTCTGTATAGTCGTTTGGGCTTCACCCTGTCCTGAAAGCTCTTTATTTTATCTCTGGTTATTTTCTTTGCAGATCCATCTACAAGCATCTCTTCTGTAATTTGGAATTCTCGTAGGTCCTTCTCAGTTTCCTTAAACCAGTTCGGCTTGGTTTTCTTATTACGGAAATAGTCGTCGAAGATTCTTTTAGTTATCCTTTTCGGATCCATTCTTAGGATGTGGCCATAGAAGTCAATTCTCCTTTTCCTTATTGTGTCGGAAATCCTTTCAGATTTCCTATACAGGGTATAAAAAAACATTTTGATTTTCTAACAGTTTTGAACACTTCTTGAGTTTATAACAAATCGAATGAAACATTTCACGTCGTTATAGGTGCTATAGTACTCTCACGATTTCATGTCAGCAATGGAAATATATATGGGTATCATTTTCCTACAAAAGCGTACTAAATGGTTAACTTTTCAAAGTTGAATTTTACAGAACTTATTTGAATAATGGACACTTCAACATCAAATGCCCTTTGCATATACGTCATAGAATTTTCTATTTTTTTCCTCGTGATCATTTTAGTACAATTGTTACATACAAGAACACAGAGCGCCGAAGTTGTTACGTGGACCACAAATACAGAAGGAAAGAGTGAAAAAAAATTAGCTATAAACAGTAAGTGATCTTGAAACTGCATTCATTATTTACAGTGAAATATTATTACACAGATCAACTACGAGACAATTGTGTTCTCAAGCGAATTTCAAATAAACCTTTGTGTGGTACCATAATATAAATTGCTGAAGGATAGAAACAAAACTCCACAGCATTTTGACAATTTTCTAGCCATCCTGCCAAGACAATAAGTTTGGCCCTGAAAAGTAGAGTACTTAAACTTTCTTGAAGCATACTTTCTAAAGTGACGTGTTATTATATCATTCAGCTTACTTGAAACTGTTACTGGATGAGGACAGATCTCGAAAAGAATGTTCAAAACTCATGAAGGTGATGAGTCGATCATGCTAAACAAAAAAAAAAATGTCTTAAATGCACATTTCAAAGTTTGTGTCGTTTCCAAGATACAGTTGTTTGAATACACAATACAATATTTCAGTCAATGGAGCTGCTCTCATCTTCACTAATGTTAAATATGTAAATATACAGACAAAATCCTCTTAGAGTTGTAAAATGCATCAATATTAATTGTGGAAATTTGAAAATGTACAGTATCATTAACTTTAATTCATCACTTGAACAAGAAGTATTGAAAAATAAAAGGATGTAATCAGTAATCTTAAAAGAGTATAGTATATTCAAACAGATCTATCTTTGAAATGGCTTGGCATGTGTATATGAACATTTTTTGCTTGGCATGATTAATGAAATTACCTTCTATCTACAACATAACCATATACTTCTCAATCACATGTATAACCTTCATGGATTAGAAATTGAAATTGTGGTTTTCATTTCTGTTAAAGCCATAAAAATGTATATAAAAATGACAAAAATAATTTATACATCTTCAGCACTTCAAGACAGAATGATTACCTTAATTTAAATCTGTTTTAATGACAGTCATGGAAAAGAATGTGAAATTAAAAGTTCTAATTATAAAGCTGACAAGCAAAGTACGGTATGTAAATTATTTGGAGGTGTGAAAATTTTTCTATTATAGCAATTTGTATGTCATAAATACAAGCTACCCTTTTTGCTAACAAAAAATTAACATGAAATGGCCATTTTGGTTGCATACTCATTTACCAGAGATGTTGAAGTCCTGTATATAGGCCTATATGAAAAATTTCAAAAAATATTTTCCCTGCATCTAGGCAATAAATATACTTCTAATCAACATAGAACTGGAAAGATTTTATTTTCAAATTTGAGAGATCTGTCAGAGAAACTCAACCAGTCTCATTAACTTTACAATAATTGTCACATTTTTAATCTCCTTGACCCATGAATGTAGGGATCAGTTCCAGACAGGTTACATACAGCACGCAGTTGTGTAGAGAGGTGAAATTACCTTCCACATATGAATGAACTAAGGCTTTTAAATGGCCCCACAAGTAGGGTTACTATTAGCAGCAGTGTAGAACATTGGGAAATTATACACTGAAATAAAAAATATTTGGAAATAAACAATATTTAATTAAAGTTATACTCACATAAAATATATCACAAAATATCAAAATTGACAAGCACACAGCCAAATGGCATCAAATAAAATGTAAATAGCCAAGGCCATACGATTATTATTATTATTATTATTATTATTATTATTATTATTACTATTATTATTATTATTATTATTATTATTATTATTATACAACCAAAATCAGTCAGACTTTTACAATGAAACTCATTGATATTTAAGAGACCTACTAGGACTAATATCTTACAAAATATCTAAAAAGCAAAGCAAAGTCACCTCCATACAGGCCATGAAGTCCCTGGGAGGAGTGGAAGATAAAGGCTTCCACCATTGTTAACCTCGGCACCTGATGGGGTTGAGTGGTTAGCTCTACACCCGGCCGCCTTTGCCCCCAGGAATTAACCTGGTACTCATTTTTGGTGTAGGCTGAGTGAACCTCAGGGCCATATGCACCTCCGGAAGTGGAAATCTCATTTCTTAAATTTTACGACTTCCTGACAGGAATTCGAACCCACGTCATTCCGGGCAAACCGAGCACGCCTTTACCGCCTCGGCCAGGCAGCCCCTACAAAATATCTAGCCTGTTTAAAACTTAATTTAAAAAATGAGTCTATCAACTGAGAGAGAAATCAATTTTAAAAACCTGCCCTTACATTTGCATTATATTCAGGAATAGCAAAAAATTATTCTGCAATTTTCAACAAACTCAGAATGACAGAATGAAGTATCTCATTCACTTACCATCAGATGACACCATTTCAAGGCTTCAACTGTTTTGTTAAAGAAATTGTTTTAAATTACACAGCTGGTCACAATAATACCACCTGCAGCCACGATAATAATCTGGAAAACTTTATTTTGTTTTCAAAAACAATTGTCCGTGAGGTCAAGCTACTTATAAATTTATTCTTTCATGGCAGGAAAACACTATTCTTAAACCACTGAATGTTTCAAATTCAAGAATTATAAGAAAGTCCTCCAGGATACCAGACAGGAGGTTAAATTATGGGACATATCCAAAATTTTCCAGACCTGCGAGATAATTGAAATCAAACAAGCACAGAGTCCAGGCAGTTGGTCCTGCTCTTCCTAACCACTGATAAGGTAACATATACTATATTTACCTGTGGGCAACTGTACTACAAGTAGTAGCTTGTGCTATAGAAAGTTCATGTGTGTCAACAGCAGGGATAGCATGACGCACATGCACATCAGGCAGCAGCCAACATGTTAACATTCACAAATTCCTGAGATTACTTAAGCTACGTTTTCATATCCCGACATGTTACAATTTCATACAGAGGCAACATCATCCACTTGAGATGGCAACTTTTTCTTCTGAGAGTTCTATATTTATGGCCCTCATATTATGAATGTAGGGACAATTTGTACTAACCAAATAATTTTCACACCTCTGTTATAACAGTGAATTCTATATGATTTGTTTTACTATTACAAAAAAAGTGTGAACAAATTTGGAAGTGATTATTTTAAATACAGGTTATGTATACAAAAATAATTGTGATACACTTGTGGCTTTTAAGTACATCAGAAGTATATTTGATCAAAATATCCAAACTATTCATTAATGGCCCAAAATTCTAAGTACTGTACTATCCTATATCTTAGAAAGACTATGAAATCCCAAAATTGTAACTGAAAAGAATGGTGTAATTATCAAAAGTGTATATTATCTGTTCATTTTTATTAGCAAAAAAATGTGATTAATAAAAATGAAAAACTGTAATCCTTGCACAAAGAAATCTTTTGAGATTGACAAGAGAAATGGATATAAAAGTTATAGTGGTAATTATGTACATTCATGAATTTAAACGATGTTCCGAAGAATGTAAATTCACACATTTTTTATTTCATTCTTGTAAGTTTGACGAGCATTTCTTATACATTAAAGTTCTGTTTGACACTTTAATACATGGTATTTGATTTTTCCTTGTTTTTTTAATTTCATTTTTTACCTGAAACAGGAACAATACAGTCCATTCATTGACAAATGACAGTGCTAGTTGCACCGAACCCAAGACGTAAATACACACATATAACACGACGGGAGATTTGAGGGCATGGACTCCGATCAGGAGAGGCAGATAACAGCCTCGAACTGAAGGCGTTGATCAATAATAATTCATGACAAGGAAACAAAACTAACTACCAGCAATAAAAATCGAATAAAATTAAATGAGGGTTTATTAAGATAAAAATGTACATGCAAGAAAAGAAGCCACCAAAGAAAATGAAACATTATTACATACGTGCTTTTGTCCTTCAGGTTAGTAGAAGCTAGCAGCGTAATCGTTCGAGCACAACATACCATAAATATATGAATAAACAATATCTTACGACGTGCTCACTGCTTAATTGATATTTTCACATATTGAAACATCTTATTTTGGTCATTTCTTTCCGCGAAGTAGTTCACATTATATTTACCAAACATTACTCAAGCCTCCATCATTATTACAGCATCAACAATGACCATCACAAGGACAAAAGATCACACAGCCTCTCGGAGTAGAGCAAACAATAGTTACATGAAGGCAATGTAGGTATCGAGATGGCCAGAAGTGCAGCATCTCAGTACCAAAGAGCACACAAAAGGCAAAGAAAATAAAGTGGGTGTGCACATCACCCGAATTAAAATGAAACAAAAATGGTGGCCATAAGAACGAGCAAAACGGTCATAAAACAGACCAAGACAAAATAATAAACACCGCACCCGAAGTGAAAAACAAGTGTACGAGAAATAAATGAAAAGGAACATAAATTAACTGACCGATACGACATCCCTTTAGCCCCTCGCTCGCTCTCACACATACACACAAACATTCAGGCATTGTCAACATCGGGCAACAATATGGTCAATAACCTCTTTTCAAAACAGATCGCAAACACATGTAGTATGACTCACCTGGCCATAAGTAAGTTCCCACACATGACGTAGAAACGTGCACACTGCAAATATTTTATAAGCAGGACGATATGGACCCATGGCCCACGTACAAGCCCACCAACACACGCACTGGGTACGACGTATCTCCGTGTCGACACCCAGAGCCTACTAACATTTGGTGGCAATAAAGAAGTATAATGTCGTGCACATAATGACAATTCTCGTAGAGACCCAGTTACCTCGTCACCACCACAACAATAATGCCCTCAAACACACACCCATTCATATCGCGGGGCGAAGACGTATATCAGTCAGTCGCGATTACAAGGCACTTGAAACAGCCACAAGATAAACATAAAATAAAAGTGAAAACACAGCTAACATTACCTGTAGTAAAATGCTGATCAATAAAAATCTGAATATGAATACAGGCAGAGTTTAAACCTTATAAAAACCCATCGATAATTCAAAAATGCTACTCCGATTAGAGGCGACTCCATCTTTCTTTCTGTCCTTCAGGTCATAACAACCACAACAAACATCAAGTCAAGGAGAGAAAAGTCAAAGACTCGCGGAAGGAAGGACCATCCGTTTACAAAGCAGGGGCGCTGCCCTCTGCGGTACAGTTTGGGAAATAGTTAATAGCCAGTTTAGTGAAGTCAAACGAGAGCTAATGCAAGCTCTTAGCAATCACAGATAAACCTACATGTTATGAACATGCTAAACGAGCATGTTTCATAGTAAACAAACTGTGTTAAAGCTTGCCAAAGACCACAGAACTTAACTGCCCATTCCCAAGATAGCAGGTCTGGCAATGGTTTAAAGACATGACAGCTGAATGGAATTGTCGCTGGAAAGAGCTGATTCCACTCAATCCTTATATATAATTATGTAAGGAACGCAAAATTATGGGAGGTTGGTATGTTGTTTGACCTTGAGAGATGACTCATTCCTCAGATAATATTTCCAAAACCTCAGTAAAAATAAAATTATTTTTCTAAGTACCATGTTTCACTAAATAAACAAATAAATAGATAGATATTTATTTCAATAATTAATTCCAACGAGCCAAAGGCTCATACAGAGGAATTGTACAATGAATAATATATTCAATGGTGGATCTACAAACTCTGAATGAATACTTACAATGATATAATCAGGTGACTTAAACAGTAAAAGTAGAGACATCAATACAGAAAGTGTAACAATAAAATACCATTCTATAGTTCCTTAATTATACTAAGATACTTAAACTACTTAGTATTACAAGTGAGTAACAATGCAACAGGATTGACAAAGCAGGGCGAGTGTTTGTTTTAAACATTACATATTTATATTTCACCTAAATTGTGCTATAGCCACAGAACAGATTCCATGGTTGATGAGTTTCATTAATAATATCCTTTGATTTTAAATTTTTTTTTTAAGTTCAAGTGCTGGGATGTATATACCGAGTTAAAGCTTCTCTTAATATTCAATTCCATGGGTGGGTGGAGGCCTTGAGACGTTCGAGCAGAAGGGAAAATCACGTGATCGCCTAATGGTTGGCAGGTTCAAATCAGCTTGGCCACTTAGTTCCCTTGGAGCTGCTAGTGTATTCAGATAGGATTGGCTTGCATCTGCATTACCTGTCTTGGGTACCTTTAAGCGAGGAAGGCCAGCAAAATGCAGCAGATTTTTTAGGAAAATTGGGATCTATCTGCCTAAGCCTAATTGAAAAGTTTATTTCCAAAGTGACGTAAATCCATTAAATGCAAACTTCAGAAGTCACAATTCATTCATTCATTTATTTCTTCTGTACTCATTGTGACACCATGTTTTAAAAATCTCTTGTCAATGGAAATGGCAGCAATTATCTCATGTAAGTTGAAGTTAGGAGGTTCTGCAACTAAATCATTCATTGAGCAACATGTATGAACATTTAAATATTCAAACACAACAATGCATATCTACATTTAAAATATTGATCATAAAGAAATTACACCAGTTATTACATTTTAAAATAATGCTCAAACATGGCGTAAATTACATCATCTTCAATTATCGCCATCACTGTCACTATCATTATTAATATTCCCAGCTAGGGAAAAAGAACATTATGATAAAAACGTCATTGCAGGACGGTCCTCCGTTATGCTAAGTAGGCTATATTTTATGACTTATCTTCTCTCATTTCACTGGCTGGCCTCATTTCACTGGCTCGACAGATGACCTTTTTTTTTTTTACCCCTCTTCAGTATTGTACAAAAATATGCTGACAGCCCTAAAAATGTGAATTTGCAGAACACTTGGTTTGCACTTATCTGAATAGATTTCAACAATGAGGTATTAAAATCCATTTTGATTTAATATGTTCCCTAGCTGGGGTTTTCCATGTGATGAGATGCCAGTCTCTGCCAAGAACATGTACTGTGTCAACTTATCCAAAAATAATGTTATACTAGGCAGGCAAAAGGACACTTTCAATTTTCCACAGCTTCTTTTTCACCCTTCCAAATACATGATGTACATAAGTCACAAACACTATTCTTCTACCAGCTGTAAACAGCCATGTTTCTGCCTCATATCATGTGATGTGCAGAGAGCCAGTAGACTGGTCAAAACAATATAAGACACAGTGGAAATAAATATGTATTGAAGTTACCTCACTTTGCAAATAAATATAGTTTTCAGATCTCTATAACATGGGATATAAGAGGTATTGAGACTTAAATCTTCAGTACAGAAGGTCGTTCAGGATCTCTGGAAAAGATGTTTAAAGGGTAATTAGCTTATGAAAAGCCATGTCTCCACCAATGATCGTGATGAATTGGAAAGCCAGCATTTCTAGCTATAGCCTGACAATGTAATTTCCATTGCAGCCATCTTTTTCTTATCCCACTCCTCCTGAAAGGCTTTCCAGAGGCCATTGATAGTGCTTAGATGTCTATCTCCTAAGGCCTTTTATAGGAGTCCAAATGCACAGTAGTCCATGGGTGACCCAACGGGTGCCTTCACCGGAATGTTGGTAAAAGGAAGTGCATGGGTTCCAGTTTCCACCTCAATTCTCTCAAAGAACAGATGAGTCGAACAAGAGGTGTCGCTGCATGCTTTATCTTGATGTACCAATACCTGATTTTTCGCCCTCCCATACAGTGCTGGGATATCTGTGTTGTAAATGGGTATTAAAATCTCTTGCTGATAGGATGTAGAGTTCACCTTCACATTATTAGCGACACGGCCACTGTAGCAGTATCCAGTGATGTTCATGAAACCCCTTGGAAATCTTTCCTGGCATTTTTTATACAATGTTTGATAAAAAATATTGTTTCTAAGGCGGTAGTAAATAGAACGGGGTTTGTTACAGTCACTAAGGTATGCATATGCTTTGTCAAATGTCACCACATTTTTCCATCTGTCCCCTGCCAGATAGCCCTCTTGCAGCTTTCTTGCATTAGTGTGACGTTCCTGAATGTGACGAGGCAACAGCTTGGAAACTCGCTGCTTATGCCGCTTTTATAATTGCAGATTATGGTGTTAACTGTTGTAACAGACATCACCAACTTACATGCAATAGTCCTTTGAAGGGCAGGTTTACCATCTGTGACAAGGGCCTTCACTTCCCTCACCATTTCTGGTGTACGGCTGGTAGCTGGTTGTGAATTTGCCTGTTTTTTCCCCTGTGGAATTAAGCCCAGTTGGTCTTTGCCTTTTTTATTCAATACAGCACTTCTCCCATTCTTTGATATCAAGAAATCATACTTCGTGCACATCCCTTGGATTGCAGAATAGCTATAGTGTATTTAGCATCAGAAAGGGCTGTTATGTAGCCCTTCTACTAAGGGACAATCTGCTTCCGCATCGTTGCACCTAATGTCACGAAACTCAATACACATGTTCTCAGTACTGACGTGAATTGTCACTCCCTGTTTTGACATGTTCAAGTTGATAACAGTGCCACCAGCGGCCTTCAAACACATCACCAGAGATCGTGAACGACCTATTGTAAACGAGATGAGAACCTATAAACTACTTCATGAATGCAAATAATGAAAAATAATCAATTTTGGATTTACATCACTTTAGAAATAAGCTCCTCAATTTTACATTATGTGCACCAACATACGTACAGGTAGTCATTAACAAAATGAGCAAGCAAAGCGAAGATGGTGATGCGGCATATTGAAAGAATATTGTATACACTTTATTCAAGAACAAGGCTAAATAAATCTTAGAACAATCTCAATGCCTCAACAAGCCATTAGTATCAAATGGTAAGTGAATATCCAATCTACTAAATGATAAACACTACGATTTATTGGGAACATCAGTAAGCTGTTTATAGTATGCACAAAATCACAACAACTCACATGACAAATGAAGAAATTTCGGTGGACTATGGAAAACTAAAAAAGTATGGTATGCCACCATCAAAGCAATTGGATTGAGTTTCTCTCAGATTATTTGAAAAGAGAGATCAGGAAGAGACCCTTGACCAATATAAATACACTGTGGAGCCATTTGTAGAAGGAAGGGAGGGAAATTTCTGAAGAAACAATGGCATATTTGATAGGAAGGATAGTTAGAAAATGCAAAACAGTCATCAAAAGAAGAGGAGATTACTTTTGAAGAAAGCATTATCTAGAAAGTAGTATTTAGTTCCTTAAATAACTCTATTTGTACAACTTTGTTAACCCCATTTTTCCACTAAATCTTGACAAAGAGAGATGTTCAAAAATGTTTGAGTGGTAGCGAACAATATAACTGTACATGGGAGCAATGTTTGACTGTCTGTTTGTTCAGCCATAATCTGGAAATGGCTGAAGATATTTCAATGAAATTCAGTGAATGTTCCCATGAATTCTTAACTGAAATCATCTTCATCCTTTTGGGTTTCCTTTTTATTTCTCCCTCTTACCACTTGTCATTGTGTATATTCTGTTATGTGTTCACATTACTTAATCCGGCTCCATGGCTAAATGGTTAGCATGCTGGCCTTTGGTCACAGGGATCCTGGGTTCGATTCCCAATAGGGTCAGGAATTTTAACCATCATTGGTTAATTCCGCTGGCAGGGGGCTGGGTGTATGTGTCGTCTTCATCATCATTTCATCCTCATCCTGACACGCAGGTCGCCTATGGGCCTCAAATCAAAAGACCTGCACCTGGCGAACTGAAGTCCTCGGACACATCCCAGCGCTAAAAGCCATATGCCATTTCATTTCATTTCTTTTTTATATATATGACTTTAAATACTAACCTAAATATTAGAAATATGAACAAGTTGCATGCAGTTAAAGAAAAAGTGTAGATAAAGCTGGCAAGAACCACCTGACCTTGGCCTTCAAAAATTCAGACATTCTTGTCCAATTGCAGATGGAGCAAGAATGGTAAGCATACAATTTTTTAGATCTTAACTAGATCTACAAAAGAGTAAGTTGAAGCATGTGTTTGTTTTCAATAGATATCTCACAATAAGCATTTACATGGTTTCCATTCGTACCGTTAACAGAACAGTAAAAATGTTTGCATAGTTATTGCAAAAGCTTGTCTAGGAAACGGTCAAACATGAGCTGTATGACAGTTACGGCAGAGAAAGCTGGGATTATGTGGCAAATTGAAAGCAAATTAGCTTTGCGGCTTAGCAGGCAGTAAACTAAACAAGTTGCCATTCAAGAGGCTCGGTCTTTAGAAGAGTTAATTCAAATATTCCAAGTTACTAATGCCATAATGTGAACAGATCAACACAGAGGTGACATTATTTATAAACATTTCCTGAATATACATGAGAAAAGCTAGCTAGTTATTACAAAATATCTTGTTCTTTCCCTGAAAGCTATCTTGACTGAGTATAAACCACTCAGTTTTTGTTGGGCTGAGTGGTCCAGACAATTAAGGTACTGGATTTCTGAGCCCAAGTTAGCAGGCTTGATTCTGGCTCAGTCCGGAGGCTGTCAAGTTGTATTCAGGAAATAGCGGGTTCAAATCCCACTGTCGTCAGCGCTAACAATGGTTTTCCGTGGTTTCCCATTTTTCACACCGTAAGACAATGGTTACTTCCTTCCCGCTCCTAATCCTTTCCTAACCCATTGTCGCCATAAGACCTACCTGTGTCAGTGCAATGTCAAGCAAATCGTATTTGGAGGTGCTCAAATACATCGGCTCTGAGTCGGTAGATTTACTGACATGTTAAAGAACTACCGCAGGACAAAATTCTGTCACCTTGGCAGCTCTGAACATTGTAAAAGCAGTTAGTGAGACAAGTATTTATTATTATTAAAATCTCAGTTTATCATATGATAATAGCCATAAGGCTTTTCACCTAACCTACAAAAAGAATGGTTTTCCTCTGAACTACAAAGCCTTTTATAGTACAAACATAGAAGAGAATTTATTCAGCTCAGAATGTCGTCATAATAATAATAAAAAACATATGGCCTCAGTTACCATGTGCAGGTATTTTAGTTTGATGTTATTAAGGCTGCCTGCACATCAATTTTGATGTTCTGTTTTAGTCTATCGGATGGTGGAATAGACTGAATCTCTGCTGGGTAACTATGGCCAAGTTTTTAAAATTAATTTTGTCAGGTAAACACAAAACACATCACTAGAGATCTTTTAAATGCCAACATCATATAACATCGAGTGCTGAATGGATATTTATCCGCCTTTTAGAAATCCGACTGCCTCTGTCGGATGTGAACCTGCAATCTTGGGATCGAGAAGCTGACACTACCATCGATCCACACAGGGAGCTAATATTTCATGGTATGAAGCAGATGTGCCCCACACATCCTATAAAAATAATCTTGGTAGCATAGAATTTAATGCATTGTTTAAGAGAATACCAGACTCTCTATCTACTGTGCAATAGATTTTACAAAATACATATTTGAAAGCTTTTGATAAAAATTCACTTATTATTTTGACTGAGATAATGAGAAGATTCCGTCTATTACTGGAATTTGTATCCAGTAATTCAATTTCAAAAGTATTTCTATTGTATTTTAACATTAAAATAATATTTCTATTTCTCTTGTTCTTCTTAAAGTTAGATTTTCACCTAAGGGACTGGTTTTAATAATGTCATTGAGATTGATGTTGAACAGTAACATCCAAGAATATATCCTCAGAAAAATTACTGAAATTTATATTATGATGGAAATATCCAGCTGGTTTTGTGAAAAGGGTTAAATCCATGACAAGGAAGAAGGATCTTTGCTTAGAAATAGTACTACTTTGACCATAAGAACTGTCATAATTGCTGCATATTAAGTCTTTGTGTCTTTAAGGGTTCTTTATTTTCCTGACCTAAGGACCTTATTTGCAAGGGTATCCCCAAGATGTATTTGGTTCCTTGCAGCTTCCTATTATAGAGCCACCTTTTTCATCCCTACATATACACTGCAATGTAAGGTACTTTAAAATGTCTGTTTTATTCACACACTGGCCTCTTGTTATCCAATATAATTCCTTCCAACAATAAATGTTAACAAACTGAGCAGAGTATTTAAGCAATACAAGGGAGATAATTGATTTGAATTCCACAATTGGCAGGCCCTGCACATAGTTTCCATGTTACAAAGCAAGTATTTTACAGTATCGATCCCATGTATGACAATGTATAAAAAAATTGTATGACAAGTGGCAAACTTTATAGAACTAGTATGCCCCTGGTTTGATTTCCAGCCAGTCCAATAATAATAATAATAATAATAATAATAATAATAATAATAATAATAATAATAATAATAATAATAATAATAATAATGTTATTTGCTTTACGTCCCACTAACTACTCTTTTACGGTTTTTGGAGACGCCGAGGTGCCAGAATTTTGCCCTGCAGGAGTTCTTTTACGTGCCAGTAAATCTACCGACATGAGGCTGGCGTATTTGAGTACCTTCAAATACCACCGGACTGAGCCAGGATCGAACCTGCCAAGTTGGGGTCAGAAGACCAGCGCCTCAACCGTCTGAGCCACTCAGCCCGGCCAGTCCAAGAACAGACTTGAACATATTTACATTTGGAGAGATATGGTACATTAAGTAATTCCAATTCCAGTTTCAATACAATAGATATAATTTAACCTGTCAAGCGGTTCATTTCTTTCGAGGAGCTGCTAACACAGTGGCACATTTTCCATAAGGTACTGGGAAGTAACATACAGTGCGATACTCTTGTGTAGTATAGTATTTGTATCAGGTTCAAAAGCACAGAATATGTATCAAGCTGTCAAAAATGATCATTGTACGAAGGGCAAGGTGTCTGGCTCACTGAGGAAAACAACGGGAACTTACAGTGAGATACTTTTAATTGGTCAGGTATTTTCATCAGGTTTAAAAAACAGTCTCACTTTCAAGCTGTTAACATGATTACAGTGCCAAGGGCAAGGAAAGAGAATCTGGCTGTGTGAGGAAAGCAACAGGGGACCTACAATAACATAATCTTGTGTACAGGCGTGAGAAACAATTGAAAATATTCTAGCGGATTATTTACATCTTCAATTTGTACATTCAGTCCAGGTTGCCCTGTAAATGTAAATCTCGCCCGTTCAGATCCTATCTTTGTCCATACATCGAGCAGAATATCACCGCTAGTGCTACCGTCACGTTCACTTGAGTAGCTTTCACCATTGCACTCGCTATCTCCTGACATTTCAACATTAGTATATCAGATGACACATCACTCTCCGAATTGTCACAGTGTAATAAATCGAATGGGATTTCTTCTCGCACATGTTTCCGAGCTCCACTTGTACCTGCCATAATGCACTATCTACCACTCTCAGCAGCCGGTACTGGCCAAAGAGATGGTACTGGCTGGCCGCCAGCTCCACGCGGAGCGAAAGCATTTCGTCCGGTCACGTGGTTTTAAGAGAGTGCTGCTGCTGTAGACAAAGCTCAAAACTAACATACACGGATAAAGGAAAGCGATCTCGGATCATACGATGGAATAAGTCATCATACCCATCGCCGAAAGACATCTACAATGTGATGACGAAATATTATGTCATGGCCACTTAGGAAGCCGTGCGGCTATGACGATTTATTCCGTCATTACCACTTCAAAGGTTAAGAGTCCATGGTATTTGCTTGTTATAATTAAAGTCTCTTACCAAATTTCCAAAACTCAGTTTAAAAGATGCTGTTTGTACTGATGACGAAAACATTTCTTAAGCAGACAAAGTAGGAGTCCTCACGCTACAAAAAACATAAAATAAAGCAATTTCCTCAATTGTGCCAAAAGTTAAACAGCTGAAGGGCCCAGAAAGGCTTCATATTGTGAGTCTTGGATAGCTGTATCAAACTTAAAAAAAAAAAAATTTGAAAATCACTTCCGGCCTAAATGCATCTCCGGAAAAAGAGCCCAAAATCGTTTGTTTCTTTCTTTTTTATTCAAATCCTATCCAAATCAACTTATTTACATAATTCTTTCTGTAATGTATTCCTTGGTTCAATGCCCTCAGGCGTTTTAAATGTTTTGAAAAATGTTCACGCTGAATGTAGGTATAAGGACTTAAGTGAAACTCTGCTGCATGGACTCACATTAGCACTCGTAGTGGTGCTTAAGTGAAACAATTCATTGACCCATATTAGCGCTCATTGTGGTAGAAAAAGGCAAACTGCTAATCTAATCAACCAGATAACGATGATTAAGAAAAGGAGCAATTTTTAGGAATAAATAAAATATATATTCTCATAATTTACATTATATTTTATTGACCTAAAATTCATAGCTCACATCCCTCGGATGTTTCAACATTCACTTGCTTGCCTGAAGGATTTTTGTTTGTGTTTCTGAAAGTCTCGTACAAAATTTCCAAAATTAAATGTAATAGACATCATTCATTTGAGAGTCCAATGTATTTGTTTTTATTTACCTCTCTCTCTTCATCCTTTTAGTTGAGTATGTGCCTCCATTTTGCTATGGATTATGTTTTTTAATGCCTTTTTTTCAGTTTCATGTCATCTTTTCTGATGCCATTTAACTGATGCGTTGTTGACCTTCCAATTCCTCTTTTGGCACCCACTGTTCCAAGCATGACATCTTTTCCCAAGGAGGTACGAGTACTTGCTTCTCATTATGTGGCCAAAGTGCAATAGGTCTTGCCTCTTTTCCAAGGATGATTTTGGCCTGACCTGGTCCAAGATTTTCTTATTACTAATTCTGGCTGCCCATGGTATTCTCATCAGAACCAAAGCTTTTCCTTTACCTGTCAGTTTTCTTGATTTATTTAATTAAATTCCAAATTTCAATACAACAGATGTACAGTAATTTGAGAGGCCACTCTATCTGCTTATGTTTATTTAAGTCTCTTACAGATATCATTTGAGAATCCCTCGTATTTTCTTGTTTTTATTAATATCTCCCATCAGTTTTCTTTTCAAATTTTAACATACAGTAATAGGTTCGTTTGAGAGCCCAGTGTATTTCTTTGTGTTTGGATTAATCTTTTTTCAACAATTTTCAGTATGTACTAAATTTATTATTCTTGGATGTTATGGCAGTTATTCTCACAATTAAGTCTCTAGACCAGTTTCCAAAATTTAGTACAAAGAGTGGTCGAAAACAAATGACATTCATAGTACAGGGAGATAAATCTAACCTGAACCTTTATCTTATTTTGGTCAAATGTGACATTGTCCTGTTGTCAATTCAAAATTGCTACAATTATGCAGTGTGTCCCAGGAAGAGTGGTCAGTATTCAGAGATATGACAGGAGCGATCATTTAAAATAAAATAAACTTCATATAGACATATGCCCCATTCCGAATGGTTTCCACGATGGAACACACGTTTAATGTACATTTGTTTTTTTGGGCTAGTGGCATGCACGTACATGTCTTACCCACCCAACCTCTTTGAGGTTTTGAAATGGGTACAAAATTTCCGCATGTAATATTCGCCATACACGTGATCGTGGGACTTTGATACATTAATAGCTGCCGTGTGCTAGTAGTAGGAATGCAACGCACCATTTCAACAATATGGTTGCTGTTCCTGCACAGGTTGTTGAACTACCTGTTTCATGCAATGTGCTGAAAACTCTGGTAAGCACTCTACGATCAGGAATTCGACATGTCGGAAAGCGCTGACGGTATTCCTCAACAGTAGCAGGAGCACTGCCATCGCAGAAGCCATAAACATACACCACATCTGAATATTCTTCATTAGTGGTTTGAAACAAAGAGAGGAGTGCAGCAGGGCAGCTCACTGTCACCACTTCTATTTATTATTGTAATGGATGTAGTAATGAAATCTAGTAAAAGAAAAGAACATGGAGATATCAAAGCCTTCACATTTGCAGATGATGTTGCGATCTGGAGTGACTCAGAAGAGGAATTGGGAGAGAGAATACAAAGCTGGAATGAGGAGCTTAAGAAATATGGTTTAAACATCAGCAAGACCAAGACGGTGGTGATGAAAGTGTATGGGGAAGGAGCAGAACCAATAATCATGATAAATGAAGCTCAACTGGACAGCGTTCCAGTTTTCAAATACTTGGGTAGCGTTATATCAAATGACAACCTAGCAAAACATGAGGTGAACAATCGAATCAATAAGACAATACAATTTTACCACCAGGTAAGACAACTGCTGTGGGATGAGCAAATACCCATGAAAACAAAAATGACATTGTACAAGTCCTACTATACACCAATTCTTACATACAGTCTCGAAACCACAACACTGACCAATAGAGATAATTCCAAACTTCAGGCAGCTGAAATGAAATTCCTACGCACTATGATCCAGAAAACCAGGAAAGACAAGGTTAGGAATGAGAAAATTAGAGAAGAAGTAGCAATAGATGATTCTCTCCTCAATAAGATTCAGATATCAAGACTGAAGTGGTTTGGTCACATGAAGAGGATGCCAGTAAACAGAACTGCAAGGAAGGAATTTGACAGAAAGGTAGAAGGAAGACGACCCGTGGGAAGGCCACGAAGGAAATGGATAGATTTAGTTAAGAGTGATGTACTGCTGAGAGGTCATGATTGGGACAAGTTGGTGGAGGAAGAATGGTACAAGGACAGGATGAGATGGAGGAGGCTCATACACCACACCCGGGAAACTGGAGATGGTTTAGGATGATGATGATGATGATGATGAGTGTAGATGTGTGGCGCATGTACAAACATAGTTAACCAATGCTTTTCTCTGATACACTTCCAATCCCTCGCAGTACTTCACTCACTCACAGCACAACTGTGCATTCAATGGGCTAGTTTAATGGCAGAAAGACATTCTGAGCAAAGAGGTTTAAAGCAACGAGGTAGGTTGGGCTAGAATAAAACGTCAAAGAGGTTGGGCGGATAAGACATATGTGCACATAGATAGCCCAAAAACAAATGTACAGTAAATGTGTTCTATGTCGGAAACCATTCAGAATAGAGCACACATTCACATGAATTTCTTTGCTTCAAATGATTATTCCCATCATATCCCTGAATATTGACCATCCCTCCTGGGAAACCCTGTATATAAATATAATGTAATGAATAGACAAGAATTTCAATGGGGAAAGGAAATAAATTTATGAAAATTTCATATGTTAAAGCACTGAAATCTTCCCATGGTTCATTTGGCCAAAGTAAATTCTGACCACTCTATGTAACAGATGTCATTTAAAAGTCCACTGTATTAGCTTGTGTTTGGATTAGGCTTTTTCAACAATTTTGGGTGCTGAATTTAGTATTGGATGTTATATCACTTGTACAATAAAATGCATCTTATCATTGTGTTTTGATATGATATAAATATTTGGTACGGTATAAGAATGTGATTTGCTACGTAATTTATAGAAAAATGGAGATGTAAGGAATTTTGTTCCCTTCCTTTTTAGCACTCCCTAGCAGTTCATCTCTCCGAAATACCATAGGTATTTATAGTAGATTTTAATCCAATAGATGGAAGACACCAACATTTGTCTCTGTATAGAACACACCTGAGAGTGCAAAACAATTAGCTTCATTAAACATTTTTAATTACATTTTTTTACAAGATTTTAAGAAAGCACCACCATGGATTGACAATAAAAAAAACAACATTTAGATGTCCCACTTGTGAAAAACTAATCTATTCTTGGAGATGATTTAACTCTTATTACATTCCTCATTCAATGGAAAATCCCAGTTTTTGAACTTGTAGGAATACTGTATCCTGCTCTTTGTGAACCAATTAGTAACCTGATAAAAGAAGAAGAGAATAAACCCAACAGTGAGTTGACTTAAACTTACATGATAATATACTATCACAATTATAATGTTTTATTTTATGTAATTGAGGTGCTGGAAACCAAACTGAAGTTTCTTACTTGCAATATTTCTCTGTTTGTTTAAAACAAGCAGGTTATGTTGTCAAAATATAACTTGAAAAGTTGGGAGATAAATTAAATGTTTAAACTGATATTATTAAATTTAAAAACTGAATATTCTATTCCAATTCTATAATTCACTTTCATTATAACTACAAGAAATTACCAATGTGTTTTTTTTTTTTTTTTAGAAGACATGTTATACAATTACTTACCAAGTCTTCACTGCCAGTTTGGTTAAATCACTCTTAAGCAGACCCTACACGGTCAGTAATACTGATCAGTAATACTGAGTCAATAACACTGACAGTACGCATCAATATTGTAGCGACCTTACACGATCATTATTACTGTCAATATTTTGGTCAGTACCAGTGCACTAGCTTACCATTGCGGCATTCTCACTTTACAAATAAAGTCAATAACCGTCACTACGGAATGAGATTTATAACATGCAATTGCGGTATTCTATCAAAATGGATCGTAAAAGACGGGCATTTTGTAGCTATCATATTAGTACTGCACGAAACGCAGTTTTAAACGTAAACGATGGGTTAAAGATTGGCTTAGGAAAAGAGAAAAGTATTCTCATATGAAGTGTTGAGGGGAAACACAATATACCGAAGCAGAAGATTATCAGAACTATCTCCGAATGCGTGAAGGTACTTTTTCGAAATTACTACGAATGGTAGAGCCTTTTGTAATAAGGCAAAATACAAACATGCGGTGCTGTTTATCGGTGGCAGAGTGATTAGCGGTGACAGTGAGGTATCTTACAACTGGTATAAATTTTGAAGATTTAAAGTTTTCTGCTATAATGTCACCAGTTTCCATCAGTACAGCAGTTGTGGAAACATGTAAAGTATTGTGTTAAGTACGTTTATTCTGGCAGCGTTTCATATAGCTCGATAAACTTTTGCAATAGGCCTACTTAACGGTTCCACAAGCACCTCTACTTGGCCTTGGTGAGAAACGCATTTGTCGTCCACCGCTGCTCCGTTGATACTGACAGAAATAATGACAAGCGCACTCACACGGTCAGTATAACTGTCAGTATCCCCACCACTCTACAGTACTGACGCTCGCAGATCAGGAAATCCGGATCTGCTTCAGTACTGGCCTTCATTCCATCATTCCAGTCCACACGCGATCAGTATTACTGTCAATATTTTTCGGTACTGACAGTATTACTGACCGTGTAGGGTCTGCTTTATGGAACATTTGGCTAATTTTGGTCACCACTGCCTCAATTATGGATGTTTATATAAAGAAAATATATTTATAAAATTTTACTACTTGTCTGATTTCATATTTCACAAAAGAGATTATTCAAAGAGTCTTTAGTAAATAATTTTCTTGCACCATCATCTTGTAATACATTTGAACCTGATAACTATTTTATTGATTATTTTCAGTTGCCTTTTTACTAGGCCTAGTACTTAACTGAAAAATATTCCTCTTTGAAAAATTAGCTCCTGTTCTGTTAGGCTGTGGTTGCATTTTTTAGGAATATTTACATTTCACTCCAAAATGATAGATCTTTCGATGATACTGACCAGTGGCGGCAATGGGGAATTAGAAGTGGAGGGAGGACGTCTGTGGCTGAGATGTAATGAATTTTGTCGGGTGCCCACCAAATGTGTCACCAGAGATCTTTTGCATGCTGACATACGACATGGAGTGTCGAATGTACACTTTTCCGCCCTTCAAAAATCCAGCTACCTCTGCCGGGTTTGAACCCGCTATCTTGGGATCAAAAAAATACACGGGTGTTGGAGATATAGTGGGGTGGTGGGGGTAGGCATCAAAATTGCTGCAAAATGGTCATTTTTTAATGCTCTCTGAATGAATTTTGACAGAGAAGTAAAGGTTAGCAATTTATCAACCTAATTGCAGTATTTTTTTTTTTTTTGTTGAGAATTTTATTAAATACTATACAATAAAACTTTCACCAAAGGAACAGGTACACATGAATTATAATTAAATAGGCGTAAAGCATGATTATGCAATTAAAAGGTCATTTAGCATTTGACTATGCACTTAACAAAGTAACAGACACTAGATAGAAGTACACAGACACATTTACTGAGTGAGACTTCCAGAATGACGAATGTGCACGGCAAGCGGTTGAATCATACCTCATTTGGAAAAAATATAGCCCAACTTCCCTTACTCACACCACATGCTACACCTTGCCGAGTGAGTCACCACTATTTGCTACGCCGCTGTTAGCCGCGGCAAATGACATTTTGTGCATATTTCCACTAAGTACTTTTTTAATAATTAAAAATAATAATAATAATAATAATCGTATGGCCTCAGCTACCATGTGCAGACATTTCAATTTGACGCCAACTGGCTGTCTGTTCATCGATTCCGACTGTACGCCTACTAGATGGCAGACAGAGTAAACCGAAACTTTCTTGGGCGTCTGTGGCTGAGATGTAATGAATTTTGTCGGGTGCCCACCAAATGTGTCACCAGAGATCTTTTGCATGCTGACATACGACATGGAGTGTCGAATGTACACTTTTCCGCCCTTCAAAAATCCAACTACCTCTGCCGGGTTTGAACCCGCTATCTTGGGATCCGGAGGCTGACACTCTACCAGTGATCCACAAAAGCAGCTTAATAATTTTAAAAATTAACGGAATGATTAGATAATAAAACAATAGGATTTGTATAAATTGCCTTTTATAATTCCTACTTTCAAGTGGCCATTATAAGATTTATTTGCTTTTATTTTACATTTAAAGCAATTTTGGATATTAAAAAATAATTACTTTCTAAATTTATCTTTAAGGGGGGGGGGGGGAAGCTGATTAATGATTTCAGCTTGAAGTTTGTATTATCTTCATCTCAATTTCAGGGATACTTCCAAAAAATCCTTACTGAAATATGAAATCAGTCATTATGTACAGAAAGGATTAATGGACTGCTGCATGAAATGTAAAACAGAGAGATTTTAAAATAATTATTTGAGGCAAAATCGTTTTGAATGGCTTCATGGTTAAAGCTTTTCTACCTCAAAACTAATAAGAGTATTATTCTGAAACTTTGGTGAAGCATCATGAATACAAAGAAATGCTGTAGAAAGAAGCAGTGCTAAATAGAAAATCTTGAATCTAATGATCTGTATGAAGGGATTAAATGTCTTTCTTATTTTCTTGTTAAGAAGGAAGCCATACTTTCCAGTGTCAACTCAGTTAAATATAAATTAAAAGATTTTCAGTCTGTTGGACATATAAATACAGTATCACGCTACAACATACCTGTTAAAAAACCTAAACAAGGAATAGTGTGTATTTTTATTCCTTGTTTAATAGTGTTTTTTTTTTTTTTTTTTTTTTTTTTTTTTTTTTTTTTTTTTTTTTTTTTTTTACAATTAGTACCAGTATGTTATAGACTTACATTGGATTAAACATCTGTGATTTTCCTTTCTTTGCTTTTCAGCCTTACTCTTCCAACACTCAAGATGAAAATGTCAAATCAAATCAATCACTACTGATCTGCATTTAGGGCATTGCATGTTATAAATCTCATTCTTTATTGACAGTTATCACTTATATTATCCTCCTTTTCAATACAAAAAAAGTCTATATTAGATGGGATAATATGCATACATGTTCCAGCATATCTAAAGTGTGTCAATAGTGACGTGAGTCCGCCTCTGTGGTGTAGTGGTTAGTGTGATTAGCTGCCACCCCCAGAGGCCCGGGTTTGATTCCCGGCTCTGCCACGAAATTTGAAAAGTGGTACGAGGGCTGGAACGGGGTCCACTCAGCCTCGTGAGGTCAACTGATTAGAGGGATGTTCGATTCCCTCCTCAGCCATCCTCGAAGTGGTTTTCCATGGTTTCCCACTTCTCCTCCAGGCAAATGCCGGGATGATACCTAACTTAAGGCCACAGCCGCTTCCTTCCTTCTTCCTTGTCTATCCCTTCCAATCTTCCCATCCCCCACAAGGCCCCTGTTCAGCATAGTAGGTGAAGACGGCTGGGCGAGGTACGGGTCCTCCTCCCCAGTTGTATCCCCTGACCCAGAGTCTCACACTTCAGGACACTGCTCTTGGGACGGTAGAGGTGGGATCCCTCATTGAGTCCAAGAGAAAAGCCAACCCTGGAGGGTAAACAGATTAAGAAGAAAAAGTGACGTGAGACCAACAAAGTCATACCACTCGAGACAACAGCCTTTTAACGAATGATGTACACTCATTATTCCCTTTATTGATGGTCTCACTAAGCTGCGCAACACAGTTTCTACTTTTAGAAAGAATATCCAGTTTTATGTCAACCAAACGAGTTTTTTAGATGAGAGGATTTTTCTATCTTAACTTGCTTTTAATATGTTAATCGTGACCATTGTCTTTTAATTCCACACTTTACCAGTGGTTTTATTTGTTTGCTTAAATGTAATATTTGAGCTTCTACTGAGGATGACCTTTAGACAGGCTGAATCATGTATAGATATTATCCCATCTAATATAGACGGTTTTTTGTATTGAAAAGGAGGATAGTAT
Organism: Anabrus simplex; assembly: GCF_040414725.1. Lineage (NCBI taxonomy): Eukaryota > Metazoa > Arthropoda > Insecta > Orthoptera > Tettigoniidae > Anabrus > Anabrus simplex. Next base: position 20,911,404 of record NC_090276.1, read on the forward strand.
AAGACATTTTTATTTGTAAAGTGCATTTAGGGCAGTCACCCAGGTGGCAGATTCCCTATCTGTTTTTTACCTAGACTTTTCTTAAAAAATTTGGGAATTTATTGAACGTCTTTCATTGTAAATTATTCCAATCCCTAACTCCTCTTCTTATAAACAAATATGTGCCACAATTTGTCCTCTTGAATTCAAACTTTATGTTCATATTGTGATCTTTCCTACTTTTAAAAACACCACTCAAACTTATTTGTCTACTAATGTCATTCCACACCATCTCTCCACTGACAGCTCGGAACATACCACTTATTTACCCTGTTTCTCAATGTACAGTACACTGGTTTGGTTAGTTGGTGGTGATTATTGCTTTTTAAGAGGAAGTGCAACTGGACAACCATCCTTTATTAAAAAGAACAGATTAGATGTAGTTACTTTTTTCAAGGAATGGTTGTCATAAAGGTTGTCCAGATTTGGCCACACAGTGTGAAGCAATAAGTACCAAATCATTCTGTTCATCATTGAAGGAAAATTCAAAGACAGAAGGGTCTAGGAAGAACATTAATTTTATGGTAGAAAAATATCTGCCAATGGACTAACATGATATCAAGTGAGCTATTCTGACAAAATTTGAGGAACAGGATGGCTGCTAATATCCTCTGAAGACCAGTAGCGGCGATTGGGAATTAGAAGTAGGGGGGCAAAAATGTAAAGACAACAAAGTACCCAAGTTTGTGGGATATAGCAGGGGGGGGGGGGGGGGTGTATATACGTTAAAACTGGAAGAGAAAGCTACTAAATGGAATTTCGACAGAGAGGTAAAGATTCTCAGCCTAACAACTTAACTGTGTTGATAATATTTATTTGAGATTTTGATTCAATACTATACAATAATTCTTTCACGAGAGGAACAATATTACACATGTATTACAATTAAATAGACGTACGGCGTGATTATATAATTAAAAATCATTTAGTAGTTGACTAAAAACTTAAAAAAACTAACAGACACTAAAGAGACTGCCAGAGTAACGAATGCGCGCGTACCCTTCCTCACAGCACACAAAAAGTCTCCACTGGCACTATACAAATCAGTTAACCGCGTGAACGACTTTGTTGCATATTTCCGCTAATAATTTCGTTATTAATTAATTAAAGCAAATAATTAGCTGATAAAACAACAGGGCTTGTACAAATTGCTTGTTTTAATAATTCCTATAATTCCTTGTTTCATCCAGCTAAAATGGAATACAAATGCAAAGTTTTCTCCACAAAGTAGGGGGGCGACTGCCCCCCTCGCCCCCCTAATCGCCGCTACTGCTGAAGACAAGGCATATGAAGAAGACGATCTATTCTTCATTTAGGATTGACTTTGTCATAGTTTTATGTAAGTTACAGAGCTCTCATTTTACAAGAAAATTTCTACATTGTTTAGCCTTTGAACGACTTTTTCTCCCCCTACTGTACGTCATGCTTGCAGCATTCCAATAAAATGAATTTAAATATTATTATTAAAAATACTCTACACGCATATAAGATTATTACTCACCATTTGTTTCAAGCAGCAATCCAGAAAGAAGTGAGGCAAGGCTCAGTTTTTCACCACTCCTTTTCAATGTTTACATAGAACAGGCTATAAAGGAAATCAAAGAGGAATTTGGAAAGGGAATCACAGTCCAAGGAGAGGAAATCAAAACCTTGAGATTTGCCAATGATATTGTTATTTCATCTGAGACTGCAGAAGATCTTGAGGAGTTGCTGAATGGTATGGACGAAGTCTTGGGTAAGGAGTACAAGATGAAAATAAATAAGTCCAAAACAAAAGTAATGGAGTGCAGTCGAACGAAGGCAGGTGATGCAGGAAATATTAGATTAGGAAATGAAGTCCTAAAGGAAGTAGATGAATATTGTTACTTGGATAGTAAAATAACTAACGATGGCAGAAGTAAAGAGGACATAAAATGCAGACTAGCACAAGCAAGGAAGAGCTTTCTTAAGAAAAGAAATTTGCTCACTTCAAACATTGATATAGGAATTAGAAAAATGTTTTTGAAGACTTTCGTGTGGAGCATAGCATTGTATGGAAGTGAAACATGGATGATTTCTAGCTCAGAAAGAAAGATAATAGAAGCTTTTGAAATGTGGTGTTACAGAAGAATGCTGAAGATGAGATGGATAGATGGAATTACGAATGAAGAGATACTGAAGTGAATTGGTGAGAGGAGATCGATTTGGCTAAATTTGACAAGAAGAAGAGACAGAATGATAGGACACATTTTAAGACACCCAGGACTTGTTCAGTTGGTTTTTGAAGGAAGTGTAGGTGGTAAGAATGGTAGGGGTAGGCCAAGGTATGAATATGACAAGCAGAATAGAGCAGATGTAGGATGCAATAGTTACGTAGAAATGGAAAGGTTAGCACAGGATAGGGTGGCATGGAGGGCTGCATCAAACCAGTCTATGGACTGATGACTCAAACAACAACACTGTTGACTATGACCGTCTTCCACAGTCAGACACCTTATGTAATTTAAACAAATTATTTGCCACTTTCAGTAATTTTGCATTGCATGTGTTGTTTCTGCCTTGAGTTCTATAGTACAGTTTCCAAACAGGAGCAGCACATTTGAGATATTCTTCAGTCTACTTCAGATTCAAAAGAACTTCAAGTGATATATAAAATGCATTCACTCTGTAACTCAAGTATTTCAAACTAATATTATTGAAGAATTAAATTCATCCGAATTTATTCAGGCAGGTAAAACTTTAGATACCGGTATTTCAAGTAAATCCCAGAAAAACTCTACCTTTCTTTCTTTCTTTCTTTCTTTCTTTCTTAGTCCGTTTATCACCCAGGTTTGGCTTTTCCCTCAGACTCAGTGAGGAATCCCATCTCTACTGCCTAAAGGGCAGTGTCCTGGAGTGTGAGACATTTGGTCGGGGATACAACTGGGGAGAAGAACCAGTACCTGGACCAGGCTGCCTCACCTGCTATGCTGAACAGGGGCCTTGTGGGAAGATTGGAAGGGATGGAGAAAGAAGAGTGAAAGAATGTTTTCATCCTGCCATTTGCCTGGTGAAGAAGTGAGAAACCATGGAAAACCACTCAGGATGGCTGAGGTGGGAATCAAACTTCCTCTACTCATACCTTCTGAGGCTGAGTGGACCCCGTTCCAGCCCTCGTACTTTTCAAATTTCATTGCAGAGCCAGGAATTGAACCCGGGCCTCCAGGTGTGGCAGCTAATCACACTAACCACTACACCACAGAGGCGGATGAAAACTCTTCCTACTCTACAAAAATAGTAAAACATTCTGCCTAACGATTCACTATCTACTAGCTCCATCATTGATCCTGCATTAGCTCACTTTCCAAGTACTAAAAGCTTTCCAAAATTTCAAGGTCTTGTTATCTTATTTTTATTCACCCTTATTTTTATTCCGTAATTACCATTATAATTATGTTTACTGAGTAGCTCGATGGTAGAGCCAAGTCTGATAGGTTTTTTTTTTTTTTTTTTTTTTTTTTTTTGCTAGTTGCTTTACATCGCACCGACACAGATAGGTCTTATGGCGACGATGGGACAGGAAAGGGCTAGGAGTGGGAAGGAAGTAGGCGTGGCCTTAACTAAGGTACAGCCCCAGCATTTGCCTGGTGTGAAAATGGGAAACCATGGAAAACCTTTTTCAGGGCTGCCGACAGTGGGGTTCGAACCCACTATCTCCCGAATACTGGATACTGGCCGCATTTAAGTGACTGCAGCTATCGAGCTCGGTGTTTCTGACAGGTTTGATCCTGACTTAGTTCAATAGTATCTGAAGATGCTCAAATACAACAGCATTATTGTACACATCGAGTGAGTTCACCGTGCGGTAAGGGTTGTGCAGCAGTGAGCTGGCATTCAGAAGATAGTGAGTTCTAACCCCACTGTCGGCAGCCCTGAAGATGGTTTTCTGTGGTTTCCCATTTTCACACCAGGCAAATGCTGGGGCTGTACCTTAATTGAGGCCATGGCCGCTTCCTTCCTACTCCTAGTCCTTTCCTATTCCACCATCGCCTATCTGCATTGGTGCTATTTAGTGCTATGTAAAACAAATCATCATCATATGCAGTTTCCAACTGTTGGCCAGGTCTGCTTGAAACATAAGCCTTTCCATCTCCTCTTGTCTTCCCACCACTTCTCCCTCTTCACTCTCGCCCACTCTTCTCCTCTCTGTACAATTTTTATTTTATTTTTTATTATATTTATTTATTATATTTTATTATTTATTCAGGGCGTCGACCTAAGAAGATCTTTTGCCCCAACTTTGCACCCTATGTTATGAACTTGCGTGTATTTGAAAATTGCGGAAGTGTAAAGTGTTGAACATGGGGAAAGGAACATTAAGGATGACACAAAAACCCAGTCCCCAGGCCAGGGATATTCATCATGTACAATTTTAAAAAACCTGACCTGGCCGGGAATCGAACCCAGGGCCACCGGGTGACAGGCGGACGCGTTGCCCCCTACACCACGGGGCCAGACTTGTCTGTACATACTCTTCCATTCTTTTCGGTACCGGGCGAGTTGGCCGTGCGGTTAGGAGCGCACAGCTGTGAGCTCGCATCCAGGAGATAGTGGGTTCGAACCCCACTGTCGGCAGCCCTGAAAATGTTTTTCCGTGGTTTCTCATTTTCACACCTAATTAAGGCCACAGCCACTTCCTTCCCATTCCTTGACCTTTCCTGTCCCATCGTCGCCATAAGAACTATCTGTGTCGGTGCGACGTAAAGCAAATAGCCATTCCTTTCATTCAGCTGTCTCTTGGTCTTCCTCTTGGTCATTTTTCTATTATCTCCATTTCGTACATCGTCCTCGGTATCCTTTCCTCTGTCATTTTCTTTATGTGTCCACACCATCTCAGTCTAGATGCCTCTAACCTGCTCTGTAGTGGCCCTTCTTTGTAAAACAAATAATAAAAAAATTATTGTATATCAAGTGGAGTGGCCACACATGTTAACACACAACAGCTATCGAGCTATCGAAGAGAAATGGGTTCAAACCCCACCATCGGTTATCTGAGAATGGTTTTCTGTGGTTTCTGATTTTCACTTCCAGGCAAATGTGGGACAGTTCCTATTCATAGGCCAAAGACGAGCCCTTCCACCTCCTTACCCAATTTTATTCACCGTGATTAATTTCATCTTAGTCAGCTCCTCAACTGAGGTTGGCATCTGGAAAGGCATCCGCTGTAAAAAAAACATGCTATTGCTCCCCATACTGCAAAGTCAGCTATAAACAATATGAGAAATAAAATTAAAATAACTGTTATTATTTATTAATTTATTTACATTCTATGGCCTTCATTGGACCACTTAAGTCAATTTTATAAAAAGGATATTTCAGTTTCCTGTTAGCTCAGTACAGTAGACTCCCTCGTCTGGCTCCATGGCTAAATGGTTAGCGTGCTGCCCTTTGGTCACAGAGTCCCTCGGTTCAATTCCTGGCAGGCTTGGGAATTTTAACCATCATTGGTTAATTTCACTGGCATGGGGGTTGGGTGTACGTGTCGTCTTCATCATCATTTCATCCTCATCACGACGGGCAGGTCACTTACGGGCGACAAATCAAAAGACCTGCACCTGGCGAGCTGAACATGTCCTCGGACACTCCCGCACTAAAAGCCATATGCCATTTCATTTCATTTCAGTAGACTCCATCTAGTTCAGCCTTTCCAGGACCAGACCCTAGGCCGGGCTAACCGATAATATTTAGCTTAAGTGAAATACAGTACACAAATAAAGAACCAATTATAAGGCAAGTAGTATTAATTTCTTTACCAAGTGTACTCACCCGAAATGAGTTGTTGTCTTTATGATGTCTCCATACACTATTGAAGTTTCATTTCATTCCCGATGAGAGATGAACACTCATGGTGGAAAATTAAATGCAGAAAAACATATTACAAAAACTCAGAATTTAATTTATAAATGTACACTGACACTTCATATAAACATCACAGACTGTCGTAAACAACAGGAACTCACATTACAGAATAGCACTGTGTTATAAACTCTGCAGAATTCAAAAATAAAATAAATCGGTGATCTTTTTCTGCTTTTTTTTTGTGTCTTGCTGTTTTTTATTTTAGAAGCAAAGTCACGCGACTTTTTTATAAACATTACATCAACTGCTGTTACTTCTGTCTGCTGCTCGATATAAGTCGCTGATGATTGTAAACTTGCACTTCCCTCAGCATTACTCATTCTTCCCTTTTCATTCGGATAGGTGCCGGCCTGACTTTCCAGCGGCTGAACTAGAGGGAGTCTACTGTACTTCATTCTCTAAATTTTTAAAATTTCTATTGTAATTTGTATTTCCCTCATGTCTTCCTTGATTTCTGTAATCCATTTAATACTGGTATTATTATTATTATTATTATTATTATTATTATTATTATTATTATTATTATTATTATTATTATTATTATTATTATTATGCGTGAATGGTCGCTTTCAGAACATGCGAAGCTTTATTTATGATTTTGTTTGCGGAGGATCCAGGGTGCTCCCATCTATTCACTGAAGATCCTCTTCCTTTCTTCCGTCCACTTGGTACCTGCTCTTTATGGTACTTCATTCTCTGGAGTAACTTCCCATTTGTCAATTTTTTTTCTATATATATTTTGATTCAAAATTTCTTCAGGTTGAATTTGTGCGTTCTTCATGTCCACTTTTGTTTGTTGTGTCCAAGGGAAATTCTTCAGTTTATCAATTCTTTCAAGAATTTGATGGGTTAGTCTGGTTTCTGGAAGCCTCTTAACATGTCCATAAAATTTTAGCCTCCTTTTCCTAAGGTCTGCCACAATATTAAATCTTTTGTGTGTGTGGATTTCCAGAATTGGAGGCAGTACCCTTCTTCCGTGTGTCTTGGTCCTAAAATTTTCCACATCATTTTTCGCACATCTTTAGGATATTTTTGAGCTTGCCCTTTTTATGAAGTGTTAGTTCCCCTCCAAATAAAGCCTCAGGTTTGAATACAGTACTGGTATTTTAATGCTTAATCTTAACATTGAAACACATACATTTTTTGTTGTAGATTTCTCTTATTATTATTATTATTATTATTATTATTATTATTATTATTATTATTATTATTATTATGTTTCTCTTGTACATACATACATACATACATACATACATACATAATCACTATAGACCGTCATGCTTTTCAGCATTCAGTGTATAAGCCTCTGTGAATTTACTAAACGTAGCCACAACCCTCTATTTGCAACTAGTGCTGTGGCCTCATTTAGTTCCATACCTCTTATCTTTAAATCATTAGAAACTGAGTCTAACCATCGTCGTCTTGGTCTCCCTCTACTTCTCTTGCCCTCCATAACAGAGCCCATTATTCTCCTAGGTAACCTCCTCCATTCGCCTCACATGACCTCACCACCGAAGCTGGTTTATGCGTACAGCTTCATCCATCGAGTTCATTCCTAACTTAGCCTTTATTTCCTCATTCTGAGTACTCTCCTGCCATTGGTCCCACCTGTTTGACCCAGCAATCATTCTTCCTACTTTCATGTCAGTTACTTGTAACTTACGAATAAGATATCCTGAGTCCACCCAGCTTTCTCTCCCGTAAAGCAAAGGTGGTCTGAAAACAGACCAATGTAAAGATAGTTTCCTCTGGGAGCTGACTTCCTTCTTACAAAATACTGCGAGCTTACTGTAAACATCTCATCAGTGGATAAAGTATTGCACCATATGCATATACTAAATAAAGTGTACTACTATGTACAGTCTAAATCTTATCACATCAGTAATTTCAGCTGAATTCTACAGCCCACTTCTCTAACTTCATGATACTACACGCAACGATGTCTTTGTAAAGAGTGTTTTTCTCCCATCTTGTACAGCTGTCTTCTATGTCTGTATAAACTAGCACTGTATGTACATTTCATTGTTGAAATTATGATGATTCAAGAACTTACTCTGTTTTTAATACTCTATATCTGTATTATTGACATGAACTTAATATGAATAATATTAAAGATACTGTGCATCTATACGCAAAATATATGTAAAAAAAGTTAAGGTATATAAGCACATCACAATTAATGACAATGAAAAATGAAAATGCCATAAAGGAGAAAAGCATTTGCTGACTTTAACAATTGTTGTGGGGAGAGGCTGTGGTCTTATTTGTAACAAGTGTAATGTTTTACCTATCACAAGGTAGGTTTTCCAAAATGGTCTCATTTTTGTTTGTTTGTTCGTTTGTTTGTCATCGGTCCTTGGGCTGATCTGATGCAATTCTACAATTCATTTCACCTTACTCTATTCTATTCTACTCCTCCAATTAATCTACATAACACTTTTCCCACTACAGACCGCTCAACCCTCCAAATTTAACCTGCAAGTCTCTCATAGCAAATGAGGCCAGCTCTCCATGTCACCTAGGTTATCATTCATATCGTTTCAACATAACACATGCATTTCTGAAATGAAAGGGTCCACCTGTTAACACTTTATCACATATATTTCATTATATATCACTAGGAATACATGTCTCATCTCTTATACAGACATCCTCAGATGGGCATAAGATTACAAGGACTACACTTAGTCATCGTCAGCAGCTTTAACTCGTTTCCGAGTATTGAACTTCTTCCCACAAATTCACTTCTGTTTGTGGATGTACTTTCAATGGTTGAACAGACTAATTTTAGCATGGAATACGCGTCCGCACAGATTGCACAGAATTGTTGGAGGTGGGCGTACTTGTGCTGCACAGAGTTTTTGTTCTTTCCTCCTGGCCTTTTCATATTTGCGTCACTCCCCTTCAAACAGACTGACAGCAGAAGGGATGGTCCGGCACCAAATTGTACGGTCTTGAGCTAGTGTCCCAGGTTTTTGGATTGAGACCTGTCATCTTCATAGTGTGCTTAAGCTGGTCCTTGTAGCGCCTCATGAGGACTCCACAAAGTCTGGTGCGGGAACGAAGTTCACCATACAGAATGTGGCGTGGAAATCTGGTATCACTCATCACGGACATAACCAATCCATTTAAGCTGATGACCAATGATGGACGATTCTATGCTCTTGGCATGCACTTTCTCAAGAACGGTAATGTTGGTGACGTGGTCTTCCCTTTTGATCCTAAGGATGAATCGAAGTTTTTGTTGGTGGAAACGCTCAAGATTTTTCAAGTTACATCAGTAAAGGGGTCCAAGTTTTACAACCATACAGCAATGTTGTGATGTCAACAGCATGGCACACCATGAGTTTTGTCTTCATGGTCAGGTCCTCATTCACGAACACCCGGTGTTATAGTCATCCAATTCTATGCAATTTGTGTGGACGCTTATTCCATGCTAAAATTGGTCTGTTCAGCCATTGAAAGTACATCCACAGACAGCATTATCGTACACTACACAAGGCAAGCTACACTTAGTACTATTACTTTTTTTTTTTTAAGATAATGCCTATAGGTTAAATTTTATCTTGAGCATCAACTTGCAGTCTATGCATACAAATACTGGAATTCAATGTTGTAAGGATAACCTTAAAATTATGTGGATGATAAAGTCTTTAAATTGTATCTTGAGCACCAAGCTTAGTCTACACACACTTAGAATTACAATCGTATAAAATAGAATCCAGTCAGATACCTTTAAAATGATTTATAGCAATTCGAATTTAGGAACTGATTATGGTGTTTAAAATGTTTTTTAAAATCAGTAAAATGTCAAAGGGGAAACTCCTTCAGATGACAATTGCATTTTTGTGGAACATGTTGTAATCCACCGAAAGTTCCAGTGTGTTGTGTCTAAAATGAAAGAATAGGATGTATAAGTATTGTGTGGATAAAAGTAAGGTCTTTCATGGATCATTTTGAAATATGTTATTCACTTCCCCGCTGATGATGTCTTTATAAGAGACGAAACATGTGCCGGATTTCCTACTAATATATAACGCAATGTGTGAGATGAAGTCATCAAAATTGACTTTCAACCTATTAGGTCGTGTTACGTACGCGAAATCTTGCCTAGTACACCTCATTTGGGCTCTGCCATTGGTTTCAGCGGTTTCCCTATAACTGCATAATCTTTCGTGGTGCTATTTGAGGATCCAACCAGCCTCTGGGCTGATGACCTAACAGACACAGACATGCATGCCTATTAATGCTATAAAAATCAGAGTTGCCAAATATTCTCACACACTGCAGTTAATTATATAAAAAATGCAAAATTGCAAATTCGGGAGGTTAAGCGTTCGGATCCCACTGGTGTGCAGTTGGCCATTTTTGTTCTATACTTAACACCTCTTCAACACGTTCTAAATGTACGTAACACAATCTAATAGTTTGAAAGTCTATTTCAATTACAATGTGGTCGTGAAAATTCAATATTCATTATGAGAAAAAGTGCTGAACAAGTGGACCCTTTCATTTGAAAATTGGATAGTGTCGACACAGATATGGAAACAATGAAATCCATCAATATTCTTGTAACCCATGCATGTCATACCTCATTATTCTGAGGAGATACTGTGAACATTAAGGTACTACCCGACTGGGCCGGTTTGATGCAGTTCTCCATCCAACTCTGACGAGATTCTTGTGTATATTATTAGGTTACTTTCATTTATTTATTTTTTGTATTAATAGTGTAGGTTTTGCATATGTTTGTAAAAATTTGTATATATTTTATTTGCATATACATTACTTTTTTAAAGAGAAGTCAGTGCACAGAAAAAAAAGATTAGTGATGGCGATAAATACATCTTTGCCCTATAACTGCGCTCTGCCCTAGTTTAGCAACAGGCGAGTTGGCCGTGCGTGTAGAGGTGTGCGGCTGTGAGCTTGCATCCGGGAGATAGTAGGTTCGAATCCCACTATCGGCAGCCCTGAAAATGGTTTTCCGTGGTTTCCCATTTTCACACCAGGCAAATGCTGGGGCTGTACCTTAATTAAGGCCACGGCCGCTTCCTTCCAACTCCTAGGCCTTTCCTATCCCATCGTCGCGATAAGACCTATCTGTGTTGGTGTGACGTAAAGCCCCTAGCAAAAAAAGTTTAGCAAAAACCCGTCTTCATTCTATTTATTGTCACAAACTCTTACAATATCAAGGATAAGTCTGAAGAATTGTTTAATTTAAGATAAATTATAAAATAAAATATTGTTTATCTGCAATAACGACTTTAAGGGATACCTAAACTTCAAAATTTTGGGGTCGATGAGGATCAGCTTGTAGTTGTCTGAATGAGCTAAAATTTTGCAAAGATTGTTCTTTTTTTAAAATTATTATTATTAATTGGAAGAAGATAAGTGGGTGGGAGCTTATCTTTTTGAAAGTTGAAAAACAAGGGCTACCCTAATAAATATAGAGTAAATCACTTAAAACTTTCACCCCAAATATTTCAGAACTGGAAGATGCTTTTGATGCGCCATTTTCATAGAAATGAAGTGTAACCAAGGACTCATAACTGTAGCCCACACACAGATTTTTATAATTGGTAGAATGTGTATTATTTTAGAAAGTTACATTTTTCAAATGAAACCATGCCTATTGACATTAACAAAATGAAACTAGAGTAAATTAGAATGTCAATGATGGTGCTTTTTTTTTTTTTTTCTCTTCAAGAGTTTAATTCAAGTCGTTTATAAGTTATTGTAGTTTGAAAATTGTAAATACCGACCGTTGTCTGCTCCAAGTGTCATCATTAACTTAAGAAAAAGTGAATAGACAAATTCTTGATTAACAACATGACTTTCCTTTGAAGGTACGTGGCTGCTGCTCAAAGAAGTTACCAAAACAATGAGAAATGAAAGAGAGAGAATATGAGGTGTAAGTTGATCCAGTTCTGTCTGATGTTCAAGACATAGCTAGCATTGGAATAACTGCTTCAAGAACGTGTTTTCATAAAACACTTGTTTCTAATTTAAACTTTACATTAATTACATAAACTTAGACTGGGGTATGGTTGGTGCCGAGAAATGACATTTGGAGCACAACTAATGTCTGAGTGTTATGAAAGGTGTTGCTCATAGGGTCAGTCGTGCTGCCGTGGCACATTCTGGTTCAGTGAGGAAAGCAATGGCAAACTGCCTCACTCCTCATCTTACCTAGTACGCCTCATTTGGGCTCTGCCATTGGTTTCTGCAGTTTCCCTATAACTGCATAACCTTTGGTGGTGCTATTTGATGATCCAACCAGCCTCTGGACTGATAACCTAACAGACACAGACCTGCATGCCTATTAATGCTATAAAAATCAGAGTTACCAAATATATTCACACACTGCAGTTAATCATATCAAAAACGCAAAATCGTTAAATTAAAATCCCTTTAAGACCTACCATATATGACAAATCTTAGCCGCGCATTATGAGACAGTTTTTCGGCTAATTTTGGGGCTGCCCAATGTAACTTGTATCTATCACTGGACTCATGTCAAAATTATTGCTACATGCACCAATATACAGAGCTAATTAAAGTAATAGGCCCTTGATAAACCATTTTACTAAGAGTTATGTATTTCTAATGGGTTCACTTAACTCCTGAACATATAGAATGCGGTGCACTTGGCTAGTACGTAAATGAAATAACACATGTCCCATCTCAGGTCACAGTATTATTACTTTTGCTGAAAAGAGTGAATACATGTGCTTATATGTGTAGTGTTGTGATTGTTCGAATCCACCATCTCCCGAATGCAAGCTCACAGCTACGCGACCCTAACCGCACAGCCAACTTGCTCAGTCATATCATTGCCTGCTGTCCATCTCACAACATTGCCAAGGTCGTTTTTGCAATTTCTCACAATCCTGTAATTTATTTATTACTCTATACAGAATCTGCCAAAAGTCTCATTTGTGATTCCAATTCTTGTTCATAAGATAGATTGTAAAATCCACACATATTTTTGCAATTGCTATTTCATCAAATCATGTAAATTTTTAAATGTTGCTAATTTTGTTTCATAATTTATTGACTTACATTGAATACAGGACAAACCTACATTTCATCCATAAAGGTAAAAGTTAAAGGTTGTTACAGGATATGTTCTTCATGCTTCTGTCAAAATCATAGAAATTCGCATCCTCGGGTCATTAGGCGTAGGCTACCCACTACTGTCCGTAGGGACCAAGTTATCGCTTTAGAAACATTTAAAGGCAGGATACCGTATATAGGGTGCAGTGGCGTATGCTGGGATCAAGAAATGGGCTACCACTAGACTTAGGTTACCCCTTTTCGATGGTTGGTTTAGTGAACGTCAAGCCTTCAGCGTTTTGAGCTGCAGCCAGTAGCCAACGGAGAAGCCTGCTGTGTTGTGAAGGCTGCTTCACAAGCTACTGCTCCGGCCTCTGCTACTGTCAATACTCAACACCTGATCAATTAAGATGGCAGCGTAAGGTTTAACAAATTGAAGTCCGGTTTTGTAGCTAAATGGATAGAATGCTTGCCTATGATCCGATGGCCCCGGTTCTTTTTTTTTTTTTTTTTTTACTAGTTGCTTTACGTCGCACCGACACAGATAGGTCTTATGGCGACGATGGGACAGGGAAGGAAACGGCTGTGGCCTTAATTAAGGTACAGCCCCAGCATTTGCCTGGTGTGAAAATAGGAAACCACGGAAAACCATTTTCAGGGATGCCGACAGTGGGGTTCGAACCTACTATCTCCCGAATACTGGATACTGGCCACACTTAAGCGACTGCAGCTATCGAGCTCGGTGGCCCCGGTTCAATTTTTAGAATCAACCCTTTCATGTTGTTAATTCCCCTGGCTTTGGGACTGAGTGTTTATGACTTCTTCGCCACTCTTCGCCATGAATTTTATCCTCATTAGGTTACCACCAAGCCTATACAGATTCCACGCACCATTATTATTATTATTAAATAAACATGTTTAATTTTACAGCGGTCGTACCCATCGTTCACTGGTTAATTAGCTTCCTCGGGAGATCAGTGGTATCCGACCCTTGATTATGGGTTCGATTCTAACCCACGGGGGTTGGGTGTACGTGTCGTCTTCATCACCATTTCATCCTCATCACGACGTGCAGGTCGCCTACGGGAGTCAAATCGAAAGACCTGCATCTGGCAAGCCGAACTTGTCCTCGGACACTCCTGGCACTAAAAGCCATACGCCATTTCATACTGCATCAGAGGGCTGCGCATCCTGATAAATAATTTGAAAAAAATAATTTGACATCTCGTGCCGTTGTCATTTTATCAGCTGCTGGAGTTTGCCAATCACATCACTTCACGGGTGAATTCAAATGCGCTTTGCAAGGCGGTGTTGCTAACTCTGCATGTGGCTTAATGGAACCAATCGAAGAAAAACCTTCACCAGGAGGAGCGATTTAAACATGGACCTCCAAGCTGACTCCAGCTGAAACCAACGGTATGTGTGTGTTTGATGCCAATTTCTCGGCATTGGTACCTGCTACGCGACTGATCACTAGGGCCCAGACTTTTTTTAAATGCATATTTTGAACGTTAGTGCATATTTTGAATGTTAATGCATATACAGACATATTGTTATCTTATGTGTGATTGATTATCTAAGGTTTCTGAACGAAATGAAAAATTTAATGAAAACAGTATGTTGCACATCACTTGGCAACATGAGAACCTTCCCTGATCAAGGAAAATGCTTTCAGTGTTGGAATACAAGTAGGTAGATGGATAATGACGTTTTACACAACAGCAATTTCCTTCTTCCTGACATTCCTTCCTCCTTCTCCTTACAGTAGCCCCCCAAGGTTTGCTTAAACAAGTGCGTTCATATGTTAACTTGCTCTTTGTCTATTGCAGTGTTTTACCAGATTAAACTGCAAAAATGTCTAAAGTCTTTGCCAGAAGAATGTTCCGAGCAGTCAGTGCCGGTGTACAAGTATTGCCCAGTTACGTCCGTTAACGTAGAACGATCATTTTCAGCGCAAACATTACTTCTGTCCAACAACAGAATGTCATTGATTCCTGAAAACATTGAAAAACTGTTGAAACCTAGTGCCATGCATCATTTTCTAAGGAATTAAACTTGTTTATCAATTTAACACAGAGTTAAAATTAAATAATTTGTTGGTAATTGCAATATGTTTTATTTTTAGTGCATGCATATTTTTGGAGTTTTTAGTGCATATGAATCCGGGCCCTACTGATCACCTACAGAAATGTTCATTATTCAGCCATGTGGCATGCGTACTGTGGACTTGAACTCACATTGGAGAACTGTTACATTAATTTAGAACAGTACTTTAATCCTAACCATAACATTAATGAAATAAATTCAAAATCTAATATTCTATTTGATATAATCATTCCTATATTCACAAAGTATAAACAGAAAAAGGGCATGTTAAGTCCACCAATCAGTTCAAATTTACCTACCCGCCCCTTCTCACACATCCCTCCTCCAACCCCTGCCATCATAAGCTATACCCCTGCTCCCTCTCAACAGGCAATCTAGTGTTGGTATTAGGTGCACGCAACTTATGAAGAACATAGGGGTGAGTCTCATATAGCTATATTTATTTATCTCAATCTACTAGCTTCCCTTCTTTTCTCAATAATTTACTTCAAATTATTTTCTTTTCCGACATTCACTTCAAACCAAATTCAATCAATCACTACTGATCTGCATTTAGGGCAGTCACCCAGGTGGCAGATTCCCTATCTGTTGTTCTCCTAGCCTTTACTTAAATGATCGCAAAGAAATTGGAAATTTATAGAACATTTCCCTTGGTAAGTTATTCCAGTCCCTAACTCTCCTTCCTATAAACAAATATTTGCCCCAAATTTGTCCTCTTGAATTCCAACTTTACATTCATATTGTGATCTTCTACTTTTAAAGACACCACTCAAACTTATTCGTCTAGTGATGTCCTCCCACGCCATCTCTCCACTGACAGCTTGGAACATACCATTTAATCGAGCAGCTCGTCTCCTTTCTCCCAAGTCTTCCCAGCCCAAACTTTGCAACATTTTTGTAACACTACTCTTTTGTCAGAAATCACCCAGAACAAATTGAGCTGCTTTTCTTTGGATTTTTTTCCAATTCTCGAATCAAGTAATCCTGGAGAGGGTCCCATACATTGGAACCATACTCTAGTTGGGGTCTTACCAGAGACTTATATGCCCTCTCCTTTACATCCTTACTACAACACCTAAATACCCCCATAACCATGTGCAGAGATCTGTACCCTTTATTAACAATCATATTTATGTGATTACCCTAATGAAGATCTTTCCTTATATTAAAATTGATCCTCAAAAGGAACTTTCACCCCATCAACACAGTAATTAAAACTGAGAGGACTTTTCCTATTTGTGAAACTCACAATCTGACTTTTAACCCCGTTTATCATCATACCATTGCCTACCGTCCGTCTCACAACACTATCGAGGTCACCGGACCATGTCATCCTGCGCTGCCCTCTTCATGCCTACTCCGGAAGTCCCAGCGACCTGTTTCATCTTTCAGAAAGTGCTGTAGAGTGGCTGAAACACTTGGACCTGGACTTATAAATTTGTAGTTATAATCACCATACGATTAAATAAATAAAATCGAGGTCACCCTGCAGCCACTCTCAATTTTGTAACTTATTTATTACTCTGTACAAAATAACATCATCTGCAAACAGCCTTATCTCTGATTCCACTTCTTTACACATATCATTGATATATATAAGAAAACATAAACATGAAACAATAGATCACTACATCTGACGAAAAGGAATACCTATTCAAATTATGAATGTTCCCCTTCAAGCTACATAAAAGTCATTACCCATATCACATTGAACAAACATAAATTATAAATCAAGTTGCTCGTCTATACAGATAGAGATGCCAACTCCCAGATCACCTCAGAAACATTTGGCTGCTGTAGGAGTGACGACATAGTTTGGCATCAACCACAGCAGTTTTGATGTGTCAATTAGTTTCAAGTTTGGATGTGTTTTGTTCAGACTTTATCAATGTTTTAAATTAAGATTGTAAATTGTGGCATACCAGAGTCTTTAATTTATTATTGGTTATATGTGTGCATGTGTCTTCCAATTGGAGCATGGCTGAAGATGACCCAATATATATGAGGTCGAAACTAGTCCCAGTTTTATAAGACAATATACAAGCTAATAGTATTGAACAGGTGGACCCTTCCCTACCCCTTGATAGTGATCAGTTGTCAATACTGACCATAATGAACTTCATAACTTATGACTTGAACTCACATTACAATGCAAGTCTTCTTTGACTGGTGCTCGAGCTGGTCTTAAACCATGTGCATCGACTCGCAAAGCCCATTTGAATTTGCCTGCAAAGTGATCTGATTGGCTGACTTCAACAGATGATAAAATAACAACGGCATGAGATATCGAATTATTTCTTTCAAATTATTTATCAACAAGACCAACCCTTTAATGCTGATATAGGCCTAGTTATTTCTGAACATCCTGTATTCTAATAATTCAACAATAATTTATTCAAAAGAAGAAAATTCTCCATTGTCATTAATTGCTTTGTGCTGACATTTTTATCAGAGAACTTGTTAAAAATTTTATCAAATGATCTGTTTATATGAAAATAATAGTAAATGGAAAAAAGTATCAAGGTATAACAGCTTCTATTGTGTGCATGTTTAAAATTTAATACTGGAAGGAAGACATAAAACATTTTTTTTGGCTTCCTTTGTACTGTATAAGCAACTCAATGAAGAAGGAAACAATTTTGTATGTTGTTACAGACTGTGTATATTTCCTTAAAGTTCCCATATCTTCAAACAAACCATTGCTTTTGTGACATGACATGTTGCACTCCTTTGGATAGAAAATAATCTGAAAATAAAAATCTTTAAAAAAATTCAGTATTTTGTTGTTCTTTATACTTATAAGCAGGGATTTGAGGCAGAACATGCCAGAATGGTGTTCCGGTACCTCTCTTTAGGGGAAAAAAAAAAATACGATAGTTAAAAATATTTATAATCATATTTTACTATGTTGTTAGTGAGTACTTGTACTTCTTACACTTCACATAAAAGAACCATACAGGTCGTAACAATCGATTATGATGTGAGGCTAGGGTAATTTGTTGAACATTACTACTGCGTACTGCGAACTGTGGCTACTTCACAGTAGCAGGTGGTAGTGTGACTTCAAGGCTCCCTTAGAAAGATTAGTGAAACTAATTTCATTCTAGACTTGGGCTTGATGGCTGACGCATAGCAAGAGCTCTCAAAGTTAAACAAAGCTTTGCAACATCGCAACGTTGATCTCAGCTACGCTAACAAGAACTTAAAAATTACAAATGTTTTATTTGAGGAAAGAAAAATCAGTTCCAGGATTTTATCAAATGGCTTATCAATGGCTCAAGAAGCAGTGAACATTTTTTTTTTTTTTTTTTTTAGTTCCTCTCCATGAGAAAAAAAAAAAAGGTAGGAAAGACAACCAGCCTTTGAATTAAAAAAAATTTATGAGGCAATTAAAAACTCTATTGAAACAAGACTAATCAGCTTGCAGACACCAACAAAGTAATGGATGGAAGAAAACCACAGGCCACAAAACGTCCCAATAACGTTTGGGGAAAATAAAATGAGGAAACTTGCCTCCAAGTTCAAACTCAATGAAAGGCACCTAATTACCGGATTCTGCAAGTATCTCCACTCGGTGTTTCTGTAAAGTCTCATCCCTTTGAATCAGTCAATCAATTCGATAGCCATATCTTTGAGTGAATGTGAAAGAGGTTTCTCACAGATAAATGTTATCATCACAATTTTGAGATCATCACTGAATAATGCAACATTTTCTGGTCTGTTGTTTGTAAAGATCAATGAACCTCCTCTTTGGCTCTTTGACCCAGCTAAGTATGTTGTGTCTGAACACCATTCAGCATTAGCCGTCAAGAGTAAGGAGAGGTATGATGAAAACATGTTAAAGTTTCGGACAGTCTTTTAGGATGGGCAGACAACTTAAACATCATGAAACTGTGCTTTTTACTGCTTTTATTACCTTACTACAATGCATTTTTGTCCTTGTTTTGCAAAATAATCGAACATTGCTTATAAGTAACGGGCAGATTCCTATGACATGTCCTCTTATCTTTTTTTTTTAGTAAAAGTCATCATCTGTCATTTTACTTTTTATATATTTAATATATTTGGCATTAAAAAGAAAGGAGCAGCAGGACTTACAAGCTTTCTTTCATCTTTGCAGACGACACGGTAATCTAGGGTGAACCTGAAAATGATGTGGAGGAAAGGCTGCAGAAATGGAGTCGAGAATTTAAGAGACATGATTTAAATATCAGCAAGGTTTAAATTGGCTATATGAACGGTGTTATGCATCATGTGTCAAATCTTAGTTTTGAGCAAAATGCATTCAAAGGTTTTTATATTTAAAACCATCTTAGAAGAGATTTTTTTTTTTACATAATTTGGTGCACGTAATGTGATTATTCATAAGAAAACTCATTCAGGACAATATTTTCCCTTTTCCTCAAATTTAACTTAGCCGTATTTGCAGTTTGAGGATCGCATCAAGCGGCTAAGCACCGAACTGTGGCAGTTGACTTGTTGATGCTCAGGGCTATGGAACATGTAGTTATTACTTAAGATTTTATGGTTAATAACCAATATTAGGTTTTCAATACCCATTTCTATTTTAAAAAAAATATTTTACACCCACATTGAAGCTCTTTAATCAATCCACACATTTAAGTCTTAAGAGTATTAGCTACAAATCTAGCTTATGTTTCTTCTTCTGCTCCAAGAACTTCATTCTTTCCAATTTGGCTGCCCTTTCTTCGACAGTTATGCTGTACTGTTTGCGTGTAAAAAATTTTAGTTTAAGTCTCAAGTCTCTATTTCTCAGGATGCTCTTCTCTTCTCGGTCTTCAATTTGCTGCATTGTCAAGCCTAACTCATCTAACTCATCTTGGACTTCTTTGAATCAATTATTCTTGGTTTTTCTTTTCCGAAAGTAATTGAAACAATGTTTCAGTACCCTGGTTTCTGGTATTTCTATTTTATTATATAAGAATTTCACAGAAACAGAAAGGCAAATAAGTGTTGAACTTGCTAAACAAATATCAGAAAGAGAATTCTAACGACCTGACATCCTTCTAGGTACACCTCCACCTGTGCTGGCACACCTACTTCAAGGCCTTAGTGGATGACTTCTAGTTAATTATTAACTTAATGAAAGCTTATTACTAAGCTGCTTGGTGAAATTAAGTTACTTACATCCAAACAGGCAACTGCACACTTATAGTGACTTGACATGTCCCTTTCAATTATACTTTCTATCTCCTCCAGCTGTTCTATGGACAATAACACAAGTATTTTTTTGCATTTTTGTCATCATGCGAGATTAAGAGTGCCGAACACACCACACCACAAACAGTGTATTCAACGTAGGCTACTAATCAGTTTGCCAACTAATATTCAGGGACAGTAAACCGGCATGCAATGCCACATAGTCGGATGTTACAGAATCAATTCTTTCAATAAAGTGGATAGACAGCTGATGCATAACTTGTAACCTTGCATTATGATAGTGGTGCTTAAGTTTTTCCTCTGTTACAGCTGTTTAAATTTAAATAGATCTCCGTGAGTATTTGAGCAGTTAGATAGACTCTTTAGGCGATAGATGGTATCAGTATTCTGTTTTTTGAAAATTGTCGCTTAGCTGGTTGGTGCATAACACCGTCCATATAGAGTGTTCTCCGTAATCTAGGAAGAAAACAAAATCCCAGAAGATTGAAGAAAAGGAATCATCAACCCACTGTTCAAAAAGGCTAATGGATGGAAATGTGCAAACTATAGGGGCATGACGTTGTTGTCACACACACCCTGAAGCTGTTGGAAAAGATTATCAAAATGAGGCTTAGGAAAATAGTGGAACCTTTGCTTGAGGAAGAACAACACGGATTCAAGAAAGATCAAAGTACTATGGATCTCATGTTAGCCTTCAGAATACTTACAGAAAAGTACTGTGAACAAGGAAAGAATCTTGTGATTACATTTTTGGATATTGAAAAGGCCTAAGACAGTGTCCTCAGAACAAGATCTGGGAATACCTGGAAGACCTCAAAGTGCTCAAGTACCTGACTGACAAAGTAAAGATGCTATATCAGAACTGCTACAGTCGTTTTGAAATAGGCAATGGATGATCAAAATGGTTTGAAACAAAGAGAGGTGACCAACAAGGAAGTGCCCTATCACCACTCTTGTTCATAATAGAAATGAACAAGATAATAAAATCTATCTAGAAAATGGACAGCATTTGCTGATGATGTGATTTATGGGGAGAAACAGAAGCTGAAGTACAGAAAAAAAACTGACTGAGTGGAACAATATGTTCAATAAATTTGAGATGAAGATCAAAGATGGTAGAAATGACCATCAACAGGAAGAGTTGTGTAACAAAGAAAGTTGGTCCTTCTGTGCACACAGTTCAATTTCTGCTCCAAAAAGGCTCATCCAGCAATTTGTATTGATTACAAGTTCAAGATGAAAGTGAAATTGATGACACTGTTGCTTAACTACCAAAACCATTCTCAAAGGGAACAACACACACATCCAATATTTTCAAGTTTCCATTGAAATTTAAGCTTTTAACTGTTCTGTAGATGGGCACTTCCCTTGTATTCTTCTTCTTCTTCTTCTTTCGTTTCACCCTCTTTGGGGTACACTGAATCAATCACTTATTTGTGTGGTTCTTTTACTAGCGCCCAGTATTTCTTGTTTTCGTTTCCTCTCGTCTTCCGAGATAATAGGTTTGGCTTTTAATGTAGATTTGTCTTGGAACCTTATATTTTCGTCTTCAGTCATTATTTTAGCTGTTCGATCGAATAGTGAATTTTCTGCAATTTTTAATTCTACTAGGTCTTTTTCAGTTTCTTTAAAACATTTGGGTTTTGTTTTGCGGTTACAAAAGAAGTCAAGGATTTGTTTGCTTAATCTATTCATTCTGAGAAGATGACCATAAAAATTTATCCTTCTTTTTCGCACAGTATCTCAGGAGTTTTTCAATTTTCTTGTAAAGCATTTCATTCTTGATATATGTTATCTTATTGTCCTGAAATGTTGGTATTATGATCTTTCTAAAAATTTTCCTTTCTTAGAGCTCAAATTTCTCCATCTGGCTTTTGAAATTCATGTTTAGTGTTTCTGCTGCGTATAGTGCTTCTGGTTCAATCACCGTTTTATGTTAAATTTTGGACCCCCATGAAAGGGATTTCTTGTTGTACATATATGTTTTGTTAGCTGGAAGGCCAGTTCAAGTTTATTTTTTACTTTCCAGGATTTCGTTGCTTTGCATTCCAACTAATCCATTCTCTGCAAATATCCTCAGCCTTTGTGGGTGGGGTTAACTTCCAATAAATAACGAGGGGAACCTGACCCCTAGAGCGCGTCCCCAGGTGGTGGACAGGGGGCCCCTACAGTAAGTAGGACTTGACTTGACTTATTTCCTGTTGCTCCCTCTGGAGCATAGGGCCTTGGCGAAATTTTTCCACACAGTACGGTTCCTGGCCATTCTCGTCACTTCGCTCCAGGTCTTGTCAACCTCTGCAATTTCCTTCTCAATCATCCTCTTCCAGGTCTTCTTGGGCCGACCTCACTTCCTGGAACCTTGAGGGTTCCAGTCCAGCGCCGCCCTCTCAACAGCTCCATCCGGCTTCCTTAGTGTGTGCCCGATCCAGCGCCATTTCCGCTCCTTGATCTGGACGTCAATCGGCTGCTGATTGGTCATGGTCCAAAGATCTTCATTTCAGATTATGTCTGGCCACCTCACATTTGTTATGCGACGCAGACATCTATTAATGAACACGTGTAGCTGGTTATTGATCTGTTTTGTAACTTTCCATGTTTCACAGCCGTATAGAAGAATCGACTTTACATTGCTGTTGAAGAGGTGAAGCTTAGTCTTCCTGGAGATGTTTCTATTCTTCCACACGGGGTAGAGCTGGACAAACGCACCATTTGCCTTCCGGATACGGCTTCGAACATCTTCCTCTGCTCCCCCATCCACTGTAACTATACTTCCAAGGACTCAACTCGCTCAATTTCCTTTCCATTTACTGTCAAACTGGTCATGGCATCCGAATTAATCCTCATCTCTTTGGTCTTGTTTGTGTTACAGTAAGTAGAGCTTGTTGAAATACCCAATACAACCCGCGGACCAATAGGGAGCCCAATTCCTGGGGGCTTTAAAATAATGTGACACCCTCTCTCCAGGGGTCGTAAATATGGAGGGCCCTCGCCCTGGGTTATGGATGAAGACCTCAACGGCATCTACGGCGGAGAAGATGGACTTCAGTACGGTGGAGATGGCGGAACGGGCAAACCCGTAGCGTCTGTACTCCAGAGGAGCGGCTACAAAAGGCGTCTGACTCCATGTTAGAGGCGGCCTAATTTGAACCTGGCAGAAAGTAATAAAATGCCTATGGGAGTGGCGAACCCATCGTACAAACAGCCTGTAAAATGACTGCGAGATAATCGAGGACTCGGAAAATGCTAGGGCGTTACCCTGAAGTGACGTGCAGTTCCTGGTGCTCTGAGAGAACTGTGAGAAGTGGGCTACCAGACATCACAAGAATTGGTATCATCATTGTCATGACTTTGAATGGCAAGGCAGCAGAACTGATAGAGTATATGGAGAAGAAAGACATAGCAATGATGGGAATAAGTGAGACAAAATGGAAGGAGAAAGGTCAAACATAATTGAAGAAAGGGTATAGATTATATTGGAGTGGAGGAAAGATGGCAACAAATGGTGTTATATTGAGAGAAAACCTAGCGCAATATGTGGACAAAATTGACCAGATCAGTGACAGGATAACTAAAGTTAGACTTGGACGAGAGTGTAATTAAAAGATTTTATACAGGTTTATGCACCCCAATCGGGGAATACAGATGAATGTTTAGAAGAGTTTCTAGAAGAACTGGAAAGTTGTATTGAAGACAAAGAAGTTATAATAATGGGAGATATGAATGCACATGTTGGAACAGACAGACAGGGAAATTGGCCCCTACAGTTATGGAAACCAAGATGAAGGAGATTTGGTAATAGATTTTTGTAGAAGGAATGGAATAATTGTTGGCAATACATGGTTTAGAAAAAAGAACTCACAAAAAATAACTAAATATGGTTGGGGGGATAGAAAAACAAAGACAATGATTGATCTTATTCTGGTGGAGAAGGAGAAATGTAGACAACTGGAAGATGTGACAGCAATGCCAAGAGCAGATTTTGAAGACCATAAAGTGGAAGTGCAAATGATAAAAGCTATGTACAAAAATTGTGTGAAGACTAGTACTGTATAGGATAAACAAAATGGTTTAAAGTTGAAACTGGTCTCCAACAGGGAAGTGTACTATCCCTCATACTATTCATCATAGTCATGGATGAAATTCATAAGAACATTAAACAGAGATTGGGAAGACAGGCAACAAAAGCTGTGTTGTTTGCAGATGATATAGCGATATGTGGTGAGGATGAAACAGAAGTGCAAAAACAAGTAGACGTATGGAATCAAGAGATAGAAAAATTTGGGATGAAAGTAAGCATAGAAAAAAGTAAAAGAATAGTAATTACAAGGGGAAGGAAGGAAGGAAGGAAGGAAGGAAGGAAGGAAGGAAGGAAGGAAGGAAGGAAGGAAGGAAGGAAGGAAGGAAGGAAGAGGAAAGATACAACTAAATAGTAAAATTCTGGAAGTGGTTAAAAGTTTCAAGTACTTGGGAAATGTGATCACAGAAGATGGAAAAATTACCGAGGAAATTGAGAAAAGAATACAACAAGCAAACAGCTTCTACCAGAGTGTAAGGGGTATTTTGTGGAACCAAGATGTCCCAAAGAAATGTAAGAAAGTATTATATTCCAACTATTATGAACCCATACCAACCTATGTAGCTGGATCGTGGACTACAACAAAACGAGAGTAGAATACAGGTAGCAAAGATGAAATTCCTAACAGGTATCGAGGACAAGACCAGGAAGGATAGAGTTAGAAATGAAGAGATAAGGAAAAGGACAAGAATCTTGAAACTTCAAGACACGATAGAAACAACATAGCTAAAGTGGTATGGGCATATGATGAGAATGGGAGAAGAGAGAGTGCCAAAAAAAAAGCTTCTTCAGAGAAGTTAACATGAAAGAGACCACAAGGAAGACCCCGAAAGAGGTGGACAGATTCAGTGTGGGAGTGCATAGAGAAGAGGGGAGGAAAACCAGAAGATGTACTTAAAAAAGGAGAAGAGTGGTGGAGAGATAGGCAGTGATGGAGGTCCTTGATTCACAACCCGACCTGGGAAGCTGGAAACAGGGTGTGTCTGTTTGTTGTCTGTCATGATTTTGTTTTTGAAGGAGACGTTAAGCCCTATTTTAGCTGCTTGTTTCTCTAGTACAAGGATTTGCTTCCATGCTTCCTCCATTGTTTCAGCAAACAAGGCCATATCATCTGCAAAAGCAATATAATTAATTGTAAGGTTCTTCATCTTGCAACCCAGTCTAATTCCACTCTTTATATATTTGTCTCATTGAACAAAAACGGTGAGAGCCAATCTCCCTGTTGTACTCCCGTTCTTATTTCGAAGGAATCTGATAGTTCACCCATGAATTTAACTTTCAAAAATGTATTTGTGATAGTCGCTTTTATGATCTTAGTTCTTTTCTTATCCAAACCCATTTCCTTCAGGACTGATAACAGGGATTCTCTATCAATCAAATCAAATGCGTCACTTTGATTGTATATTTTAATACTATTTTTTTGTTTTTTAGCACTTAATTGTTTCATCATTGTTAATAGAAAATTAACGTTGTTGAGTCATCAGTCCAGAGACTGATTTGATGCAGCTCTCTAAGATTTAACATTTTGGTAATAAATAACTAAACAATAAGAAACAAGCCCTAATCCATCTCATCCTAATAAGATTCTAATTAAATTTGGTCTAATAATCAAAAATATTATTGATAATACAAATATTAATACCAAAATCATAAATCGATAGGATAGCGTATCCTGTGCTAACCTCTTCATTTCTACGTAACTGCTGCATCCTACATCTGCGCTAATCTGCTTGTCATATTCATACCTTGGTCTACCCCTACCATTCTTACCACCTACACTTCCCTCAAAAACCAACTGAACAAGTCCTGGGTGTCCTCGTCAAATTTGGCCACTTTCTTAAAATTTTCCTTTCTTTTAGCTCGAGTTTTTCCATCTGGCCTTTGAAATTCATGTTAAGTGTCTCTGCTGCGTAGAGCAGCTTCTGGTTTAATCACTGTTTTCTAATGTTTAATTTTGGACCCCCATGAAAGGGGTATATATCTTTTGTCTATGTCTATGTTGGAGTTCATTAGAAAGACTTTTTAACTATTCAAATAGAAATATATTTGAAGACTATGAATACCTACGTTAATTGTACCGTCCTTCATTGTAATATGCTTTACTGAAGTCCATAATTCATTCATTGTGAAGTGCTTTCAAAATATTTAAATTTCTCAGGAATTATACAGTTGACGATTTTTCCCAATTAGGAAACCAATGAAAAGAGAGAGATTTTTCCAAGATTAGATTTGCAGTATTAGGCCCCATTAAAGAAGCTAAGCAGAACTGAAACAAACTCCCAACACTGAGACAACTTGTAACTATCACCGATTTATTTAAGAGCTGCAATAATCTCATTGCGCACTTGCTGCTGAATTGTATAAGTAATGTCACTACGTTCGAGAGAAAAACTGTTATCTCTTATGTGGAAAACAGGGTTGTGTTTCTTTATTCAACACTTCTGGGTTTAGCTTTGTATCATTTTACACTGAACTGCTCTTTTAATTTAGGCCACGGTCACTTCCCTCTGCGTTCACTGCCATAAGACCTGTCCATGGTGATGCTACATAAAACCAATTTTAAAAAAATCATTGATAGGTTCCTTCAGTGCAGTGAGGGCAATGACATAGATGACATCTCTGCTGATTCTGAGTTTAAAAAAAAAAAAAGTTCTATGACTTCAAGATTCTTGATGTGATATTTACTGAGCAAGCAGGCAGAGAATTAAATTTAAAATCAAAGTAAACATAAATATCAAATTTATTTTATTTATAACAATCTATACATTTACATTTTATCCATAATTCTTTGATTCTGTAATCATAAAACTTTGTATGCAATGTTCACACTTACAATATACTAAAAAGGAGTGCTCAAATTTCTTATTACATTATAACTTTTAAAGATGTGGATAGGTAAATGAAGGGAGTCTATAAATAATTAATTAAAACATTTCTTTTTAAAATTTACACCAATACATTCACAATTAAGTTTGTACATATTATGCCTTAGTAAGCATTGTGCATTTTAAGAAGGCTTCTATTTTCTGCTACATTTACATCATACACAATCTGACAACAAACATCAAGGCAATTCCTTTCTTTTCACTACAGATCAGTTTTCAACCTTCAATAATATTAACATTAGTAGGAAGAATAAAGGATCACAATTTAGATTAGTATGAAAGATATGTTGTCCCACAAAGGTATAGGAACTTGCTGGTTAGCAAGGGTTGTCACATACTTCCAGCATGACGTCAAAATGGACAAATAAGAAGCATTAAGCAGGGAGCACACCGCTACCGTTCCGTTCAGTTGACCTTGGATATTACATTAATGTGTAACCAAATGTCTAGCCGCCCACTGCTTCAATTCTGAATGCTTCAGCATTTCTCCCCCACCACCCATTCCTTCGAGCTTGCCCTCACAAGCAAAGTTGATGGAAGACATATCTTCGGCAGATATGTTCGCCTCCAGCGAAGTGTTTTATTAGAGTTCAATGAGTGCGATCAATGAAAGACTGATTGAAGTCGTAAAAAGACATGCTGATATCGACAAGAAGTGATAATGAGGTAGCAACTCTGCCATGGCTTCTATGCGAAGAAAGAGGTCAAATACCTCTATGGCTCATGTGCAGACAATTTTTTTTAAACTTGGAGCTTGGCATTCTGAAAAATTTAAATAATTTGTCCTCATCACATAGCAAGTCTGGAAAGTGAAGATAATATTCACCACACTATTCACTTTTTAAATTTATTTCGTGTATCCAAAATCATCTTTCTTTTTTCTCTCTCTCTTCTTCTTCTTCTTTGCAATCTATCATTTCTCTGTCTTCAGACAAAAAAGCTTGATATTGGTAATTGGTATTTAAAAAACACAGACGCTGTTCCAAGCCAGGTTGACTAACTGCTTCTGAAAGAGACAGAAGATATGTGCGACAGACGAACTGATGCGAATGGATAGGAGGGAAACCAAACTGAACCAAACCGAGCGGGAAGGATGCAATGTGCTCCCTGCTTAACTGTGAATTAAATGACAGGAAAAATATGAGAACCTGAGATAAATCTGTCCTGTATCAACTCTATCGAGAATAAATTTTGCGGTGCAAGCATGACAATTGAACATTAGCTTTGTAACTGTGAAAACCATGAAGTGGACCATATCTTCGCATAAAGCTCAAAAACTACTGTCTAGTCAATTAAATATAATTCACGTTTATCTCCTTTAAAATAAATAAAGTACACTTCCCCACTGACATGTTTAGTGCACATTATTATAACAGAAAGTTTGAGTTTCTTACAGAATGTTGCGTTGTTAGAAAATGCAGTATACGCTTTTATATCTTTGCTGTAATATTTTTAAAATATTCACCAGAACAACAGTATAATGGACACTTTGTAGCTAAATGCGAAGGAGAAAAATCTCCAGAAAAAGAAAAAACCCGTGGAAGACTTGGAAATTATTCAGCGAAACTACTTGTGGAACGCAAAAACCACGCTACTCACAGAAATATTGACTAGATATCTAAGAAACTATAGCATTTCTAAATCATTACTAAAAAACCTAACAAATTATTACTCAAAGTAATTAGTTATAAATATATTTCATTATTATATTTGATAATTTAATTATCTGATATTATGGCCTAATATTTTATTTCATTAATATTTGTTATGCCATTTATATAGACTACATTTTTCAACTCCTTATCTATTAGCCATGTGAAGTGTTCTATTAGTACTCCAATGTTGATGAACTACTTATTTATTGACTTTTAGAAATATTGTACTATCCAAGTTATAGAAATGGAGACCTATAACTTCAACACATTAGTCACTACTGCAATACAAGATTTTCATACATCCTCCCGTATCTTCAGAGCCATGATCTTGGCTCCTCCTCATCTCAATGGCATCGCAATGCTTATCGTGTTATCTACGAACATGATCGTGAGAACATAATGGTAAAACAATTGAATCATATGTCTCTCTCTTGCCCTCTAAGTATGATTCTGACATCACAGTATGACATAGAAAGTGTGCCTTGCTATTGGTTCAAGAGGGTTTGGAGAAGTGAAGAACAACGAAGGAACAGAAGGCTGAGGTTCGAATTTTGGTCAATTCTGGGTTCAGATTGTCATCTCAAAAATCATGTGGCATCAAAGGAGAATGCATCTGGGCGACTGCAGCAACCCCAGAAATACCTTAGAAAATGTGAAGGAAGTTTTAGTGCAGTGAGCTGTTCTTTTAAGTTCATTAAACTTTTTTACTGATGATAATGATGATGGCATGTGAGCTCTGGAGAGGCCTGGTGCAGGTATTTCGAGTTCATGCTCATCAGCGACCTCCACATCTGTCAGGATGGCGCCCTACCTAGGATGAAATCTATAATGCTGAAAAGGGCACCAACACTGAGTCCTCGAGCCACAGGAATTAACTAACGAAGGTTTAAAATCCCTGACCTGACTGGGAATCAAATCTGGGACCTCTTGGACCAAAAACCCAATAGCTGGATGTTGTTTAATGATATGTATGTATGTAAAAGTATCAAAAAGTTCCCAGGAACGCTCAATAGCTGAAGGTCTAAAAAAGACAACTGTATACAAATGATACAGAAGATACCACAAAGGGACGAAATGGGGAGAACAGTTTTGTGAGGGTGATTATGCAAGATGATCAGTACATGAATGAGCATGAAGCGAAATGAAATGCATTTACTTCTGAGTAAAAAGTGCAACAGAGTCTGATTTCTGTGAACATTTCTGATATTACTTAATAGTGTTGTTAAGAAATTATTAAATACTACGAGGCGTGTTTTTTTAAGTAAGGGCTGTTTGAAAATAACTACAAAATGAAAGACGATTTTCAAACACCACATTTATTTGCAGATTCCACATACTTTACTCTATTTTTCAACATAGCTGCCAGTTTTGTTTTTGTACAGATTTGAGTGTTAGAAGACGTTTTTGACTCGTTATGCCGAAGAAGGTGAAGACACGTTGAGTCAGATCGTAACGGGAGACGAAACATGGGTTTTGAATATCACACCCGGGACACACACATTCGCCTGTAAAGGTGAAGGCCAAACAGACTCTGTTCCAGCGCAAGATCAAGACGATCAAGAACTCTTGGTTATCGGAACAGGTGGCAAGTTTCTATGAAGAGGGTATTCAAAACTTAGTTGTAAGGTATGATAACGGTTTAAACAAAATTGCCGGCTATGTTGAAAAATAGAGTAAAGCATGTAGAATCTGAAAATAAATGTGGTGTTTGAAAAACGTCTTTTGTTGTGTAGTTATTTTCAAACGGCCCTTACTTAAAAAATATGCCCCGTATGTACTATCCATTAGCACATAGAGAAATGGAGAATGTGTCCCAAATATGGGATTGTTTATGAGAACAAGCCTTCTTAGACTTCAATGGAGACTCATGTGTTGAAATTAACTCATTAAGAATGTGATCAATAGCATTCACACATAGAAGAAAAACATTCACATAGATCTAAAATTTTTGGAATTTATTATCATTTGGAATTTCTTCACTGGTAGAGAAGAGAAGAAAACATGCTCTCCAGATGGCTGTGTGCCTTGATCCTGTTACAAGGAATCAGAAGGAAAAACAAATAGGAGCATTTACCTGATGTTGAAATCGAGTACTTCCCTTGGTTCAAGTTCCAACTGATGACCAATTTTAAACTGAAACAACCATCAAAAGGATATGGTAGATCCAAGTGCAATTAGATCAGGGTTATGAGATTTGAAAGAAGATCAGGGTTAGGAGATTTGAAACGAAACCATTTACAGTATAGGCATTTTGCTGGTGTTAGCAGTCACATCAATAAGAAAAGATGTGCTTAGCTTGTACTGAAGTGAACAGATGTTACTCCTAAAGGTGTAGCCACAGAAACCGTGCTGGTAATGTTTATGATGTGCCCAATACATGCAGACAACCAGTTTTATGGCAGTTATGTTCACAGAGAAAAGGAATAAGAGGAAACAGGTCATGAGCATGTTTCTTCTATCTGTGTGCTACCAACTCCATTCTTACTGTACCTGGCTGATGTAACTTACACAATGCGACTTGTTCGCTTTCATACCTAAGCATTCATTTCTTCCATAGTATTTTAATGCATGCTACATTTAATCTAAAATTCATATTAAAAATAATTATTATAATCTACAAATAATAGGACATAAAATAATCAATATTTTTATAAAAGGTACCTTTAGATAATAAACAAGAAAACTGACCGATAATTGTATGCAAGTGTTCATACTTCTTTATCCATTATCAATGCTTTAAATGCTCTAAACTCTGCAGATAACAGCCTATGACTGGCGGTGGGTTAAAACTATTTCACAAAACTGTACACATAGTTATCTTATGATAAATATAATATCTGTCTAGCACTTTACATTTTCTTACTTTTAATTTATAACATTTTTGAAGGGGAAAAAAGATGAATTTATTCTCTTGTCGAAAGAACTTCACTAATTTCCGAAGACTATTTAAGTGCTTTATTTCAAATAATTGTTATTTGCTTTTCCACTCTAGGAAATTCGATTGTATATGTCTAAAATTCTGTGAGTACTTGATCTCTTCCTTGCTGAAACAGTCTTGTGAACTGCCAAATCAGAAAGTTGAGTTCATTTTGCTGTGGTTACCGTCTTCAGTTTGAGGAATAAAGCTCCCAGGCAATTATTTACATGAGTTTGTAACATCAATACATAGGATGTATCAAGGACTTCATATACTCATCAGTATAAATACACATTTAAGGTGATAGATTAGAAAAATGAAAGCAGAGTTACTGCTGACTGAAGGGATTTTCAATGCTATTGTCCATCTCAAAATAATGGGAAGCTGTTTCCACCGTGGTCGAATTTATGAAGTTAAAAAAAATGTTGATTTGGTGCATGTGATATTTAACGCAGTGACATATTTCAAGGAGTACAGCGCATTGAGCACTTGGGATAACGCAACAATTCTGAGTAGATTCTTGAGGTCAAAACGCTTCCCCTTTGACACAGACTACAGAAATGAAATGAACTAAGTCATCTAGATTGGTGCAATATGAATTTCACCAGGATATATCTATATATGTAATGTATTACTTTGTCGGTTGACATCGTCAACAAATAATTATTATTTATGTACTTATTTTTTTGAAGATTTTATTGCATAAAGTTAATTTTGGTGCTCCAATGTGGGCATAAACAGTGTAAATAAATGTAAATAATTGCCTGGGAGCTTTATTCTTCAAACTAAAGACGGTAACCACAGCAAAATGAACTCAACTTTCTGATTTGGCAGTTCACAAGACTGTTTCAGCAAGGAATTTTAGACATATACAATCAAAAAAGAATTAACATTTGTTGAGCCACAGAATTCAATGAAAGGAGCCCATTGCTAAAACTGATCTGAGAAACCACATATACATTAAATGTCATTCTACATTCCAACAATAATGCTTCACTCCCTGAATGTTGATGTAAATGAAGCTCACATATTATATTCTACAGATTTTGAGGAGAAAATCTTAGGAATAGAGACTGGTCTTTTACGTACTTGCCAATTTTTCAAGCATTTTATGTCAAATTCTTAATTATTTTTTTTACAAAATAGATGCTATCTTTTAATTTTTTTTTTTGTATAAATTCCTGCTTGTTGCTAAATTTGTCCCATAGGCAAAGGTATTGTACATCTTCTGTGAAGTGTATACTGGCACAGGTAATAAATTTTCTTAATTCATTTTTAAAATCTTCCAATATCAGGATGCATGTGTTTCAATGAATAATTCCAGTCTCTATTTTGTAGGGAGGTTTACAAGAGTAATGGGGTACTTATTTGTAGAAAAGTGCAACAATCTACAGAGAATAATGTGAAGTAAGTTTTATTTTCTGTAGAGTCTAATATATTATGAATAAAACAATAAGTCTGAAATATGCGAATATTGCACATTATTTTTTAAAAAATTTGCACTGAAAATTGCAGGCGTGCACTTTATCTGGGTTAGGGTTATTACCGTCCTCGTGACACCTGAATCCTGTTGTACTTCAGTGTTCCACCAGGCGATAGTTGCCTAGTTTATTTTATAACCATTAGTTTCTTCAGTCTGTCAAAACTAATTTATGAATAAATAACTTTAGAAACTATCTGGAAGTTAAAACATATGATACCAGAATTATACCGAAATAAGAAACAACTTAATTAAAAATTGAATTTTTATACTTATATGCAGTTATAAGTAAAATGTGATGCTAAAAGCTGAAACTGTATCCTGGAAACTAGGTATCACACACAGACTTCAATTGAAGCTAGCCGGGGCTGACTAACACGAAAAGATGTTGAATTTTCATCGCTATGTAATAAATTTGTGCCTGGAATATTCATATATACTTAATGTAGGACTTCAGCCCGAAGGCCTGCAGTTTATGAGATGATGCATGGGCACTACAATGAATTTTCTCAGCCGTTATTCTTCGTTTTCTAGACTGGAGCCAGTATCCCACCAGCAGATAGCTCAATTATTGTTCTCACACAGGCTGAATGGACTTCAAACCAGCCCTCAGAACCAGGTAAAAATCCCTAACAAGGCCAGAAATTGAACCTGGAGTCTCGCAATAAGAGGTAAGCTCACTAGCCCAAGACCAAAGGGACGGCAAAGTAGAATTCATTTCTTGTAAATAAAACACAAATTAAAGCTACTTTTACTTCTAAAGGATGTGTGGATTATTCACTTATATACAGCAATCACAACTTTTGTCAGGTCAGCATCATCCTGTTACCATATGTGACAGTAGACCTGCGACTGTCTGGCCGAGTGTCAACAGACCTTTACTAAACTTGACACCCAAAGGGAGGACCAATTGGCTATGGGTGGAGTAGCCAGGTAAAGTTTTGAGTAGGAAATGGCACATAAATTCACCAAAAAGGAGAACATGGTTAACGGTTTAAATGGCAGAAGAGTACCCCAGTCCCAACAGCAGATAAAATATAAGAACTTTCTCCTTTCAGCAATGTTTGTACTTCAGTGAAGCGATTGCAAAAGGCATCTGTACTCCTGAGGAGAGGCCTAAAGTTACACCAGGCATTAGGTATAAAATGCATCTGGGAGTGGCTACCCCACCGTAATAGTAGCCTATATATGATACGGCACTTTGGAGGAAAGAATACAAAAACAGATGATGGAAATGATGTTCGAGGAAAAGAGAACAAGAGGGAGACTTAGAACATAAAGAGCAGTGAAAGAAGAAGAAACCTGGACTGGGACAAAATGATCAAAGAGGAATGGTGGAAGGAGAGAGGAAGGTGGAAATGAAATGGTGTAGGGTTTTTAGTGCCGGGAGTGTCCAAGGACTTGTTCGGCTCGCCAGATGCAGGTCTTTTGATTTGACTCCCGCAGGCAACCTGCGCAACGTCATGAGGATGAAATGATGAAGACAACACATACACCCAGCCCCCATGTCAGTGGAATTAACCAATGATGGTTAAAATTCCCGACCCTGCCAGGAATCGAACCCAGGACCCCTGTGACCAAAGGCCAGCACGCAAACCATTTAGCCATGGACCCGGACAGGAAGGTGGAGAAGTGCCATAAATGCCCCAATCCGGGAGGAGCTGAATAAGGGGAAATGAGGATGATAATGATATAGCAATCACAGTCGGCAGGATCGGTAATAAAATTACTGTTGTGAGACAAATGAAAATTCAATCATAAGTGGTGAGGAGGAAAAAATAGTATTAAAGGTTCTCCCCTCCCCTATAAGACCACAAAAGAAAATTTCATGTAGGTTTCTGCACAATGAGTGGTGAGAGTTTATGAATAATGAATAATTATGAAAATAATAATAAGATATTGCACTAAGCCAAAAGCCACTCGGCTCTATAACACCCTTCTACCAATAAGTATCCAATTCTTGAGAAGAAGAAAAAACATTATAACTATTCAGTCATTTTCTTAAGCATAGTATAATACAAGTTAATTTTAAGTGTTAGAGTTTATCACTACATCTACTTTTATTCTGCAAAATGTGGCTATTACAAGAAACATGTCAAGAGCAGAATAATACTAAATATACATCTTTAAACAATTCAGCAGACGAATCAGAACTGGAGCTGTCCAGGAATATGACAACAAAACCACTGATAGTATGTAATTCATTCATCATAACAAATAGAATCAATCATTCTATTTAGAAGTAATATTATATCATAGTCGTCTCTCTGAGCGGACCAAGTTGAATATCTTACTTACGCTACAACAAACATACAGAAAACATCAGAAATCTAATCTGCACTTAAACTGATGCTATTCTTTAGCTTTCAAGAAAAAAAAAGAGAGTTCTACAATAGAAGATAAATTTACAAGCACAGCCAAAAACTCCAATTTTTTTTAAAATGAGCTTTATTAGCATTTAATGCTAACCCCAATGATATCATACTCAAGTGATTCATCACTTCAGACATTTTTGAAGAGATAAAAAAACCTGAATAAAAAACATTATGCAGGCTATACATCAGATAAAATGCAGATAAAAGGTATCTGATACAGAACACATAATTCACATAAAAAATATGACAATGATAATGAAATTCAATAAATAAAGGTGTAGTACTGTTTGCTTCTAATTACTCCTTTCAGATCAGTAAAACAGTCTTTCTCTTGGACAACAGATCACAGAGAATCACATACACAATACCAATATACTAAATACAAGGTCATTCATTACATGCTATTGTAGTAGCGGGTTTCTTGACAGTGCCTCAGACGAGATTTGTACATCTAGCAAGACTTCTCTGGAATCATCCTGGGAAAGTAAACCTATG
The DNA here is from genome assembly GCF_040414725.1 of Anabrus simplex. NCBI lineage: Eukaryota > Metazoa > Arthropoda > Insecta > Orthoptera > Tettigoniidae > Anabrus > Anabrus simplex. Next base: position 20,947,545 of record NC_090276.1, read on the forward strand.
TTGCCAGTAATAATGATCTAATTATACTTAGAATCTGGACATTAAATATTACCAGAGGTGTGATTTTTTTAGCACTTTAAAATCAAAATTTAAAATTTTTATTTGTACTTCTAGCATTTTGTTTGTCGGGCTGAATAACTCAGACGGTATAGTACTGGCCTACTGAGCCCAACACTGCAGGTTCGATCCTGGCTCAGTCGGGTGGTATTTGAAAGTGCTCAAATACGCCAGCCTCATGTCGGTAGATTTATTGGCATGTAAAAGAACTCCCGCAGGACAAAATCACGGCACCTCATTGTCTCCAAAAACCGTAAAAGTAGTTAGTGGGATGTAAGGAAAAATAACATTATTATTAGCATTTTGTAATATTTATACATTTCGTCCCTGCTCTGGCAAACTAACGAATCTGCAAATTGGCAAAACATTAGGAGAGTTGAAAGAAGTTGTGATTACTCATGTCAAATCAATTTTGATATTTAATGATTGGTTTCATGTGTTAGACATACAGAACGAGCTGCAAATGTGATACATTTTTAAAGAGTTAGACATTATATAAATAATAAAATCTAGACCAAAACTTCACAACTACACTTTCCCTAGTTTGTCAGTTTCGCTAGTTTGCCGTTGTGGGGATGATTTGTAATTTAATGTTGTATAGTGTTTTGAAGAAAACATAGTTTGAATTATTTCTGATGAGTAATATATTTCTGATAACATTAATGTGAAATTAAAATTACATTTGCATAGAGCTAACAGTAAAATAAAAACGAAAAAATTGTCAGCCCCATACATTTCAATATAAATTTTGTATTTTATCTCATTTTCAAAAGACATTTAAAAAGTTGTTTATAGGTCTTCAAAAATGAAAATACACAAGTACAAGCCATTATAAATGTGTTGCATGATATTGTAAGAGCAAAAAAATCACCACCCCGAATTATTACTTGAAAAATTAGCCTTCTTCTAGCCAAAATGTTTATATTTAAAAAAATTAATACTGAACCAGAAGTGTCATAATATTAACATACAGATGAATTTTCTAGAAAGTGATACAGAATTGGAAAAATTCAGAATATCTTCAGATCGACAGGAGTAAATTTACATAGGTCGTTTCATACATCACGGCAACCATGTTATACCTTCTGAACACGTGGCAGCAGCAGCAGCGCGCGCGCGCGCACACGCACACACACACACACACGCATATATATATTTGAAAATCTGTGTACAATGATGGCTAGATAAGAATACATGAAAATGTTAGTGTGCTACACTCTGTGCCCCAAGATGAATGTAAGTAAAGTTGAACAGCAGTCATACATGAAAATTCCTGTTCTCTGAGGTAGAGCCAAGTGGAGCTAAAAGAAGCATTCAGTGATTGTCATTTATCATACCAAACTACGGAGACCCTCAAATGTAGACGTGTAGCAACTGTTGAACTGTCACAGGCTGGACGTCCCATCTCTGAACAAAAGAAGTGTCAGTGGTTGTAAAAAAAAAAAAAAAAAAAAAAAAAAACAACCCTGCTTAAGCGCTGGACTGTCCAGGAACTATCCACACATATTTCTATGTTGAATGTGTTCTGAATTTTACAATAGGACTTACACATGCCCAAGATTTGTGTCTATAATAAAACGATTTCTTCTTCTTCTTGCATTCCGGCCTTCTAAGGACCACGTTACAATTTCAATTGTTCCTCCTTAGTTGTTCTTTCCTTTTCTTCCAGTATTCTTTCATTGTTTCACTGTGTTTCTTTTTCCTGTCTTCAGTCCACTTTGTGCCTGTTTTCTTTTCCTTCCTCCCTTGGAATCCTTCCATTTGTAAGACTTTCTTCCTAAAAATCTTTCTTTCTAATAATTCTTCTTTTGATTATCTCTTGCTGTTAACACCTATACCCAGACAATTTGGTGCCAGAACTGAAAGTATATTCCAGTGACCTTCAAGAGCACACAGTACATATAAATGGCTGCTGCTTTATCAGACGATATAACACGCTTCCGAGTTAAGAAACGGCCCTCGTAACATAATATTTAAAAACAGTCGCATGATCTTCCACATACATAAGATGCACCATACCCTTACTGAAACCTGTTCTTAAAACAACTGATGTTAGATCAGTAGGGGAATGGTGCAGATTATGAAGAAGTCTAACCTTCGAGCGGTAGTTGGTGAAGAGTGGCTTGTCCAATGGACTGTACAACACAGCAGGGGCACTTGTCAAGAAGCCAGTAACTACATTCAATGATGACACAATACAATCACCTCCAATCATCAAAACATTATGCTGATTTCAACCAAACTCAGCATATATGTAAAGGAAAATTAAGCAAAAAAATATAGTCCATTTTAATAGATCTGTTCACCCAGCATTTGATCTTATCTTCTAAAATAATTAAGCAGGGACTGTCACAATTCTGCCTCAAATATATCAGTTTTGTGTTAACATAAATGTCCAAAATATTTGTGCATACAACTTACATCACATGAACTGAGGATACAAATGGCAAATTCAAATATTAACAACAAAATTCTACTCAGCACAATTCTTAAGATTAAATTTAAATTTGATTTAAGTGAAGAACAGTTAAATTTCTTAGTTTCTTTTAAGACCCCCTTATCTCTTGCCATAAGGTAAGAAATGGAGCACAAGATATAATGTTATCAATATTTTTTTTCTGTCCAGGATCCAAGTTGCATTCATAATTTTTGAACATTGTGTATTTATTCATAACTCCAATGAGACCATTCAAGAAAAGTCACATACATAATCAACTGGGCAAGCATGAAGATTATGTCTGTAGGATAAGTCACTAAAGGATATGACTCTTCATCTCGAAAATCTCATGCTCTTTGTTGGATATTTGAGCCTTGTCTAGAATTGTTATAATATCCCCAAGCTAAGATATCCCACCAAAGTACATTTTGTACTCCACAATCTCACAATGCTGAATTTAACTATATTAATATAAGGAAGTTCAGCCTCTCCTTAAGGTATAGCTAAAACTTATATATTAATTCTATATAATACACCCAATATGGGCAAAATTATGAGATCTTCAAGATAAGTTTTCCATTTGAAACTAAATTATTGAAGATACAATATATGAAACTCATAACAGAGACTGGTAGAACAGCTGTACAAATACAGGGTGAGGAAAATATGATTTGCCCGTGAACGGTGGATCAAGTCCAGCTGCATTGTTGGCCAAGGTCACAACTGAGAAGCCCAGAAACCCAAGCTTCGTGGGAACCGTGATTAAGTTATTAGCCTGAGCTAAACCGCACGCGTACAGCAGTATGCTAAGAAAGTTATAGCTAATAACAGGCCTAAGTATTTTATTACAGAACAAGTATGTATTTATGATTTGTATATGAATATTGAATCAGCTTTTGCTATCAGGAATTACTTCAAGAGAAATTCCCTAATGATTCAGCTTCAAGTTGTATTGTGATTCAAAAATTATATTATATCATAAAAAGTATTTTGAGAAGTACACCTTTTTCCAATACTGAAAAAAAAAAAAAGGTTGTTCTCAAAATAATTTGTATGATATAAGATGCTTTTCATCAATTTGGACTTCAACCATGAAATTTATTCCATGCAATTCATAAATTAGTAAACAAATTTTGAGAAACGAAAACTGTTAGAGATAAGAAGTGAAGACTACAATGCACAGTGTTCACGGAAGTTCTTGATGCCATCGGGTAACACCTAAAAAATTCTCCTAGAAAGTCAATTCAGTGATCTTCTCAACAACTGGGAACTTCCTATGACTCTGCATGAAAGGTCATGAAATTATTAAAAGTTAAAACCCTATAAATTAACTGGTTCAATGCCAGCAACTGAGATGGTGTTTGTGTTCACAACAGAATTAATAGTAACAACTTTTGCCCCCTTCCCAGATCTAACCCCCTCTGTAACTATTATCTCTGGGGTTCAACAAAAGATAAAGTGTACAGGACAAACCACGTACCTTAGAGGAACTGCAGACAACCATCCGTCAAGAAATAAATTCTATTTCCCTCAGAGAATTACGAAGAATGATGGATAATTTCATTAGCCAGTGGCGGAAGTGTTTGGAAAATGAACAAAAGCGTTCTAACATCTCCTTGCTAGACACGGGTAAGTATACGTCTTTCTAAGTGATTCTTTTTACAAATGAGTTTATTAGCGTTTACCCACAGCATCGCTTGTGAGGTTTTGTGCACATTCATAGAATTGATGAGAACTAGAAATTATATCAAAATGAGTGCAGTAGTTCTCTTTTTCGAAATGCCAGAACATGCAGACACTCGCTGCAGAGAAGGAAAATTTTGTCTGTTACAATGAAATCACAAAGCTTCTGTACACAATGCAGTTGATTACCGACTTTTAAGTGTCCCATATCAGTGCATCAAGCGAACGTTATGGGAAGCTTACTTCTATGACTGTGGACATTGAATGCGTATAGGATGTTATCTTAAACCCTTCCTAATGGATACTACTCCCTGAAGATATGTATTACAGTTTATATTACAGATCGCTATTAAAATTTTCTAGCTTATTGTACGATTAATTTTCATAAGATCATGAATAAGGTCTTAACAATATTTGTTCATACTCTCTGCTGTTTGATGAGTCATTAGAACAGTAACCATAAAGGCGCTTATTGTGAGTTATCTACTGAAGATAAACATGTGCTGCCATGGACATTTTCTTTTGATAGATTTCATTAAGAGCTACCGTACAAATGTTACCCATATAATTTTGATGCATCTATAATAGTTTACAAAGCAAATTCATTTTTTTAAAGGTTTCCAGATATGCCATTTTACTGCTCTTTCAACTGCTTGTATTCCGCATAAGCTGGCACAAGTGCCATATATTAACCTATAATGATATTGACGAAATGAGCTTTCAAGTGGTAAAAGAATTACTGGAATTAGCGGAGTGTTTCCTGAAATTATCTCCATATACAAACAAACCTGCAAACTTTCTCTCTTTATAATATTAGCAGAAACTGTGAAATTTTCAATACACAGATTATTTACTTTTGAATCATCTATGGTCTATCTAATCCCAAAAGTACGTTTTCTGAACTGCAAAATCACACTAAATCATGATTTTTAAAAATGCAAATTCTGAATATGACTTGGGAAAAATTATTTTATTATGCAAAAACGCACTGGCAGATACATGATAGTTTGTGAACGCAGCCTGCTTCACGACATCAGCGAGTTCTGACTTGCATTCTTTGCGCTGCGAGTTCTTTAAACATGTCCATGCACGACCCCATCATGACGAAGTACAACAATGCCCAGTAATACAAGCTGGATTAACGAAAATTAAAATTTTACAAAATACAGTAAAATCCTGCTTATACATTTCTCACAAGTATATTTTTCATTTGCAATGTGCTTACATAAAGAACCATGCCGAATGTCAGGTACTTTTAAGGCTGATTTTTGAGGAGAGTGCGTGCTGTTACTTCGTTCATCCCTTCACTAATTGAGATCGCGCAACCATCAGATTTATGATTTATGATCCTCACCCAACGACAGCGGAAAGTACAAATAAATCAGAGGCAGGTTGACTTACTGCAAACATTACTGTGTGCACCTGTACATTACTCCTAACTTTGATTGACATTTCAAATAGTTGAAATGATGAAAGAATTCAGGAATTTACTAACGACTGGAAATTTCCAACGACTCTGTATGAAGGGTCATGAAATTATTAAAGTTAAAATCCTATAAGTTTACTGTGTTACTGTGAGCAATTGAGGTAGTGTTTGATGATAGAACTATCCGCAACAACATTTGCACCCTCTCCAAGATCTAACCCTGTGCCTGAAGCGACACTACTAGAGATGAGCCACACTGAGGGTTTGGTAGGGCTAGATGTGGTATTGTGTTACATTATGCAGCAAGCAGAAGCTCTGCTGATGAACAATACTGTTAAAAAATGAGGCTCTATTTTCAAACAAAACTTTCTGGACAATGTCCCTGAAATTTAAATTTGGGCTTCTTTTATACTTAACCAACACGGGTATATACCATATTATTTAACCTTTTTATACTCATTAAGCATCTTTTTCACATATTACCCATTAACTTGCTCTTATTTCTGAGCAATCTAAAGTTTGAGGTTTTTTCCTTTTTTCTTGTAATTTGAGGCAGTGTCAGCATCAATTAGCTTGAATTATTGGGGCTCTTCTGTACTCTTATATAGCTTCCAACAGCTTAGATTTTCAAGGTCAGCATTCCAATGAATACAGAATTATTTTCCAGGCTTGTAAGCTGTGGTCGAATTTTTAGTAGCTTCCAATGTTTCACTAGAAACTGCGCCCGGCATTCTCACAGGGCCCATTCTCTCTGAAAATCACTATTGGATAGTGGACCCACTCTTTGCCCTCTGCAATTCTGATAATGTCAATAAGAAACAGGTGTTAATTTATTTTTAATTTGTTCCATCAATTGTTCCAGTTAACAATTCTACGCTTATTCTTTTGGTTCTCCATTTTTTCACATCATGTGCACGCCTGCTAATCCTGTACCGTTTGCCCCAGATACGTACAACTCAGTAAGTTGGTTGGCAACAATTTGGAAAAGAAGGCTTTCAGTCCAAACTCTCAAAAAATTGGCAACCTCTCTGTTCTATTTTTGCAGCGGGACAATTTACTGCGAAAGTGAAAGCCCTGAGTAATGGACAAAGCCGAATGTAAATAATCAGTACAATTCTGTTATTGTGTGGTAGCATTTTACTTATGAAATATGTTCAAAATACACACTCTCTTGATCTGCACATGGCAACCTAAACACCTCACCTAAACACCTCACGAAGCTTTCTTACACCCTCCACAAGACTTCAGTTGTTGCCTTAATTATTCCCAAAGAATCATCCTTGTTAGCAGGTAATGTGTAAATTATCACGCATGAACGGCTTCATATCCACCAATCTGTCGTTACTACAACACCCTTGCTTCACTCAATAATAAATCACCCTCAATCAAAACGTTCACTAATGCTGTACTGTGAGCTCACTAAATATTCCTTTCCTCATGCGCAATGCTCTAAAACCTATCTAACAAGTCATGCAGATAATAATGTTCCTGATTTCACTAGGTACTTGAACGGTTATCGGAGACACCAACATACCAGAACATTTCCTGCAGACGTTCTTTAACTTGCTAATAAATCTACCAATATGAGGCTGACGTATTTCAGCACCTTCAATATCACCTGACTGAGCCAGGATCAAACCTGCCAACTTGGGCTCAGAAAGCCAGCGCTTTAACCGTCCGAATTACTCAGCTTGACAAGGCATAGAGACTCGTTTACTTTAATATCAGTTAGAATCGACCATCCCACTCCAGGGATAGCCGACACATTGCGAGTTTGGGCTGAAAATATACTTCTCCAAAGCTCCTGCTACTTCAGGCCACCCAACTAACTGAGCCGCATGCATTATGGATAATGCGGTGCATAATTCGATTATCTTTCCCATGGACCATATTTTATGACAGAACCTAATTTTCCTTTCCTTCTAACTAAATTTCGGGAATGTATATCACTGTGTTTCATCAAGACAGGGGTAGGGATTACGAATCTTTGTATTAAACTGGACAATTTGACAGAGAAGTGATCATCTTAATATTGAACTTAATTTTACAGGTACAAATTTTTGAAACTTGTTCTTGTACCTGGTGCTACATCAAATAAATCCCGTCAGTCACTGATATAGCTAACATTAAACTTTACTTTTTACCTACTGAAACAGTTCCACTGCCACTTATTTGAAAAAAAAAAAAAAATCCTATTTTGTGTTCCAAAAATATCACTAATATATTTTGTAAAATACTTGGACGAATTATTGCATTATTTTCTTTGCATGACCACGGTTTAAAACTATTATTCTGATAGCAAAGGTTCCCTAATTTATATTCAACAGCTGGAAAGAACTATTCTCTGAAAACAATGTCTTATAATCCGTAAATTTGCTAACATATGCAACCCCTAAAGCGTACAAATGATCATTAAATTGGCAGTATGATTCATTACGTTAAAATAAACCTGTGCAGCAATGGATACACATATTTCTGAGCTTCTAATAAAGGTATGCATTCATCAAGCACACTGCGTATTTATCAATCATACTGAAACCATTATTAGACATAACAATTACTGTAAAATTTGAGGTGATCTGAACATGGATCTTTTAAAGTAAATTTAACAATACCAGTTATTTGAATTTTTAAAAGCTCTAAAATAGCAATACCAAATTCTTAAAGTGTGTAAAAGCTATGACTGTGAATAGACATTGTAAATATCTTGAAAAAATGTCTCAATGAAGGTCCATCAAATATAGGCTGCATAACAGCTAAGTTCACAGATGGTGCCTAGCTTGTTTTACCGAACAAGCTGAGAGCAACTATTGACAGTAACTAAAAATCTGTGCCTCAACTAAAATTAGCTAACAGCAAACAGCTTGAAGCAAAGATTTGTTTCAAGAGAGATAAATTGAGAAAATACTAGTTCTATAGAATGGCTATCACAATTGAGAGTTTGGTTAAAATCAAGCATCTTGAAGAATTTACTTCTTCCTCTTCTTCCATCTTGAGTGATCACTAATCACACACCAGTATTTGTAAGGACTCCATCTTGTCTAACACCCTTTTTCTTTATTTCTGTTGAATGGGAAATACCTGTGTGATCTTACCAATGCCCTTCGTTCTTCCCTCTCGGAACAGAAGCCTCATACCTACTCTGACGTACTCTGGATGCCGCAGAAAGCGGAAGAGGACTGAAGCACGGTCGTTGGTATGGATGCCCCCTCGAGCCATGATTCCCTCTATCACGGCGGTCTGACGGATGTTGCCGATATGAACTGTGGTTTGGAAACCTGTGTAGATTGTTGTTGCGTGGAATAGGACACATACAGCAGCCTGAAACAAAAAAATTAATGAAGTGGAAGATTTATATTCAGATATCAATAAAGTAATAGTGAGAAAACAACTCTTCTGTAAAAATGAAATGGCGTATGGCTTTTAGTGCCGGGAGTGTCCGAGGACATGTTCGGCTCGCCAGGTGCAGGTCTTTCGATTTGACACCCGTAGGTGACCTGCGCGTCGTGATGAGGATGAAATGATGATGAAGACGACACATACACCCAGCCCCAGTGCCAGTGAAATTAACCAATGCTGGTTAAAATTCCCGACCATGCCGGGAATCGAACCCGGGACCCCTGTGACCAAAGGCCAGCACGCTAACCATTTAGCTATGGAGCCAGACAACCCTTCTGTAGAGATAGTGGTATAGATGGCTGGTCCAAGGAGTACTCAACACAAAAGGAATACAGTGGGAGAGGGTATATAATACGTTGATGCTATCCAGTTGGCTGTCGGTCTTAAAGTAGAGAACAAGTCTTTCTTTCTTTCTTTCTTTCTTTCTTAATCTGTTTGCCTTCCAGGGTTGGTTTTCCCTCGGACTCAGCAACGGATCCTACCTCTACCACTTCAAGGGCAGTGTCGGAGTGTGAGACTTTGGGTCGGGAATACAGCTGGAGAGGAGGACCAGTACCTCACCCAGGCGGCCTCACCTGCTATGCTGAACAGGGGCCTTGTGGGCGGATGGGAAGATCAGAAGGGATAAACAAGGAAGAGGGAAGGAAGCGGCCTTGGCCTTAAGTTAGGCACCATCTTGGCATATGCCTGGAGAAGTGCAGAAACCACGGAAAACCACTTTGATAATGGCTGAGGTGGGAATCAAAGCCCCCCCCCCAATACTCAGGTGTCCTCCTGAGGCTGAGTGGACCCAGTTCCAGCCCTCGTACTACTTTTCATTTCAAAATTTGTGGCAGAGCTAGGAATCGAACCCGGGCCTCTAGTGGTGGCAGCTAATCACACTAACCACTACATCACAGAGGCGGACAGAGAACAAGTCAAAATGCAAAAATAAAACATGTTTCGTACTGAAAATTAAGAAACACATACTAATATTTTTAAATAATGGTAGTCTTAGTGAAGTTGCATCACACCAAGGTTGTGTCCTGCAGATCTACATTTCTCACGAACAGTATGTGGGACCCTCAGAGCAATCTTCACTTGCCTGCTTCCTTCTTGAGATTAGCTGAGAGAAAGTAAAGGGTGCATACAATGTTAGGCTCCACCCTATCCCGAGTGATGTTATGTGCAACCATACTTCACAGATTCCATGTACAGACTTAGGTGGTAACTGACAGGCAACTGTATTAAAACATAAAAGAAAAATTTAGTTCAGAGGAGCCAGTATCAAGAGAGAAGTCTTCATAATTTTCCAATTTTAAGTATATCCCAACACAGCAATTTCCTTCTGAAAAACCCTGAGGTCCAGCCTAGTTAAGAATTTCTAAAACTGGCTTTATGTCGCACCGACACGGAGAGGTCTTACGGCGACGATGGGATAGGAAAGGACTAGTAGAAAGGAAGCGGCCCTGGCCTTAACTAAGGTACAGCCCCAGCATTTGCCTGGTGCGAAAATGTGAAAACAGGGAAAACTATCTCCAGGGCTGCCAAATAGTGGGGTTCGAACCCACTATCTCCCGAATGCAAGCTCACAGCTGCGTACACCTAACCGCGTGGCCAACTCGCTCGGTGCCTTGGTAAGAAATTCACAGTTTTTCATTTTACTGATATCTTGTTGGTACATATAGATCTTAATCAAATTCTACATATTCCACGGATCAAATACTGCATAATGGACTGCTTATTTATTTATTTAATCGTGTCAGAAACATACATTATACTTACAATAATAATAACAGGACAATAACAAATCTGGTACTATAGTCATTAATCATTTCTGATGATGGCAGGTAACGACGATGTGATTTAAGCTCTCCATAAATACAAAACTAATTAAATATGGTGTGACCAGTAAGCAGCTAATTTACATGCTTCCTTGGTAGCGTCCATCACATTCTGGAGTGAGCAAGTAGTTGGACACAAGTTACAAACAAGGAGATGGCTCATTGTCTGTTCTTCACCACATTCACATGAGTCACAGACAAAACCCCACTTTCTCATGTTGGTCTTTGTTCTTCCTTAGTCATCCCTCTGAGATGCATGGCTCTATGAATCTGTACTTCGTTGTAACCATTACCCTTGAACATGACTTTGAGTGTGTCCATCTTCTCCTGGCTTTTTGATGGCTCACAGATTTGTTTTGCCCTCATGATGAGTAGTTGGTCCGTTATTGGACATTATATAAATTTTCCAGCTAACTCATTCCTGGTTGTCAGCGTTTTGCCCCTGTGTGCTACGTTGGGCTCATCAGTTTCCGCAATTAATTGGCCTCTTATCCGCTAAGACTACGGGTTTTTTTTTCAACCTTTTGGTTAGATAATATGTCCAATTTTATAATTGGTATGAATTAAGGCATGCCATACATAATTATTTTTTACCCCTTGGTATATAAGCTGAGTACCGAGTTCATTCGACGTCATCAATTGCCTACTGAACCAGCACATTCAATCATCACCTATAGTGATATTCTGAACATTGCTTATAATACTTCGGAATTAATTTCCATTGTACAATTCTATGCCACTCCGTCATTCCGTCAGCTATTTAATGTACTTAATCCTCCCATTTTCCTTTTTCAGGTATATAATCTAGCTCATCAACATGCCATTAATTCTTTAGGTGATCATTCTTATTATGCTTCTGTTCCACCACCAGTAATTCATTCTACTTCGTTACCTCCATCATTGCCTCTCGCTTCCGTTCCTACTGTTCGTGCCCCTGTGGTTTGTTTTTGTTGCAAAGAACCTGGCCGCATTGCAAAATATTGTAACACTCAGCCTTCGGGAAACGCCTTTCACCCACATCGTTAGGCAGTAGACGTTTACTTGGGGAAAACCTGTCTTCCGTTTGTCAGGTATCTCAACCTTACTCCTCAATACATGCTTCCAAATTTTCCACTGACTGTGCCTCATTTTTACCTCGCACCTCCCACGTTCTTGTAACTGTAAACAATTTACCCTCTGTTGCTTTACTTGATTCAGGAGCTGCAGTTTCTCTTATTAGTTTCCAGTTTTTTGAATCTTTAAAGTCAATTTCTCCCCAACTGCATTATCTTCCATCCTCTACTCAATGTCTTTCTGCTTCGAATCAACCCTTGCATGTTCTTGGTACGATCTCTTTGAATATCAAAATGCAATATTTCTCTTGGCCTTTCACTTTTCTTGTTGTAAAAGATTTATCATCTTCTATTATTTTAGGTTAGGACTTTTCTTCTCATACTGGTCTTGTTCTTGATTCTTCGCATTCTAGGGTTTTTTTTTTTTTTTCATTTTTCTTCCAAATCAGTCCCATTGGTGGATACTCTCGATTACCCCCATTCTTTACATTCTACTTCTTCCAATATTGCTTCAGTTCATTCCGGTCACATCCAAGCTTTGCTTACTGAATTCTCTGACGTCATCACCCCAACTTTGGGTACTGTCAAAAATTTCTCTGCACATATTGACCTTACTGATTCAACTCCAGTTCGTTCCCTCTTCTCACCCTTTTCCCCTCTCTTTCTCTTCTTTCCATTTATCCTCTTACCCCCCCCCCCCTCCTTTTTTTTTCTCTCTTTTTTTCTTCTTTTTCTTCATGCTGCTTATATGTTTTCCTCTGTTTCCGTATCTGGTGTTATCAACTGCATCCTTCTGCGTGTTCCTGAGATGACGCCTCTCCGGAACATCGTGGGACCTTCGTCACATTTCTTCTCCATCTACGTCTCGCCTTCGGATTCTTCTGGGTGGTGGGAGTATGTTATGTGCTCCCTAAATCTCGGCTACTACGTTCATCTTACCTTCTGCATACTTCGCCGTCGTGCTGCCGTAAACATTCCTACTGGACAAACTGTGCTCCGTCTGCTCACCCGACTTACCAGCGACTGCGTGCTGTCGCGCCTTCCTCCCCAGCTCTTGATTACGTCACCTGTTTTTCGTATATTCCAGATTACGTTTCGTTCCGTTATATAACTCACTGCTGCCTTTCCATTGGCGGTCAGGTATTCATTGTGCATGTAAAGCAGTGGGAGCAGGAACTCTTTCGCACGGCTGGCCCGTGGCGATTTTTAACATTATATTCTACGTCACACCATATCATCTTTGTGCAGGGTGAGCAGACTTGTAATTTATGATATCTCAATACTTTTGATTTTCTTCACTCCTTAGCCCTTCAGGCCTTAGCATATATATTTTTTTTGAACTTTGCCCATTCTGGGCACTTCATGTCGCTTGTTAAACAATTTCTTCAGACTTGGTGAGGATCTTGTGCAAAAGGACTTGTGCTTCAGCGAACTCTACCACTGACACAGAACTTTGTGTACGCCCTGTGTGTGCGTGATTTTATTAATACAGAAATAGACACAGCAGCCTGGTCTTTTACTCTCTCTCACCCTCGCCATTCCCTTTAATCCTGCATTCTTTTCCCCCTCCTTGCGTATTTTTTTTTCTGTTCCGTTGACTTCCTTTCTATTTTCACAAATTTTACGTCGTTCTTAATTGTAATAGTGGCCTATACTCTTTGTTAACTTTTTCTCACATCATGTATAATTATGGTGCTTTTTCTCTTTTAATGTAAAAATGTTGTTGTTAGATCCCTTTGGTATTGTCCATAACATATCCTATTTCCAGTCATTCCATAATGTGTTTCCCCAGATGTACATATTATGTCTTGTTAATAGGGTTATAATTAGGTCTACTCATAGTCTGATCATTGTCCTTTTAAATTCTTTTTCTATTGCCAACATAATTTAGAGAATTCTTGTTACAATCTCAAAATCTACTTTCCCTTGTGGAGTTCCATGTAAACTTTCCAATTCTTGCTTACGCACCTAAACGTTGTAATTACTGTTATTTTTGTTTCATATTTATCACAGGTGTTCTTGATTGTAAAAATCTTTCCTTCTGGTGGTCTTGTAATACATCTTGTGATTGAAATCTTGGTGTTTGGGCTATTTTTGCTATCCCTGCTTCCCCTCCCCTTTTTCTTTTATGCACTTACCACGGTATACCTCCTGGATAAAAGTCCAGAAAATAATCTCTGCGCTATTCTGCAGACACCTTGGAATTTATTTTGATTGCTATACTTGCGAGTACTGTATATGTGCTGTGAAAGACTTGGCTGGTGTTTTCATTTGCGTGTGACCTTGGGCTCAGTGCTTTGGCTTCTAGGCATACACAGACTTATAACTTGGATTTTTTGCATTTTGTATTATCTCATCTATTATCAATCTATTATCAATTTTCACGAACGTATACGCTAAAAACATAAAATTGACCCTAACAACGCTAATGGGGAACATTGGTTTTAGTTATGCCGAATTTTCTTGCGGCTACACAATAATTCTTCATTTGCACATGTTTAATAACCATTAACTTAAAACTGGCATCATAATATCGATAAGAACCCGTTGAAAATTCGCCGGCAATACCTGTTCCACGTGTCTTTACAATACAACAATCCATCAAAAAAATATTCCTGCTGTTTGTAAATCTGTTTATTGTCAGGTACAGCAGATGCATTATAACTCTGCCACTGAGTAGCCATTGCCTTTCTAAGAATTAGAAGGCTCGCATGTTTTGATAACATTCTGCAGATTTGAGAAAAGTTTTTGTACAGGCTATTACAGAGACTTCTTTTTAATCTATTCAGAGGATTGTTGCTTGCCTGGTCGTCCGCCCTGCGAGCCTGCCTCCCGCCTCTTCACTATTTCCCAAGAACCAGTGATGTTACGCAGAGGCTCTATAAAACCAGTTGCCGCGGCTAGTGATGTAGCCTATAGGCCTAATAAAGACATGGACACTGAAGGTGCGCGTAGGCAGTGAAGGTAAGCAGCGTGGTCACGATGGTAGCTACCAGTGGTGTTCATTATTGCTAGGTTGGTATGCAAGATGACCCCCGATTCTGAGAAAAAACCATCTTGGATTCAGAGAAATACGGTACATTTTAAGTTTTCCAGACACATCGAGGTGCCAGGATTTTAAGCCAGGGAAGTTCTTTTAGGTGCCAATAAAGCTACCGATGTAAGACTGAAACCTGCCAACTTCAGTTCAGAAGGCCAGCGCTCTACTGTCCAAACTACTCAGCCCAGCAGGATGTAGAAGAACTGGGACTGGTGAAGAAAGTGCAAAGAGAAGTGTATGAAGATGTGGAAATTGTCCTTGTAGTTTTATTTTTTCATGTTTCTTTGTCTCATTTTCTAATGCTCCCTCTTCCCACAATGACAATGCTATGCCTGCGTTGAAGCAGAGGGACGCCATTTAGAACATCTGTTGTAAATGGAGCAGCCTGTGAAACTTAAGCAGGTAAACGTACTTTAATGAGTAGAATTTTGCTTAGCGTTTGACTCTATCGTATCTTCGCTGAGTTTATACAAGGTGTAACCATGATGATGTTATAAACTTTCAAGGATGATGGATGACGGCAAATTGATCAATATGAGATAAGGAACCGTAGTCCGGAAACGCCTGAGTCAAACGTTATTAATAATCCAAATTCTTTAACATCCATCCGTTTGTAACAGACGCTGGAGTGTCGGAATTTCGTCTCACAGTAGTTCTTTAATGTGCTGGAAGCCAACGACATGGGGTTATCTCTCACTTTTAAACTCCCTTAATTAAAAGTCACCAACCTCAGTCTTGGCAAAACTTCTCGCTGTCTGCGACGCTGTTCAAACACCAGGGATATTCAAAAGGGTATGACAAGCCTTTGTGCGACGATGCAATGCCTGCGTTGATGCAGAGGGATGCCATTTAGAACATTTGTCGTAAATGGAGCAGCTGTGAAACTTGTGCTGCTAAACGTATTTAAATTAGTAGAATTTTGCTTAGCTTCTGACTAGATCGTTTCCAGAATACGGTTCCTTATCTCAATTTGATTCGTCCTACATCATCCCTGAAATATTTTAACATCATCACAGATACCCCCAGTATAGAAGAAGATGCAATATGTTTTCTTCAACATTTCTTAATGTATGTGTATGTTCAGTCTTCAGCCCTAAGGCTGGTGGGATCCTCAACAGCTCCACCATCAGCTGCCATAGATGGCCTAGGCATCACTGAAGAGGCATAGTAGGGAAATGAGGAGTGATGTAGTTTCCCGTTGCTTTCCTCACCGAGCCAGAAGTTGCTATTACATATCAGTCTACCAAGCCCACTGAAATGCATGCACCAACCGACCCTATGAGCAACATTTTCACACCATTCATAGCACGGACTGGCTGCAGAAGGAATGGCATTACTAGCATCGCTCATACCTCAGTCACTTTCATATTGTCAAAGCCAAGTATAAGACAGAGACAGATCAATGAAAGTAACAAAATTACTCTAGCCCATACCTGAAAACATAGTGCACTGTAAACACTAGGTCCTGCCAGCAAAGGCATTTCTTAATATCAATTTAAAAAATTATTTGTCTTCAAGTAGACTCTTTCTCACACTCATTTGACAAAACAGAATGTCACCATTTTTATCAACCAAAAGGTGCATATAATACCTCAATATTTCAAGATTTTGGCTCATTTGCTCATGAGTCTGGCCAAATTTAATAAAGGTGAATGTGTGATGATGCCATTCTGAGGCCCAATAGGATTCAGTCAAGGATCTCAGTTGAAAAATAGTCATAAAAGTTGATCACTTAAATAACTTACCTGAAAGAAGAGACAGCCGGAGGGTTTGGATTCGGGGCTAAGAAGTACCATGCCATTACGCAAGCCTGGCACGGAATGGCTCAGCCCAAGTGACGCACTCTGACTGGCGCGAACCATTCGACATGGAGCTTTGTTCCGGTGGATAGACTGTACTACAACTGGCAGGAACTGGCCGTCATTCATTGGTCCTGCAATACAGAAAAGTGAAAGAATCTTAAAAATGATCTCTTAATGAAAATGTTGCCACAAAATTTTAAAAGGTCTCCTTGACAGAAGTTTTCCAGCATGATAAACAGTATTTTCAAGTGGTTAAGACTACTGGTATATCTATGGGAGACTTAAATATCACATTTCCCAATCATCTGCCTGCCTCTTGTATCTACTGTGCAGAGATGCCAACATAATGGATCAACATGATTCAGAGTATTGGCAAATGAAATTAAAATCCACAGCCTGTTTCCAGTCATTCGACCGAGTCAGGAATGCAATGAATGAAGTCCCCATCCAGACTACAAATATGAAAACATTTGCACGGGGGCCCATAAAAACATCAAAGTATTATTGCAGATCACACTCTTTCTAAAACAAATGGTAGTAGAAGATTTTATTTCAGACCAGTGGGTTATTAAACATTATTTTCTGGTCACACTCTTAGACAATGAATTGGAGGTTACACTCGACCTCGACCACGAGCGACTGCAACTTTGCGCGCCATTTTGAATTGACAAAACTTATATTAGACCAACTTGAGTGATCGAGTCGAAACTTGAAAGGTGCGAGCTTCAACATTCATGCCACCTCTACACCCTTAAAGATGTGGGTGCCAGTCCACTTTCTGATAGATTTTTATCTTGTCTTCATTAGGAAGGAATTTCACGACTTTTTCTGAATCCATAACTAGGCCGTCACAAGACAAATGTGCACCACACTAGTCAACTTCACACGATTACGTTCCTAATCCAGATGTAGGCTATCAGGCGACAGTGTACCATTGTACCCTTCACTGTACCACTCAACACAAAATAAATTTCTAATTTCTGAGTGGAATGCAAAATATAAGCACAAACAGGCTCACTGTGTTATTCAGCAATATCACTGCTAACCAGCAAGCAAAATTGAACATTCCTGAGGCTAATGGCCTGCTCCCCGAAGTTGCAACTCATCCTGTGAAGATCGGGAATTCAAGGTCTTTTCCCGTTATCATGCAACTGTAGCGAGGGCTCTTTCTTAGCCGAGTTGGAAATCACGTTCCTTTCACAAGGGATGAGAAAGAACATTTCCAGAGCTAGGAAAAATGTGATCCTACTAAGCGGTAATAGCGAAAATTCATGCCGCGATATGTGAGGTATTTTTATATAGATTTAATATGATGAGAATTGGGACTTTGAATTTATGGCATGCTAAGAAGAAAAAGATGTTAATGAGGAACACACTAATGAGGTTTCACGGTATTTATCCTTATTATGTGTTCCTTTTCATATTCCATCTTTCTGTATCAAACTAGATTCTACACAAGATGACAAGAATAAAACAAAGGGAAAGTCTTTGTATTGATTTATATATATAGGCTGCAATTCATAAGACTCACCAATGACCAATTTTGCTCCTTCTGTAATTACACCTTTCGTCAGAAGGCCACCAACCACCGTCCCCACTTCAGGAACTCTGAAGGTCTCATCAATTTGAAACTCGCACAGCTCCTAATAAAAAAGAAATGGGACAAGTATGAGAATTCAGCAGAAACACAGCAAGAATAAACACAACTTTCATTTTTCACCGAGGTAATGGGAACTTCTACGTTCTTATCACATAAACAAGTATGATGCATTGAACTCAGACATGGTTAAAAGAAAATGCCTTTCAAAACAGAACAGTGAAGAAAAAAAAAATTACAATTACTTTCACTAACTAACTAAATGAGTCAGGCATTATATTTTCCACAAATAACACTTTTAGGATTGTTGGGGACATAATTAACACATACAGTAAAACCTCATTATGATGTTTTAGCAGAGGATAAGGAAACAACGCGTGAAGCGCAAAAACGAACTACTGAATACATGAATAAAAACTGTCCAACAGCGATACGGAAACACTTGATTTTTTTTATATAAGTGCATTTTATGTCGTGTATGTATGGATAAAGTGAAAGATATAGGCTATCTACTGTTTCTAAAGATGAGATGAAAGAATTAAAAGGAGTGAAAAAGACAAGAGAACAAATACAAAAGACTTTTCCCCTGGGGCTTATTAAATAATAACAGTGTATTAGAAGGTGAGTAAAAAACCACACAAAAAATATGAAAACATTTCCACTCTGGCACTGGAGCTTATTAAATACTAACAGTGTATTAAAAAAGGTGTGTAAAACACCATACAACAAATATGAAAACATTTGCACTCGGGCCCATGAAAGTATCAACGTATATTATTGCAGATCACACTCTTTCTAAAACAAATGTTAGCTGAAGCCTTTTATTTCAGACTATTGTCGCGGCCACCAAATTAGGCAGGTCAGAGAAATTACGCTGTTGCCAAGGTTATGTAGCAACTGGCAAAGAAATGTCTAACTGAGCACATAATTTTGGAGCGTGAGGCAGGTTGTTCTCTCTCAAGCGCTTGATGTTACTTAATACAATGTTTCAAAACAAATTATACTACAAGCTTCAGAAAAGACTGCTGATTTCAGTGGTATAACTATTTTCCACATAAACCACTTCAAATAATTATTAAAAATAAAAGCCTGAACGAGTAAATTTAAATCCCTAGAATCATGTATTGAAAATTTCAGTAAGAGGCCATGTTTTTATTTCTTCAGGCAATAAAATTTTGTCTGCGGAAAAAATGTAAAAAATCGCCTGACTTACATTTTTTATCTGAAACATATTTCCGTGCATCTTGTAGTTTTCCTGGAAAAGAGCCCGGAAAGCCATCATGTAAATGACACTAGCTGAGACAGTTCGGGGCGCGAGCGCCATCACAGGCTGCAGGATGCCGTAAATACTTTCGGATTACATATTAATCTGAATCGGTTTTATTACATTATAACTTTGAATATTTGAATAATGTATATTGGACTGAGTAATACAGAAAAAGAACTACTGTAAAGAATAGGTTTACATTAATTTACAATGAATTAAAAATCGGTTTCTAGCTAAAAGGCAGTCTTAAGATTTCTTAGTCACTATCATCACTCATCCCACTATCTGTCAAGTCGTCATTTACACTGATGATAAATGACTCAATTGTTTCGTCCCTTATTATTTCCTTGGCCCAATCGTCTGCTTGAGGATTTTCCGCGCGTATGAAGCACTTTTCCCAGTCTGCAGCAGTCACACGGACGATGGCTTCTGACGTGAGTTTTCGTACGTCCTTTATTTTGAATGTCTTGTTCCTCTCGGCCACTTCTATCTTGACTTGAGCCCAAATTATTTCAATTGGGTTGTATTGGCAGTGGTAGGGTGGCAACCTTACTACCTCATGGCCCCAAGAGGGAGCTAATTTATCAAGTTTTCCTTGGAGATGAAAGTATTTTATGGTTGGGTGAATATTTCGCTTCATGAACATATCTCTGGACCGAACGAAAGCTAACATTACACATTGTTGCAGTCAATTCTTGGCTTTTCTTGAAGCTCACAGTCTGCAAAATATTTGAGTCGGCCAACTCCTGCACGTATTGCAATACATTCACAATTACGGATTTTGTCAGGCTGCCTAAATCCTTCTTCTTAAGCCCTTCCAACCGACGACGCTTCAGAGGAGTTTCTTGTTCGTTTCTCGCACTTACTTCGTCCTCTTAAGATAATAGACCCGAAGAAACACCAGGCTGAACACATTCACTATCCATCTTTAACTGCACTTACGGTGCGAGCTCAACAGCCGCATGACAGGGAATGACTCGGGTAAGGTGGCTTGGAGCGGATCGGCTTCAACTAGACAGCACTGCACGATCAGCGTTGCCAATCCACGCTCGAAGGTAAGCGACTCTCGACCATCTATCGCATCGCCGTTCCCATATCTGACGACAGCACAGTTTTCCTCACCCGCCTAATTTGGTGGCCGCGCCAATAGTAGGTTATTAAACATTGTTTTCTGGTCACACGCTTCAACCGTGAATTACTTGGTGGTTAAAGTCGGCCAGTGAATTACTTTGACCGCCATCTTGAATGTGACGACACCTCGATTTGCTTCGATCGACTTGAGTCGAAACTCAAAAGTGCGAGTTTCGACATACGTGCCGCCGCTGAAAGATTCGGATGCCAGTCCAATACCTGGATTTAAATTTTGTCTTCGTTTTATTTATTTTATGAAATGCTTCCTCTCATGCAGTGGCTGCCTTGAGACAAAGTATACCTTCTCATCCTTGTTGATAGTGATAAATCATCAATATGGACCAAAATGAAATGAATTTCATATGATTCATTATAGTAAGCGATCTCAAATTTTTCAATGTCCATAACTGGGCTACCACAAGACGAATAAGCATCACCATAGTCAACTTCACATGATTATGTTCCCAATCTGTATGTAGGTTACCATGCGACAAATACTGTATTTACTCGCGTAACAGACCCCTTTTCTTCCACTTTTACAGCCAAATAAGTTTCGGGGGTCTAATATGCCATAACCTCAAATTTTGTGCAGTGAACATATCGCTTCTAGGCTATAAGGAGCTATAAATTATACATGTAAAACATTCTACACTATTCGAAACAGACTTTCAACGTATTAGGTCGTGTTATATACATGTAGTACGTGTTGAAGTGATGTTAAGTACAGAACAAAAATGGCCAGCCGGACACCAGTGGGATCCGAATCCACAACCTCCCGGGAGGTGTCCGGCTGGCCATTTTTGTTCTGTACTTAACATCACTTCAACACGTACTACATGTACGTAACACGACCTAATACGTTGAAAGTCTGTTTCGATTACAATGCAGTCGTGAAAAATTCAATATTCATTCTACACTATTCTTTAACAAACTCATTAATGTATTTGAATTATACTGGCTATTTTCATCGGAAGGCAGTATTTGTAAATGTAAAAAGACAATAAATGCTGAACACGACTTTTAGGCCTACATATAAAGTAAATATAGTCATTTTAGTTAGTCATATCAGGTCATTCGTTTCATATCATTAATTCCTCTGATTAGGTTGACGTCAGGAAGGGCATACGATCGTAAAAACTCGCTAAGAAAATTCATCTCACTTTATACTCGACCCCATAGTGAAAAGGGATAAGGGTATTGTATTATGCAATATTGATAGAAAAGAACTTAATGGACAGTCATTTGTCTGTCAGTTGAGCAGTAGGCCACAGTAAAATTGACTAAATCTAATCACTGCTTTCATTTGAATTATCGTCTTGTGTCGCCCAGTTCCCTACTACCGGCATGTCGTCATTCCAAACAACGTCCTCTTCACTGCCATCTCGTCAGCCATGCACCAAGAGCTATTGAAGTCCTGTTTTTTTCGAAACTTTTAAAAACAGTTTCATTCCCGACTATAGAGTCCAAACAGTGAGAATCTATTCCCAAATGGTCTCTGGAGAGTTTGTGTATGTGTAGCAGAAGCCACTCCTTCCGAATAGACGTACTGCAGAAAGCGTGCCAAACCACCAGCTAATAACTAGTGTAGACTTATGTTAAGAGTTGTACTTCCGAATGTAATACATAGTGACTGGAAGCATTCTTTGCATAACTGCAGCTACTGAAAGCCCAATCCTTATTTTTAAGTATATTTTATGCTTGTTTTCTACATTTATCACATCAGGATTTACCTAAACAACTGTATACGAGATAAGAGAGATCGCATTATTTACGTTAAGTATGCTATCAAGTACCAGAAGTTCTACGACAGGAAGATTAAAAATAAATAACAGGAAAGTTTAACCGCATTTATGGATATTTACAGGTGTGGGGGTAATGCGTTTTATTATCATATACTGCATTTATGGATATTTACAGGTGTGGGGGTAATGCGTTTTATTATCATAATGTTTAATTTCGTACGATCATTGTCTCCATTTTCTTATTAACGCATAGTATGTTTTGTTTGGAGTCTCCGAAAATCGTTGATGAGTAAAACAATAGTTGATTGGATTCTTTTCATCATGTTTTAAACCTACTTCACTAAAAAAAACCTATATTGGCCCAAGTTATGAGATATTAAACGGTTACTTTGTTAATGATCTCGCCTGCTATATTAACAGCAACAAGCATGAATATTTCTTAAGTAAAATAAACTTGTTTCCTCATCCCGAGATGATGCAGCTTTTTTTAGACAGGCCCCCAGTGGAAGGGAGTTGCATGTACCATTTTTACCGCATACCAACCTTCCTGCCATTCGTAAATCTCAGGCAATACGGTACCGGAAATCGAGTTCAGGCTCCCGAGAATGGCAGCTAATTGTGCTAACCATTACGCTGGCAGACATTCTTAACCTGGGAGGGGTCGTATGCCGAGTGTAATGTCAGGAGTCGCGTACGGTTGTTTCGACCGGAAATCAATAAAACACCAAACGCTTTACAATAATATAAGATAATACTATATAAACACAGACAAACACTTTTTAACATAATAATTATAATAATGAGATTGCCTTTTGCTGATGAAATTGAAAATAAAAATTCAAGTTCTGTTTATGGAAAATACTTTTAAAATGATGTTTAATTTAATTTAACACACATCTAGCTCCTTCTCCCTCTACTCAAAATGAATGATAACAGTGCACTTTCCGCATTATAAATAAGTCTACGCCGTGAGTCGGGTATGGTTGAATAGAACGGAGACAGGTAACGTGAGGAGTCGTGTGCGAACGAAACGACCGGATAGCCAGCTTGAATCTCACTGAAGGAGTGGAGAGTGATAACAGTGGTGTGACAAAAGTGTGATTGAGTCCATTGAAAGGTATTGAGGAGTAGGACGTATAATAAACAGTGTTCGCGGAAGGATTGATTAAGATAAACAGAAATGGCTGAAACAACCGAACCTGACCCCTCATGGGTTAACTACAAAACACAGACACATATATATGAATGATACGTGCTTGCAATGCGTGGGTCGGACACTAATCTATTCACCAATTTGTGTGATGCCAGCAGAGCTGCAGTAGGCCTACGCTACAGAGGCGGTCATTTCTTAAATACAAAGCACAGATGTACCGCATGACTTTGACGAGTGTTTTCATTGCGTGGGTCGTAAGGACGAAACTATTCACAAATTTATACAATATCATCTGAGCTTCAGTAAGGCTTGCACCACTTCAAAGCGGAATTGTTGTTCTTCTCTGATGAATTACGTTGGGGGAGGGTCTTGTATGCAAGATTTATTTTTTCATTTTCTTCGTCTCGAAAAGGCAGGGGTGGGGGTGGGGGGTCTAATACGCGAGTAAATACGGTATTTGCTACCCTTCAGTGTATCACTTAACAGAGAAATAATTTCAAATTTCTGAATGGAATGCAAAATACAAGCACAAACAGACTTGTTGGGTTATCCAGCAATATCAATGAAAACCGGCAAGCAAAATTGAACTTTCCTGGCACTAACGGCTTGCTCCCTGAAGGTGTAATTTATGCTGTAAAGTTAAGGAATTCAAGGCCTTTTCCTGCTTTTGCACAACTTTCCCCAATTTGCCTCCTGTGGCAAGGGCACTTATCTGTATTGGAAATCATGTTCCTTTAACAAGGGATAACAAAGAACATTTGCAGAGCTACGAAAAACGTGATCATACTAAGCAGTAATAGCGAACATTTGTGATGCGATAAGCGAGGTACGTATTTGTACATAGATTTAATACAACGTGAATCGGGACTACTAATTTATTATCTACTAAGCGACAAAACTGTCTTAATGAGGAACTTACTAACAAGGTTTCATTATATGTATATATACTCCTACACACCTGCTCCAAACGTTCTTTCTCCTTCATGCTCACACCGGGTGGCAGCACATGGAGGAACTTAGTCAAGAGTTCCATTCCTTCTCCCGTGACACTCGAGACACAAAAGATCGGAACAATGTTTGCCGCTAGCTGGTTCGAACCTGCTGTTATGACATCATCCTCATTCTGGACGACCAGTGGAACCTGACATCAAATACAATTCAGAATATATAAACCAATATAAAGGATTTAAAATGTGAAATGTCAATTATATCAATACTGTCACAGCAACGTCAAAACCACAACTGTACAAAACAAGTCTCTTCCTTAAGAACAGGTTTTAAACATCTGAGGTTGGTAGAACCTTCTAATATACCTTCTAACATACATATTTACTCAAGTGTAGAAGTAAATAGTACTGGCCCGAATACAAAATGTCCTGAAGAACTGATGACTTTTTTTGTGAGGAAAAAGACTGAACAAGTATTTTAAACAATCTCACATATACGGGGACCTCAGAAAATGGTGATTAAATGCTTCATTATCAGCATTTTTAAAAAAATACTTAAAAGGTGGTTAAAAATATTTGCAGTTTGTTAAGACAGTATGGAAATAAAAAACCAGCTAAAATAAAAACCTATCAACTATCGTTATTTTGATATTCATGATTTGCTTATACTAAGAATAGTACTGCAATTTTTAAAATATCAAGATGATTTAATAAGAAACGTGGCCATAAAATAGTTTTTTATTCCTCCTGTAAAATCTGGTTTACTGCAGTTAGTAGGTTTTTGATTTCCATGATTCAATTAAATGTATGGAAGGAATTTGTGTCATCTAATGGAATGAAGTTCTCATGCCAAAAGAGTGAAGTGCTGGTACGACACAAAACAAGAACCGAATGTATAATGGCATGACATTAGCAGGGGAGCAGTTGAAAAGAGTCGAAGAAAATGGTGAAAACAGGATGGATATCAATGGAAGAGGAAGGTGTGCAAATGGATTCTTTAGGAGTGTGAGAGGACTGATATGGAACAGGGATGCATCTCAGAGATGTAAAGAAATTATCTATCTACTAGACTTATTTTGTGCCAATTTTGACATATGGATCAGAAACGTGGGTGATGAAGGAGGGGGGGTAAAAGTAGAATACAAACAGTTTCAAAGGTGTCGAGTAGGTTTAACAAGAATGGACAGAGTAAGAAATGAGAGAGTTCAGGAAATGGTAAACGAGGTACCCCTACAGGAAAAGATCAGGAAGAGGACGTAAGAGATAAACGAAAATGGATGAGAATCATTGTTGTAGCCATCCCCGGAACTGAGAAGAAGAAGAGGAAGAAGAAGAAGAAGAAGCAGCTCAGGTCATACATTATGATGATGATCACAATTATAATACAAGATCATTATTGGTGTTGTTGTCGTGGTTATTCTGTAGCAAAAATAACAGGAGGAACAGTGAACTATACCTTCCGACAACCTGCTGATTTGAGTAAGGTCTCCAGTCGTAGGAGAGTTTCTGCAGGTGGTGCCAGGTCAGTTTTGGTGACGGTGATGAAGAACGGTACGTCCAGAGCCATGGCGAGTGCTAGATGCTCGTGAGTCATTCCCATGATGCCAGCGCTACCACTCACTACCAGCATCACGTGGTGAGGGGAATATCCAGTCAGGCCCAGTACCGTCGTACGCAGATACTTCCGATGGCCTGCCAGATCGATGAAGGTGATCAATTTGGTAGAGTTCTCACAAATTTCCTCTGCTGTCATTAGTTCACTGTAGTTGATCACTTGGCCCTGGATCAAAAGAAATATAAAACTCTTACACACAATGTACTCTGAACTATCATGAAATAAAAGCAATAGCCATGGTTAAACAACAATATGTCTCAAAATAAATAATGGAAAGTAATAAATAAGTGACCAAGAGACTAGAAATAGGAACATGAAGACAGACACATAACACGTAGGGAGACAGTTTTTGCAAGTGATGGATTAGCGAAACATGGTTATATTATAACATAAAGGAAAGACTCTGTTTCAAGCCCTCCTGTATCAAAACTTTATTATTATTATTATTTTTTTTAATTTGAAATTTTAATGTGTAATTCTGATCTTTCCAATGATTTTATTTTTCCGAGAAAGTTTTGAATCTTCACGTAACATTTAGCAAAGCACCCTGAAATCATGAAGTCTGGTACTGTGAACTGAAAGTCGAACTAGCTCCTGACATGTTCGGTTAACTGGACACCATAATTGGTACTCGTATCACTCCCAGTGTACCCCGTAACATACAAGAGCGAACTCAATGTTTTCCAGGAGGAATGGTAAATGAGTTTATGCATCGAATTGCCCAAGAAATCACATTCTACAAAAGTATTAATATTAATATGCCTGTGCTATTTGCATAATTGTGATAACGATAGCAGAGCCCTCTCTCGATAGTGCTATACTTCCAGCGAGCATGGGAGTTTGAAGACGATGGCTTTTATGTGTTTGATGCAAAAAGGCAAACAATATATTGATGTCCAAGTTCTGCAATGTACGGATTGAGTGCAAAAGGCATGACATGTAAATGCTAAGCCTATTAAAAGCAAAAAATGAACAAAGCAGCAGACAGAAACATTAAGTTCACAAATTTTATATAGAATTTTTTCTATTTTAATGAAGAAATGCATGTAATACCTTGTATTTTATATTTTAAATGCAGCTATAATTTTATAGACTGTAGACTAATACACCAGTTTCTCTATTACATCAGACAGGCCTAAGAATTAACTGCAAGTACAATAACTGTAACTATTGTTGAAAACTACAGAATGACAGCTTCAAGGCTCCCTTAATAGTTCAGATGAACGATATTTGTAGAAATGTGCAAGATATTGTACCATGAGGGCTGTAAAGCTGTTTCATTTTTATACGAAATAACACTCGATGTATATTTTTATGCAAAATAATACTGAAACCGTAATAAAGGGCCCCGAATATTAGGAAAACAAAATGACAGGTCAGTGCAGGACAAGGGAGCAACAAAAAGGGAAAGGACAAACATGGAAATACTAGTGAATAAAAACAATTTCTACATCTTCATATACCAACTGTCTTCAAATAAAAGGGCTCTTTCCTCAATAATCCCAGTTCTTTCTATATCTACTGTATTTTCCTGCACAATTAACACCCTTGGATAAATTACACATCCCAATATTTTCGAAATAAAGATGTCAACTACTCAGTTAGTAGCCTTCCTATTGCGAAAGCAGGAATTCCAAATAATGGGCAACGTGCTGCACTAGTTCAGTGAGAGAATCAGTGCAGAAGTGACTAGTGACGTTCTATTCCAGTCTGGTACCATACAGACGTATTTTATGAGTGTTTTGGGTACGGGACATGTGTTTTCTATGACCTCAAAATTGTTTGTTAGTCCACAGCGAGCAAGAATTGAAGTAATATTGCATCACATACACCTGCGGTGATCAGTTACGCCAAAACATATGGGAATAGGGCACTGGGCCGCTAGTATTCAGTACCCGAATGCAACATACGGTACCGCAGTAACAGAGAAGTGCACTTCAAGCGACCAACAAGTCTTGCGGCAAGTTTCCAAAAGTAGGGGAGGATCTGCTTAAATATGATTTTGTTACGCAGCGTTGGATATGCCGTTTCTCAGGAAATACTGTATTTTAAAGGACGAGAAATAGCTGCTGCACATCGAATCAAGTGTCTCGGATTTTAAGGTTAGCCGAGGCTTGATGATTAATTTTATGAAGAGAAATGGACTTTCTCTTCGACGAAGAACAACATTATGCCACAAAATGACAAATGTTTTCAACCAAAAAGTAACTGATTTGCATCACTTTGTGATTGAGAAGCGTAAATTGAAAGAATATTTGCTCTCCCAAATAGGAACCACAAGTCAGACGCCAATCAGTTTTCGTATGCCACAAAGTCGAACAATCGATAAGAAAGGGACATCGACTGTTATCGCATGCGCTACCGGAAGCAAAAAAGAACGATGTACTGCAATGCTTGCTATAACAGGTGATGGCAGAAAGCTTGCTCCTTATGTTGTTCTACAATGAAAAACAATGCCTAAAGTAACATTTCCGCGAGGGACCCACGTTCGTATCCAAGAAAAAGGGTGGATGGACACGTCACTCGTACAAGATTGGATACGAACGATTTGGGGAAATATAACAAGGGTCCCTCCTTCGATGCCCAGCCCTTCTCATGTTGGACAGTTTTCTTTCTTTTTGCCAGTATGCCATTATTTTCCTTTTTTAGTAAATGTTTATTTCACTTCAGATAGTATTGTCAGGTCATAACATGAAGAATATTTTTCCAGTGTCGGTACTTCAAACCCACGTGTCCAACTTACCTGACGTATCCTATTTGACTTTTCAGAAAAATCTCATGCCAGAATTTTACACAAAATGACGATTAACCGCAAATGAGCTGAACCAATTGCGTGTGTATTATATTTGATGCATCTTTTAAATATAAATGTACTGTAAGTAAATTTTTTAATAACGGAATTCCTCGAATAATTTACGCACCCGAAGTTTTCGCCTGTATTTTTTATCAAAAAAAGAGTGTTAATTATGCAAAAAAAATTAGGTATTTATTCTCAACCTCCAACAAGCTTGTTTCTGCTTTCCAATTTCATTAGGAGGGCAAATTTGCTCTGCTTCTTGGCTTTGACAATATGAAAGTGACTGAGGTATGAGCAATAAAAATAAAAAAATAAAAATAAATAAATAAATAAAAATTAATAAATAAATAAATAAATAAATAAATAAATAAATAAATAAATAAATAAAGTACAGTGGAACCTCGATTAACCGTTCCCGGAAACTAAGTTTTCCCAGATTATTCATTCAAATTACTTGGTCCCGCAAGCATCCTAATTAAATCACGCTGTAAAAATCCCGCAATATCCATCCCTCGAAGAAACGATTTTCCGGATCAATCGTCCAGAAATTTCAATTCCATCAACGCTAAATCCTCGATCAAGCATTTTTTAAGAAACTGTATCCCACGAAAGGACAGCTAAGGCATACTTATGGATCTTGCCATTAATGCCCCGTCATTGTGATAATTAAAGCAAATACTGTACTGGAAAAGCAATCGGTGAATTTGCATAACGGACAATCTTAGCATCGCGTTCGGGTGGCATTGTTTAGAGAATCCTCAGAAATCCTAAAGCAGAGAGTGGCCACAACAATTGGAAGGAGACGGTGTGCATTCCGACACCTCTACTTGAAGACGGAATGAATTTCATCAAATGTTCGTATTAGTAAAATGTCCACATTATGTCTGGCGTTAGATCATTATATTTTTACTTTTTTCGATTGAATCACCAAACAGGTTTTCGGCACTTCCCTCAGGGCACTGTAGAGTCACTGGGCTTTAAGGCAGGAATTGAAACTGCTCCTTCTTAACAATCTAGAATTTGAATATTATCGTATACGATTATGTTATTGACACCAGAAGAGATATTACACCTTACATACATAAAGCTAAGGGAGATCTTGGGATTGCCTATTACTATTTTGGTCCTATTTATTTTGTGTTAAAATGCCATGAAAACAGCAATATTGTTTTATTTGTGCACGTTATATTTAAAAAGTTTGTATCATTCCTCACTCGCACTGCCTTGTACCACGAGTGCACTTTCCAGCTGAGCTCAAGGTCACAAACAATCGTAATTTCTGAAGTTTTGATGAAATTTTTTCTCTTTCCAATTTGATGAAATGAAATGGCACGTGGCTTTTAGTGCCAGTATGTGTCCGAGAACTTCGGCTCACCAGGTGCAAGTCTTTTGATTTGACACCCATAGGCGACCTGCGCGTCATGATGAAGACAAAATTATGATGAAGACCAACTATGGTTAAAATTCCCGACCCTGCCAAAAATCGAATCCGGGATCCCTGTGACCAAAGGCCAGCATGCTAATCGTGAAAGAAGTTTTCACGGGAAACTGACGAAGTTTCCCCGGTAAAACTGAATATAAAGTATCAAGATTCTTTAGCCGTGGAGCCAGACTTCCAACTTGATTGTGATTAGCGATGGACAGAATTGAATATAATGCAATCGAGAACTTTTAAGAATCGATACTTACATTCGACACCATACCCTCGAGTTCAACATAACATAAGCCTAATTTATGCAGTACAAGATTTCCAGAAACTGACTACGAACCGTATATCAGTGACCAAATTGCAATGGAAGATAAAGAAAAGAATGGATTTTGCCATCATGTTGGGCAATTTTGTACCTAACGTGCTTTATTTTATTAGATTAGAGAATTAAAAACTACTTGGGTTCGATTTTTGTTTGAGTTGGCATTATTAGATTTTTCGAGGAGTTTGGCTGATCAAAGTTGCCTCTTACCCGAAGGGCCCCGGTTCGATTCCCGGCCAGGTGAGGCATTTTTATATGGATACAAGGGCTGGTTCCAAGTTTACTCAGCCTATGTGATTACCTTTAATTGAGAAGTTATCTAATCGTGAAAGAAGTTTTCACGGGAAACTGACGAAGTTTCCCCGGTAAAACTGAATATAAAGTATCAAGATTCTTAACTTGGGTACTGGTAATTAAAGTTTGAAGACAGTCCCACGGTCTAACTAGCCTGCCTCTCACCCAGAGGGACCGGGTTTGATTCCAGCCATGTGAGGCATTTTTACCTGGATATAAGAGCTGGTTCCAAGTCCACTCAGCCTACGTGTTTACCTTTAATTGAACAGGTATCTAATCGTGAGATGGCGATCCCGATCTAGAGAGCCAGGAATAAGGGCCGAGAGGATTCATCACACTGACCATGCGTCAATTCGTAATCTGCAGGCCTTCGGGCTGGGCAGCAGTCCCTTAGCAGGCAAAAGCCCACTGGGGCTGTAGTTTGGTTTGGTTTGGTTTAGGAGTGTTTGTAAAACTATAATTATACATATTTCATTTTTGTGATGTTTAGCCGAATTGTTGATGGTTTTCATTCATTCCCAGATTTTCTGTTTTCCCATGTTTTACTTTTTTTTTTTCCGGGGTCCTTCCAAAAACGGAGAACCGAGGTTCCACTGTACATGATCATGAAAACGGAGAACCAAGGTTCCACTGTACATGATCATGAAAACGGAGAACCAAGGTTCCACTGTACGTGATCATGAAAACGGAGAACCGAGGTTCCACTGTACATGATCATGAGTCAACAGCAATGCAAATCTGTAAGTTTGCTACTTCTGCCTCTAACAAACTTGGAGATATCAACAGAATAGCTTCTAAGACTAAAATGCTGACAAGTCCACCATATTACTAGCTCAGCATAAGTTTATCTAAATCTATTGTTTGTTCTTCCACAAAAGTGTAAGCGCACACACAGTGATTCTTTAGGAAGTATTTTAACCTTAGTTGACCAAAGAAAGAAATCATGATTAGTAGTTATTAGTAGCCTTGCAATTATGCAAATCTCTTCACATTATTCCCATTATTGAGAATGTTATTTATGTTGGTTTTTTTTTTTTTTTTTCTTCTGTGAAGCTTATGACATGTTCTTGTAAACAGTGTTTACAACCTGACCGGAAAGGGTAGAGCACATGATGTAAAACGGGTTGTGTGGGCCAGGAAGCATTCCACACAAATCACAGAAATCTATCTTCACTGCTCTTGAAAAGGAGATAAAACTACTTCTCTTTCAAGAAGGCATTATGTAAAGAAACTGAATAAAATCAAACAATGTTCGATATTGGACATTCAGCACACACAGCAAAACCACCACAATCTTCAGTCTTCAATTATTTTCCTTGATTGCTGGTTGGTTTCCACACTTCAGTCTGATGGTTTCGTTACGAAGCTTGATCCCTAGTATTTGTTGGAGACACCGCATTTAGAATACCGGTACTTCCAATTTGCTTATGTCTACTTTTAGCAAACCCCACATTTCAGAACCATACAGCAAAACTAGAAGAATGAGCAAGTGAAAGATGTGGATTTGTTTTAACTACATCAATGAGTTACAAGCACCATTCAAATGATCCCAAAACACTTGCAGTAAGACCAAACCTATTATGAACTTCAGCAATTAAGACAACTTTCCTCTCCTGCACTAGTAAATCGAAGTATTAAAATTCAATGAGTTGTTCAATTTTATTCCTGGTAAGGTAGACAGCTACTAATGTCATGACTTCAGTTTTGTATGTCATTCTACTCATAACAGCAGTTCAATCGTAGCTTCCTTTAGATGATGCTGATTTGCCAAAAATTTGCACAATCAGAGTACCGAATTTCTCCGAATCCAAGACCGTTTTCCATCAAAAGAAAAAATTCAGGCTTACAAAGTGCTTTGTAAGCAGACCTAGCCAACAGCTGGAAACTGCAGATGATGATGAAAGTGCTTTGTGAAATCATATGATGCCTTTATTGTACAGTACACATTTTTAGACTATCTTTGTCTTCACACCAAAGCCGAATACTGGCTTTAGTTATGCCCTATTTTCTTGCAGTTGCACAATTTTTCTTTATTTCTGCTAGTTCGTTTTAATAACCACCAAATTAAAATTGGCATCATAATACTGAAAAGAACCTGTTGAAAATTTGCCGGCAATACCTGTTCCATGTCTCTAAAATACAACAATCCATCAGGAAAATATTCATGCTGTCTATAAAACTGTTACTTTTACTAAGCATCAGGTACAACAGGGCGCCGCTAGATGCATGTCTCGCTTGCCGGTTGCGGTCAACTTCAGCGGCTAGTGACGTTTAAAATGAAAATGCAGACATTGAACGTGAATGGGTTTACTGTGCTGTGGTGTGGCCATTCCTCCCTGGCGTTTTTCAGGCACATACCTCACAATTTCATCTTCGACTTCTTTAAAGTGTCCTTGTTGCGGGCCACTATGTATTTTTTGTATATTACGCACTTTTAAGCTATCTTTGTCTTAACACTAATGCGGAACATTGGCTTTAGTTATACCGTATTTTCTTCCAGCTGCACAATTATTCTTCATTTCCGCATGTTTAATAACTATTAACTAAAACCTGGCATCGTAATATCGACGAGGACCAGCTGAAAACTTGCTGGCAATACCTGTTCCACGTGTCTTTACAATATGACAATCTATTACAAAAATATTCCTGCTCGCTGTAAAACTTTTAATTTTACTAAGCGTCAGATACAGTAGACATCTTATAACTCTGCCAGTGAGTAGCCATGGCCTTTCTAAGAATTCAAAGGTTTGCATGTTTTGATGTCATTCAGCGGATTTGAGAAACGTTTTTGAAGAGGCTAACACAGGGACTTTTTAAAAATCTATTCAGGGGATTGTCGCTCACCCGGTCGCCCGCACTGCAAGTCTGTCTCCCGCCAAGTAGAATGTCATTCATTCTCTTGTCATTCCCTCTTCAGTACTTCCCAAGAACCAGAGACGTTACACAGAGGCACTGTACAACTGGTTGCCGCAGCTAGCGGAAAGATGCGGACATTGAAGGTCGAGTTTTATGTGCACGGGAGGGGAGAAGGGTGGTGGTGGTGGTGGTGGTGGTGGTGGTGGTGAATGGATAGCTGCCAGGGGTGTTTTTACAGTTAGGCCACGAATGCAAGACGATACTTGATTTTTCACAGGAGAATCTGGGGAAAATATGTTGTCTTGTATTTGGAGAAATACGGCAGTATGTGGTCAAATGATAAGATGAAGTGGAAGCAAGATCACCATCAGCCGGAGGCTATGGTTGTCGCACAGAACCATGATAAGTCCCTGGGAAAACAATAAAAAAAGAGTACAAACCTGAGATCCAAATCCCAGAATCTCATGTGAGATGGATGAAGTCCTCCCTGACTGCACCTCGTGCAGGTGCCTGAACATGTTGAGACGAGCTCGTCCACGCCCATTGTCAAGTTGTCCTTGGGTCATGACACCCAGGAGTGTTGATTTACCAGCATCAGCACTTCCCAGTACAGCAACACGTACTTCAATGTTATGCTGGTCATCTGGCACCTGGAAATAAATTAACATATTGTTAAGATATCAAAGAATTTTATAAAATTGCAACACATTTCAATCTTATGATTAGCACAAGCTACAAAAGCTTAGTTTTCCAGTTGCTTTTAAAATAATACTGGTATTACAAGTTACAAAATCTTCAATTTTACATACAATCCGAACTATTGTAATTTTCATCACACCAACCTTAAATGCATTCTAACCAGGATTCAAACCGGCTTGATAAAAATCCTGTGCTAGCAATTAAGTCAAAGATCTATCGTACCCACCTAATTACCTAAAGTAGGTTATGAAGAGACATGCAAGGTTGCGGGCTGCTCGTAATACCCAACTTTCCTATGTAAAATGCAACATTGCTATGTCTTACGAGTACAGTTGTAAAATGTTCTGAATTCGCACAAAAGTAGATCTGCACACCAACTGAAGTGGTCATAAAGGTGTCTGAATAAAGAAACACATCATCATCATCATCATCATCATCATCATCATCATCATCATCATCATCATCATCATCATCATCACAACCATCACAGACTTGAAATGCACATACAGTATGGCCCCTATTTAACGATTTTACAGGGACCTGATTTTTTTAACCTTAAATGGGGGTTTACCTTAAATCAAGGTCTCAGTAGAAAACACACCTTTTCCAGATATCTTTGCTTGTATTAACATAAATTGTAGCATCACATACATATTATCTACACAGTGACAGCAATAAAACAAGGAGATATCAACCTACACACTGTACTGTTGACAGATATTTGTTGGTGAATGCAAAACCGCTTCAGTTTAAGGTTGTTCTTATAACGTTACGCATAATTTTCCATAAAAGTCCGGAAAGATACCAAACTCGCAAAAAAACACATAAAAATTGGTATGAAACAGCAATCGGTTTGTTTAAATATTTTTGCAGATGTTTTCCAAGCAACAGACAGGCCGGCCCTATGGTGTAGGGGTAGCGTGCGTGCCTCTTACCTGGAGGCACCGGGTTCGATTCCCGGCCAGGTCAGGGAATTTTACCTCAATATGAGGGCTAGTTCGAGGTCCACTAAGCCTACGTGATTAGAATTGAGGAGCTATCTGACAGTGAGATGGCAGCCCCAGTCTAGAAAGCCAAGAATAATGGCTGAGAGGATTTGTTGTGCTGACCACACGTCACCTCATAATCTGCAGGCCTTCGGGCCAAGCAGCGGTCGCTTGGTAGGCCATGGCCCTTCGGGGCTGTTGCGCCATGGGGTTTATTCATTATAACGTATTTTCTAATTCCAATAGTCCGAATATGCATATTAAGTTTCATTCTTTTTAATTGTAATAGCATAGGCTTGTGGCAAACATTTCCATTTTCTTATTTCAAATGGCATCACCTAACCTAGGTTCACGGCGCACGTATTATGAAAACATATTTCAAGCTTCCTGTAGAATAATGATAAAATTTTCAATATAAATTTACATGAGAACTTCCTTTCTGAAATTTAACAAGACGCAAAAGTACATAACCTAACCTCTGAAATTAGTTATGCACACCGCTGTATCCTGAGAAGGAGAAGTACCACATTCTTATTTTATTTCAGTACATACTATTAAAATTAAGAATCGTTTACTTCAGTCAATATTTCTAAGGAGTTAACAACTGCTGACATTGCACTTATTACGAAAACATATTATCCCAATGTTTGTTTACACCAGTCGGTGTTGTGAGCAGTCTCGCTCAAGATCGACTCACTCGCGCGTTGCGAGGAATCGATACGGAAGATGATCGATCGCATTCAATATAAACGCTGGAGTAGAGTCATATACTGTATTTGGTAGTGTATGAATATTGATAACGGCTACAAAACACGTGCCCGAATTTGCCCATAATGACGGATTAATCGGTAAAAGGGTTCTCATTGTAACCAAATATTAATATAGGCATTTTCGAAGGTTATTATAATACTGTCTTTAAAACGGGGGTTCTCTTCTGCTACAGCGGCCGTGGTCAGATGTGCATCTGAGTCTGACATCTCACTTTGGCCCCAAGTGCCCGCGCTTGAATATAGAAATAAAATCAGAAACATCTTTCAAAGATTGGTTCACAAATAAGTTATAGTGCTCTTCAGAAGAGGAATAGTGCTCTTCAGAAGAGGGTTGATAATAACTATTGACAATGACAGCTTCTCAATTTTATTTTCAACTGAGAAATCTACTCTGGGATAATAAAATACCACAGAAAGCAAAACTGACCCTGTTTTATACCTAGTTCATTCCAATTCTCACATATGAGACTCAAAACCTGTACCCTGCATAACAAGGCAAATAGTAAAATCCAGTCAACAGGAATACAATTCATCAGAACAATGCACCCGACCAAGAAGGACAAGATTAGAAATGAAGCAAAGAGGAAGGAGGCTGGCATCAAAATACCTGTTACTGAGCATTTAGGAAGACACAGGCTACAATGGTTTGGACATGTTGTGAGGATGGAACAGCAAGGGATTACTTTGGCAGAGAAGTGAAAGGGGAGAGGCCAGTTGGGAGGCCAAGGAATCGATGGACCAACACAATGAAATCGGAGGTCAGCAAGAGGAATGCCAAGTGGGAGAACATAGAGGAACAGAAACTATACTTTGACAGGAAGAAATGGCGAGCACTTGTACACCACACCCGGGAAACTGGAGCTGGAAAATGATGATGACAGTTATCATTCCATCATCACGAAAAAATTCCAAATACTATCACCAGAAAGTTGGAAATAACTGAATGGCAAGGACAACTTCACATTTTTTACAATCAGACTGATACCATCCCTGAGTTACTTCAGTTACTTGCACCATTTCAAAATCAGGAGGGACAGTGTAAATTAGATAGGATAGCCAATGAAATGGGCCACAAAGTTATTCGACTACTCTGCTTCGGCTGCTGAAAAGTCCAGCCAGCATCTGTCCTTGAATGAAGACAGAAAAATGAGTCACAATGAGGGAAGAGCGACTTATGTCGAGCAGCAGACAGAAGTGGAATGATTTTGCTTTAAAAAAAAAAAAAAGCAATTGACAGGAAGAGAAAAAAATATATATTTCTTTCAATTTCTGAATTCTGCAGAGTTTATGACACAGTACTATACTATAATGTGAGTTCCTTTTGTTTACGACAGTCTGCGATGTTTATACAACGTGTTAGTGTATCTTTATCAATGTATCTTTACAAATTAAATTCAGAGTTTTGGGAATATGCTTTTCTGCATTTAATTTTCCACCACGACTGTTTATCTCATATCAGGAGTGAAACTTCAATAGTGTACGGAGACATCATAAAGACAACATCAACTCATATCGGGTGAGTACAATTGATAAAGACATTAATACTACTTGCCTAATAATTGGTTCTTTATTTGTGTACTGTATTTCACTTAAGCTAAATATTGGTATTTATAGCATATTGTCGATTAGTCCACCCTAGGGTCCGGTCCCGAGATGATCGAAGTAGAGGGAGTCTACTATAACTCCATACCATTGCCAATACAATCCTATCTAATATGAGCAAAGATCAAAAGAGATGTTACCAACTGCAACACAACTCTCAAAGTAGTTCATGCTGAACAGCTACACTTAAAACTACAGACATTGTAACCAAAGAAGACTACATTTTCTGCATTAGGCATGCAGGACAGGTTCATGAAAATGATTTCCAGAAATAAATTGCTAGGTACGAAATGATACAATCTGAAAGATGATAGCGATAAAAAGGAGTTAAGTGACATTCCAAGACAAGGCTGCATGATTTATAACCCCCCAGTGTGGTGGATTTAAATGCTGCAGAAGGAGTTCTGAGTGTGGTATTTAAATTTTCTCATATTTGCGCAAGACTTTGTTCAAAGCAGCATAACTTTGGTACTATTTTACAGATTTCAAGTATTTCATCAAATGCATGTTTACAAAACTCCATTCTTTTAGAAAATATGATGCTATCTTGCCTTAATAGTTGAGTTTGGTACGAAATGTCTTGAAACATCCCCCAACGCAGAGACGTCCTCCACACCATTACATTACCCAACTGCTTTGTTCTGAGGTCTCGGGTTCCCTATAAACTGTTCTATTTGACTCATGTAATTAGACAGGTTCTCCCATCGAAATGTATTAGCCGTGGCATGCAGACTGCCATTCTTATTCGATTCCGAACTAAGCATTTCGCATACAGCAATGTCATCCACATCACTCAATCAAACATCTGAATCTAACAAACTTTCATCAGAATCCTCTTATTTCCACAGTCGATAACCCGCACTTGCTTGCCGAAGCCATCTCCACTCATGTCAGAGGGAATGCAAGACAGTGAGTGAGTGATAAGGGAAAGTGTCAAGAGAGCCCTGAACAGACAAAATTTATTATTATGTTGACAGTCTTATTCTTCCCCAAGATGAAAGAAAGGTATAATGTAAGCATAAACCTTCCTTGGAAATCACTCAAATTCCAGTGAACAAAACACTACTGAAAAAGGATCAAGGTATATCATTCAAAATCTCAAACCTTCCGCTTCAAGAAGAAATGAAGTTAAGACACAAATACCTTAAATTTTAGCTAGATCACAGTATAATGCACATGTGTACCATGCAAGTAGAACTCGTCACTCCACCATGCACGATGCTCACTAAATGACGAGCACTCCTCTGCATTGCACACTGATGGGTTAGTAGTGTTCTTACGTGTTGGGCTGCCCGTACATGTTAACCCATATAAATGAGCAACACACTTCAGTGTTCTCCCTAGGGTCATTTTAATGGGCGCGCCACACAGCTGTTTTTACAGACTGCCCAGCTAACATAACCTAGATATGTGCTAGTTACATAATATTAATACACATGTGAGTCATCAGCGCTCCAAATTAAAATGTAAATACTGTAAAACTATTTATTTAAATGATAAATTTGAATTATTGTAACCATAATTGCACATTACATCATAATTTAAATGTTTAGCTTGACTATCTTCTAGTGTCGTGCGCAAGCGGTGTCTCTATTAGTGCGAAATCAGATGCGAGCACACGATTCTGCATGATGTCACAAACCTGCATGGCACTCCACAGTAATAAGAGTGGCTACTTCTCGTATGCCATTAACACTTGCTCCTAGTTTAGTTGCTCAATGAATAAAATATAGAAACACACTAACAAAGCAACACTGAAATTTTACGTCATTATTGATAGCAAGATCATATGCACGGAACCTCCAGTTTCAGGTGGAATACAAACCACAGGGACATGAATGTTAATTTCAAAAATCCCACAAACACTGCCAGAATTCGAAATGTGGCTGCTTAGGTGAGAAACCAGCAACAATGTCACGTGGCTATCACCCTCCCAAAGGCACATCAACAAACATACTTGTCACCTTAATACAGTAAAACCTCGTTAATTCAAAGTCGTTGAGACGTAAAAATCCAACTTCAAATTATGAGATTTCGAATTAACCACCAGCTCGCAATTCAGAAATGCCAACCCTTGCCCCTTCCAAGAAACACTAATGCATGCAATCACCTTTCAAATGCCAAAGGAAAGCTATTTCCAAAATGTATCCAAGGTGCATGTACATTATTCAAATAATGCACTTGGATAAATCACTGGCAAACATAACTTCACGCAACAAAAGAAAAAAAAGACTATTCAAAGACAAATTATGCTGGCTCCCCTGTGCAAATGCTTTATTTTTTGGATTACTGTACTGTTTGCATTTTTTAGATGCCTTGTACTTGCACGGAAAGTGTTCGACGCTCTTAAAATATCGTGGCTTATTGAACTTTCCTATGATGAGGGAGGGAGTCTCTCGCTTCCGTGTGCATTGCAACACAGTACAATGACCCCCACCTTTGTAGGATTTCCGAGCTGGCACTTCTCTCCTTTAAAACCATGTCTGTTTGGGATCAGCGCTAAAAAAAAAAAAAAAAAAAAAATTAAAAAACAATGCAATTTCATCGCCACTGACAATATTGTTCGGTGCATACGAATTGATTATATAAGCCACGCTTTTTCGCCAAATGTGGGCATCACCAGTGTTCACGGATTCTGCTTCTTCGCACACTGCCTGCTACACGATTTGTGGCGCTTCTTAAAACGCAGAATACAAAATAATTAATATTTTACTCAAACTTAGCAAATATGAGGCACACTGTAGACACATCGAAGTGAGTGAAAGTACAGAAAGCTATCCCAGCACGTTCCGGAAGATGCGCTCTATCATGACGCGGATAAATTTTGAATTTAAATTACTCTGAGAAATTTTTCTTATGTAAAGGCAGTTTTGAATTAAAAGTCTGAATTTCAGTAATGGAAGTGACATTGTTCTTCCAATTACGAATTATCCGCATTTTGAATTTAAAAATTTAAAAACATGAAAAACCGTACCTCACGTTTCCAGGAACGAGAGCTTCTTCGAATTAGGTGAGATTTTGAATTAACCGATTTTGAATTATCGAGTTTCTACTGTATCAGTTTCAGATGCCGCCAGATTTAAACTTACTGTGCTACTGCTACTCTTCACATCATCTCCTCCTCTCAAGCACACTACTGAATACTTGGAGTTCAAAGGGATTTTTTCCCCTTCCTTCTGATAGCCTGTTGCGAGAAGTGTAGCACTGGATTGAAGTAAAACCTTGATAGCTGGTACAGAAAGGAATAGGAAAGAATAGAATCTTTGAAGGGTAACACTGCAGATGAATGTCAAAAGTGAGAGCTGATTGCAAATGATGTGATAATGAATTATATTGGTAAGAAAAAAACAATTTGACAAAGATATGGTTTGATAGAACAGATGCTAAGTTAAATAAGAATTGATCACAGTTTTTGAAGGATGTGTGTGAAGATAATTGTATAGAAAAGTCAAAGCATAAATAATAATAATAATAATAATAATAATAATAATAATAATAATAATTTATTTTACATTTTATGGCCTAAATTGGACCACTCTAGTCAATTATAGAGAGGATTTTTTGCTTTACTATCAGACCAATATTTCTTCATTCTGAAAGATGATGTCTTCCTTTCTTCAACCAAAGGCACCCTATATTTGACCTTTTATTAAACTTGGTCTGTAGCCTGGTATCTTGAAATAATTTTGTCTTTGTTTTCTTAAGATCATCTATTGATATTTGGATTTTTTAAATAACATCTTTACTTTCTGTAAACCATTTAATCTTGATCTTGCTATTCTATAATTTTTCAATTATTCTTCTGCTAAATCTGGTGTCAAGTGTTCTGATAAGATGTCCACAGAATGATATACGTTTTTTCCTAATCGTGCTCAATACTGGTTCACTTTCCTTATAAAATGTTTTATATGATGATATTCTCCACTGTCCATGAACTTTATATTGTTTATTTATGCATGTTATAATTCTTCTTTCTGTCTTAAATATTTTGTCTATTTCAAAAATGGTTTCACTAGCATAAGTTATTTTAGGCTGTGTGACTGCTTTATAATGTCTTAATTTTCTTGTTCTATGTCATAATATAATTTGCTTTGTTTAATTTATTTATTATATTATGTCAAGCTGGTTTCGAATTAAGATTATAATTTCTCCAAGATACTTAAATTTATCAACAATTTTTGATTTCTTGTCCATCAACTGTTATTTTATTTACCAGTGGTGGATCAGTAAACAAGATCTCATTTTTTTCAAAAGATATTCTTAAGACCTATTTTTCATGCTATTTCTAGTACAGATTTAAGTTGATGTTGAATATTGGTGGACAGCAGAGCAAGGTCATGAGC
Source organism: Anabrus simplex (assembly GCF_040414725.1). Classification (NCBI taxonomy): domain Eukaryota; kingdom Metazoa; phylum Arthropoda; class Insecta; order Orthoptera; family Tettigoniidae; genus Anabrus; species Anabrus simplex. The sequence goes on from NC_090276.1 coordinate 20,989,814, forward strand.
AAATCCTAAACAGTTTAAACTTAAATTTTGTTTGGAACTTCAAATTTTTATGTTCTTTAGGATGACCTAGTACCATTCCCTCATCATATACAGTGAAACCTCGCTAAGACGTTTCTGTAGGGGACAAGGAAAAAGAAAATGTTATGCGAGAAAGTACTAATGAATATACGAATAAAAACTACCCAACAGGTATATGTAAACACTAGAACGATGTTTTCTGATGAGGGAATTTTACGTTGTGTATCTGCGGGTACAGTGAAAACTATAGGCCTATCTACCAATTCTAAAGTTGGGAGGAAAGTATTTAAAGGTGTGAAAAACACGAGAGAACAAATATGAAAACCTTTTCTGCTGGGTATTATAAAATAACAAGTACTGGTACACTGAAAGGTGGGAAAAACACCAGACAACAAATAAAAAAACATGTGCACAGGGGCCAATAAAAATATCGGAGTATTATTGCGGTTCACTCTCTTTCTAAAACAAATGTTAGTAGAAGCCATTTATTTCAGAGCCGTGGGTTATTAAACATTATTTTCTGGTCACGCTCTTAGACAATGAATTGGAGGTTACATTCGGCCATGTGTAAATGCAAGGAATGACTCTGGCAACCATTTTGAATCAAACAAAACTTCGACCAACTTGAGTGATCAAGTCGAAACTCGAGGGTACGAGTTTCAACATTTGTGATCTCTGCGCGCTTACGCCAGTCCACTTTCTGACGAGATTTTAATTTTGTCTTCATTAAGTTATTAAGGAATTTCACATTTTCGATGTCCATAACTAGGCTATCACAAGACAAATATGCATCACGCTAGTCAGTTTCACACAATTATGTTCCTAATCCAGATATAGGTAACCATATCACGCGACAAATATTAGCTACACTTCACTGTACCACTCAGCACAAGATACATTTCTACCTTCTGAATGGAATGTGAAATACAAGCACAAACAGGCTTACTCTGCTATTCAGCAATCTTGATGCTGTCTGGCAAACAAAACTGAACATACCTGAGGCTAACGGCTTGCTCCCAGAAAGTGCAACTTATCCTTTGCAGTTCAGGAAGGCCTTTTCCGGTAATCATGCAACTGTTGGGAAGGCCTTTTCCCGTAATCACGCAACTGTTGGGAAGGCCTTTTCCCATAATCACACAACTGTTGGGAAGGCCTTTTCCTGTAATCACGCAACTGTTACGACGGCTCTCACCCAAGTTGGAAATCAAGTTTCTTTCACAAGGGATGACAAATACATTATCATTTTCAGATCTAGGAAAAATGTGATCGCACTAAGCAGTAGTAGTGAAAATTTGTGATGCGATAAGTGAGTTATTTTTATATAGATTTATTACAATGAGAATCAGGACTTCGAATTTACGACGTGCTAAGCAGGAAAACGTGTTAATGAGGAACGCACTAACGAGGTTTCGTGGTATTCTAATACACAATTAAATACCGTAGTAACGGTGATAAACATTCTTAAACTTGTTTTAATCAAAAATGGATCAGAAACTCAACTTTATTTTGATATGGTATTAGTTAAAGAAAGTTCTGTCAGTTTAATTCATTTTGTATGGAGTCCAAAATGCCTTAAAAATTTTTAAATTCAAGGTCTATGTATACAATCATATGCCTTCTTAAACAACAACAACAATAATAATAATAATAATAATAATAATAATAATAATAATAATAATAATAATAATAATAATAATTCCTGACGACAACCCTACAGGAAGGATTGTATATAACTGCTATGTGTAAATGAAGAGCTTCATAAACATCCAATCTTTGTGCCAGGCGACCCAATGAGACATGGGTACAATCACTGGCTCAGCCAAGTATTGAACCTGAGACACTCTGAGTTGAAGTCCTTTATGTTAACCATTCAGGTGATGAACCTGACAACAACAATAGTAGTAGTAATAATAATAATAATAATAATAATAATAATAATAATAATAATAATAATAATAATAATAATAATAATAATAATAATAATAAATTCACCACTCCAGCAGGTTGAATGTGGGAAAAATCGAACCATCTTCATAAAATGGCATCTTCCCATCACTTCTCCTCTTAAGTATCTTCTCCCATATTTGGCTTCTCCTGGTCAATCTTTATCTGTTTCATCCAGCCATCTCCACGTCTGCATCAGGGTCTTTTTCCACTAATCTTTCTCTCAAACCAGGCTCTGGGTGTACTTACCGATTCCATTCTCATAATATGGCCAGACAATTTCATTCATGATTCTTTTACATTATCGCGCACAATCTGCTGTAGCCCTAATTGAAGGCAGAGAGTTTCTTTTCTGTTTTTCTACCTTCTGGTATTCTGCAGGCTCGACCTAAGAAACTTAATTTCTGTCACATGTAGTCAAATGTTATCCCTACAGATCAGGGTTGCAGCTTCCAGTCCATATCTCAGAATGAGTAGCTAGTAGGTCTTATAAAGTGATACTTCTTCTTTTTGGGGAAAGCTTTTGTCCTGTAATAGTTGGGAATCTGAACTGTAGAATAATTATATAATAATAATAATAATAATAATAATAATAATAATAAATACAAAGAAGAAAAAAGATTGTGTAAGTTTATGTGGAGAGTAACATCAACAGTCGAGGGACTGTTGATCCAAGTAATAAAAAATAAATAAATGAAAACAACAATCAGTATCAGAGTTGTGTGCACAGATAATTAATTAGGGTCAGAGTTTAAAGGAACCACAGGAAAGGTACCATCATAACATTCAATTGTTTTCAAACAGAAAAAAAGAATGTATGGGTAAATTCTTTTTAAGAATGGTCAAGGTTGGATTTAAATTCTATTTATCTCTGAACTCTGTAAGTACTCACCACATCAGCCAGTGGTTTTTTTTTTCCTAAGTGCTGACCTATCAAAGCCAGCCCCTCCACGACTACATACCTTTCTAACAAGGACTTCTGCCACCTTGCGACCATTTCCATTCTCGTTGTCCACAAGTCTCTCACGAAGGACTGTTGTGGTGGCACCCAACTTGAAGGCCATCTGCTGCAAGGTTTGCAGGCTTGCTGTCATCTCGTATTCAGCTAGACCCGTAAGAACGCCATTGTCCTCCACACCGATCTCATAGATGGCTTCTCCTTGGCCCTCACGCAGTCGCCATTTCATCTGATAGCAGATACATTTCAGGGGTATACACACTGACAGCCTACACAATTCATATACATAAGAGACTCCTAAAAAAGAAAACAATAATAATTTTTTAAAAATAGAAGAAGAGGGTATACCTGATCTTTAGCTGACCTGCTATTTTGTAAGCTCAAAGAAAATCGTCTCCTAGTATATTTTATAACAATATGACACCTATCTGAAGGTCCATAATACCTTTATGATAAGGAATTCTAAGATCTGACTCTAAGCAAATGAATTTTATTTTATTTCAGTTTACTGTACGCTTTGTTAGTTGAGACAACCTCCAAGTGTGTGGGAAATTATATTAAAGATATCATCCTTTTTACATGGAAATTATCAGATTGAAAAGGTTACCTGGGTTACAAGATGCTCAAAGCGTTGCTTGGACGGACTGACTAACTTGAGCTTGTACTCCACGTTGCCCACCTGAGGTTCTGGGGGCAGCTGGTCTGTGAAGTCATCCCCACTGCTGTCCAGCTGCTCATCCGAGGTAGCAGGGTCAAATAATCCAAGGAAGTCCATTTGGGGGCCTGTATAACAGAAGCGCAATAATACTGAACCAAAAAAGAAAAAAATGGAGCTATTAGCAACAAATTTTTAATTTACCCAGTAAGAAGCTCTGGCTTAGTTTAAATTTCTAGTTTGTTCAAGAATTTTGATCCAGTCTGTGGAAGAACTATCAATGTCCACTTAGATTCATCAATCTAAATCTTATTTTCTATTTCTCCTTGGGGAGCAAAGGGCATCTAGGAATGCTCTCCATTTGGTACATTTCTGCAGCCGGACCTTTTACATCATCCAAGGTTTTCCAAATTACAATCAGTTCCTCTCTAACTGTTCACTCCCAACTGTTGCTAGGTCTTCCATGCTTCCTATTTCCTACTGGGTTCTACTACAAGACCAACTTTTCAACTTCTCCATCCTGTTTTCATAATGTGTGTCCTATCCATCCCCACTTTCTTTTCCATATTTCTACACCAATGGGTTTCTGGTTGGTTTTCATTTGTGATCACTTCAGGCCACCTTATATTGGTGACAACTTACACAGCAGACAGCAATATACAAACACTTTGAGTTGGTGTGTGATTTGTTTAATGTCCTTCCATGATTCACAGCCATAAAGAAAAATGGACTTCACGTTGGTACTGAAAAGTCGGATCTTGGTTTTTTGTGAGAGGTTACTGTTCTTCCAAATAGGGTATAGTAAAATGAATGAGCTCCTTGCTTTCTGGATTTCAGGCTCGATTTCCTCCTTTGCACACTAGTCTTTGTAAGTGTGTTCCCTAGGTAGACAAAAGAACTAACTTCCTCTTAATGAATGTAGATTTTTGTGGCTCATTGTATTAAAACAATGAAATAAATATGCAAACTGGATTAAAGCCACTTATATATATTTAACAAGCAGAGTTTTCTGCCAAATTGCATTGGTGTTCATCAGGGCATGCAAAGGTTTGCCTCCGACAGTGGGCAAAGAAATCCTTCGGCTTTGTTAAATATATATATAAGTGGTTTTAATCCAGTTCACATGTATATTTCATTATTTTAACTAAATTCCTCAATTTGCTTCCCAGATATGGTGAGTTGGTTGTTTGGAGAGATTCGACAAAGCAGTGTCTAATGACGAGCTGGATCAGTGGTACAGCAGCCAAATCAAAACCCTAAAGGTTGATTTTGGCTGAAGATTGTTTAAGGGAAATCTTGGCACTCTGTGTTGTTGTTGGCAGGTGTGGACTCAGTGTCAACTGACACAATTAAATTAACTTAGCTACAGGAATCGTCCGGTACAATTCTACTTTCAGTGCAAATTCCAATTTTATTGCTAGACAGCGGCACAACTGGAATATCAAGCACTACCTCAGAAGGTTTGCACATCCGTACCTGAGGCCATACACTGCACAGAAACATGAGGATGATCTCAGAAGAAATAAGACTCAAAAGAGGAAGAATTGCTGGATATTTCATCAGAATGGAGATGGAGAGAATGACCAAAAGAGTATGAGAGACAACAGGTAGGACGAGAGGAAACACGGGAACTAAGTGGTTTGTCAAACTCCAGAAGGACTGGACTGAGATGGAAATCAAGGTGGAAAGGACAGAGAACTGGAGAAATAAATACACACCAACCAATATGCCAAAGCTCAATGACAAAGAAAGATACAGGAACAGGATAGAGAAGCACCAATGGAGGAGACAAGAGAAGATGATACTGAAAATCTCAGCTGAAGAACAGGAGAGAAGGAGAAAGAGAGGATGAAGAGGTTCTGTGAGGAGAATAAAACCCAAACCATGACAGAGCTACCTGTGGTCCAACAGAAGGCGTAGCGAAAGAAGAAGTCAGCGGGATATCAAAGCATAGAAGTTTTAAATGAGTGTACTCAAAGTATCTCCATGGAATGAGACTTCAGAACAGTAACACGTTGTCAACTTCTCCCTCATCATTGATACTTCTTCCATTTTTTCCTCACACCTAGGTGAGGTTGCAGGTATGAATTGTGCCACACCTGTGGACTTGGTGCTGTTTTACAGCCAGGTGACTTTGCCCCTGAGTCAAGGGAATTAACCATATGCTATTAAAATCCCCAACCCGGCTGGGAATCGAACCTGGGACCCAAAGGTCTCGGCGCTGACCATTTAAGCAAGAAGCCGCATTATTATTATTATTATCATCATCATTGTAACTTAATAATAAGTAGTACTCAGTTCACTTTTAAATAACACTAATCCCAAGTCCTACTTAGTATATAAGCAGAATTTCTCACCTGTATTCATAACACCGATTCTGAAATGTGAAAAGTTCAAATATGTCACATTAAATGATAGTAGAACAGTTATCCAGATTTTTATTGTTGACCGGACCATCCAGTTTGAAAATGATCAGGACCAATCTACCGTGGTTCAAAAGAAAAAGCAAGCCATATATGGAGAGTGCGAAGACACTAAATTCTCCCAACAGTATGGGTCCTGGAAATCCAAGGTCTATGGCTTTCTTTCTGGATCAAGAGGATCAGTTTCAGATATTGTCTTGAATTTTTTCCAGAAATTTCATCGGGAAGAGAGAGATTTGATAACCATTTGCAGAGACATACTGGTGGATTTAGTAAAGATTACCAATCACCACATTTATGGTAATTAAAATAGTTTATGCAACAAAAATGCCATGTTATCTTTTGATCTAAATTTCATGTAAAAATGACTACTTTTATTGTCGGAAAATTAGATTAAAGATGTCATCTTTTATATATGGAAATTATCAGATTGAAAAGGTTACCTGCATTACAAGTTGCTCAAAGCGTTGCTTGTACGGACTGACTAACTTGAACTTGTATTCCATGTTGCAAATCCGATACCTAATTAGTACGCTGTGTGTTACTGCATCCCCTGCATGGAGGAGCTTCACTTTTTTTTTTTCTTACACCAACACAGATACGTCTAATGTAAAACAAAAGCTAAAGGTTTCCATCTATTCAATACTATTTGTTCTAACCTTCACTTGCACTGAATTTCAACAACACACACTTGCTTCATAAATTTTATCTGTAATTCATGTCTTGCCTTAACTTGATTTTGACTCTAGCAAGACCAAAACTAGTTTAATGATATATATCTGTAACATTTTTAAGTTTAAAATAAACGGTATTGAAAAGCTTTTGTTTTACACTACATTGCTCTTCACTACAGAATAATATGAAATTTATTACCTATGACAGATACGTCTTATGGCAACGTTGGTATAGGAGTGGGAAGGAAGCAACCATGGCCTTAATTAAGGTACAACCTCAGGATTTACCTGATGAGAAAATTGGAAACCATGGAAAGCCATTTTCAAGCCTGCCGACTGTGGGGTTCAAACCCACAACCTCCCGAATGCAAGCTCACAGCTCAGCTACGTGACTCTAATCGCACAGCCAACTCACTCGGTGCTTTATTTGCTTATATAATAAAGTGGTTTCTTTTATTATTATTATTATTATTATTATTATTATTATTATTATTATTATTATTATTATTATTATTATTATACCTATTATTTTCTACATAGATATTACTAACCAAATGTACTGTATTTAAGAGCAAAATTACCATTTATTTTTGTACATTATGTAGAATATCAGATATTTTATGCATATCAATACAGTAGAATGCGAAGAATTCAGATTTTACATTACTACAGTATGTATTTAGGGGCTGCCTGGCCGAGGCGGTGAAGGCGTGCTTGGTTCGCCCAGAAGGACATGGGTTGAATCTCCATCAGGAAGTCGTAAAATTTAAGAAACAAGATTTCCACTTCCGGAGGTGCACCTGGCCCTGAGGTTCACTCAGCCTACACCAAAAATGAGTACCAGGTTAATTCCTGGGGGCAAAGGCGGTCGGGCGTAGAGCTAACCACTCTACCCCATCAAGTGTCGAGGTTATGGATAGTGGAAGCCTTTACCTTCCACCCCTCCAAGGGCCTTCATGGCCTGTACGGAAATGACTTTGCTTTGCTTTGCTTTACAGTATGTATTTACTGGTTAAGTGTAATCAATCATCTACAGTGTCTATCTACAAGACAAAAGAGCAGCACATTTCACTGCTACTGTTTACAAACATGATTCTTGGAGATGACATAACAGACTATTAGATTGGGAAGCTTGTCTGATTCAACTAATTTAAAGATCCTTTCCACCAGCTGGTCGCTCCGACAAGCAGTAGAGTGTGACAGAGCTCTGGTGAAAGTAAACTGGAGTGAATGCCCTGGATTATAGTCTCTTAGCTCAGTGTGGCACGATCAGCTGGTTCCTGTGACCCACATCTGTCTGTCCAGGGCAACTTTCTTATTCTCCATTACCAATACCTGCTTGAGTTAGGTAACAGATTACAAAGGTTTGGAAATAATATAACTACGTACTTCCACAGTCCTTAACAGCAGTTAGGAAATGTGCTCAGAAGCATACAGCAACATAGTAAAGGAAAAGATTTCATGATGATGATGATGCTCATTCAAAGGGACCTAACGTCTAGGTCATCAGCCCTTAATGGTACAAATGAAATGAAATGTAATAATAATTAAAATTTTAAAATGTATCCACTGACTAGAATTTAGAATAAATTATGATAAAAAAATTATTATGAATTTAAAATAAACAGTGGATCCAATTTGCAATACCTTATTTTCTTATAAAATTATACAAAAAATAGATGTAGAAGAAGGCATTGCGCTTGGAGTGAAATCAATTCAAATCAAATAAAAAGCACATTAAAATACAAAAAGAATAACTAAAACAGTCAACACAATCAAATGTAGTTAATAATAAAATGAAAATTAAAAACAAAAGAAAATACCCTTTTATACAGGATAAAACAGGCCACTATCACTCATAAAACGGATGACAAGAAAATGTTAAGCTGACACGAGTTCAAGATTACACTGTGAATGAAAAAAAAAAATTAAAAAGACATTTTATCCAAGCTGAACTGAAACTACTCAGCATTTCTGGATGCACAAAAGATCAAACATTTTCCATCACAAATATGAACAAAAATGACCAATTTAGAGATATTTGGGAATCAGTAACATGATATAGGCCCCAGATCAGGCTTCACATTACTAGCAATAGGTAATGTCATATATCTATTTAGAGACTTATTTTAGACATCTCTGTAAAGCAAAGAAAACAATAAGTATTCCTTACAATGAAAGAGTATCTTGATTACTGATTCCTTTTTTTTTTTTTTTGCATCTTTGTCTGTCCTTCAATTGTTCTTTCCATTTATATTTCAAAACTTTTTGTTCTTCATTCCACAACGATATTAAAATAAAAACTAATGTATTGCAAAATTCTAACTCAAGCCAATGTTAAAATGTAAAATTTATTTTCATCTATCATTTAAAATTATGGAAACTTCTTTTTTTCTTTTCTTTCTTTTTTTGCTATTGGCTTTACGTCGCACCAACACAGATATGTCTTATGGCGACGATGGGACAGGGAAGGGCTAGGACTGGGAAGGAAGCGGCCGTGGCCTTAATTAAGGTACAGCCCCAGCATTTGCCTGGTGTGAAAGTGGGAAACCACGGAAAACCATCTTCAGGGCTGCCGACAGTGGGGATCGAACCTACTATCTCCCGAATACTGGATACTGGCTGCACTTAAGCGACTGCAGCTATCGAGCTCGGTATGGAAACTTCTGGCAATACATGAAAACCAGATATCTGACACATGGCTACAGAGTATATCCGTCTCCAAACATGTATGAAGTTTTTCAAAATCTAAATTTAATAAAATGTAGTCTAATAATTAAACATTATCAACAGCAGTAATAATACACTTGTCATTTATCTGGCTTTGAATAAAAAAAATTTTCTTCCATCTGACCCTGTTTCCTTTCCTTAGACAACATCTGCTTGGGTTACAAAAGGGCAGTACTATATCAGACTATTCCAGTGACTGCACTGGCCATAGATAAGAAGTCTTTAAAATGGGAGGTATAAGGAGGAGGTCCAGTAGTTGTCATATGATGGCTCCACAAGATGGGTTGATGAAGTGAACACGGAAAGAAAGTCTATTTACCAATCGCATCTGCCATACCTTTCTGAGCACTACAATATACGGCACAATAACTGGAGAGTAGTGGGTTTACTGGTAGGAAGCAGAGGTGGTATCTCTAATTTAATGTGGAAACACCTAAAGAAATTATTAAAAGATTCACTCACCATTCTACATCCATTATATCTATTTTAATTCAATTAATCCACCTCCTAAATTATGATATTTTCAATTTTAATATCTCTGATTTGTACAAACTTTGGGAATTTTCAATATTCTTTCAATGTACTATTATAAATTTGGATATTTTTAGTTAGGGCATTAAATTACTATTTTTATTTCAGGACCTACCTATGTGCTCACTCGTTTAATATATGCCGATGCAATTTCCATGAATAAACAAAAATAAGAATATAAAAATACTGCTGCTGTAAATGACAGTTTTTAAGTTGTAAAATTAACATGAATGCCTTTCTATCTGTTCTAAAATGTTAATAAAAATATATGAATTGCAATTTAGCTTGCTCAGTGTACAACACTAATGTATATTTTTCCGAGGTTAAAATATGTGCCAGGCAGTCAGCGTCCCTAAACTGAGTTTATATATACAAATGTTACATGAAGTTTGAAGAACAGATACACCCTGCATTTCCTGCAGTGACAGTAAAAATTAAAGAATAAAGCATGTTTTACTGTGCTACATCATTTATGATAAACATCAGACTGAACTATTTTCTCCAGTCTGGTACCATGAATGTCAGTGCAAGACAAGGTCTAGCTTGGCATTTAAAACTGACAGTTTCCTAACTGGTTGGAGGTGTGTGATCGACTAAAGAGAAATGAAAGTACATTCCTGGTAGACTGGTTTGTCTTTCAAGGTCTCTGAACACAGACAAGGCTAGAGACAAACCAAGCAGGCATTTAAACTGTTTTCCAAACATCTGTAACTCTCAATATTAATGTCTTTGGTAACTCTAGCAGAGAGTTCCTAGAAACTAAGACAAGAAAGTGGTAGAGTCTATTATTCATTTCTAAGACTAAGTAAAATAACTTCATCTGAAGTTCTTCAGCTATATTAGTATGGATAGTGTTAATTGAATAAAAGGCATACAGAGGTCTAATACATAGCTAAAATGGCACAGCACAACCTGAGATTTAACCAAGAACCTCTTTCCATCTGAAGAATTAGTCTGGTCAATAATCCACCATAATACACTATTCATTCTGTTATATACCATATAAAGTATTCTCAAACCAACTGAAAGTCCTTAGGTAAAATATCAGGATTAATCATCATATCGGTGAACTTTTAATGAATGTAGGTTTACGTGGCTCACTGTATTAAAATAAATATGATTAGCACGATTAAAGCCACTTATTTATTACTAAAACAAAGCTGAACTTTCCATCAAATTACATGCTCTTATGAAGGCCAATGCAATTTGGCAGAAAGCTTGGCTTTCTTTTAAAGTGGCTTTAATCCAGTTAATCACATTTATTTCTCTATCATACACTTTTTCTTATAAATTAAAACAAACAGATTATGAGATAACTAATGTACCACTTTATGACAGTTAATATCTCAGTCATCAACCTAAAGGGTGTGATTGTTTTACAAGAACAATTATGTTTTCTTGAGTATTTTTCTACACAAGATATGGTATTCTAGACACAATGAATCAATAAATTGTACCTGAAAGACATTACAAAAAAACAACCTTATAAGTACAGGCACCAGAGAGAGAGAGAGAGAGAGAGAGAGAGAGAGAGAGAGAGAGAGAGAGAGAGAGAGAGAGAGACAGACAGACAGATACGGAAACAAAACATGAGAAAATTATAAGAACATAGAAGTTCAAATACTTGGGAGAAGGGATTCAATCCAACAGTCTGGATAAAGTGGCAAATAAAGGAAGAGCAAGAAAACTGGAACTGGCCTATAAACAGGCATAGAACAGGTCCGCATGGCCAAAATTGAACACCACAGCACCATAGCAAAATCATGGAGTGTCTTACAATGAATAAGAAAGGGGAGCTGCAAGAGCTTGAGAAGAAAGGATGAAAGAGGAAGCCGGCTGGTTGAATTATGCACCAACCATAATTTAGTCCTTGCTAACACTTGGTTCAAACACCACAAACGATGGCTATATACATGGACGAGACCTGGAGACACTGGAAGGTATCAAACAGACTTCATTATGATTAGGCAGAGATTCAGAAACCAGGTGTTGGATTGCAAGACTTCCAGGAGCAGATGAGGACTCTGACCACAACCTATTGATCATGAAATGCCATCTAAAATTGAATAAATTGAAGAAAGGGAGGAATGAAAGGAGATGGGATCTAGACAAGTTGAAAGAAAAGAGTGTGAGGGATTGTTTCAAGGAACATGTAACATAAGAACTAAATGAAAAGGCTGAAGGAAACACAAAAGAGGAAGAACGGGCAGTCATGAATGAGATCAGTAAGTCTGCTGAAGAAAAGTTAGGAAGAAAGGAAAGATCAACTAAGAAACAATGGATAACTCAAGATATACTAGACCTGATTGACGAACTACGAAAGTACAAGAATACAAAAAATGAGGAGGGCAGAAAAGAGTACATGCAAATGAAGTAGATAGAAAGTGCAGGACATCTAAGGAAGAATGGCTGAAAGAGAAGTACATGGATGTTGAAAGCTGTATGGTCCTATAAAAGGTAGGTGCTGTATACAGGAAAATCAAGGAAACCTTTGGAAAAAGGAAAACTAGATGTATGAATATTAAAAGCTCAGATGGAAACCACATCTAAGGAAAGAAGACAAGTCAGAAAGATGGCAGGAACATATCCAACAGTTGTATCAAGGTAAAGAAGTAGATGATAGTGTTCTGGAACAAGAAGAGGCTGTTGATGCTGATGACATGGGAGACCCACTTTTGAGGTCAGAATTCAACAGAGCTTTGAGAGACTTAAGTAGGAACAAGGCACCAGGAATTGATGACATACCCTCAGAATTACTGACTGCCTTAGGACAAAACCAGCATGGAGCGGTTATTCCGTTTAGTGTGTAAGATGTATGATACAGGAGAAGTGCCATCCGATTTTCAGCAGAATGTTGTTATACCTATTCCCAAGAAAGCTGGTGCTAACAAGTGTGAAAACTACTGCATCATTAGTTTAGTAGAGATAGAGTAGAGATGCCTGCAAAAGTTTAACACGTATTATTTACAGAAAAATGGAAAGACAAGTTGAAACTAAGTTGGGAGAAGATCAATTTGGCTTCAGAAGAAATGTGCTGAACCAATCCTGACTTTGTCTGATCTTAGAGGACCACATTAAGAAAAGCCCACGTACAAGGCTTTCGTAGATCTAGAAAAGGCATTTGATAATGCTGATTGGACCAGCTGTTTGAGATTCTGAAGGTGATCAGGATCAGCTACTGAGAAAGGAGAATTATCTACAATCTATACAAAAAAAATCAGTCTGCAGTGATAAGAATCGAGGACTTTGAAAAAAGGCAGCAATCCAGAAACAAGTGAGGCAAGGTTGCAGTTTGTCCCCCCTCCTTTTCAATGTTTGCATAGAACAGGTCATAAAGGAAATCAAAGTCCAAGGAGAGGAAATCAAAACCCTGAGATTTGCCAATGATATTGTTATTTTATCTGACTCTGCAAAAGATCTGGAGAAATCCCTCAATGGTATGGACAAGATTTAAAAAAATAAGTCCAAAATAAAAGTAATGGAGTGTGGTCAAACAAGGTCAGGTGATGCAGGAAATATTAGATTAGGAAATAAAGTCTTAAAGGAAGTAGGTGAATATTGTTACTTGGGTAGTAAAATAACTGATGTTGGTAGAAGTAAGGAGGACATAAAATGCAGATAGCACAAGCAAGGAAGGCCTTTCTTAAGAAAAGAAATTTGTTCACCTCAAACACTGATATAGAAATTAGAAAGATGTTTTTGAAGACTTTCATCTGGAGCGTGGCATTTCATGGAAGTGAAATATGGACGATAATTAACTCAGAAAGAAGAAGAATAGAAGCTTTTGAAATGTGGTGTTACAGAAGAATGCTGAAGGTGAGATGGGTGGACAAAATCACAAACGAAGAGATACTGAATCGAATTGGTGAGACGAGATCGATTTGGCTAAATTTGACCAGAAAGAGATAGAATGATAGAGCACATCTTAAGACACCCAGGACTTGTACAGTTGGTTTTTGAGGGAAGTGTAGGTGATAAGAACGGTAGGGGTAGACCAAGATACGAATATGACAAGCAGATTAGAGCAGATGTAGGATGTAGCAGTTATGTAGAAACACAGGATAAGGTGACATGGAGAGAGCTGTATCAAACCAGTCTATGGACTGATGACTCAAACAACAGGCCTTTTTTGTTAAATACTGGTAAGAAAAAATAATTGTTCAATATAAATGGTTTAAAGAAAGTAAAATAAAGCATGATTTAGGTCATAGGAAGTAACAAACCAAACAGGGGAGGGATAAGAATAAGGAATGGACAACTACAAGTAGTCAAAAAACAATAGCTAGAAAGAGTGCTAGGGGAAAGAGATGGAAGGACTCGATAAGAAAAATTATTAAAGCAAGAGGAATCAACAGCAGCAATGTGTTTGAACAAAAATAGTGAGCTTTGGTGCACTACCGAAACCTGATGCCATCAGAATATGGAAACCAGTAAAGAACAGAAAAAGAAAAGTCATAAACAAACTTGTTAGTCTGAAAATCATTGCTCCAAAAAATTAATTCAAAAGCAAGCTACAGATGAACAAAAAGAAAAAAGTATAATGATAAATCTGCCAATTACAACTCCAAAATTCACATACAAATGCAAATTATTCAAAATGTAATTATCAGAACATTACCCGTCTTCTTTCTCTTAGCATTTCTGTAACCTGAAAGTGACATCTCCAATCCTTGTTGATAAGAGTGAGAACTAACAGAAGAATGAAAACCAGTCAGAGACTGTGTACAGCCTAGAATGACATTCTGATCTACACTGGTGAATAACAGTCTTTCAAGATCACCTCCCTTCAAAGTCACTCGTAACTTCAAAATAAACAAAAGCTGGCACCTGGTTCACTGTATGGACTGATGACATTTTTGGCTCCTACCCCACAATTTGTTTACAAACCTCTGTTGCTCTATAAATATACTTCAGCTGAGCACAGGACGTCACACAGAGTCATGGCCACATACTCCAAGAAGAGGAAGAGTGCTCTAGATCATAAATAACAAACAGTACAATAGCAATACTGAGAATACTCCACATTTCAGAAAATTATAAATGAATAATAATAATAATAATAATAATAATAATAATAATAATAATAATAATAATAATAATAATAATAATAATAATAATAATAATAGGAAGAGGCACCTTTCGACACAAAGTAAACAACTGGGAAGTTACATCAGAGCAACCACAACAAAAACAGTACAGACCAAAGTAGTTGGCAGAACATAAACAAGCCTTCTTGGAAAGAATGAAAAGCAATTGAAAAAAAAAGAACCCACAGATGAAATGATTGAGTTATTTGCTTAATGTCTTCCAATATTGGGAGAATTTGCTACTACTAGGTACTATTACTACTAATAATAATGAGAATGTTGATGTTGATTGCCTGGCCTTTGCAGATGACCTTTCATATTTTTCTGATTCCTTAAAGACAGCCATGAAACAAGTTTTTCAGCTTAAAATACGAGCAACAAATGCAGACCTACAGATCTCTTTTGAAAAAACAAATTTTTTAACTAATATCAAGCTGGCACCTAGAGAGCTCACAGTGGGACAAGACAAAATGATACGAGTGGATAAGTTCAAGTATCTGGGAGAACTGATAACATCAAACTTGTTGGAGAAAGAAGCCTTTATATTATGGATGAATGAAGTGGAGTACCATTTAACCAAAAGCATCTACAACAAAAGGTCCATATCTTTCAAAGCAAAGCTGAAGCAACACTGCAGTGCCATCCGCCCAAGAGGTCTTATTCACTTCAGAATGTTTTGCAATGAACATAAACGGCCTGATCGAAAAACGAAAGACCAAAGAAAGGAAGATTTTGAGGAAGATCTTAGGACCCGTTCAAGAAAATGGAAGAGAAGATTACTGATAACCATCCAGAAAAGAAGCAGAAAAGAAGAATTGACACGAATGTACTAAACAAGAATAACCAACTGCATCATTACCTTCTTTCAGCAGAAGAAAACCAAAGGGATCTGATTCACTGAGGTGGATAGAGACTTTGAAGAAGTGGGAATTACATATACCCGCAATGACATCCAGGAGCGCGTGCCACTTAAACTTCAAGCGTTCCAGGATTTCCGAGACAAGCCAAAATTAAAAACAGGAAAGGCATGGACGCAGGAGAGGAAAGAACGACACCGAGAATGCATGCGGTATTACTGGGCAGACATCAAAGTCAGAAGTAGCCAGTTGAAATGACATAGTCCAATGTTGGTCGATACGACATAAATGAATGAATGAATTATAGAATGAATGAATGGCATAACAATGTAATGAAGGTGTTGAGAATGGGGACAGACTAGGTTGTAAGAACAAGAACCTAACAAGTGATTGTTTAGCCTTTGCAGATGATCGGGCGATTTTTTAAAATTAATTTGACACAGCCAAAAACCAAATAAACCAACTTCAGATGCAAGCGGCTAAGGCAGGCGTCCATATTTCATTTGAGAAATCACAGATCATAACAAACATCAAGACAGCTCCCGGAAATCTACAGGTCAATCAGGGCAAAATAAAAGACAGAGGAATTCAAATACCTTGGCGAGTGGATGGAACCTAATATTTCTGAGAAAGAGGCATTCAAATGGCCTACCACCTCACCAAAGATATCTATAACAAACGGTCAATATCTTTCGAATCCAAGCTTAGACTTTATTGTACAGTAATTCTACCTGAAGCTCTATATGCAGCAGAATTCCTCTCAATGAATAAGAAAGGTCTGGCAGAACAACTAGAAGCCAAAGAAAGGTAGATCTTCGGCCCAGTAAAAGCAAATGGAGAATATAGGAGAAGGCACAATCGTGAATCTGCATGTCGAGAAAATAACAGACACTATGAGGAGGAGGAGGAGGAGGAGGAGGATTGTTTTCTGTGGTCCCTTACCATGAATGAGACCAGAACGATTGTCCACTCGAATCTTTGCCTCTTTTTTGGATGAGAAAATTAGACGGGTCGAGGTGGAACAGAATTTACAAGAATTAGGGATCTTATGTGATGACATCTTGCAATGTGACCCTTTAGAGAAGAAACCTGAAGGTCTACACAGGTTTCGAACAAAACCTAAAATGAAGACAGGCAAGACATAGCCCGAAGAACGGAAGGAAACTCACCAAAGAATGATGCGGGAGTGCTGGCGAGTGTTAATGTTCAAGACAGAAAAATGTTGAAACAGTGTGGTCCATAGCGGGCCGAAACGAAGGCGTAATAATAATAATATCATCATCATTCAATTTCAGTGGTACAGACGGTTCAGTTCTTACCTTTTTGTTCCCAAGAAAGTTGGTTTGATAATGACTCAGACAAATAACACCTGATTTTCTTTTTTTTTCTTTTTTTTTTACAATTAGTTTTATACCACACCAATAAAATGCAACTGTCAGTACACAATGAAACTGTCCCCCATATCACATTAACATAAAAGAATAAGTTACAATGAAATGTACGAGACACTGCTTTATAATGGTTAAATACATATGAGAAGTGAAGGAGACGCCTGGCAAGTGAAGCTCGATGTGAAGCACTACAACGTAGATCATTGATTGATCTAGTTTGTTCATTACTTGCTTAGGAAGGAAGGTAATCGTAGAGAAGACGATGACTTACTTTTATTTTTGTTATTATTTACTTGCACTCCTTTGACTGAATGGCCAGCGTACTGCTCTTTGATTCAGAGAACCCTGGGTTCGATCCCCGGTCGGGTAGATTTTAACCTGAAATGGCCAATTCCCTTGGCTCGGGGATGGGAAGACTTGGGAGTAAGGAGACGAGATGCTCCACTCTGTTATATGTTTCGAACTGTCAGCGGAGAGTTGGCGTGGAATGTCACAAGTAGACGAATACGCTTGAGTGGAGCTTTTAAAAGTAGGAAAGATCATAATATGAAGATAAAGCTGGAATGCAAGAGGGCAGTTTGGAGCAAATATTCATTTATAGGACAAGGAGTAAAGGACTGGAATGGATTATCAAGGGAAATGTTCGATAAATTCCCAAGTTCTTTGAAAATGTTTAAGAAAAACCTAGGTAAACAATTGACAGGGAATCAGCGACCTGGGCGACAGCCCTAAATGCAGATCATTGATGAGCGACTGATTTTGACGGCGTGCCAATGTTAGTGTTATTAACCAAGAGACCTGGAGTTCGAATACTGGAATCGACAAATTATTATTATTATTGTGGACTCCGTTATTCTATTCCACTTTATTGTGTAACAGCACCATACTAACAGTCTTTGCGTTTCCACTCCGAATGCTTGCAATGAGCGCGTAGTTTATTTATTTATTTATTTATTTATTTATTTATTTATTTATTTATTTTTATTAGTTGCTTTACGTCGCACCGACACAGATAGGTCTTATGGCGACGACGGGACAGGGAAGGGCTAGGAGTGGGAAGGAAGCGGCCGTGGCCTTAATTAAGGTACAGCCCCAGCATTTGCCTGGTGTGAAAATGGGAAACCACGGAAAACCATTTTCAGGGCTGCCGACAGTGGGGTTCGAACCTACTATCTCCCGAATACTGGATACTGGCCGCACTTAAGCGACTGCAGCTATCGAGCTCGGTAGTTTGTTATCAATGCCCCCCACCCCCACCCCCCGAGGGACTGCTATAGAGGTGCAAAAATACTGGCCATAAAGCGTGTTCATGCGACTGCCAGTTAGCTCCGAGGAAACGTACCAATCTGTCAAGGTGAGAACCATGGTTCGATTCCTACTGTACACGTTTAGTGCGTTGCGTTAACCAAATACCGCGAAATCTGGCACTATGCTCTCCATTATGTTAGGCCTGAAAAATGATTTAAACATGTATTGATACCCTCTCCAGTATCCATCAGCTTGAACAACTTGTCGGAACCGACGTGGCATCGACTCAACAAGCTTCGCAGCATATTCCTCGCCGAGGGCAATTTCCCACTACTGAGTACAACGTAATGCCCCATGAAGCAGCGTGCGAGGGAGGGAGAGGCCAGTGTTTCTTTATATAGCGTTTTCAACTTGCTCACACATCTTCAATGGAGTTCAAGTCTGGAGCTCGAGGGACCCAAGTGAGCTCTTCAATGGAGTTCTCAGAAAACCAGCCCTGAACACGACCGCTCGTGTGGATTGGGAGTTGTCCTGTAAGAGCTACATTACCTCATCTCTCACTCCATGAACCATAATATTCCGTAGAATGTCCTAATATTGACCCGATGTGAGACGGTCGTCTATCCGATGAAGCACTCCAGTCCCTTCAGACAATACCCACCCCCAACACGACACAGATACGCGACCACTGAGTGAACGCTCGTCTATATACAGAATATCAATATTCAAAGATATGCCAGGAACGATCATTTTAAAGCAAAAACTTAATATGGATACATGCCCTATTCCGAATGGTTTTCGAGACAGAACGTAGAATAACACCCAAGGTATTCCTTGCCTGAAGTAAGAGGCGATTAAAAGGGGCCTAGGGGCTCTCAGCTTGGGAGCGTGGGTTGGCAACCACGGGATGGTGATTATTGTTTTCAGAGGAAATACGTCTAGGCAATCATCTTCGGCGACCAAGGGTTCATTACCTGAGTCGTAGTATTGTTCCCGCTTACTTTTGCCAGGCCCCTATCTATCCGACCTCCCTAGGTCAACTCTTGTTCTTTTCCGACCCCGACGCTATTAGGTTACGAGGGCTAGGGAGTCTTTCATTTCCACACCCTTCGTGGCACTTGTCTTTCTTTGGCCGAAGTGTCGGATCCTTTCTATTTTTTCTCTCCGGTTAGTGTTATAGAGAGGATAATTGCCCAATTGTACTTCCTCTTAAAATAACAATCACCACCAACAGCACCTGGGTAGAGCTTCTGAACGAAGTACTCTTGCTACGCTGTTTTCTTGTGATATCAACTACTTACAACAGAGCACGCTCATACACGTGTTGTTATAGAAACAACTCCTTGGTATGACACAGCCAAATCCATAAAGGCATTATTATGTTAAAGGTGAGCTCACATCCTCCTAAATATCCACTGTTGATCCTAATATCGTTTGAAGGAATCCCTGGCCTCCTTCCAAAATCCGTCACTGTCCACAACCTACCTGCCGACTTGCGTCTTGAAATACCGCTTCATTTCTTTAAAAGTTAGTCTACAAGGTCAACGCCTACGTCTGAGGCCTGCGCGGCGATGTGTCAACAACCTCATGATAGGCACCATGGAACAATTAAATACACATTCTACCAACACGCATGAACAACAAAGAGACCGGTGTGTCATATTTGCATCCACACGGAACTTCTGGTAGGAAGTACTTAATATCAACCACACACCTGTGAACCTGCATACAAGCAAATAAAAAAACACCCGCGAGGAAAGTCACAGGGCAATGATGGAATTAAAACAACGGCTCCTAAGTGACGATGCAGAGATTACCAAAGTTATTTTAAAGCTATCAGCCTACTACACACATTATACAAAGGAAAGGCCAGAATATAGGACTGAAAAAAGGACTCAAGGAATAGGATAGGCTTACCTGGGATGGTAATGTTAGGACCAGACGGGATCAGGACGCCCATCCCGTTCACCGTTTCCTTATACGAAACATCTGTTGGCAAAAATTATTCATTAAAATTTTTACAGAAAATGTCTGAAACTACTCAACAGTTATATCATCTGATACATTCAAAGATTAGAAATACTCGAGTAAAATGACTTTAATATGTCCTTGAGAGGACCGGGAAATCATCTGTGAACTTTATTTAAGAGTACGGTACGAGATAATACAAGGAATATTAAAAACGTTAAACTTCCCTGCATAATTTACGCGCCTTCGCTGGCGAGACCTGGTATTCACATTGCACTATGTCTTATGGTATGGACTGGAACAAATTTGTTATCTTCATTAACCTGTCTAAGTCCCTTCCTTGACTTTGACGATATAAAAGTGAGTGAAGTATGAGCGATGCTAGCTAGTAATGCCATTCGTTAAGCAGTCGGTCTCTGTTAAGCTCACCGGAAAAAAAAATAGTCACCGCTGGAAAAATCATTGCAAGCATCATTCAATACCGTGTATTCCGCTTATGGACTTGATAACAGCCTGGATTCGATTAGGAAGTGAGTCCACAAGGTTGTGCAGGTACGTTGCATCCAGGTTAAGCCATTCGCGTAGGATTTGATCGCGCAATTCCACCAGATTGCGCGGGTGTTGATGTCGGCGTCTTACCAGCTGTTCCAACATGTCCTACAGATTTTCAATGGAGTTCAAGTCCCGTGACTTTGCAGACCAATCGAGATGTAATAGGGTAGGAGATTGTTCATAAAACCAGTCACATATGTATCCAGCCTGATGTCATTTTTGAAAAATCGGGGTATCAATAGCATATTACTCGCACACTTTTTAGTGATAGTTGGACACCCAAGTGCTGAATCGGTCGAGATTCGTATTGGCAACCTTTGAAACACAAACTATGAATCGCGACATCTGGCGTACACTTTACGTACTAGTACTGTTGTTTACACAGCAACACCAAGCTATAAAATTCATGCTAGGAACAAGATTCGCAACGAGAAATTTTGTTATATGTCATATAATGTGTGTGTGTGACAGTTGTTGGCTTAAGATAACAAAGGTTTAGAAAATTCATATAGATCGATCATATTATCGATTCAATTCAAATTTCATTTCCATTCAGTTGGCAGTATTACCGGAACAGGCAGAGCTCCCTCCGTACTCCTAACCCCTGTACAAAAATCTATCACTAAAAAGTGTGCGAGTAATACTCATCACGCAGATGTGAACTGAGAGGTAACACCTGATCATCCAGAATGTTTAAACAAACATGCTGGTTCATGTTAAAGTGATCACTGATCACCTCAGTGAACCGGGCCCTATCCATGATACGAAAAACAGCCCCCAAAACATCACAGACTTGAACCTGACCTTGCATACATCCAGGACGAAATGCTTCATTTGGCCTTCAGTGAACTCGACAACGTGCGTCTTTGCAATACAGGCAAAAAGGTGATGCGTCAGACTACATTGCGTTCCGCCAGTCAGTTACTGTCCACGTTCGATGATTCCTAGCCCATTGAAGATGCGCAGCTTTACGTGCCTTTAGCTGGGTTCACACGGTGCGAGTGGACTAGCATGATGCGTGCGCATCTTCTGGCCAGCTACTCGCATGTAATGAGTGTTCACACGACGTTGTACTCGCGTCTGAATTAAGATGGCGGACCTCGTAAGGGAAAGGATATCAGCTGTTGCTGATATGTTAATTGCCGAGTTAGTAAATAATGTTGGAAGAATAAATAGAAAGGAAAATGTAATGTGAGCGCGAGAGTGGATTGTATGACGTAGTGCATTCGGTGCGTGGACACATTTTTTTACGTGAAGTTCTAGAGGGGGATGAAAACACATTTAAAAATCACTTCCGACTCACAGCTATCCAGTTCGATCAACTTCTACTGATGAAAGTACAAATACAGAAACGCAACACAAATATGAGAGCGGCTTCAACTGCCCGTCTGAAACTCCAGGTCACACTACGGTACTTGGCGACTTGTGACTGTCTCAGGTCTTTGGAATTTTTATATCGAGTTCCAAAGACTACAATATCCACGTTTGTGTCGGCTGTGTTGGATGCGGTCTATGATGTACTGAAAGAATGCATCATAGTGTGTTCGCATGTATCAGTTATTATTAAGTGTCAAAGAATATAATACATTGTTAAACATTCACTCAGCCCGGTAATATTGAATGGTTTACAAGGCAGGTATTATATTCTTTGACCCTTTAATAAATGATAAGAGGACAACGGAGTAATAAATAAACACACTCTTACCAAGTTGGTGAAATTGCTTCTCGTATTCATCACTCCATTCAGGAATCTATCAGCGATGTTAAACCATTACATTGTCGGTGAATAAATTTCTTCGGGTGATGTGCCTGACTTCTTGGATTTCTTTCTTGTACGTGCTACGAATGTTTTTAGTTTTTGTTGATTTCTTTGACGCCTACCCCAGGAATATTTATTTTTTCAGCAATCCGTAGCAACGCTGAATCCCTGGCATCTTTTATTTTATAAGTGCGAAACCTAGCATTCCACAACACTTCTTCAGATTCGTATAATTGTACAAGTATTATTGTCTGCGTATCGCTCCACTTCCTTCCTTGCACTGTCTTCAAGCTTTCCGCCATCTTGAATTTGTTACTCGCTTGTAGAAAGTTGGGCACGGTCCGAGTTGACTCGCTTCTCTCAAACTCAGGCAACTGGACTCGCATGAGCTGTTCGCATGATGCGAGTGGCGGGCCAAACATGCGCACGCATCATGCGAGTCCACTCGCTCCGAGTCTACTCGCACCGTGTGAACCCAGCTTTTGTGAGCAATGGCATCTTGCAAGGTGATTGATTCCAAATGTGCATTGCATGCAATTCCCGTCGCAACGTTCTCTCGCTAACAGGTTGGAATGGATCTCCATTCATCGACTGCAGCAATTCCTGTCGGATTTGGAAGCGATTTTGATTCGCAAGCCGTGAAACGCGTCTCCGGTCCCTCTGTCACGATCTTTTTCCGACCACAGTTCTGACGTCGTGTTTCGTAGCCACGGGTAGTACCACTGCTTGTAGAAAAGTTGAACAGTCCGCTGCAGAACACCAACAAATCCAGCAACTTCTCGCACCGTATGGCCATGGGCACGGCCAAACACGATTGTCTCTTTTTGCCACTCTGTCACATCCTTATATCTACCCATGTTGGCGTACACTTCCCGCTTGAAACATCAATTTCTCACTGATCACTACAGCTTTATGCTCACAAAGAGGCAGTGCGCATGCGGTTGAGCACGGGACTCGTTCGCTGCGTCATCTGTACAGGCTTAACGATTCATGTGTGCGTGCGCACTAGGGTGACTAATTTTTTTGGTCTGGTGAGCTTATGGATGGTGTGACAATATCGCACATAGGGTCGCCTGCAACGTCTGGATCGGTGAGTAAAGCAACGGGAAACTACCTCACTCCTCATTTCCCCAGTATGTACTTCAGTGACACCTAGACCACCTGTGACAGCTGACGGCGAAGCTGTTGAGCATCAAATCAGCCTTTGGTCTGAATACCCAACATACGTAAGTTACGGTAAATTATGCGTGAACAATATTATAGAACCATACTGTGAAAGGCAACAGCTGGGCTACAGACAGGAATTACATGACATGTTGTATTTTAACCATGCTTGCCAACATTATGGAAGCAAGAGGTTTTACCATTCATGATTTTTAGAATGTAATATTAAAGTTGTGGTCTAGCCACTCCAAACCGAATGTCCCAGGGTGTAATCCCAGCGACTAGGGCCAGTTCGTAGCAGAGTGAAGTTGATCTAGTTTTAAAGACACCCGATCACTGAAGATGAGTATTCCACTCATGCCGCATAAACTATGGGAATGTGGCACTAATTTAAAAAAGGTAAACCTAAATATTACGCAGTTACAATTCCCGGTCGGTAATCGAACCCGGACCTCTCCGAATCGAAATCAAGTACACTGACCATTCAGCCAAGGCGCCAAATTTGAAAGATTATATAAATAATAATAGAAAATTGTTCTAATAGTTCAGAAACGAAGATAATAATATAATTTATTTTTTTATCCAAATTATTAATTCACATTCTAGCCATTCTTAAATTGATTTTAATTCGCGCCGGAGTTTCAATATTCTTTATATCAAGCCCTTTAATAGAAATGACCCTTAATAAGGCACTTGTGGAACTAAACAGGTCTCTCACAGACGATTAAAGCGGCCAATGAAAAAATAAAGAAGACACTGGTCACCGGTGGGATTCGCACCCACTACCTCCCGAACGCAAGCTTAGAGCTACGCGATCGGAATCCGAACCGTGTCTGGTAATTGTCGGACAGAAATGTTATCTGAAAGAGTCATTCGATTTCAGAAAAGTGCGCCCTTTCTCGACTTTCAATCAGCAGATCCTGTGGTCTATAAATGATATAGCTGAAGATCCGGCGGCTCC
Organism: Anabrus simplex; assembly: GCF_040414725.1. NCBI lineage: Eukaryota > Metazoa > Arthropoda > Insecta > Orthoptera > Tettigoniidae > Anabrus > Anabrus simplex. The sequence continues at coordinate 21,014,734 of NC_090276.1, forward strand.
TATTTAATAGCTGAAGATTGATTGTCTATCATTAATAGAACAAATATAAACGCTCCGAAGACCCTGAAAACAATTAGCAGTTAACAGGATGTTAAACGCTGGCCATTATTAGATCGTACAAGAACATCAACAGCGAGCCAGATTTAGCTAAATTTACACTAGAATCCATCTATTTTAATCTCTCTAGCCCATAATCATTAACAATCCTTCTGCATTTCATAGAAACGTAATAATTTATACATGAATCCAGCCAAGTGGCGTGTTAAAAAATGAAGCCACACCTTGTGTTGCCAACAGATGCCGACAGATGAGGCATATTAAACACCTCCCGGGCGATAGCAACAATGAATTAGGTAGAATAACTGGAGTGGACGTGGAGCCCGCCTGGTGGCCATGATCGTTAAGGCGCTGAAGTCTAAAAAAAAAAAAAAAAAAAAAAAACGGTCTAACACCGAGGTTAGCCGGTTCGAGTCCCGTTGGTCGAAAAAATTTTCACCATCAGAATGTTGGCCGGCAGGGTAGGGGAAGTGGTGGTATACAATTTCTAATCACTAGATTGCGTGCCAAAAGCCTGGATTAAATTCCAAACCTCCCCGCAGTGCTCATATGGAGTGAGGGCATATGACGCTGTTGATGGTGATTCGTCCGTCGGATGGGGACGTTAAGCCTTGAGCAGACCCCTTGGTGCTATTCGACAGGAGTAGGCTATGTGCCGGCACCGGGTTTCACCCTCTCCCTACTATCATATATCACGTCATTCATTTCATCTCTCATTAACTCCTCTGATGAGGTTGACGTCAGGAAGGGCATCCGGTCATAAAAAACCGCCACGACAAATTCATCTCACCTCATACCCGACCCCGTAGGGAAACGGGACAAGGGTTGGACAAACAACAACTGGAGTGGACGTGGCCGGTTAAAATAGATAATCTGACGTAGATAACTTGTAACATATCAGACACGATGAGGCCTACAAAGTGATCAAAATGGGCGTGGATATTTGTACAGGTGACATACATATAGTAGTCCCAGAATTTCAAGTCCAGACAGTTCCATATTCCCATAAATCCGAGCTGAAAAATGTGAATTAACAATAAGTTAAATCGCCAATTTTCAGTGCGCGAGTGCCTTATACGCGGCGAATTCTGAACACAACACTGAGGAGACTGACCTTGAACGCAGTCTGATAGTTCCCTACTCCTACCCCTCGTACAAAAGGCAACTATGCGTAAGCCTAGGTCGAACAACAGTCCGACGCGCCCACAACGGACAACCAGTTGTTCGGGCGGCGGCGTGATATTGCAGATTAGAAACGGCGCAATTCGATAAAACATAAGACACTTCATTATTTTTAAAAATGTAATTAAATGTGTGTTTTTGTCTCCATCACTACCGAAATAGGTCCTGCAATGTTTATCCTCAGTATCTTTTAAAATGTATTTTCTTGACAATTTCTTTTGGTGCCAGGCAAGTATGTTTTCGTAATTACCGGCCGGGAATTGTAACTGCGTAATGTTTAACGCAAGTATTTTCTTTCCGTGTATACATGCCTTTTCCATATAATTTCATTAAGTTGGAGATTTTGTAGTTTCGGATCCGTCCACCTCGAATCACCAAGACTCTACTGTATTTGCAACTACAGTAGCTCTCTGACTGTGATCTCATTTAGTACTCCAACTCTTACCTCTGATCATTTAAAAAATGTCTAACTACCATCGCCTTGGTCTACTTCTTCTTCTCATACCCTCCATATTATTCCCCATTCGTCCACATGACCCAACCACTAAATCTAGTTTATAGCACGGCTTCATCCGTTCTCCTCATTCCTGAGTACCCTCTTGCCATTGTTCGCAATTTTCTTTCCATGCCAGATATTCTGAATCCATTCAGCTTTCACTCCCGTACCGCAAAGTGGGGTCTGGAAACAGACCTATATAAATATAATATCGTCCGAGAGCTAATTTCTTTCTTAGAAAATATCGTCGATCGCAACTGCGAGCTCACGGCATTAGCACTGTTACACAATGATTCGATTTCATATTTCCGATACTGCGAATACATTACCGAACTAGGCCTACATGAAAAATAATCCCCCCGTTCTAGTTGTGTAATTCTTACCTAACATTCAATTCTCTTAGGCTTCTTCCCAACTGGCATTGCTTTAGGCTTCGAAATAGTACTGTCCATATCATATTGGAACTCCTGTGCTGTAATGTTTAACATAAGAATTTTTCCGTGTACACAAGCCTTTTGGTGTAATTTATGTTCGAATTTTTCTTCAGTTCGAGGTAGTCACGAATCTTTTTTCAAGCTTCGAGATCAGTAAAACTTGCTCAAAGCGGAATCGCAAGGGGCCAAAAAGATTCCGAATTTAACAAGTTTCCGGATTACACAAAACATCGCTTTTTTTTGCCTTAAAACAGCAATTTTAAATATTATTTACAGCTTACCTGTATCTGCCTACGCATGACGCTCGGGTATCCAGATTGATGTACGTAGCATTGTAGTTTACCGACTTGTTTTTTACTATTAAATACAGAATGATAAACAGTATATCATATTGGCACTATCACAACACTATATTATACTATTTCAGAACACTGGATATACGCTCCTTAAACTTACTTTCATCATGAAACTCTATACAATACTTCACAACACTAAGCTTTCTTCCACAGATGAAACAAAGAAACTTGTTTCCTCCTTTTTCTAATCGTGTCATTCTGAATGCAGTCCTGACCTGACTACTCTAGTTCAAGAAGAGTGGAAGAGTTACATGTAAATATCAAATTGCTTTACGTCACAAGAACACTGGGGGCCTGTTCGTGGCTTCGGATCGTGTTCTGATCTTCATCTTCTTGTTCGTCTCCTTCTTCAGTCTCCTCCTCCTTCCCGCCCTTTTCTCGTCATCGCAAAATAGTACAGAATTATGCATTGGCTGGCATCCACCTGGACAGGTACCGCAACGAAGGAGACGCATTTCTGCAGCGTTTTGTCACCAACGTGGGCACGAGCCTACGAGCCTGAATTAAAGCGTCAGTCGAATGAATTGCGTGGGCAGCATCAAAACATTCTAGGAGAAACCACCAAATGTAGACCCAAACTGGTCATATCTGAGAAAGAAAGGAAGATCAGAAGTGAAAGGATGAAGAGGTTCTGGGAGGAGGAGGAGAAGAAGAAGAAGAAGAAGAAGAAGAAAAAGAAGAAGAAGCCTTAAGTTCAATGCGGTCCATAGGCGGCCAAATTCGGAAACAAGAAGAAGAACTGCGACATTCGGGTGAAGCTTAATACTGTTTGTGGTATACGACTACGAGTGTGGTATTCTTACGCATGATGTACCTTAGGGACAAACGGTCAACAGTGACTACTGTTGCCGATTTCTGGAGCGATATCTGCGCCCGGCTATGCAGCGCAAATGTCCACGTTCATTGCGAGACGATCGCTCTATCGTGTTGTCATGCCCCAAACAATGTCAAGCTCTTATTGCAACTGTGGTATTGGGAGATCTTGGAACACCCTCCGTACTCACCAGACATGAATCCTTACGATTTCGACCTGGTTCCAAAGTTGAAGGAACCCCTCCGGGGCTACCGATTTCTTGATGTGGCATCTGTACTCTGCGCGGTAGGGCGCTCCGTCGCTGTCATGAACAGAGAACGCCTTGCCAACGGTACCCAACGGCTTCCCGACTTTTGGCAAAACGCAATAGGCAAAATGCAATAGACTTTGCGGGTGACTACACTGAATGAATGTAATGCAATTGTACTGCCAGTACCCGTACGCACTGATAAAAGGGAGTCGAAATAGTGTTGTTTGGGTCCAGAGCCTGGTTTGATGCAGATCTGCATGCCACCATATCCTGTGCTAGCCTCTTCATTTCTACATAACTACTATATATACCTTTAATTATGACAACAAATAGGAGTATATTTACAAAAAAAGATACAAAAGTTGAAAGCTAAAAAAAAAAAAAAAAAAAAAAAAAAAAAAGAAGCTGGAATTCATAAGATTGCTGGGGATATGCCGAAGGCAGTGAGTTTGAATGAAGGAACCATAACTGAAGTAATTACTGCGTTGATGGGGTGAAAGTTCCTTATGGGGATCACTGTAAGTATCTAGGGGTTAATATAAGGAAAGATCTCTATTGCGGTAATCGCATAAATGGGATTGTAAATAAAGGGTACAGATCTCTGCACATGGTTATGAGGTTATGAGGTTGTTGTAAGGATGTAAAGAAAGGGCATATAAGTCTCTGGTAAGACCCCAAATAGAGTATGGGTGCAGTGTATGGGACCCTCACCAGGATAACTTGATTCAAGAACTGGACAAAATCCAAAGAAAAGCTGCTCGATTTGTTCTGGGTGATTTCCGACAATAGAGTAGCGTTACAAAAATGCTGCAAAGTTTGGGCTGGGAAGACTTGGGAGAAAGAAGACGAGCTGCTCGATTAAGCGGTATGTTCCGAGCTGTCAGTAGAGAGAAGGCGTGGGAGGGCATCAGAAGACAAATAAGTCTGAGTGGTGTCTTTAAAAGTAGGAAACATCACAATATGAAGATAGAGTTGGAATTCAAGAGGGCAAATTGGGGCAAATATTCGTTTATAGGAAGGGGAGTTAGGGATTGGAATAACTTACCAACGGAGATGTTCAATAAATTTCAAGTTTCTTTGAAATCATACAAGAAAAGGCTAGGAAAACAACAGATACGGAATCTGCCACCTGGGCGGCTGCCCTAAATGCAGATCAGTAGTGATTGATTGAAGTACTTACCTGATTACTCTCAAAGGTGTGTGATGTACAGTAACAGTTGGAACAATGTGAAAGGTGACAGTGACAGTGGAAAAGCCGTCAGGGAAAAAAAAAAAAAAAAAAATGAAACTAGTGCTTGAGAGAAAACCATGGGTATCAAATTATGTACAATATAAGTGAAATATTCAAAGGAGAGAAATTTGATGTGAGTGTTTTTGAAGAGGAATTTTCACCACAAGATCTCACTTGTTTCAAGTACGCAGACTTAACATCCGTGGATGATGTGGAGAGAAGTTTCTAGATGTTTTGCAACGTGCTGTCTGGAAACGGGCAATCCTTACACTTAAGAACCCGAAGATTGCTATTAAATATACTGCAATGCCAACTGAGGTAAGGTTTCCGAACTCTAATTTCTGCAACCCTAGTGTGCCAACGAGTTGTTACCCGTAAGGGAACAGTTCTGCATTTCTTTTAATGGACTGTACGGTACAGACAGATGTTCATTGTTCAATAAATTTCCAATTTCTTTGAAATCATTTAAGGAAAAGCTGCCTCTATGGATCAGCGGTAGAGTGTCGGCCTCCGGATCCCAAGATAGCGGGTTCAAACCCGGCAGAGGTAGTCGGATTTTTGAAGGGCGGAAAAAAGTCCATTCGACACTCCATGTCGTACGATGTCGGCATGTAAAAGATCTCTGGTGACACATTTGGTGTTTACCCGACAAAATTCATTAAATCTCAGCCATAGACGCCCAAGAGAGTTTCGGTGTACTCGGTCTGCCATCTAGTGGAGGCCTAGAGTAAAACGAAACGTCGAAATTGACGAGCAGACAGCCAGATGGCGTCAAATTGAAATGTCTGCACACGGTAGCTGAGGCCATACGATTATTATTATTATTATTATTATTATTATTATTATTATTATTATTATTTAAGGAAAGGCTAGGAAAACAACAGATAGGGAATCTGCCACCTGGGCGACTGCCCTAAATGCAGATCAGTAGTGTCTGATGTGTTCCTGTGGGACAATATTCCAAAAATAATGACAATTGACTGAGAACAGGTTGAACACTCTGTCATAAAAATTGATTGTTACAAGGACTGTAGGTGATTCGAAAATGTGGTGTGTCATAAGTTGTTCATCACTTCCAATGAAGTTCTCTGCTTCGCAGGGAACTTTCTTGCTTGACACAAGCTGGATTTTGCTGATGCGTTTTCAAGCACTTCATTCGTTCCTCCATCCGTATTATCGCTCTCTCCAAACACGTACGTCAGTTTGTACAAACAATGATATTGATCACACCACCAGAAATACACAAATATTGTACATAGGACTAGGCAGTTCCTAATATTTTCGGCATTGTACAATAAGGTTTTAAAGGGTTCTTTCATTTTCCGTTTCCGCGTTGGGGAGATTCCCTATTATACAAAAGTAAGAACATTATAACGCAGTAAGCTTTACCGGGACCGAGAAAATATTCCCTATTGGACACGTTTCTACTTTATTCATGTTCCATTCTGAGCACGTTTCACTGTATTAGGTTGCAGACTTTCCATACAATCTGCCATTAAGAACAAGTCGTCGGCTTACGTCATACTGCTTACTACATAACCACCCATTTGAATTCTATGCCATTTTACACCTATCAGTAAATGATCGGCGATGGTAACGATGTTTGTTTTAAGAGGAAGTACAACTAGGTAACCAATCCTCCAGTAAATTATCAATGTAAACTAGGACCAAGAGGAGTGTAGTTACAGCCTTGTCGAATCCTTATAACAACTTTGCACCAAGAACTCATTCGATCAATTCTCACCCTCTCAGGACAATCAATATAAATTACTTGCTGTAATCAACTATCCGTGATCCCATAATCCCTCAGTATGGCCAACATCTCATCCCTTGGTATCCTATCGTATGCCTCTGTAGATCGACCACAGCGGTTTAAATTACTTGACGCGTACTGAAAATCTCTTTCCGACTAATTTACGTTGAAATATTGTCCAACATGAGTTCTGGGAGCCACCGTCTCGGGGTTGCCGCATTTCAACACCCTCAAAAGTCATCGACCGATCCAACCAGGATAGAACCTGCAATCCAGGGTAGACAAGGGCAACAACTAACCAAATGTGCCACTAAATCAATCAATCAATACTCAATCAATCAATACTGATCAGCATTTAGGGCAGTCGCCCAGGTGGCAGATTCCCTATCTGTTACTTTCCTAGCCTTTTCCTAAATGATTTCAAAGAAATTGGAAATTTATTGAACATCTCCCTTGGTAAGTTATTCCAATCCCTAACTCCCCTTCCTATAAATGAATATTTGCCCCAGTTTGTCCTCTTGAATTCCAACTTTATCTTCATATTGTGATCTTTCCTACTTTTATAAACGCTATTCAAACGTATTCGTCTACTAATGTCATTCCACGCCATCTTTCCGCTGACAGCTCGGAACATACCACATAGTCGAACAGCTCTTCTTCTTTCTCTCAATTCTTCCCAACCCAAACATTGCAACATTTTCGTAACGCTACTCTTTTGTCGGAAATCACCCAGAACAAATCGAGCTGCTTTTCTTTGGATTTTTTCCAGTTCTTGAATCAGGTAATCCTGGTGAGGGTCCCATACACTGGAACCATACTCTAGTTGGGGTCTTACCAGAGACTTATATGCACTCTCCTTTACATCCTTACTACAAGCCCTAAACACCCTCATAACAATGTGCAGAGATCTGTACCCTTTATTTGCAATCTCATTTATGTGATTACCCCAATGAAGATCTTTCCTTATATTAACACCTAGATACTTACAATGATCCCCAAAAGGAACTTTCACCCCATCAACGCAGTAATTAAAGTCGACGGATGGATGGCCATTTGAGCAGCTCAGAACAGGACGACCTCTCGCCTAACCCGTTCTGTAAGTAACAATACCCACATGCCACTCAGCGCAAATATATATATATATATATATATATATATATATATATATACAATGCAGCAGCGCGTGTATTTGTTCGGCACTACTCCATGACTGAAAAAGGTAAGGTAAGGGTTATTCTGCCCGAAGGCAGGTCCGAACCTCCGCAGAGGTGTTCCTGAGCCGGAGTTTACGTGCGGTAGGGTGGCCAGTTCCTTTCCGCTCCTCCATTCCCTTACCCCACACCAACAGCGCATGGCAACCCATCCACCTCCTGACCACGCCCAATGTTGCTTAACTTCGGAGATCTCACGGGATCCGGTGTTTTCAACACGGCTACGGCCGTTGGCTTGACTGAAAAAAGACCAACATTATTATACTGTACTTACAGTATGTGTGTATGTTATTCGTACAGGCTTCAATTTCTTATCAAGTCTCATAATTATATTCACATTAACAATTGAGAAACTAAAATAAAACGTACATTACGGGTAAAAACATGGTTTGTCAATGAGAATTCGTTAGTCAAAACCATACTTATTTAGATACAGGAAGGAAGATTTGATATGAATGTGCCGGCATCGACAAACGGGTGTACCAGTTGTATCCATGGGCAGGATGATGCGCACCGTTTGTTTCTGATGCACGGAAAAGTCTCAGTGACAACATACTTGATATGAATGTGCCGGCATCGACAAACGGGTGTACCAGTTGTATCCATGGGCAGGATGATGCGCACCGTTTGTTTCTGATGCACGGAAAAGTCTCAGTGACAACATACTACTGGTCAAGTGCATTAGTCTTCTTCCTAGTGTACAGTCGCTCGCATAAGTATTCGTCCATGTGCCCTTTTCATATACTGAACACCAAAACTGCATTACAAGGCTTCGGATACGTTCAGAAACAAAGACGCAGTGAATATGCAATATATATGTACTATAATACCGGCAGAATATACCTCTTGCACGTCAGTACTCTTTAATAATAAAGAATGGGTGTTGTTGGGCTAGGAAATGGCAACGCAAAAGTATTCGTCCGCCTTGTGCATTATCTTGTGTAATGAACACAGCATTGAGGAAGGGGGACACATCACCAAGCTCAGTCCATCAGTGATACGGACAGTGTCGGTGAGACAGCATCTAGTGCATGCCCCGAGTACGGTGGGAAAGATAAGGAAACGAACTGTTGTTGAACGCCAACGAATTATCCAACTCCACATACTTTGGTAATTCGTGAAGAGTAATTGCTGAAAAACAGGAATACCGCGAACTACAGTCGCAAGTATCATTCAACGACACAAGACCAATGCAACTTAATCAATAGAGCAAGAACTGGGCGGTCGAGGAAGCTGACAACACGCGAAGAGCGAAGCATTATACGCACCGTCCAGAAAAACCCCCATGTATCTGGACCTGTGCTTAGAACAGAAGTACTAACCTCCACTGGGAAGAACATCAGCACCGACACCGTACGACGTGTGTTACAAAGAGCTGGTTTGCAGGGGCGTACAAGCCGGAAGAAGCCCTGGATAAGTGACGTGAACCATAAGAAGAGACTGGCATTCGCCAAACAGTATGTTATGAACCACCAGCATTATGGAGACGCTTGTTGTTTACGGACGAGAGCAAATTCTGTTTATTCAATTGCTCTGGAAAGCGACGTGTATGGAGAAAGAAGAACGCCGAGCTCCAAAGTCAAAATCTGCAACCAAGCGCAAAATATAGAGGAGGTTCCATAATGGTATGCGAGTGTATGTCGGCGGCTGGGGTAGCCAACTGCCACATAATACCTGAACGGATAGATAATATGGTATATTTGAGTATATTAAAGCAACACTTAACACCCAGCTTGGCAAAATTAGGTCTTAGTTGTGGGTACTTCTTCCAGCAAGATAATGACCCTAAGCACACTGCTCGTGTTGTTAAGGAATGGCTACTCTACAATTCACCTCATGTGCTGCAGACACCACCCCACTCCCCAGACTTAAATCCCATACATCATTTATGGGCGGAATTAAAACGTACACTGAGCAAGCAGCAGCGTATTCCAAATAAAAAAGCTCTGAAGCAATACTTCATGGAAGAATGGTACGAAATAGGCCAGGAAGTGACAGAAAAACTGATGACATCCATGCCGAAACGCCTCAAGCCGTGATTGGTTCCAAAGGACGTTCGACACACTACTGATATTTAGAAAACGACTGAACATTCCTTGACTTCTTATTGTGGACGAATACTTTTGCAACATGGCTTTTCTGCAAGCAGTGTGATTGTTATTTGTTCCAAATGCCAGTGCTTAGGGTGCTATAAATTATGTCCTCAGATGTTCAGATGGCAAATAAAACATACGACTACTTGTTTGCAATTAACTTCTTTATTATATTGGTGCTACTGGCTATTGTCCTCACATGAAGAGCGCGGACGAATAATTTTGCGAGCGGCTGTATCTGTGGTGGGCATGGATAAGACTGCAGAGTTAAGTACGAAGCGTAAGAACGCTATACTAACTGGCACTTAAAGGATTTTCATTACGAAAGATTGGGCAGCTGGCCAATAGAACACATTTCTACGATGCAATATGTGATTGATAAATGTAAATACAAAGGCACTATAAAGAACACGCCACGGAAACCCAGGAGAAAGTGAACTGAAAGGGAAGAACGGTTTGTTGTTCGGCGGATTAAGTCAGATTCCAAATTAAATGCATCAGTACTGAGGCGACTCACGGAGGAACGAACTGGAAAGAAGATCAGCAACACCACCATCCGTCGGAATCTGTATCGGCATGGGTACTATGGAAGAAAAAACGGACGGCTTAGACTGGCATTCGCTAAGGAGCATATAAATAAGGAGAACGAATTCTGGAATTATATTCTTTGGTATGATGAGACGAAAATAACCTTTTTGGGTCAGATGGCATCCACAGATTATGGAGAAAAATTGGTACGGACAGTCATGTGGCAAATACACTTCCCACCACCGTATTTTACAATTGGAAGCTGTATGCCAGCCAGAGGTGTGGGTAACACACATTTCATTGACGAAATAATGAATAAGGAGGGCTATAATGCAATCCTTGAGGGCAAACGTGAACCAGAGTGCCGAAAAAAAATGGGGATGCCACCTGTTATGTTCCAGCATGATAATGACCCAAAACACACTGCTGAAGTTAATAAGATCGTCGCCATAAGACCTATCTGTGTCGGTGCGAGGTAAAACCCCTACCAAAAAAAAAAGTTAATAAGACACACGTCATCTGGAACATTCCTAAGCAGCTTAGAACACCTCTCCAGTCTCCACATTTAAATCCCATCGAACATCTTTGGGCTACGTTGAAGAGGAATATCCGTAGGCAAACGTGTGCTTACGAAGGAGGAACTTAAAAGTGTGATTCTTCAGGAATGACAGAAAATCAGCCCGGACATGTGCAAGAAATTAGTGTATTCAATGCGGTGACGATATCAGGCAGTTATAAAAGCTAGAGGACATTCCTCTAGATACTAACATGTTCCAGGAACCCTTTATTTTTTGTTTACTTCAAGTGTTCAATTTGCTTGTACGAATAGGATAAATACAAGACTATGGGCGCCTTTTTCTTTATTAGAAGCCGTATGATTTGTAAACATTGTTGTAAACAGATATGTTTTCTGAAGGTTTTGTTGAATATATGTTCAGTAAATAAATGGACGATAACTAGCTCAGAAAGAAAGAGAATAGAAGCTTTTGAAATGTGGTGTTATAGAAGAATGCTGAAGGTGAGATGGATAGATCGAATCACGAATGAAGAGATACTGAATCGAATTGGTGAGAGGAGATCGATTTGGCTAAATTTGACGAGAAGAAGAGATAGAATGATAGGACACATCTTAAGACACCCAGGACTTGTTCAGTTGGTTTTTGAAGGAAGTGTAGGTGGCAAGAACGGTAGGGGTAGACCAAGGTATGAATATGACAAACAGATTAGAGCAGATGTAGGATGCAATAGTTACGTAGAAATGAAATGGTTAGCACAGGATAGGGTGGCATGGAGAGCTGCATCAAACCAGTCTATGGACTGATGACTCAAACAACAACAAATAAAATCCTTTTCATTCAGTTTATTATTTTCTGGCAGTGCGTTGAGGTACTAACGCAAACAGCCGGTACGAATAGAATAGGCATATACTGTATGTACACAAAGGTATAATTTTGCCTGTACACTTCAAATTTTGGCCTTTCGAGACTACTAGGTAAAAACAAATCGAAAATTTGTTCAGTTCAATGTTTGTCTCTGAACCATCTGAACATCACGGGAAAGCAGCTATACAGAATTTCTCGGAACTCTGTAGTAAAGCTCAAGTATATCTGAAGAGTTCTTTGCGCCATATACTATTTGATTAATATACAGCAGCGTAGCAAGAATACTGTAGGGGACCAAAAATTGTCAAAGTTCTCCGATTATTATTACTACTAGGTTTATCGGGAAAATATACATAATAAACGAGTGCAAAATACAATTTTCAACCTTTTATGTTCCATAAATTCAACCGAAGGTCCACTATACTGACCATTCAGCCAAGAAGCCGCACATAATTTAAAAATAACAGACAAGATGAGAGGAAATAAATTCGCTGCAAAATACAACGGTTATCTTATGGAGTAGAAAACATTCCCTTGCTGAAGTTAATAACCTCATCATACTATTTATCATTAAAGTCTTCAAACTCACCTTGGGCGAGGCAGCCGAAGGCAGCAGAGAAGAGATGTGTAGAAAACAAAGATAAGGAAACTAACAGTCAATTACTTCCGAAAAGAAAACTGGAATCTGACTCCGAAATACTCGCCTGTTAATAATAATATCTCATTCTCCCTCTCTCTTGAATCAAACACATCCAACCATGTAAATAAACCACAATTGACAAACATGAGTTTTATCTAATCAATTCGTAATTTTTTCGGGATTTTGCTTGTTTCTTCTGAGAATTAACGTGAGTTTACAGACAATACACAATGAAGTACCTATCCTAAACAAAAGTATACAACTTCCACACCACTAAACAAGTCGTGTCATCCGATCTCATCTTGATAACGTCAAGCAGTCAAAACTTAACAATGGACTTATTTGAACATGGACTGTGGCCTATCTACTTATAGAAAGATAACGCTGCATTGATACCACGTTTGATAACACAGTCTCCTCTGTGCAATTGCATAATTGCTCCAATTCTCATTGTTTTGATATCATAACACTTTTCTTCATCACGTACTCCTGTCTACTCCTCCATGAGGCGGTGATCGCTCTGAAAAATGCATCCCTGTCTACTGACCTTAAATAGAATAATTTCTCGACTTTATAGCCCACTCCTTTCGTAAATCTACGATTCCCTTCTTCTTGAAAATCCCCATGATCCTTAGAACTTATCTTGCTACGGCAGATAGTATTTGGAACCTCACACGACATGATCTATTTATTTTCATAATTTTTTAAATCATTTACGAATTACACGTTTTGATAAACTACCAATAGAAGCAGCCAGTGTTACATACACGACAAAGGGAAATGGCTGACTGGGAGGGAGGGCTGCAGAACTGTCCAGTTGCACTTGAGAGGTAAGTCCGAATCTCACCATCGGCAGCCCTGAAGATGGTCTTCCGCGGTTTCCTATTTTCACACCAGCCAAATGCTGGGCCAGAACCCTAATTAAAGGCACGGCCGCTACCTACCTAATCCTAGCTCTTAACTGAGTTAGTGCGACGTGAAACCACACGCAATAAAAACACACATTTACAGGGAAAACAAAAAAATGGTTGTTATAAGGTATTTGATCTGTACAATGTCCGGCTCCATGGCTAAATGGTTAGCGCGCTGGCCTTTGGTCACAGGGGTCCCGGCAGGGACGGGAATTTTAAATATCACTGATTAATTTCTCTGTCACGGGGGCTGGGTGTATGTGTCGTCTTCATCATCATTTAATCCTCATCACGACGCACAGGTCGCCTACATGTCCTCGGACACTCCCGGCTCTAAAAGCCATACGCCATTTCATTTCATTTTCATCTTTATAATGAATTTCATGTAACCGGGTGAGTTGGCTATGCGGTTAGGGACGCGCAGCTGTGAACTTGCATCCGGAAGATAGTGGGTTCGAGCCCTGCTGTCGGCAGCACTGAAGATGGTTTCCCGTGAATTCTCATTTTAACACCAGGCTGTACCTTAGTTAAGACTACGGCCGCTTCCTTCCCATTCCTAGACCTATTCCATGTCGCCATAAGAACTACCTGTGTCGGTGCAACGTTAAGCAAATCGTAAAAAAAAAAAAAAAAAAAAAAAAAAAAAAAAAAAAAAAAATCATGTACGTGACAAAACTATTAGTTATCATTTTCTGCGAGTGAAATTTTTAAATATGTATTATAGACTATATGAATGCAATATTGTAACATTCTTACGATTAACGGAGTCTATTACAAGTATCCATGTTTAAAGGCTTCTATTTTATTTTCAATTTTACCTACGATAAATTTCAAGCAATGATTTGCGAATTTAGCTCTTTTCAGTATTTAAATATTTTCTGCATTGAAGAGCCATTACGATGCGAAATGTCATATAATTACATTATGTAACTTTTGAACATTTGTTGTCTTAACATGAGGTTCTATTACCAATAATTATTCACAGAAAAGAATGTAAATTCTACATCATTCACTGCCAGACAAATTGAGACGTCATGTGCATTGACCGAGATTCCCTGGTGGGAAGCGTGTGAAAATCCACAGCCTGTTTCCAGTCATTCGACCGGGTCAGGAATGGAATGAATGAAGCCCCCATCTAGTGGCGAGGATAGAAATTGTGCCGGCTGCCGAAGCCTGTCGCACTCCTCTGGGGCAATGATTAATGAAATGAAATGATATTGGAGAGTGTTGCTGGAATGAAAGATGACAGGGAAAACCGGAGTACGCGAAGAAAAACCTGCCCCGCCGCCGCTTTGTCCAGCACAAATCTGAGATTTGAACCACCCTGCCTGAGCCACGGAGGCTCCTGGTGGGAAGCGTGTACTATGAATTATGTTTTTTTTAAATCAGTTTACCCTCCAGCGTGGTTTTCCCCCTGGACTCAGGGAGGGATTCCACCTATTGCCGCTTCAAGGGCCGTGTCCTGGAGCGTGAGAAATTTGGTCGGGGATACAACTGGGCAGGAGGACCAGTACCTCACCTGCTATGCTGAACAGGGCCCTTGTAGGGGATGAGAAGATTGGAAGGGATAGGTAGCAAGAGGGAAGGAAGCGGTCGTGGCCGTAAGTTAAGTTCCATCGCGGCATTTGCCTAAAGAAGTAGTGGGAAACTACGGAAAATTACTTCGGAGATGGCTGAGGTGGGAATCGAATTCCCTCTACTCAGTGACCTACCCAGGCTGAGTGGACCCTGTTGCATCGTACCACTTTTCAAATTTCGTGGCAGAGCCGGGAATTGAACTCGGGCCTTTGGGGCAATACTAACTACTACACCAGAGAGGCGGACTGTACTATCGAATATGACACAGACACACACACACACACACACACACACACACACACACACAAAAGGAAGCGGTAAAATGACAGGATGATCTGGAATGTTTTAGCCTACCTATATGGCGGGCTGAGTGGCTCAGGCGGTTGAGGCGCTGGCCTTCTGACCCCAATTTGTCAGGTTCGATCCTGGCTCAGTCAGGTGGTGTTTGAAGCCGCTCAAATACGTCAGCCTCGTGTGGGTACATTTACTGGCACATTAAAGAACTCCTGTGGGACTAAATTCCGGCACCACGGCGTCTCCGAAAGCCGTAAAAGTAGTTAGTGGAACAAAAATCAAATAACAGTATTACTAAATGTCAGTGGCGTGCGGTGAACATACTCATTACCCTAGCTGCAAAAAAGTTTGTTTAAATATAAACAACCGTAGCCCCTCTTCACACTCTAATTAACATTTTATAAGGCTGCATTTTTCGCGGAAAGGTCTACCTGAGAAAGAACTTTCAAGAATAACTTTAACCACACGCTCCCATATACTTCCAAATTGATATTCACGACAGTGACGACACCATCATAACTTAATCTATTGCAGATTTTAAACAATGTACTTACAGTTTCTTCCGGTGACGCCTCGTGATAGTACAGTCATAGTTTTCACAAAAATACACTGGAACTAACTATTTGGTTTTTTTTACTTAAACAGCCTAATCTAAACTAATCAGCAAAGTTTAACTGGTATTTTTACCGTCGTTGAAGTTTTATAGTTTCACTCGCATATTGAGTGTACGTGCATCAACGACAAACGAGGGAAAATATTTGTCACGACGCATAGCACACGTTATATTAATGAAGAATACCATGGAACTCGCGAAACCTTCACCTATAACCCAAGAGGAACACTACAAAAATTCACTATATACCACCATCACAGACAACCATTCGCGCTTAAGTCTGTGTTCATGCTGGGCAACCTAAATATTCTGCTGCTATCGGAACACATACTCTAAACGTGTCATCAATGAATTGCTCGAAAAAACTGTATACATGCCGAAACCCAAGACTGAAATATATTCTTCTATATTACAATTTATTGATTTCATTTGCTGGCTCTATTTTTATTAGCAAGACGATGTGCAAATGGCTATACTATTCAGATGTTGATATGTTTTTCTTGCAGTCTCTAGTGTGTGGCGCTGAAGACGTCGAATGTCAAGTATTAAAACTAACACCCCTTACCTAAGCTAGCTGGCCTGTCGCTGTAAACTGCTGTCGGGGGACGGGGCACAGCTCCACCTCGAGGAAGCTTCAAGTGCACGTGTCTCTATCGCGCCGGCAAGGAAACCCAGCTCGCTGGAGAAGCTGAACTACGGTAGTGCGAGCGGATTGTCGAGAAAGCTGTACTTGGCTTGGCTTAGATGTTCGCAATGTTTTAAACATTATAAAAAGCGTTCTAAGGAATAATTATAAAATGTTAATACAAAGTTCTTTGCCCCAGCAGTGCTGGGGTAGATGGGGTTCAGTCCACGCCACTGCTAAATGTTTTATGGTAACTGATCAGTCTTAGGACCGTAAACCAATGATGGTAGTGTATTAACATTGTTAAACGCAGAATAAGCAGGCTAACAGATAATAACAAAAAGGAGTCGTACCCAAAGACAGTGGCTTAACGGCTGGCAAGCCGAGGTTCGACATCCGGTAGACTTTTCATTTCAAAGATCACGTGGGGACAGAGTATCCGGCTTCTCACCGAGCAAGTGGCTGTGTGAGGTTTGGGTCACGTAGGTATCAGCTTGCATTCGGGAGATAGTAGGTTCGAACCCCACTGTCGGCAGCCTTGAGGAAGGTTTTCTGTGGTCTCCCATTATCACACCAGGTGAATACTGAGGCCCTGCCTTAATTAAGGCATCGCCGCCGAAAGACTTATCTGCGTCGGCGCGACATAAAGCAGACTGAAAAAATCCTTAATACAATTAACTAACCTAAAATTACTCAATCTCACTTTTAAAAAATCCACAGTTCTTGCCCTTCAGGCAAGCAACTCAATGCTGAAAACATCCTAGGGATATGAGTTACGAATTTTAGGTAAATAAAATATAATAAAATAGGAGAATATATTCTTTATTTATTCCCAAAAATTACAATATTTTCCTTAAACATTGTTATCCGGTCGATTAGATTAGCAGTTTGCCTTTTTCTACCACTACGAGCGTTAATGTGTCACTGAAGCACCACTACGAGCGCTAATGCAGAGTTTCAGTTAAGTCCTCATTCTGAATAGGCATTTTTCAAAAAATCGAACAACGCTTCAGGGTACTGAACCATGGAATACATTACACACAGAATTATGTACATAAGTTAATTTGGCTAGGATTTAAATGAAAAGGAACACGAGTAATGAAACAAGCGATTTTAGGCTGTTTTTCTGGAACTGTATTTAGGCCGGATTTGATTTTCGAATTATTTTTCTTTAGTTTGATACAGCTATCCAAGACTCACAATTTGAAACTTTCCAGGACCCTTTAGCCTTTCAACCTTCGGCACAAAGGAGGAAATTGCTTAATTTTACGTTTTTCGTAGTATGGGGACCCCCTACTTTGTCTGCGAAGATTTTTTTTCAGCATTAAACAAACATCGCTACTCTCCAGTGAAGTCTCCACAGTCATCAAACCGCCATAGCACCTGTCTAGTGTATAATCAATCATACACAGTGATGTACTCATCACGAAGGGTGACTGGACAAGCTTTCTTACTCATTTTGCCGAACACGTGCCTAAACGCACCTGACTTTTATCTAGTCGCTCGCCAGACAAGGCAGAACATGTCAATAAAGGTCACGCCGAAGGTGCACAGCTGACTTGCTTCACTGTTGCTAGGATTGGATAAAGCACAACTCTTTTCAAGGCTAAATACCAAACACGTTTTTAGGGTACTCGCAGAAAACAGATTGTATGGGAAGAATATAATATATACATGTCGGAGTTTCACTTCCTTTCTGGTTGTGTAATTATGTTCTACACCAGTACTTTCATTTCCTGACGGATCTTCTCACTTTCACGCGCATTCTTATGCAACCGAGGATAACAACAGTATCTGTTTTCGTATCTCTTTCCGCTAAGCCGTGAATACACACAACACGGCTAAAGTTACACACCTAACCTCATCAAGGAATCTGAATTTACGAAGTGGTTTTTATACTGAAGTTATAATCAAAAGTACGCGGAAGCTATTTATTGTGCTTTGGCCAAAAACTGAGGGACTCAGTTGGTAGAGTGCAGGCCTTCTGGGTCCAAAGTTGACGGGTTCGATCCCAGTACAGCCCGGTGGTATTAGAAGGTGCTCAAATACGCCAGCCTCATACAGGTGGATTTTTCTGGCAGGTAAAAGAACACCTGTGGGACAGTATTTCCGGCAACTCGGTAGCTCGGAATACCTTAAAAGTGGCAAGCAAACTTGTTGTTTTTGTGATTGCTGATATCATAACCACGAAACCTTCAGTTTTACATGGATCCGAACCACACGGACGTCACTTTTCATTTCCAAAATCCCACATACATTGGCCGAGATTCGAACTGCGATCGCTACGGCGAGGAAGCAGTGGATATACGAGGGTCGAGTCATAAGTCATGGCAACTAATTTTTTTTCCCCCTCGCGAACAGGAGACAAGCGCATGTACTTATGTATAGTGCCGGAAGACAAATTCTGACTTCAGGAGATTCTCGTAGGAAAGTGACAGAACACAGGCCATTGGTAAACAATGTTTTATTATGGTACAGACAGCAAAAACACTACGTACAAAGAACAGGTTTCCACTGGTTACAGAACTTCGAAATAATCATCCAAGACTTCCACTGTACGTTGCCAGCGGTGGGGCAGGCAATGAA
This sequence comes from Anabrus simplex, assembly GCF_040414725.1. Classification (NCBI taxonomy): domain Eukaryota; kingdom Metazoa; phylum Arthropoda; class Insecta; order Orthoptera; family Tettigoniidae; genus Anabrus; species Anabrus simplex. Next base: position 21,033,768 of record NC_090276.1, read on the forward strand.
TACCATTCGCTGCATGTGTATCGCTAACGTGTGACACCTCTCTCCGAAATGCTGTTACGCTGTCCTCTTTGTTAGCAAACCGTTCTCCAAGTAATGGCTTCTTGACTTTGCAATTCCGCTAGAGTCCAGCGCCTGTCCTCATGTAAACACTGAACGATCACCATTATACGTACCTCTTTGTCCATGGACAGTGGACGGCCTGGGCGAGGCAAATCGGCAGTTGATACTTCTACCCCGTTTGAACGTCTCCACCCACCTCGCCACTGTTCCATAGGGCATGGCATGCACACCTAAGGTTTCCCGCAGCTCTGCATGGCATTGGCATGCATTTCTGCCGCGGAGAACTGCTATTTTAATATACGATTGTTGCTCCTGCTTTTTTACTTCCATTTTGTGATGCTCTCACTCACACAATAAACTTGGGGGCATACTTAGACCCACACTGTTGTTTACATACACCATCTAGTGGCATCATACGCAAGTACATACCGTACGTTTCCAAATGCGGAAGGAGCAGGCAGATATAAAAGTGAAGCTCATCCCGAAGAAAAGCCGAGCACAAAATAGCCGCATCTGGGGCTGAATGGTGGAGTGTCCGACTCATAACCCCACGTCCTGGGCCCAGCTGAGGTAGTCAAATTTTCAAGGGCGGTCAATAATCCTGTCACTCCATGCCTGACGGCTCACACAGTATAACTCGATAAAAAAAAAAATCAGCCAGTAACTTCCATTTACGTTGCTAGACCGCAGCACTATAGCGGGCCATATAGGCCTATTATTATTACTGAAAATCCACAGCCTGTTTCCAGTCATTCGACTGGGTCAGGAATGAATGAAACCCCATCTAGCGGCAAGGATAGGAATTTTGCCGGCTGCCGAATGTCGCACTCCTCTGGGGCAATGATTAATGAATGACAGATGAAATGAAATGACATTGGAGAGTGCTGCTGGAATGAAATATGACAGGGAAAACCGGAGTACCCGGAGAAAAACCTGTCCCGCCTCCGCTTTGTCCAGCACAAATCTCACATGGAGTGACCGGGATTTGAACCACGGAACCCAGCGGTGAGAGGCTGGCGCGCTGCCGCCTGGGCCACGGAGGCTCTAGGCCTATTATTATTACTATTAGCACAAAATAAACAAATTTAAGAATCGTTCCCCCAAAATCCTGATCTGATCTTAATTATAGGTCTATAACATCTGAAAATGGCTAATTAAGAACTACTGTACTCAATGATCTCTTTTCAGTATTACGGTATGCATCAGAAATTCGATCTCTTGTTTACAATTTGTTTTTCGTCGCACCGACACAGATAGGGGCCTAGGTCTTATGGCCTAGGAGTGGAAGGAAGCGGCCGTGGCCTTAATTGAGGTACAGTCTCACCATTTGCCTGAAGCGAAAATGGGAAACCACGGAAAACCATCTTCAGGGCTGCCGACAGCGGGCGATGCTTTTGAAATGTGGTGCTATAGCAAACTCTTACGTATTATATGGCCCAAAAAAACCATACAAATGTATCCATCGTCAAGGAACTGGGAATTCCGAAGCGAATACGCGACATCATCAATGAGATCTTGCATTATTTTGGTAACGTAGTAAGGAGAGACAATTCCGAAATCTTGATGAGAAAGGGCATATTAAGCAGGGCTTAGTGGCTCAGACGGTTGAAACGATGGCCTTCTGACCCCAACTTGGCAGGCTTGATCCTGACTCAGTCCGGTGGTACTTGAAGGTGATCAAACACAGTGGCTCAAAAAAGTATTGGTCTGCTCATAGCCGTGGTATGAATGTAACTGTATGGTACAAATAATGCAGATATGTAAGACAGTCAAGTACATCAGTAGGTTGAATACAGAGCCAAGAAGATCCACGCTGTTTGCAAACGGACCAGTAATACAACGGCGTGCGTCATTACACGCCAAATAAGTATTGGTCTAGTACACACTATCATCGTGACATCGTGCAGCGTGCTGTCTGCCGCATCTGGCTCATTGTGTATGTGCTGACACGTCGGAAGTTAATATTCAGCACCGTTTCCGTGTTCAGCTAGCAATGGGAAGAAAAACGAAAGAAACAACCGTGGAAGATAGGAGGATTGTAGTGCGACTATTATTGGAAGAGCTGTTACAACTGTTAAAAATATTGTGTACAGGTACAAACGAACGAAGACATTAGAAAATAGACATCGAATTGACCGTCCCCCAAAGTCATCAGTACAAGACAAACGGCAAATTGTGCGTAAAATCGCCCAAAATCTTCAGCTAAGTGCGCCGAAGATAGCAGCTGCGTTACAACAAGATGTAGGAGTGCAAGTGTCATCTGAAACCATCCGAAAGAGGATATGCGGGCGTAACAGCCCGTAGAAAGCCGCACATCAGTAAGGCTAACAGAAAGAAGAGACTTGCAAACGCTAAAGAGCACGGAAATGACAGCTATGAGGATTGGAAGACAGTCGTTTTTTACTGATGAGAGTAAATTTACCCTTTTCAGGTCAGACAGACGAGTGACTGTGTGGAGGAAGACGAATTCTGAACTTGAAGAGAAGAACCTGACAGCTACTGTGAAACATGGTGGTGGTTCCCTGATGGTGTGGGGTTGCATGAGTGCGAATGGTGTAGGTAAATTTGCCTTTATTGAAGGGACTATGGATCACAAAGCATACATTAACATCCTCAAGACACATCTTCCAACAAGTGTACAAAAAGATAACGACCCCGAACACACAGCCCTGAACACGACGCTATGGCTGTTATATAATACACCGCGTTGGATGGAAACTGCACCACAATCTCCCGACATCAACCCCATCAAGAATTTGTGGCACTATTTGAAGCAAAACCTGAGAAAGCATGCAATATCAAACAAAGCTGACCTGAAAGAAGCTTTACTCACCGAATGGAATAAAATACCAACGAAAACTACGGAAACCTTGGTACGATCAGTGCCAAATAGGTTAGCTGACGTTATAAAGAGGAAAGGAAGACCTACCAAGTATTGAAACGTTCAATAAGGGTCAAGAAATTGCGTTATGTTAATTCAGACCAATACTTTTTTGGTGGCAAGTGAAAAGGGTCGTTTTAAGTTATGGCTTTTTAGTTACATGGACATGGAAGAATTATGTTGTTCTTACAATGTGCATGTTACACAAGATGACAAATAATCAGGGATTCTAGTATATGCCAATTTTTATCATCATTCCCTTAGATTCCTCTTCCTCATATGTAGCATATCTCGACAGACCAATACTTTTTGAGCCACTGAAGGTCAACAAAATGCTGGCACCTCGGCGTAGCAATAATTTCCAAAACGGGAGACCAGACGCTAAAGATCACAAGTACTGGAGAAGAATTGTCGCAAGAATTGTCTGGAGAAGAATCGTCTAACAAGGGTTATGGAATGAGAAGGATGAAAGTGTACTGGGCCATAGATACCGGTGAAGTTGGTACTGCTACCCGACTGAAAAAGCTACGAGCAATATTTCGAAGTTTTCTTTACCAGAAAACACAACACTGATATCTCGTAATGATTCCGAGGATAACTGAGGTGGACAACTTTAAGGGTCTATGGCGATTCAATACCACATTTCTGGCCAAAGAGGCAACCGGATAACCAGCTGAGCCACACAATTTAACTGGCAAATCTCCACTCATTTTAGAATAAACATACATAATGAAATTATGGGTTATCACATGACGTTTACACTTTCCCTACGGTTATTCTGAGAGCATTTGGTATTACAAACAGCCGCTCTGTACTTCTTTACTTGAAACAGTTCATGCGAGCATCTTGATGACACTGAATAATACACGCACTGAATAATATATTATACAAGACTTTCCTAAAAACAAGTTCCTTTCGAAATTCGACTATGCCTACAATATAACATTGTCTGAATCTACTTACAAGAGATGCGTATTACTGCAATAAGGCGACGACCTGAACAGCAGCTCACTCAACACTATTTTTCTTGAGTCATGTTATTCCGTTCCAAACGATCGATACAAGTCCCCAAGCTATATAAGAAAACCGTCAAACATTTTAACTACCACTGACCGAATAGTTAATGAGTTAGACTCTCAATAAATAAAGACTTCGATCCTGGATAAGATTGGTAGAGAGGCAATTATGAAGACTGAAATCATCATAGCTCACTATACTGTCCCCAGTTTGACAGGATGAAAAATGCGAGCTAAGAGGGTTGATTCCTATGCTCATTTTAATTGTTTTGATCTCCTTTATCACCACCATTTCCTACACCCTGTATGTACAATTTTTCTCGGTTTTTCGTTAACAGGAACACTGGCAGTGGTGCAATTTATCGTCGATCGTAGTTTTGAAGGGGGGGAAATAAACGGGATTTTCAGCCCCTAATAAGAAGCATAGGAAGAGCTCAAGACCTTTCGATCAATAATAATAATAATAATAATAATAATAATAATAATAATAATAATAATAATCGGGGCAAGAATTTATTTGCAATAAAATGGTTAAATATTGTACAGTTGCTAAAAAATGAGCGTATGGTATTGCATAAGTTCTTCAGAAACAACTGAACCTATAAATATAATGTTTGTTGCGGGTCTCCACCGGGTTCGTGTCTATAATGTGAAGTGAATTATATTTTGATAATAATGAAGTATGATATATCAAAAACGAAGAACGTAATATAATGCCAAGCGCTTTTTTCTTGAATTACAGTCGAAACCCCACTGTCGGCATCCTTGAAGATGGTTTTCTGTGGTTTCCCATTTCCACACCAGGCAAATGCTGGGGCTATACCTTAATAAATTACGGCCACGGTCACTTCCTTCCCACTCCTAGCCCTCTCCTATCCCATCGTCGCCATAAGACCGATATGTGTTGGTGCGACGTAAAGCACATTGTAAAAGAATATCTCGGGCAAACTAAATTAAGCACCACTTCACTAAGCTAAAACAACTTTCAAATTAATTTCAAATATCCTTTAAATTGAAGAAATTTTCAATTCTGTCATGCAATTTGTATCGGCAGATAATATTATTCACAGTACTTTTATTCATGTTCAGTCAATCTGCGATTTGTCGACATGTTTTCCCTTTTTCATGATGGAATATTACTAATTACCTTTGGTCAAATGAACTGTTCTTTCCTCTGCGTTCCATTTCACCCGTGAATCGTTTGCGTCTGCTTTTTGCATGAGGAAGGCACTGATTGGGATCTGCCTGCACAGTGCATAAGTGCAAAACATGTCTTGAGTAGCTAAACGTCTCCTGTCCGAAAAATATTGACCAGCAAATGTTCGTATCTCAAATAAGTCAAAGGTATTATTACTTTGTAAACTCATCTACAAACCGCAATTGGATTATTACAGTACCTATGAAGTGCATTAAATTCAGAGCTTAGTAATTTCGAATTTATTACCTGTTCTTTCTTTACTAATAGGGGTAATACATGTATAGATTATTCTGTCCGAAAAATTCTGACTGTCACTGTACGTGCCTATTTTAGCTACTTTTAATGCCTAGCCTATATGCCTGCTTATTTTAACTGTTTTAGTGCCTATAAATACTGACCCTAGTCATAAGAATATTCACCCTCAAGAGTGTTAAGTCGAGGGAAATACGTTGTCTGACGGAGATGGAAAAGAAACAAAAAAAGAAAAAAAAATTCGCTTTCTACCCGGGTTACAATGATACTCAGTCAGGGCTGAACAACGAGGGACACAGCAGAAGCAGGCTGTTGTTCTCACACTGAAGAACTAAAGAACTACTGGTACATCCTATACGGATGCCAGTTTATAGAATGATATAAAGGTACAAAACACACAAATTAATAGGAATATATCACGCTATAGTTTATAACAACTGAATTATACACCGAGTGTCCAAAAGTTAGGGAAGGGGTGTCCCATTAAAGAATGTGCCGTGTATGACCCTTGAGCGTTACGGCTAGCTGCGCCGTAGCTGAGCAGTCCGGGCTTCCGACATCAACAATGTCGAGGGTGGATCTTCAGTATCACAGAAATAATGTTACCACCCGCGTAAACCGCCGCACGGGACGACAACACATGTTTAACGAACGGACATCACGATGCCTCCGCAGAACCATACTGGGCGCTCGAGGGGCTACTGTGAGTCAGATCATCGCCCAGTTCAATGCTGGGAGTTAGGAACCCAGGACTGTAAGGAGGCAACTGCACCGCATAGGCTTCACCAGCAGACGACTATCTCGTGTCCCTTCGCTGACGCCTCGACACAGAGCTCGACGACGTGCATGGGCCCGCGAACATCGGCAACGGACCATGGAACAGTGGCGGCGTGTGGTATGGTCCGATGAATCCCGGCTCCAGTTGTATGGATCTGATGGGCGCGTGAGAGTGTGGCGTATGCCCCATGATGCTATGGATCCTGCGTGTCAACAAGGTTGTGTCCAGGCGGGAGGTGGCTTATTTCTGGTCTGGACGGTGTTCTCATGGTCGCAATTAGGTCCTATTGTCCGGCTACAGGGAGTGCTGACAGGTTCACGTTATGTGGACATTCTTTCAGACCATCTGCACCCCTTTCTGACCCTAGAGTACCCTGACGGAGTTGCCATGTTTCAACAGGACAATGCGCCATGTCACCGTTCTGGGGTGGCACGCAGGTGGTTAGAGGAGCACTCCAGTGAAGTTACGACCCTGGATTGGCCATCCAGATCCCCCGAACTTAATCCAATCGAGCATTTATGGAATGCTGTCGATGCTGGTGTACGCTCCATGAACCCCGCACCAACTACACAAGACCAATTGTGGGTAGCAGTGCAAGATGTGTGGGTCCAGATCCCTCGAGAACGATTCCAACACCTTGTAGGGTCGATGCCTCGCCGTACTGCTGCCGTTTTGAGGGGTCGCGGAGGATCAACTCGTTATTAACATCAAATTCAGTGTCTTGCCATGACTTTTGGCCACTCAGTGCAGTCGAGACCGGCTACGACGACTCCGAAAGAACGATCATTACAGGTGATAGTAGCACAAAACGATATTTTGTCCTTGTTGACGAAATGTCGTATGGCTTTTAGTGTCGGGATATCCCAGGACGGGTTCGGCTCGCCAGGTGCAGGTCTTTCTATTTGACCCCTGTAGGCGACCTGCGCGTCGTGATGAGGATGAAATGATGATGAAGACAACACATACACCCAGCCCCCGTGCCATTGGAATTAACCAATTAAGGTTAAAATCCCCGACCCGGCCGGGAATCGAACCCGGGACCCTCTGAACTGAAGGCCAGTACGCTGACCGTTCAGCCAACGAGTCGGACTCCTTGTTGATAAAAATGTCATACCTGTAAGTTTTAGGCTGTACACTTACACGGCCATTTAACAAAATAAGTTAAAACTTCAAAAACGTAAATGAAATAAGTATCGTATTTGCAATACAGTATTTGTGGAGTGGAAGTGAGAGGAATTTTTCTTCTAATGTTTACACAATACGTACAACGATAGATAATATGCCAGCAGAAGGGAGGAAAGAAGCACCTACAATGTAAATTGATCAATAATGTCGCACACGGTTTTGGCTAATGTAAGAGATGTTCCATATAGGTCCATATAGGGCCTAGTAGAAATCGTTGAGTGTGAAACACCTAATTCCTTCGCTGACGTTTGTTTCCCTATTTTCTAATCGCCACAAATGTGCGACTTTTCTTCAATATTAAACACCTGCCCTTTCTTTTGCGACAACTTCGCAGTGATGCTTGCCTTGTCTATTAAAAAATATAGACTGACTTGAAATCCCCAAACACGTAACAGACAAAAATTAACATGGAACGTTATAGTCGATACATTTCTCCGAACAATGTGATAAAAATACGCCGTTTATGCGATAAACGATGTCGTATTACGCGATATTTTTTAATGACAGTGTTTATATAAGATTTAGACGGAATCGTTAGATTTCGCCGTTATATCCAATACGTCGTTAAACGCGACGTCTCAATAAACGACTTCGACTGTATTTTCCCCATTGGAGTTTTATAACTTTTTACTTCGATCTCATTTCTTAACTGATTTATTTAAAATGCTAAGTGATTATACTGTATGAAGGGTACTTTAGAAAAAAGCACTTTATTTCGAGTTCGTTATTTGAATATAGTGCTTCATCTGTCTAGTGGGTCGTTGTTACTCGAATGCAGTGCTTCATCCGCCTAGTGGGTCAGTGCACGCCACTGGGCTTTCATAACAACAGTGGTAAGAAAAAAAAAAAAAAGGTGAAGTAATTAGTACTAAAACTAATGGCCGCACCATAGAGGAAGCAGCAAGAAACCTGCATTTCATTATTTCCAAAAGTTGAAGATTGTTCTTTAGTGTTCCTGAGAATTATAAATTGCTCAATTACGATCATTTCTGTTATCATCGGTACAGGATGTCCTGTAAAAGAAGTTTCTCGGCAGAAGTACTATCCCCAGTTGCAGCCAAACAGAGCAGTTTGTCATCAGCCAAACATGGGAAAGCTCGTTGCCCCACGTCGATGCAGCCGCACTAACCTTGACACTAAACTTGGTCCCAGGAAATCGATGTGCCAGGACGTTAGCTCTGAACGCTAACCCAGCCACTTGTGATCCAGTTACTCCGGACTGACAAACATGAGGACCCCGCCATGTATCGTGTCAGTGCTGTGCTGTCGGTTCAAGTCTAGCCCCAGGCAAACGTACGGTATACTTGTACATTCGTAACATCCAGATAGCGCCTGATATGCGATTTTAAAATTCCTTACGTAACAAGAAATCATTTCTTCCTCACGTATAGGCAGAGATACAGGTAGTTTATAATGCAGACACTAATAAAACCCTTTCAAAGTCTTCAACGACATTTCTTTGTTTTACAATCACAAAATAAGGCGATTTATTTTGCATGATGCGAACCACTAGAGGGTTTTCGTAAACATTATGATGATAAATAACATTTAAAACTCAACAGATTTCTGCCACGAGGTATAAAATTACAAGCTCATCACGGAAATCGATCCGCGGTCTTCTTCCGCTACTTTTCCTACAGTCTGGTAAGCTCCCGATTACAAACTGTGTCGCACATTTGGATTTGGCCCTGATTCACGGCCGAGTAACTTTCCTAACGTCAACCCTATATGGAAAGACGTATTCACACCATTGCGTGTTTCTATCGTGGTTGGTAATGTGTTGTATGTGCATGAACAGCGGTGTATTGGAACAATTACAAACATCCAGTCCTCGAGGTAAAGGAATTAATCGAATGTGTCTGAAATCCCCAACCCAGTTAGAAGTCGAGCCCGGGACTCTCTGAACCGAAGACCTCGAGACTGACCACTCAGCCGAGGAGTCGCCCGCGATCATACCAACACAAAATACGGTGACGCTAGGAGGGAAAAGGCATAGGACTCGGAATGTAGTTGCTGTGGCCGAAATTAAAGTACAGCCCTGTCTTTTGCCAGGTATACAAATTGGAAATAACGACAAAATATATTTAAGGCTGCGGTCGGTACGGATCAAACCATTATCTTCCGAATCCCAGCTTCAGCATGACCCCCAGAAGGGCACTTGTACGCTGAAGGGTTATGGACATAAGATATTTACCAATATCACCGTAGTGTCCATTTCAACAATTTTCTCCAGTGTTCTTATTTCTTAATTTAAGTGCCGAAACTGCACTTTGTGAACGTTGAACATAATTTAAATGTGCTACCTAATCTTACCTAAACAAGATTTTCTTTAAGAATCAACATCGAAACTAACCTAAGTAACATTACACAATAATACATTGCAATATGTCATCTTAATGTTAATAAAATAAAATTCTTCCAGAAATTCATAACTGGTTATGCTGCGTCCACTGGTCTAAGCCGAGTTTCGCACTGCTTCCACTTAACATGTTTTCGAATTCGATCTCTTGGTCAAATCCCCACCTTTCCCCACTCCAACAGTATTGCATTTTAAAAAAGCGTACAGTTTTGCGAGACTTTTGAACTCCAGTTTTATGAGGAATCAGAACCATAAGCAAGTGACAATCATTTCATTTCAAAGATTCACTTGCATTGGCCGAGATTCGAACTACTCCCGCCTTGGTAAGAAGACAATGGCAATACACTGACTTAGCAAATGTCATGGGATAGTCACCTAATAGCGTGTGGGGCCTCCTCTGGCCCTGCGAACTGCAGTGAGACGCCGCGGAAGTGAGTCGACAAGTCCCTGGTAGTCCTCTGGACGCAGCTGACACCAAATCGTTTGCAGAGCGGCTGCCAATGCTGGTCTGTTCGTGGGTGCAGGATCCATCTCACGGAGCCTGCGTTCCAGGACATCCCAGATATGCTCGATAGGGTTCATATCAGGGCTCCTGGGTGGCCATGGCAGTCGTTGGACCTCCGCTGTATGTTCCTGGAACCATTCCCGCGCGACGTGGGAGCGATGTGGCGGCGCGTTATCATCTTGAAACACCGCAGAACCATCTGGGCGCTAGAAGGCCAAAAATGGGCGGAGATGGTCTCCGAGCAGCTCAACATAGCGCGTACCATTCAAAGTCTCTTCCGGAGGCCCATTCCATACCAGGAAAATGCACCCCAGACCATAACAGGGACACCAGCGCCCTGGACCATACCTTCGAGGCAGACGGGATCCATCGCTTCATGTAGTCTGCGCCATACACGGTGCCTCCCATCGGCATGGTGCAGTTGAAATCGTGATTCGTGCGACCATATCACGTTATGTCATTGTTCCAGTGCCCATCCCTGGTGACTGGCGACAATTGCGCGTCGTTGTGCCCGATGACGTTGAGTTAACAGTGGCACCCGTGTGCGGCGCCGGCTCCCATACCCCATAGAACCCATGTTCCTACGGATTGTTCACTGGGAAACGTGTCTAGCACGGCCTGTGTTGAATTGAGCCGTGATTTGTTGCACGGTTGCCCGTCTGTCACTATTGACAATCCATCTCAGATGTTGCCGATCTCGGTCATCGAGGGTGGCTGGACGGCCGGTAGTTCGTCTGTTGTGGACGGTGACACCCGCATTCAACCATTCACGATACACCCTGGACAAGTTTGATAGTGTGAAGCCGAATTCCCGCTCCACTTCCGAACGAAATCGCACTTCCCATCCGTCGGGCAGCGACCACCATACCCCGTTCGAACGGTGTCAGCTCACGACGACGTTCCATGTTACACCTGTCACATGCATAGCCACTGCTCACAAGGTCTCCTATACAACTGCCGCTGGCACAGGGGGCGTGTGGTGCGCAGACAACACATCTGCGCATCAGTGCTCCGCTATCCCATGACATTTGCTCAGTCAGTGTACAACTCAGCTATCATGCATGAAGCATGACTCAGGGAGAGACTTCCGCGTAGGTGCAACGCCTACTAGATACTAGAAGGCCTGGACATAAAGCCAATTTCTTGCATTAAAGGCGGGGTAATAGCTTTTCTCTTTTCCACCGCTAGGTTCGCGTTTATGTTCTATTGTTTGGCGCGAATTCTATGATTACGTGTGTTACTGCAACTTTTTTTTTGCTAGGGGCTTTACGTCGCACCGACACAGATAGGTCTTATGGCGACGATGGGATGGGAAAGGCCTAAGAGTTGGAAGGAAGCGGCCGTGGCCTTAATTAAGGTACAGCCCCAGCATTTGCCTGGTGTGAAAATGGGAAACCACGGAAAACCATTTTCAGGGTTGCCGATAGTGGGATTCGAACCTACTATCTCCCGGATGCAAGCTCACAGCCGCGCGCCTCTACGCGCACGGCCAACGCGCCCGGTGCAACATGTTTTATGAGAAGAAATAACATATTCAACTTCATTTTATAAGGTAAGGCCTTATCTAACATGAAATATGAAGACTTTTGTCGTTTTTTAATTTATTTGGTCTCACGATTCGCAATATATGGATGGTTACTGAGATGCATTTAACATTTGTTTAGTTATGTGCTTCCAAATTACCGTCAAGGTGGTGGTGGTGATTATTGTTTTAAGAGGACGTACAACTAGGGAACCATCCTCTATATAACACTAATCAGAGAGAAAAACTGGAAGGGACCTGACACTTCGAAAAATGAAAGTATCGGCCAAAGGAAGACAAGGGCCAGGACGGGTGTGAAAATGAAAAACTCCCTAGCCCTCGGAAACCTAATAGCGTCGGGGTCGGAAAAGAACTAGAGTTGACCAAGGAAGGTCGGATAGGGTAGATGAAAGTGAGAAGCCTGGCACAAGTGGAAGAAATCCCAGGACTCAGCTAAGGGCCCCGTGGTCGCCAACCCCCGCTCCAAAGTTCAGAGCCCCTGGGGCCAATTACGGTCAAGTTTCTTTCCATTCTGTAGGTTAAGATGGTTTATTGTTGCGTGCCTAACTGCACATCTGACACTGCGAAGAAATATATATACACAAATATACATTCTCATCTTTTTCCTAAAGATCCGAGTTTACGGGAGTAATGGAGACTTGCTATTTCTCAACAGGGCAGCAGAAAAGGATCACTTTGGGCTCCTAATGATAACTCCAGAATTTGTAGCTTGCACTTGGTTGAATCAGATTACAGTGTACCGTGAGGGGAATTCTGTTCATCAACAAAGTGCCAGCGCAAATTCGTCTTCTTAAAATGCATTAATATTTACAACGCGGGCGTTAGAATATCTCGGAAAATGTAACCTTGTCCGAAAGCTGAAATTCCTTACCACTCCAAAGTTTAAAGAGACGTTTCAGTGCCGCGACTGTGATCAAGCATACATCACATACATTATACTTACAAAATTCTTCAGGCCTGTTCTTGATAATAATGCAAAGAAAGTGACTAATGGCTGTGATTTATTAAACAAATTCAAGAGCAAGCCTCTCAGCAGAAAAGTGTTGAAATTATAGAAATAAAGAAAAATCGGGTGAGTACTTCTATTTAGGCCTATTTCCCTATTCTTTATTCTTGTGTGATCGAGCTCGATAGCTGCAGTCGCTTAAGTGCGGCCAGTATCCAGTATTCGGGAGATAGTAGGTTCGAACCCCACTGTCGGCAGCCCTGAAAATAGTTTTCCTTGGTTTCCCATTTTCACACCAGGCAAATGCTGGGGCTGTACCTTAATTAAGGCCACGGCCGCTTCCTTCCCACTCCTAGCCCTGTCCTTTCCCATCGTCGCCGTAAGACCTATCTGTGTCGGTGTGACGTAAAACAACTAGCAAAAAAAAAAATTATTGTGTGATAAACAAGTGCAAAATGAAAGAAATTTATGAAGTGTAGTGTGTTATAAGTTGTTTTATATAGTTATATCCGATTCACACCGGGCATAATGATAATAAAAATGTATTAATTCGCGTTATTGTATGAATCTTCAATATAAGGGTATAGACAGAACATGAGAACAACAGAACATAAACGCGATCCAAGCGGCCATTGCCTGAACTACTTTGTTAGCCCAGAAATGTGTCGGCTTGTCCAGGCTTTCTATAATAGCGTAGGCAACGGTAGGTGCTGGGAAAATGCTTACTTCGCTCCTGAATGGCGGGGATAGAGTGCGCAGCCAGGCAGCGCAGCGAACATGGTTAGCGCTAAGTGTACAGAATGAATGTTTAGTTTATGAGTGGAGTTTTTTTTAAAAAAAATTTGCTTTACGTTGCACTGGCACTGAAGATAAGTCTTATGGCGACGATGGGATAAGAAAGGACTAGGAAGGAAGCGACAGTAGTCTTAATTAAGGTACAGCCCGAGCATTTGCCTGGTATGAAAATGGAAAACCACGGCTGCCGACGGTGGGGTTCGAACTCATACCTTCCGAACGCAAGCCGACAGCAACGTGACCCAAACCACGCGGCCACTTTCTTAGTTCGCTCAGTTCCAGTTGAAGAAGGCCGAGCAATACGTCTGAAGAAGGCGTCACGCCGACCAAGTGATACAGCAAAATATAGAGGGTATCGAGAAGGGCAGCAGTTGCCTTGGCAGGGCAATGCCATAAATGCGCTGCATGTGCCACATACTAGGTTTTTATTTAGATAGAAAGCAAAGGGCCTTCCAAAAAACTTTGTATGTCTTTTAGTAATATCAGCTGTTAAAGAGTTAAGGTACATAAAACGTCCCCTCAACGACACCTTCTACAGACGAACATAATACTCGAAAATCACTTGCCAAAACTGGTTCAATAATTAAGAGTTTAGTCTGAATAACAACAAACTGAAATAATTAACAAAAATATTTTGATTTTTCTTATGAATTATTATATTTGTCCACCTCTGTGGTGTAGTGGTTAGTGTGATCAGCTGCCATCCCTGGAGGCCCGGGTTCGATTCCAGGCTCTACCACGAAATTTGAAAAGTGGTACGAGGACTGAAACGGGGTCTATTCACCTCGAGAGGTCAACTGAGTAGAGAGGGTTCGATTTCCGCCTAAGCCACCCTCGAAGTGGTTTTCCGTGGTTTCCCCACTTCCTCGTCAGGCAAATGCCGGGATGGTACCTAATTTAAGGCCACGGCCGATTACTTCCCTATTACCAATCTTGCTATTCCCCACAAGGCATAGCAGGTGAGGCTGCCTGGGTGAGGTAATGGTCCTCCTCCCCAGTTGTATCCCGACCAAAAATTTAGCTGCCCTGGATGCGGTAGAGGTGGGATTCCCACTGTTAGCTGTTCCGAAGATGGTTTCCCATTTTCACACCAAGCTAATGCCATGAGATGTGCCTTAATTAAGGCCACAGCATTCTCATCCCACAGTGGTGGTTATTATTGTTTAAGAGGAAAAATGGAGGGGATCCCAAACTTCGAAAAATGAAGGTATTGGCCAAAGACGGGGTAAAACTACGAAATGCGTGAACATGTAGGACACCCTAGGCCTCACATAATTAATACCATCGAGTTCAGAAGATAACAAGAGTTGTCCAAGACAGGTCGGACCAAAGATGAAAGTTAGAAGCTTGACGCAAGTGGAAGCAATTCAGCTAGAGATCCAGTAGCCGCTAATTCACTCTCCCAAGCCGAGATCCCTTGGCGATACCCCTTTAGGTCACCTTTTACTACACGCAAGAGAGAAAAAAGGGGGAGGGGTGTGTATTCAACCACTCCCACCTCGGAGGTTTCCCGTTCCACAGTAGCCGAAAAATCTGTGTTAATACATCACATGCACAAAAAAAAAAAAAAAAAAAAAAATACATAAATCTAAATTACTCTTTACAAACATCAGAAATGTATGCAAAGTAGTGTTTCATAGCTCCCGTATTTTAAAAAAATCGTGTTTTGTAAACCATTATGAGTGATTCATTATTTACCTTTCTTCTCGTTCTTGGAAATGAAGCAAGGATTCACGATACTTCAGTCACCGCTTTTGTAAATAACACTATGTCGTTGTTTTGAACTGCAAGTAACTTTCTTAAAAGATATGTATTCCCACGAAATTAAATCACCTACATAAATCAAGTAATAGTAACGAATTACTGTATACAGAATCTGGCGCTAAAGACTGTAAACTTGTAGCAATGATCTTGTTGTAAACGAAATCGAACATCTCAGAAGCACAAGATAACATTCTCTTAGCACACATCTAAACAGCAGACTGACAGCTTTCCCCGTGTCAGCAGTAAAACAGCTGGGTGTTGCTACTTTAGTTAGAGGAGGGACAGTCGAGAGCCAATCAAATTGCAGCATTCACCTTCTGGGCTCGGCGGGCACCTTATCTGTCTGGACTTTATTGCACAACACACACACTCCGTTACACTTGCCTCAAAATAGTAAGGGATTTCCTTTGCCACAAACATTACACCATAAGTGTAAGAAATTACAATGTCAAAAAAGGAACACAACACAGGGTCGCCCGGGTGTGCATGATGCAACTTTCGATGACCACGGGTGGTGATTTTTCGCAACAATGATATTACGCAAAATGCTTATAAAGGCTTGTGCTTCTGTCTTTTCAATTTTTGCGACCAATAAACCACGTTTAATGAGTTTTGAAAACGCGATGAAATACGAAATTTACTCAAAAGGCGAAATGTATTATTAAAACGAGATACAAAACAACGATTTTTTTAAGTAAAACCTAAATTATTTTGTTTTTTATTATTCTGCCGGAATGGTAAAACAAGAAGTGTGTGCTCGCAAATGCTGCTGGTTGTTAAGCTAAAATACCTACAGTTTTTTCCAAGTAGTTCTGCAATGTACCGAGCAAGTGACTGTTGCGCTTTGGGTCACGTATCTGTGAGCTTGCATTCGGGAGATAGTGGGTTTGAACCCCAGCCTTGAAAATGTTTTTCCGCAGTTTCCTATTTTCACACCAGGCGAATGTTGGGGCTGTACCTTAACTAAGGCCACGGGCGCTTCCTTACCACTCCTATCCCTTTCCTATACCACAGTCGCCATACGACCTATCTGTGTCGGTGCGACGTAAAGCAAATTGTAAAAAAAAAAAAAAAAGTGGGCGTTGTCCAATGTACGTGAGGTTCTACCAAAAAAATTACGGAAAACGTCCGACCCTCGAAGAATGCAGATATCTGCAAACCATCGTATATGTATTAAATTGTACAAACTACACAGCCTTAAGATTCCTAATTAGATATAATAATTACGAAATTTACACTTAAATAATAGTTAGATACGAAAGGTAAATTTCTGAGGGTTACCGTAAAGAAACATATTATATATGAGTTTCTTAAGTCTATCTACCATTTACAAAATATATTTTTAAATACATTTCTGTCCGCCTCTGTGGTGTGGTAGTTAGTGTGATTAGCTGCTACCCTCAGAGGCCCGGGTTCGATTCCCGCCGATGCCACGAAATTTGAAAAGTGGTCCGAGGGCTGGAACGGGGTCCACTCAGCCTCGGGAGGTCAACTGAGTAGAGGGGGGTTCGATTCCCTCCTCAGCCATCCTGGAAGTGGTTTTCCGTGGTTTCCCACTTCTCCTCTAGGCAAATGCCGGGATGGTACCTAACTTAAGGCCACGGCCGCTTCCTTCCCTCTTCCTTGTCTATCCCTTCCAAACTTCCCATCCCCCTACAAGACCCCTGTTCAGCATAGCAGGTGAGGCCGTCTGGGCGAGGTACTGGTCATCCTCCCCAGTTGTATATCCAGACCCAGAGTAGTGGTGGTGGTGATTATTGTTATAAGAGGAAGTACAACTAGGCAACCATCCTCTATATAACACTAATCAAGGGGAAAAAATCGAAGGGATCCTACACTTCGAAAAATGAAGATATCGGCCAAAGGAAGACAAGGGCCACGAAGGGCGTGAAAATGAAAGACTCCCTAGCCCTCGCAAACCTAATAGCGTCGGGGTCGGAAAAGAACAAGAGTTGACCAAGAGAGGTCGGATAGGATAGATGAAAGTGAGGAGCCTGTCACAAGTAAGTGGAAGCAATGCCAGGACTCGGCTAAGGACCCCGTGGTCGCCAACCCACGCTCCAAAGTTAAGAGCCCCTGGGACCCCTTTTAGTCGCCTCTTACGACAGGCAGGGGATACCGTGGGTGTTATTCTACCGCCCCCACCCACAGGGGGCCCCGACCCAGAGTCTGAAGCTCCAGGACACTGCCCTTGAGGCAGTAGAGGTGGGATCCCTCGCTGAGTCCGAGGGAAAAACCGACCCTGGAGGGTAAACAGATTACGAACGAACGAAATACATTTCTACTATGTATGTCTAATTACAGCCGGACAAATAATGGAAAATAACTGGCCAACTAAAGATGATATATTCAAAATGTCAATATATGGCACAATGAAAATGACTGGTAAAGGACCCTTCATCACTGATCTGAATCAGCTGTTAAAAAAAAAAAAAAGATTTAGAATTTAGATTTTTTCCTAGTATGACATAAACTTAACCATGTTTCTGTATAAATGCAGATCAATTTTTGAACTATGACGCAGAATTGCAGTGTATTTAATGCCAATTTAATTTTTTTGTAAAAATGCTCACTAAGTCTACTGATTTTGAGCATACTCATTATTGGAAATTAAGAATTAAATACCTGTCCATTTCTGGTTCTGAATCTACCCAATAACAAAAATATCATTAATGTAAAAGTAGACACAGCTTTTTAATTACTCCTGTATAAGAAAACAGAGTAGGCTACACATGATTAATCTTGTTGTTTGAGCCATCAGTCCATAGACTGGTTTGATACAGTTCTCCATTCCACCCTACCCTGTGCTAACTTGTTCTTTTCTACAAAACTACTATATCCTACACCTACTCTAATATGCTTGTCATATTCATACCTCGGTCCATCCCTACTGTTCTTACCACCTACACTTTGCTCAAAACCTAACTGACAAGTCCTCGATGTCTTAAGATGTGCCCTACCATTCTATTTCTTTTTCTCTGCAAATTTAGACAAATCAGTCTCCTCTCACAACTCGATTCAATACCTTTTCATTCATGATTAAATCTACCCATCACAAACATCTGCGTAATTCCTATATCAATTTTTGAAGTGAGCAAATTTCTTTTCTTAAGAAAGGCCTTCCTTGCTTGTACTAGACTGCATTTTATGTCCTCCTTACTTCTCCCATTGTTAGTTATTTTACTACCCAAGTAAAAATATTAATCTACTTCCTTTTACATACTAAAACTGACACTTGCAACTAAGTGTCTTATTTCTGATATATTTTTTTTTATAAATTCACTGATCAAGATCACCACTTCCTATTTCCTGAGTGCTTTTTTTCTCTCTCACAGATGTTTCAATACTTAAATACTTAAAGGCAATTTAAATGTAATCAATTTGTTCAAACCACTTCAGAATTACACTAATTTTCAGATGTGTAACCACAGTGTACCTCTACATGTGTTCAAGATCTGAAATGAAATTTGTGCCTTTAACTGGTAAGAAAGCAAGGAAGCAAGCTAGCAGTTTGACATGTTTGTTGTTATCTTGATCATAGCCACATCAACACACGTGAGTGATTTGTCAAAAATGCCATACTCATAGGTCGGGTTTAGAACGGCAACCACCTCAGTGAGAAATCATTGTTGATGTTAATCAACTACTGGGCAAGTTGCACGTGGGTTACCCTAGTATAATCATCATCATCCTCCTCCTTTCCCCTTATCCAGCTCCTGCTGGTTCCGGGTATCTATGGCACTTCTCCACCTTCCGCTCTCCTTCCACCATTTTGTCCCAGTCCACGTCTTGCACTCCTCTTTATCAAATCGCTCCACCTTGATTAAGGTCTCCCTCTCGCTGCCTTTCCCTCGGACTTCATCTCAATCATCTGTTTTGGTATTCTTTTCTCCTCCATCCTCTTTACATGTCCAAACCATCTTAGTTTACACTTTACAAAGGAAATTGAATATGTCCTCCTATTCACCCCCCCCCCCCCCACACACACACACACAGACACACACCCTCCATGATTAGATGGAGTAATAATAATCAAACATGTTTCAACTCATTCGAGCCATCTTCAGTGAAAAAAGTTAACTTTTTACATAACTGAAGCTTAAAAATGTGTTAAAACCTGTAACGGCCACTCACCTACTTGATTCCGTATGGCCACTGTTCTCTCATACTCCACTTGACTTGCACAACACGCTGCTACAAAGCACTCATGTATTTCGCCTTGTACTTTTGCTGCTGCCTCTCATATCGCCTGACTTGCTGGACATCTCACCGCGTACTGAACTACCACTGGGTTACGTCACTATCTGCTGTTTCCTGAAGCCTTGTGCGCTTCACAAACTTTCTGCCGCCCTATGAATTCATCCCCCGATCCCTCGGTCTTCAGTCCAGCACTGATACCAAGGGAGGTTGGAGGATCATCCAACGAGTTCCCAGTATTTTGCTGGGAAACTATATTTTTATTTTCTTCCTGATTGGGTGAGCAACAGAGTGTCTTATTATTTATTATTATTATTATTATTATTATGATTTGCCCAGTGGATTTTGGCAATCAGGGCCTAATTTTAACTTTATCTCCCTGGTCAGTTTTACTTTACATGAGTGTTTTAACAAAATAATGCCAACAAGATAATAAATAGACTCACGAGGTTCGAATGATTGAATATGAGGCCTGGACTTAGCAAGCATACTATGAACTAACTTAGTACTCTACATCTTCACCTGCTCGGGGGACTGTTGTGATCCCGTCCTCTGCCCTCCCCATTGCCCTCCTTTTCCTTCTGTCAATTTTAAAACTGTGTTCATTTATCTCATTCGCCTGAGGCTTGAAGTTCACTATATCTTTTTGAATTGCCTCATCTAAAATAAAAGTTTCGTAAATGGTCTAGGGCTTTCTTGTATATACATTATTTCTATTTAAACATTGTTCCTGTACTTTACGGTATTGTGAAATGTTGAGTTTTATTCTGGTTATCTTTCGAGTAGAAAGAATATATGGTCTTGGTTAACTATTATTCTTCTTGTTTCCTCCACGGACCTTTCATCAATCCCAGCCTGTTTCTTATTGGATAGCTTGTTAATATTTCTTGAAATAATCACTGCGCTGTTGCTGCATATACATACATGCTTGGTTGTATATACTTCCACAATCGTAATAAACCTAATGAAGAAAAAAATGAAAACAAATAAGATAAGATGGAAACAAACAATAAGCGATTATGGTGAGGTTCTGGACGTCGTAGTCTAAAAATTTGCAGTGAGTTATAACTAAAAAACAGGATAAAATCTTTGTGTTAAAAATTCAGAATGACAGTCTGTCTCTGTAGAGTCATCATCACAAATAGTTAAGAGGGGAGAGAAAAACTTGAGAATCTAAGTTTGAGAGGAAACACGTGCCAGGTCAAATGTATGTGACACATAATGGAAAACCGCCAATGAATTTTAGAACAGTAGCACTCTCGAAAGGCCTGATCATCTCAATTTTAGCGGTCCCGTTCTCAATGATTGTTTCCAATGTTGGCTAGATATGTTTGCCTTATTTTTAAATAGTCAGGAGGGCTGCAAAAAAAACTGAGAAGCTATGTTAGAGAAGACAACAGATGTCTGGTAGACTGTATGTGACACATAGTGGAAACTGTCAATGAAGTTCAAATCTGTAATGTATTTAGTATTAAAAACTTCATTTTTTGTCCGTATTGACTCAAGATTTTACAATGCTTAGTAAAGCTAAAGGTTCCACCTATTCAATACGTTCAAACGTATAGGTGGAACCTTTAGCTTTACTAAGCATTGTAAAATCTGTAATGGAAAAAATGAGGTTGTATGAGAAACTTGGGCTGATAAGTACAAAATAAGTATGAAGATACTTTAAAACTTACTTATTAAGTAGTTGTCTTTTTGAAACGGCTTGACCTTCTCAAAGTTAATGGTCCCATTCTTAAGATTGTGTCTATTTTTTTGAACTTCAATTATGTAAAAACATTAATATTTTTCCACTGAAGATGTCACAAATGAGATGATTTTTACTCCATCTAATGATGGTGTATATATTGAATTGTTTTTTATTTCCATCATGTCTCTTTTGTTTTTCTTTCTTTCCTTCATTATATTTTAACACATTCTTAGCATCTATTATGTAAATAACTTTAACCCCCCTTTCTCACTGAAGATGGCTCAAAGAAGTTGAAACATGTTTGACTATTATTACTCCATCTAATGATGGAGATGTGTATTTATTGAAGAGAAGGCCATATTAAATTTCCTTTGTAAAGTGAAAACCGTCAATACGGAATGATTCTAACATCTCAGTTTACTCCTATCAATTCTCTCATTTAAGTTTTTCCATTCCGACCACCTTTCTCACATCTTCGTTTCTCAATCTGTCTTTTCTTGTCTTTCCTATCATATTTCTCAGGCAAGAGTAAGTGTTGAAAATGCTCTCCCTTAGCTTGTAGACAAAGCGCTGTAGCATATGATGATATTCTGTTTTACTCTCTCCAATTCAGCCTTGTAAATCTTCAAAATTTCAATGCGAATTGCATTTAATTATGTACAATACCAGAAAATATGCTGCTGAACACTTAACCCAGAAGCCATTAAATGCACTGTTGTAGAAGAACCAATCATGCTATACAGAAGCTTACTGCAGACCAGCTGAGACCATATCACTTGGTGAGCTATATGGGTTATGTGGCTACTGCATCATCCAGTCGCCCAGACACAGCACAAGGAATAACAGGCAATTCGACTGAGGCTTGCACTTGTATTATACCCTGGTAAGTGCAAATCAATGTTAAAAATCAATGACCGGGTGAGTTGGCCGTGCAGTTAGGGGTGCGCGGCTGTGAGCTTGCATCCGAAAGATCGTGGGTTCGAATCCCACTGTCGGTAGCCCTGAAGATGGTTTTCCGTGGTTTCTCATTTTCACACCAGGCAAATGCTGGGACTGTACCTTAATTAAGGCCACGGCGACTTCCTTCTAACTCCTAGGCCTTTCCTATCCCATCGTCGCCGTAAGACCTATCTGTGTCGGTGCGACGTAAAGCCACAAGCACAAAAAAATCAATGAGGTGCCACCAGCAATGAACGAACAGTTCTCGCTGAAGTTCATGTTTCCAAGCAGATCATGATTATTCTTTTCCATATGCCATGCATGGTCTCCCGCATGTTGGCAGTACCTATTGCAAATGCTTTTCAATCTTATGCCTATTGAAAGAGCTGTTGGGCATTGTAAATGTCTGTCCTTTCCTCTATTTCTATTAACCACCATTTCCAACTTCATGATGACCCTCGTCCGGCTCCATGGCTAAATGGTTAGCGTGGTGGCCTTTGGTCACAGGGGTCCCGGGTTCGATTCCCGGCAGGGTCGGGAATTTTAACCTTAATTGGTTAATTTCTCTGGCACAGGGACTGGATGTGTGTGTGTCGTTTTCATCATTTCATCCTCATCACGACGCGTAGGTCGCCTACGGGTGTCAAATCAAAAGACCTGCACCTGGCGAGCCGAACATGTCCTCGGACACTCCCGGCACTAAAAGCCATATGCCATTTCATTTTTCATGACCCTCAATTTTCCCTAGTATTGTTTCCTTGTCTCCTTGCATAACGTGACTGAAATTTTCCTGTTTCTGACATTTAATCAGCTTTAATAACTCTCACCCAGTTCTTACTATATTCTTTGGGAGAAAGATACTAAAAATTTTGTAATAATGCGATGAACCTTCCACTATTCTATGCCTCTTCCTTGCAGATTTTCTTTTATATGGGATATCCATCTTGTCCTTGGCCTGCCTCTAGATCGCTTTCAAATCATTCCCTTACTACTCTCTTTGAATCCATTCTCTTCAAGTGACCAAACCATTTCAATCTTGATGATGATGATGACAATAATAATAATATGGCCTCAGCTACCATGTGCAGACATTACAATTTGATGCCATCTGGCTGTCTGCTCGTCAATGTCAACATTCTGTTTTACTCTAGGCCTACTAGATCGCAGACCAAGTAAACCGAAACTCTCTTGGGCATCTATGGCTGAGATTTAATGAATTTTGTCAGGTAAACACCACATGTGTCACCAGACATCTTTTACATGCCAACATCGCACAACATGGAGTGTTGAATGTACTTGTACCCACCCTTCAATCTTGATGATGAATGCTTCATAACAAAACATAAATTCCGACTAACTTTAAGCAAAAACAAGCTAGTAGTTTTATAGGACTGTCAATATTACAATCATATCCATCGGACCTCCAGCATAGGGACTTTTAACTTTTCATTTTAAAAATTCAACATGCCTTGGCTGGGATTTGAATTGTAGCTGCCTTCATAAGAATTCAGCAACACAGTGGTTCCCTCCATGTCCCTCCAGAGCAAGCAAGCTTGTAGTTTTATGTGACATGATATCAGGATCATAACAATACAACTTCCAGGTTCAAATGGAATAAAAACTCCAAGAATGTGACTTTTCACTTCAAAAACCCCACATGCATTGGTCACGGGAAAAATATACCCTTCAAAAGCACTAATCGAGGAGAATGAGGACCTGTTCCAACACCCGTAAGAATGTGTGTGTCACATAAAGGAAGAGAACGTCCACAAAATGTTTGGAAATGTAAGACATCCTAAGTGTCGTCAACTTAATATCACTGAGAACAAGAAAAGAAGACTTGTTAAATCATTCTGTTGTAATTTTGATTCATTTTAACCACAGAAGAGGTATACAATATCAAATGGCAGAGGTGTCAAATATTTTGTTCTGAAGGAGATCTTAAATATGTTGGTACCCAATGACTTGTAGTTTTCAGAATTCAACACTTTTAAATGCCAGACTTTAGCTGGGAGGGAATGATAAAATTGATGAGACTGCACAAGCAAGTGGAATATGTCAGTATCAGATGAAGGCTTCTGACTGCCAATCAATGAGTTATCTTTGTGACTATGTTGAATGTTGTCAGATGTTATCTTTCTACCTAAGAGTCCAATAACAAATATGTAGTGACATGAGAATCAGATATATATGACAAGACAGTGTGTACAATTAAATCATATTATTATTATTATTATTATTATTATTATTATTATTATTATTATGTACAATTCATGAATAATGAATGCAGATGCTGTTACCAATCTGTTCACTGCATAACCGTGCTTATCTATCTTTAATTTGTCGTCAGTACCGTGAGATCTGTATCAGGCTATGTCGAAGGGGGTTCTCAAGTTAGAAAGAAGAAAAATACGAAACACTAAGGCAAGTTAAAAACATTTTTGCAAATCTACATGAGTTTAATAGCGTACTTACAAGGGTCTATAGACACCGCTTTTGCTGAGCTTTAGTGAGGTTAAAGTAAATTTTAAAAATTAAAAAAATCCTAACCCCACAGTGCAACAGCCCCAAAGAGCCATGGCCTACAAAGTGACCGCTGCTCAACCCGAAGGCCTGCAGATTACAAGGTGCCGTGTGGTCAACACGACAAATCCTCACAGCTGTTATTCTTGGCTTTCTAGACTGGGACCACCATCTAACCGTCAGACAGCTCCTCAAATTTAATCATGTAGGCTGAGTAGACCTCAGACCTGCCCTCAGATCCAAGTAAAAATCGCAGTTATAGATAGAAAATTCATAGCAGTACCTATTTGAATGGACTTTAAGTTTTGAGATATGAGCATTTTAGGTTTCAAACACCAGTCATAAGAGATTGTAGAAGCCAGCATTCAGAGAAAGTTTCTCACAGCACAGTGGTCAAGGCACTGGCTCTGTAATGTAAGGTGTACAGGTTCAACTCTCCAACTTGCTGTTGCTTTTCAACTGTGTGTCTTTTTTTCATATATCTTTTTACTGATAATTTATATTATTCTAATACATAATCATCGCATCACTTTCTCCGAGTGCATATTAAGTACGCAGCACAAAGGATGATTGGATCCTTAACAGCTCCACCATCAGTTGTCATACAAAAACATTATGACTGTCAAGCTCAGGAACTTCACAGAAACCTATTCAGAAATGTTGATGGTTAACCGTGCAAAAAAAAAAAAATTTAAAATAAAAGTGAAGTGAAATAAGAAATTTGGAACCAAAATGAAAGTGCCTAGGTGTCAGTGAAGAGGCGTACTAAGGAAATGAGGAGTGAGGTAGTTTCGCTACTCCTTTCTTTACAAAACACATTCCCCTAATAAACATTCTTGAAATAACTCATAAGTTATATGTAAGAAAAAAAAAAGACATGTCAGAAATAATATACAATTTGTAAAAAGTTGCTAACTATTGAAAGAAGACTTTTAAAAGAAATGCAGAGATATGAATAACAAGAAGAAGGAAAGGAAGGTTCGATGGCAACTTGACTCTCTGCACCTACATTACAAAGCCAGCACCACGACCACCATTCTAAGAGCACTGAACGCTAGCTAATATGACGGTTTATAAGGGAAGTTTAAATATTAAACTAAAAAATCTGGAAATTAAAGGCAATTCAAAAGAATTTCCAAATAGGCACTGATTTATGTGACACTTTAAATAGGGACTTGCCAAATGCTACTGATCAGCCTGGCGATCTTGGTATATTATCAGCATGGCACTAAGAGTTAATAATGTTAATGGTTTTACATCCCACTAACTACATTTATGTTTTTCGGACAAACCTCAAGACAAGAAAGATTTTAGATAATAAGTTACTCTCGACTCCTTAACAAGGTGATGGCACGTAGAACTGTCAGTGAGGAGATAAAATACAAAAGAAAAACTACAGAACTGCAGCAAAAAATATAACAGACTCAACAGCCATTAGCATGACAAGGCTAATAAATGTTGATGGTTAACTGTGCAAAAAAAATAAAAGCTATGAGGATACTCAGCTCTACAACAGCTAATGTTTGTATCAGAAATATTCCGAATTTCAAAGGAAATAATTAATTGTATCAAGTAGCTTTACATCGCACCAACACATTATGTCTTATGGCGACGATGGGACAGGAAAGGGCTAGGAGTGGGAAGGAAGCGGCCGTGGCCTTAATTAAAGTAGAGCCCCAGCATATGAATGGTGTGAAAATGGGAAACCACGGAAAACCATCTTCAGGGCTGCTGACAGTGGGGTTCGAACGCATTATCTCCCGAATACTGGATACCAGCCGCACTTAAGCGACTGCAGCTATCAAGCTCGGTAATTAATTGTATCAATACATATGAAGCACCATAAAGAATGTCCAACAACCATACAGAAAACCACAGCTATCCATTTTAAAATAAGGTGATCCTGCAAAACCAAGCTGTACTTTTACCCAACTAATGAATACCTGGAATAATTCCTGGGCACTACGGCAGCTGGGCACAGAACTAATCACTCCACCACTCTTAGTGGTTTCAAATTGTGAAAGCCTTTACCCTCCACTCCTCCAAAGGCCACCACGGCCTGTATGGAGATGGCTTTGGTTTTTATGGATACTGTGATCTTGATGTTCCTTGAATAATGCAAACAATTCTTCCATTAGAAAGTTTAGGACAAATTGCTCCTACCGTGGCTCCTCGGACTCGTAATTCTTTATTACTCTACCATTTACATTAACAAATAATTAATTAGAAGGAATATCTCAAATCAGTTTCGTGGTCAATAGCTATGCTACTTACTCCACTACTGCCTTCTGTGTTGCCTTTAGTTACCAAGAAAGAATAAAAGAAAAATTGAGGTTTTTTTTATTTTTTACAACTTGCTTTGTGTTGCACAGGCACAAATAGGTCTTATAACGACGATGAGATAGAAAAGGGTAAGAGTGGGAAGGAAGCGATGTGGACTTAATCAAGGTACAGCCTCAGCATTTTCCTGTTGTAAAAATGGGAAAAACCACAGAAAAGCATCTTTAGAACTGCCGACAGTGGGGTTCGAACCCACTATCTCCCGAATGCTGATAGCTACGTGACTCAAGCCGAGCAGCCACTTGCCTGATAAGGACGCGTATACGTTTCACTCCAGTCCAGTTACTAAATAAGTCATCCTTATAAAGTAAACAAAATTACTTCAAGACATCCCAAACATAGCAGATAGTATACACACACCCACCTCACACAAAGGCACACAAACAAAAAATCCAAAAATCCGCCTTAAGTTATTATTACACGCATGTTAAGTTACTTTAAAAAGTAATTCGAACACAACCTAGAATATAATACGAGGTATGAAAATTATTCACTAGAATGTTCGCATACTGTGGAAATCTTGCATAACGGAAGAGATGTTATCATTGCAGCTATCTGAAGCTTCATAAAACATACGAATACATTTCAAATTAAGAAGAAGTACCACATCATTAAACTCAAGCATGCGACTTGAATTTCCAATTTTACTTTCATTATTCGATGAATAACATAGTGACAGGATTGATGTTTGTAAACAAGAATCTTGTTTATAAACAAGTCCTCATGCCGAGTTCACTAACCCATAACAATAAATGATAAAGAAGTACATGTCACTTACTAGCAAAACTTGTTTATATTAAAGGGCCCACTCTCTATTCTGATAAAAAGCTGTAACTCACCTTTATATTAATTTTTCATCCAGAACCGAAAGATTCACGCCTCCGCACTCTGACAGCCATTTTGAACTAACGGAACTCGGCGTAGGACTCGATCAGTTGAACCACACGTAAGTCACTAAATTCCCTATATTCAACATCACAAGCATCGGCAACTTTATTTACACACGGATAATATGTATAAACCTCCTCTCTGCTTCATTAAAAACAGCTATTCTCAAAAAGCTTAATCATTTTAAAATATGGCATTTGTCGGTTCGCCAAATACTGGCAGAGAGATTTCTCGCAGATAAAGCCGGAAAAGCTTCCATTCCAGTCGATTTAATCCGATGCTAAAACAAAGCATATGTGATACAGTAACTTCCGTACTCAGTTGGTGCATATTGATATATTACAGCTGTTTGGCTGCAGTAAAAATAAAAAAGTAGCACCAGACACCATAACTTTGAAATGAGAGTTAAAAACAATAGCGTTAATCAAGGTGAACGTTCATACCGATCACACGAAAATCTGAAAAACTGAAATTAATGATTCAAGGATCAAAATAATTCGTGTTCGAGATTCAGTATACACCACAGTTCTGAACATGATGAAGCGAAAAGAAAAATACGTGTTGTATTCGATAAGTACTGTATGGGCTTTTCCCCAACATAAATAAACACAGGTCCCAAGCGAAGAGTATGAGTATGGGTCTCAAGGAACTGGAGTAGGGAGAGAAGGAGCTCAGTTCAAACGCGTATCCAATAAATACCTTTTTGTTGGTGTTAATCATATGTCGAGGGGAAGCGGGTGGGGTGAAGGGGTGAGTAGAAGAATATACACTATTAATATGTTGGGTACAGCCTCCGTGGCTCAGACGGCAGTGTGTCGGCCTCTCACCGCTGGATACCGTGGTTCAAATCCCGGTCACTCCATGTGAAATTTGTGCTGGACAAAGCGGAGGCGGGACAGGCTTCTCCGGGTACTCACATTAATAAATCACTTTGGGAGTGGCGACCCCATCGTACTAATAGCCTATCCCTGACCCGGTCAATGACTGGAAAACAGGTTGTAGGTTTTCCTTCAGTATGTTGGGTATTCAGCCCGAAGGCTCGTTTGATCCTCTACAGCTCCACCAAAAGCTATCATAGATAGCCTAGGTGTCACTAGGGAAATGAGGAGTGAGGTAGTTTCCCGTTGCTTTCCCCACCGAGCCAGAAGTTGCTGTTGCATATCAGTCTGCCAAGCACAATGCATGCATTTCATGTACACACAGAATGTCGTTCGTCCGGCTAACTGATTTGTATAGCGCCACAGTAGTGCAGGCTTTGCATGTACTGTGATGAAGGGTAGCAGGGGTAAGTTTTTTTGCCAAGGTCAGGGTCCGCTATATCCCACGAACCCGGTAGTGTTTATTGTCTGTACATTTTTTTGCCCCCGCACTTTGAATATAACTCTCTCCTCTGTATCCGTTCTTCCGCTACTAGTTTCGTCTTCGTGCCCTGCTTTCGACATCCTCCAGCTCCAGGTATTATTCTCCAGATCGTGCTCTCCCTTTCTTCCGTAACACTTTGCCTTCAAGCCGGGGTGAGTGGCTCAGACAGTTGAGACAATGGCTTTCCCACCCCAACTTAACTTGGCAGGTTCAGTCCTGGCTCAGTCCAGTGGTATTTGACCGTGCTCAAATACGTTAGCCTCGTGTCCGTAGATTTACTGGAACGTAAAAAAAAAAAAAAAAAAAAAAAAAAACCTTGCGGGACAAAATTTCGGCAATTCAGCGTCTCGGAAAACCATCAAATAGTACTGTAGTTAGTGGGACGTAAGCACGCTACTTTCGGTCTGTTAAAAGGCCCTGCTGGTCTCGTTGGTCTAGAGCAGGGATGGCGAACCTTTTCCAACTAGTGTGCCATTTTAACTCTGGTTTATTATTCTCATCTGTTGACTGTGCCACTTATTGTTTTCCATTTCCATTACGGGATGTCTACAACCTACCCCCCCTCCCCCCTCGCAACTTCCTTTCAATTTCCCGATTATGTTTCATAATACGTTATTTATTCATTTATTGAGTCATTTATTTATTTATTATACATATTTGCATAACGGGTGCAATATATCTTGTAAATATATTTGATTGCATGTTCCGCGGGGCCGCGGCGGTTTCCTACCCACTCGCAAGCCTATCCCATCGTCGCCACAAGTCCTATCTGTGTCAGTGCGACGTAAAACAAATTGTAAAAAAATAGATATAAAAATCTATAGTACTAATATTGTGAATGGACTTCACTTCCCCCATTAGCTTCATTATCTCCCCATGTTGTAGTTTGTACGCTCAACAATTAAACTAATTTCTCCCTCATCACAATTCTATAAGGAAATCTTATTAAAAAAAACAGCTATCCTTGTTTGTAAGGTCACATTCATGCTTCCATCAAACAATCCTGCATATATGTGGGAGTTATCCAAATTAGCTTTCAACTGCTCCGAAACTTCTTCACTCATTTTTATTATTCTATCCTTGACAACAGTTCAGCTGGCTGGCATTTCTTTATTCTTGTTAATTATTAGTTGTTTTTTAGGGAAGTTTTCAAATAATGTGTTGGACGTCAATAAGAAACTTATTTTCAACAACTCACCGTCAGAAATCTGTTTCCCATGCATGCTGTACTATGCAGTGAGACAGATAGAAACAGCCGCACTGATATTATTCCTTGGCCGGAAAGATGATACAAAAGAACTAGTTTGTTTGTGTAATGTTGGATATTTTGTGAAACAAGCTCTCTTCTTTCTTAATTTGAAATGGAACAAACATTTGAATGACCAGCCTCAAAATTGCGCTTTACATTAAATGTGGGGGATACAACTGTTTTCGAACACAGGCAACACATCTTTTTAACAGTCCGAATTCCCTTGGCCAGAGTTCTTGAAAAATACGGTCACCACCTTTGTTAAGTTACTGTTTTTTTCGGCACCGAAAACATATTTGCAATGTCCGTATACAAAACCACCAGAAAACGACACTATCTCACTTGACTTTCGGACCTATCAGTGTAGCAGTGTTGCCATATTGCACGTCCGAATGGAACTAGTATTTATATTTTCGATATTTATTTCTTACACGTGAAACGCTGTAAGATATGCACTGTCTGTATTACGAGACGTATATATAAAATATTATTATGTTCATGTGGCGTGTCACCGAAATCGTGTCCGCGTGTCACCTAGTGACACGCGTGGCATAGGTTCGCCATCTCTGGTCTAGAGCAAAGGTTCTCAAACCATTATGAGATTGTACCCCTCACTCATGGCTAAAAGTTCAATGTACCCAGACGAAAGAAACCATAAATGATAGGTTTAAAAAAACATAGGTACCTGGAGTACTTCAGACATTTTTAATTGATTATAAACAATTCTTTTAAATTATTTCTTACCCTTTCATTTTTTCTTAATCCGTTTACCCTCCAGGGTTGGTTTTTCCCTCGGACTCAGCGAGGGAACCTATCTCTACCGCCTCAAAGGCAGTGTCCTGGAGAGTGAGACTTTGGGTCGGAGGGATACCGCTGGGGAGGAGGACCAGTACCTCACCCAGGCAGTCTCACCTGCTATGCTGAACAGGGGCCTTGTAGGGGATGGGAGGATTGGAAGGGCCGTGGCCTTTAGTTAAGTACCTGGAGGGGAAGTGGGAAACCACGGAACACCACTTCGAGAATGGCTGAGATGGGAATGGAACCTCCCCTCTACTCAGTTGACCTCCCGAGGCTGAGTGGACTCCGTTCCAGTCCTCGTACCACTTTTCAAATTTCGTGGCAGAGCCGGGAATCGAAGCCGCCCCCCCCCCCCACTCGGGTGGTGGCAGCGAATCACGCTAACCACTACACCACTGAGGCGGACATTCTTTTAAATAGACCTCGCAAATAAGACGAGAATGTGAAATTAAATGCATTCTTATAACACATCACAATAAATTTAAGAGTTTGTGTCTGTATCAATGATAATAATAATAATAATAATAATAATAATAATAATAATAATAATAATAATAATAATAATAATAATAATAATAATAATAATAATAATTTCATGTGGCTATTTCTAGCCGAGTGCAGCCCTTGTAAGACAGACCCTCCGATGAGGGTGAGCGGTATCTGCCATGTGTAGGTAACTCCGTGTTATTGTGGTGGAGGATAGTATTGTGTGTGGTGTGTGAGTTGCAGGGATGTTGGGGACAGCACAAACACCCAGCCCCCCGGCCAATGGAATTAACCAATGTAGGTTAAAATCCCCGACCCGGCCGGGAATCGAACCCGGGACCCTCTGAACCGAAGGCCAGTACGCTGACCATTCAGTCCCCCCCCCCAAAAAAAAATGTGGAGAAGAAATTAAAATTTTATTCCTTTTTATTCCTTGTAAGACAGACCCTCCGATGAGGGTGAGCGGTATCTGCCATGTGTAGGTAACTCCGTGTTATTGTGGTGGAGGATAGTAAAACTAGGAATTACCGGTATTAAAAAAAATACCGTATGCAAACACTGTTGTATCTTTAAATATTCTTCTTCTTCTTAATCTGTTTATCCTCCAGGTTCAGCTTTTCCCTCGGACTCAGCGAGGGATCCCACATCTACCGCCTCAAGGGGAGTGTCCTGGAGCTTCAGACTTTGGATCGGGGGATACAACTGGGGATAATGACCAGTACCTCGCCCAGGCGGCCTCACCTGGGCCTTGTGCAGGGATGGGAAGATTGGATGGGATGGGCAAGGAAGAGGGAAGGAAGCGGCCGTGGCCTTAAGTTAGGTTGCCTGGAGGAGAAGTGGGAAACCACGGAAAACCACTTCCAGGATGGCTGAGGCGGGAATTGAACCCACCTCAACTCAGTTGACCTCCCGAGGCTGAGTGGACCCCGTTCCAGCCCTCGTATCACTTTTCAAATTTCGTGGTAGAGCCGGGAATCGAACCCGGACCTCCGGGGGGTGGCAGCTAATCACGCTAACCACTACACCACAGAGGAGGACATCTTTAAATATTACTTAGCGTAAATACGCACAAAATGTCATTGGACGCAGCTAACCGATTCGTGCAGTGCCACAGCAAGTACCGGGCGTGGCAGCTAATCACACTAACCACTACACCACAGAGGCGGACCAATTCTACTTTTCTAAATTTAATGTTTTTTTTTTTTTAACCCACCTATTACAGATGGAGAAATTATTAGCTTTTACAAATGTTGGGGTGGCTTGTGACTTGAAGAAGGAGAAGAAGATTTCCGTGAAAACATCGAAATGAATCTAATTGGTTGCACAGTTTATAGTAACTTACCTTCTCAATAAGAATTATATTTGATCACAACTGCTAAAATTCCGCAAATACTACGTAGATCGTCAACACTTATTTCTCAAGATGAAGTCGCTTCAGTAGATATATCTTCACTGTATAAACATGACTAATCCATTATCACCGAACAGAACAATAGACATGAGTGATGCAACGAACAGCGAAACGTCAGTCTGCTATTGTGCAATCATCTATGTAGGGGAAAGAACCGTCACATCCTTTCATGCTATGCTCGATGCTGCGCTATAATCGATTCATTCGACTATTGTTTCCCATTCGAGAGAGCAGCAATTAGTTGGCTGGCACGCCAACATGAAGTTGTCATGCAGGCGGTTAGTACAGGCGTCACCAAATACGATGTAGTTGTCGTCAGACTCAATAGATGTCAGGAAAGTGTACGTTCTGTTTGCGAAATTTTGCTTCGTAAGATCCCAATTAGTCCGCCTCTGTAGTGCAGTGGTTAGTGTGATTAGCTGCCACCCCCGGAGGCCCGGGTTCGATTCCCGGCTCGGCCACGAAATTTGAAAAGTGGTACGAGGGCTGGAACGGGGTCCACTCAGCCTCGGGAGGTCAACTGAGTAGAGGTGGGTTCGATTCCTACCTCAGCCATCCTGGAAGTGGTTTTCCGTGGTTTCCCACTTCTCATCCAGGCAAATGCCGGGATGGTACCTAACTTAAGGCCACGGCCGCTTCCTTCCCTCTTCCTTGTCTATCCCTTCCAATCTTTCCATCCCCCACCAAGGCCCCTGTTCAGCATAGCAGGTGAGGCCGCCTGGGCGAGGCACTGGTCATCCTCCCCAGTTGTATCCCCGACCCAATGTCTCACACTCCAGGACACTGCCCTTGAGGCGGTAGAGGTGGGATCCCTCGCTGAGTCCGAGGGAAAAAACCAACCCTGGAGGATAAGCAGATTAAGAACGAAATATCCCAATTAGAGTTATCCACTCTCCAGTGTACGGTTCCCTCAGTAGGATTACTTTTTCGACAAACGAGTAATGTTACGAAAATACTACAACTTTTGGGTTGGGAGGATCTGGGTATGTGGAGACGAGCTGTTCGACCAAACGGTATGCGGAATGAGATTAGAAGTCAAATAGGCAATACTAAAATAAGGAAATGAAATATTTGTCTTTGTTTTTCTTCGGTGTTTATTCTTTTCCATACTGTCGTGTTTGTTATTTAGAACATTTAATTCAGATATGAATAATGAATGTAGAATACGACTTAAATGGCTCATGAATAAAATAAATAAGAACCTTTAAATCGATATTATGAGCCCTTTTTACTCAGACAGCATTTTTGTGGTAAAATTCAATAAATAAGACTGGTGCTTTAAATTAAATGTAAACCAATATTAATACTAAAGATTGAGTTTGTTGAAAAATTAAGTGGCTACAATGGATCAGTATTGTCAGAGAATAAAATTTTCTGTTCAGTCTTGGTTTATTAACATTGTTAGAGAATAATACTAAAAGGCCCTACTTCATTTGCTGTTCAGTCTTAGTTTAACATCCCCTCAATGTCCGGCTCCATGGCTAAATTGTTAGCGTGCTGGCCTTTGGTCGCAGGGGTCCCGGGTTCGATTCCCGGTAGGGTTGGGAATTTGAACCATCATTAGTTAATTTCGCTGGCACGGGGGCGTATGTGTTGTCCTCATAATCATTTCATCCTCATCATGACGCGCAGGTTGCCTACGGGAGTCGAATCAAAAAAGACCTGCACCTGGCGAGCCGAACATGTCTTCGGACACTCCAGGCACTAAAAGCAATACGCCATTTCATCCCCTCAATGAGCGCAACACCGTCTTCAGACAAAAAATTTGTATAGGCTTCTTATATACCGTACTTCACTTTCTTTTGGTTGATGTCCCGGGTAGCAATCTTTTCAGTGGTGAAGTTTTCTTATCTGTAAGGACGTTTCCAAATGTGAACAAGGTTGAAAGTGAAGGTGCGAGAACGCAAAACATGACCACTTCTCATTGTGTTTATGATTACATGCTGCATTATTGTGAATGGGACATTATTTCTGGATACTGACTTGCACAAAAATGTTGGAGATAAGAACTTATCCCAGTCCAGCAGCAGGTCCACATCCATTGTGACTTCAAAAGCGGGGAAGGATCTCTGCGGCACAATACCATTTCACTAATATAAGGCTTGGCATTCCTAACCACATCTTTCTGGTTAATGTACTATCTGATAAGTGAAAAGTTCCTATCAGACTGTGAGAAGCTGTGACCACGAACTGGGAAAAGTTTCACGGCTAACTTTAAACAGGTGTGACAACATCAGTTTTCAATATATCCCGCTGAATATTTCACCATTTTATTAACTAGAGAAAATGGCGGACAAACCTATGTATTTTGCGTAAAACGGACTCATAGGTCTATGTGCTCATTTTACGTCGACCCCCTCAAAAAATCTTGAGTGGAGTTTTTAAAATAGGACTAACTGAAGCGTGTTTCTTCATAGAAAAAGAAATTCGGGATAGGAAGACTTTACCCAAGGAGATGTTCAACAAATTTCGAAATCCTCTGAAATGGTTTAAGAAAGTAGAAGTTAAACAATTAATAGGGAATCTGCCACCCGAGCAACAGTCGTAGTCTAAATGCAGATCAACTGTAATATATATACAATAAATATAATTGCCGGGCTGAGTGGCTCAGACGGTTACGGCGCTGGCCTTCTAACCCCAACTTGGCAGGTTCGATCCTGGCTCAGTCCGGTGGTATTTGAAGGTGCTCAAATACGACAGCCCCGTCTCGGTAGATTTACTGGCACGTAAAAGAACTCCTGCGGGACTAAATTCTGGCACCTCGGCGTCTCCGAAGACCTTAAAAAGTAGTTAGTGGGACGTAAAGCAAATAACATTATTATTATAAATATAATTATACTGTATTACCGGAGATCTAGGTGACGACAGGTAGACTCAGGTTTTAATGACTTTAAGGTGCCGGTAAGAAGTGTAGAACGAGATGTGGGATAAGACCACACTGCTAGCTGCAGATAGAGAATTGCAGAGGATCTTTGATCACTCACAGAGGGCAGTGGCGTGCAGTGAACATATTCATGACCCCAGCTGCAAAAACGTTTTTTTAAATATAAACAATCGTAGCCCCACTACACTCTCTAAAGTCAATATTACCATTTTATAAGGCTGCATTATTCGTGGAAAGGTCTACCTGAGAAAGGTCTTTTAAGAATATTTTCAACCACACGCTCGCTATTCACGGCAGTGACGACACCATCGTAGATTAATCTATAGCAGATTTTAAACAATGTACTTACAGTTTCATCCGGTGACTCTTCGTGATAGTACAGTCATGGTTTTCACAAAAATACACTAGGATTAACTATTTATTTTTTTACTTAAAAGCCTAATCTAAACTAATCAGCAAAATTTAACTGGTATTTTACCGTCGTTGAAGTTTTATATTGTCACTCGCATATTGAGTGTACGTGCATCAACGACAAACGAGGGAAAATATTTGTCTCGACGCATAGCACACGTTATATTCATGAAGAATGCCACAGAACTCGCGAAACCTTCACCTATAATTAGAGGCATGATTTTTTCGCACTAACGATAAAGGCGACAAAAATATTTTGAAGCGATTTTGCGATATCTTTACGAATCATGTGTTTCTGGTTAAGAAAATATGGATATTATGCTCGCGAATTAAAGCGATAAGACCATTTTAAAGCGAAATTCAATTATTTCGCGATAAGCGCTATATTACAGCGAAATCTGTAGTGAATAACGAACTTAACATTTTGTTCCAAGATTATGTATGAAAAGAAAAGGATGAGCGAACAGTGGTTCATCAACAGGAAAAAAAAAAAAAATCATTAATGTTCTGGAAAATCTCTTTAAGACATGGTATCAAAGAAAAGGGGTTGGCTCCAGGCTTCATCATCATCATCATCATCATCTGTTTACCCTCCACGTTCGGCTTTTCCCTCGGATTCGGCGAGGGATCCCACCTCTACCGCCTCAAGGGCAGTGTCCTGAAGCTTCAGACTCTTGGTCGGGGGATACAACTGGGGAGAATGACCAGCACCTCGCCCAGGCGGCCTCACCTGCTAAGCTGAACAGGGGCCTTGTGGAGGGATGGGAAGATTGGAAGGGATAGGCAAGGAGGAGGGAAGGAAGCGGCCGTGGCCTTAAGTTAGGTACCATCCCGGCATTCGCCTGGAGGAGAAGTGGGAAACCACGGAAAACCACTTCCAGGATGGCTGGGGTGGGAATCGAACCCACCTCTACTCAGTTGACCTCACGAGGCTGAGTGGACGCCGTTCCAGCCCTCGTACCACTTTTCAAATTTCGTGGCAGAGCCGGGAATCGAACCCGGACCTCCTGGGGTGGCAGCTAATCACGCTAACCACTACACCACAGAGTCGGACTCCAGGCTTCTTGCCAAACGAAATGTTTGGAATTTTGTTCTTGTGGTGGCTTGTAATCCCACCCCAGCCTGTCTCCTCACGGCAATGTGCAATCCTCGAATCCCTAATGACATCTACAAGCAGTGACTGGTGTATTTCGGCTTCGTGGTCAGGTAAAATTAAAAAAGTGATCACAGACAGTAGCGAAGATGGGTCGTTCGACAAGTGTTACGGTGCACAGCAGAGCTAACCAGTTTGCGAGTGAAGGTTTATATGTTTCGGAAAGCAATATTTTAATGTGTAAATTTTGTAATGTTCGTATCGAGTGGGAGAAAAAAGATATTATCTCAAAACATTGTTTTAAAAATAACGAACATTCCGAACGTAAATTTAGCACTCCAAACAGTGAAACGGCAGGCAACAATAGAACTCTCATTAGATATGCAAAAGAAAACTAAGAGTGAAAAAATAGAATTTATTCGCGAAACAGCAGCGATGCTACTCAAAGCCAACATCACGCTGGAGAAGGTAGACGACCCTGCAGTCCGGTAATGCCTTCAAAAGTATATACCAGGTATGTACAGTCTATCAATTAAACCTCCACAATCAACGATCAGTGATAGTAATGAAAGTTTTAATGATTAATTTTAGAACTGCATTAAAGCGAAATTAAAGCGATACGGCAATATCTATTACGCGAAATAACGCGAAAATTAGTATCCTTCTCGCGAAATCGTTCATTTATTAATGCGAAAAAATCATGCCTCTACCTATAATATAAGAGGAACACCACAAAAATTCACTATATACCACTATCACAGACAACCATTCGTGCTTACCTCTGTGTTCATGCTGGGCAACCTAAATATTTTTCTGCGGCTATCGGAAGACATAATCTACACGCGCCATCAATCAATTGGTTGAAAAAACTGTATACATGCCGAAACCCAAGACTAAAATATATTCTTCTATATTACAATTTATTTCATATACTGGCTCTATTTTTATTAGCAAGAATATGTGCAAGTGGCTATACTATTCAGATGTTGATATGTTTTTCTTGCAGTCTCTAGTGTGTGGCGCTGAAGACTTCGAGTGTCAAGTATTAAAACTAACACCCCTTACCTAAGCTAGCTGGCCTGTCGCCGTAAATTGCTGTCGGGGGAGGGAGCACAGCTCCGTCTCGAGGAAGCTTCAAGTGCATGCGTTACCCAAGCGACCTTAAATTTCGCTGGGGGAAGGTCTCTATCGCACCGGCAAGGAAACCCAGCTCGCTGGAGAAGCTGAACTGCGGTAATGCGAGCGGATTGTCGAGACAGCTGTACTTGGCTTGCCTTAGATGTTCGCAATTTTTTAAAAACTTTATAAAAAGCGTTCTAAGGAATAGTTCGAAAATGTTAATACAAAGTTCTTTAGATGGGGTTCAGTGCACGCAACTGAGTTGTAGACCGAACACTGAAACGCTATTATAATGATGTATGCATTTATGTATTATTTCTAGGTATTCCAGATGTCCCAATTTTCCTGGGACAGCCCTAGTTTTCTTTTATTTTTGTAGTGTTGTTCCGGTCACAGGCGTAGTTAGAGGGTGGGTAGGTGGGACGTGCCCTCCCAATAATCTTCTGTGTCATTTGTCTGATTGTTTTATCGTCGCACCGACAGTCTTACGGCGAGGATGGGATAGAAAAAGGCTAAGAGTGGGAAGGAAGCGACTGTGGCCTTACAGTAATTAAGGTACAGCCCCAGCATTTACCTCGTGTGAAATTGAGAAACCACTGAAAACCATCTTCAGGGCTTCCGACAGTGGGATTCGAACCTACTATTTCCCAAATAGAAGTTGACAGCTACATGACTGCGTAGCGAACTCGCTAAGTGCAAATGCTTTGTTTCTTCTACGGTACAGTTTGTAAATGAAACAGCTGATACCATGCCTATCTCTAGCAAGAAGCCAACGGCCATAACATGTTGAATACACCGGTTCTCGTCCAATTACCGCAGTTAAGCAACATTGGGCATGGTCAGTATTTGGATGGGTGACCGCTTGGGAACACCACGTGCCGTTGGCTCAATTCCCTTGTCCTGCTCCATGGCTAAATGCTTAGCGTGCTAGTCTTTGGCCACAGGAGTCCCGGGTTCGATTCCCTGCGGGGTCGGGAATTTTAACAGTATTTGGTTAATTTCGCTGATATGGGGGCTGGGTGTATGTGTCGTTTTCATCATCATTTCATCCTCATCACGACGGGCGTCAAATCAAAAGACCTGCATCTGGTGAGCCGAACTTGTCCCGGCACTAAAACCATACGCCATTTCATGTTTTCTAGCAACCCTTGTCCTGTTTCTCAACGGGGGCGGGTATGCAGTGAGCGAGTTTTTACGTCCAGATGCTCTTCTTGGCGCCAACCTCTTCAGAGGTTTGAATGAAATGAATGATGTGATATATGATTAATAAAGTGGAGGGTTAAAGAAAGCACACAGCTCTGCACAGTGTATTTAGCTAGAATATGAAGTGAAATCAACACAGCCAATTTATCAAACTTTGCGTTGATGTTGTAATAATAATAATAATAATAATAATAATAATAATAATAATAATAATAATAATAATAATAATAATAATAATGTTATTTGTTTTACGTCCCACTAACTACTCTTTTACGGTTTTCAGAGTCGCCGAGGTGCCGGAATTTAGTCCCGCAGGAGTTCTTTTACGTGGCAGTAAATCTACCGACACGAGGCTGACGTATTTGAGCACCTTCAAATACCACCGGACTGAGCCAAGATCGAACCTGCCAAGTTGGGGTTAGAAGGCCAGCGCCTTAACCGTTTGAGCCACTCAGCCCGGCCGTTGATGTTGTGGGCTACTGACAGCGGAAGGGCGCGTACCGGACAATCACGGATCGTACACGTAAATTTTGCACGCACGTTAAATGAGACAACGGCCAAAACATTTATTTCGGAAATTAACTTACGTGACCCACAGAATGCGTTAAATCTCGCACGTTTGAATTGACACGCTTGGCTATCGTGTTGGGTTCACTCGTCGAGGGACGCCACTGATCTTTTCTATTCCGTTTGACCGTTAGTAATATGACGTAGCACGTCGCGAAAATGATGTAGTGGTATTAATAATTTGATTCCTGCATTGATTGTGGATCAATAAAGGCAATAGAATAAGATTGTTATAGCGAAAATAAAGGTCAATCAGTATAACAGGGGACATTATTCACAAAAGCAAGTTACTCCTTATAGCTTCTACAACAATGGATGCTCGTGAAAGCACAAAGCGGTTCTACACCTAACGAAGCGAGAATAAGGGCTCAATATCACATGTTTCATATTTTCCTTCAAAGCAA
Source organism: Anabrus simplex (assembly GCF_040414725.1). Classification (NCBI taxonomy): domain Eukaryota; kingdom Metazoa; phylum Arthropoda; class Insecta; order Orthoptera; family Tettigoniidae; genus Anabrus; species Anabrus simplex. The sequence goes on from NC_090276.1 coordinate 21,074,617, forward strand.
GAATAACTTTACCTATGTTGTTTATAATTATATACCGAGCTCGATAGCTGCAGTCGCTTAAGTGCGGCCAGTATCCAGTATTCGGGAGATAGTAGGTTCGAACCCCACTGCCGGCAGCCCTGAAAATGGTTTTCCGTGGTTTCCCATTTTCACACCAGGCAAATGCTGGGGCTGTACCTTAATTAAGGCCACGGCCGCTTCCCTCCCACTCCTATACCTTTCCTGTCCCATCGTCGCCGTAAGACCTATCTGTGTCGGAGCGACGTAAAACAACTAGCAAAAAAAAAAAAAAAATATATAATTATACGAACAACCACTTTTTTTTTTACAAGTTGCTTAACGCCGCACCGACACAGATAGGTCTTATGGCGACGATGAGATAGGAAAGGGCTAGAAGAGGGAAGGAAGAGGCCGTGGCGTTAATTAAGGTACAGCCCCAACATTTGCCCGGTGCGAAAATGGAAAACCACCTTCAGGGCCGCCGACAGTGGGGTTCGAACCCACTATCTTCCGAATGCAAACTCTCAGCTGCGCGCCCCTAAAGGCATGGCCAACTCGCTCGCTCGGTAAAACAACATTTTGTCCCATACAACAACTATAAACGTTGGACAGTGCGAGTTGCGGCTTGCGTAATCGAGCGCACCTATTCAAAATACGAAATTTAAGCCCCAGGGGCTCTGAACTTCGGAGCGTGGGTTGGCGACCACGGAGCCTTTAGCTGAGTCCTGGCATTGCTTCCACTTACTTGTGCCAGGCTCCTCACTTTCATCTATTCTATCCGACCTCACTTGGTCAACTCTTGTTCTTTTCCGACCCCGACGCTATTAGGTTTGCGAGGGCTAGGTAGTCTTTCATTTTCACGCCCTTCATGGCCCTTGTCTTCCTTTGGCCGATATCTTCATTTTTCGAAGTGTTCGACCCCTTCCATTTTTCTCTCTGATTAGTGTTATATAGAGGATGGTTGCCTAGTTGTACTTCCTCTTAAAACAATAATCACCACCATACGAAATTTAACGCTTTCTGTAGGTCGCACAAGTTAATTCTCGAATGAAGTATTTTGGCCATTGTGTTATTCTTGGCTTATTTAACGCGTGCGCAAAATTTGCGTAAGACCGGCGATTCCCCCGTATGCGCCCTTCCTTTGTGAGATCAGGAATAGGCCTATGCATTTAAACACTTTTCATTAGCAGTTAGGCCTATTTGTAATGTGCTTTGTTTGGCCATTTTAAGACCGTAGACAGTGGCGCCGTCCCCCGTGTATATTTCAATACGTCCATGAGGGAGGCCCTGGTTTAGCGATCGATGAATTTTACATTTTATATTTGAGTATCTCTTTGAAATTTGTTCACTTCATGAAAGAGGGCCTTGAACTGTTTGTTTACAACAGCATTGTTAATTGAAAACATTTCTTGTGGTATCGTAAAAGCTGGAAACAGAATTTACGACATAATGGTAGATTCCAAAGGAGGTGACAATTCTAACATCATTTATGATTCTTTTAGTGGAAGAATTTTTGAACGAGGTGCAGTTTTAGGGAAAGGAACATTTGGAAAATGTTTTGAGTTCACGGATATAAGAAGTGGGGAAGTGCTGGCAGGAAAGATTATTTCGAAAGCAAACATTAAAACACGTAGAGTGAAGGATAAGATAGTTCAAGAAATTAATATACACAGACGCCTTAATCATAAACACGTTGTTGGTTTTCGAGGATTTTTTGATGATTCGCACAATATTTATATATTATTAGAACTATGTCGCAGAAGAACTCTGATGGAACTCCATGCAACAAGAAAAATTATAACAGATCCGGAGGTTAGGTATTTCATGTTGCAGGTATTGTCAGCTATTAAATATCTGCACTCAAATAATATTATTCATAGAGATCTTAAGCTCGGGAATATCTTTCTTGATGATAGTATGTCTGTTAAAGTGGGAGATTTTGGACTCGCCACCACCATAGAAAAAACTGGAGAAAGGAAACGAACTCTTTGTGGAACTCCAAATTATATAGCTCCAGAAGTTTTAGAGAAATCAGGACATGGCTGTGAAGTAGATGTGTGGTCATTTGGATGTATTATATTCACTCTTCTAGTTGGTAAGCCACCCTTCGAAGCTACTTCTGTTCAAGATACTTACAGACAGATTAAGACGTGTGAATACAGCATTCCTATAGCAGTCAATTTCTCTGCTCGTCAGCTTTTGCAGAGAATCTTCGTTCGTGATCCAACACAAAGACCAACTATTGACGAGATTGTTCAAGATGATTTTTTTACGAAAGGTTTTACTCCAACAGAACTTCCACTATCGTCATTAGTAACTCCACCTAACTTCCTTGAATCGATAAATCCTTGCGAACCAAAACTCATTAATTCAATTGATACTTGGGGTGACAGATTTGGCAAGAAGTTCCCTTTTACTCCTGGATATCCGTTGTTGACTTTACAAAGTCAGTTAAAAAGTATTCTTGACAACAAACCTGTTGAGATGGTGCCACACCCTTTGGAAGAACTTGAAGACCCTTCATTGAAACCTCTAGTGTGGATTAGTACTTGGGTAGATTACTCGGACAGGTATGGTTTTGGGTATAGTTTAAGTGATAATAGTGTTGGTGTTTTGTTTGTTGACGGTACAAAACTCGTCTTACTGGGTAACGGCATCACAATGTATTACATGGATAGTAATGGCTCTGAGGAGTGCTTCAAAATGACCAATTATGATCAGAGAGTAGCTAAGAAAGTCAAGTTATTAATACTTTTCAAACGATACATGACTATATTACATCGTACTGGTATCAACTATACGCCTAATGACCCCGATGCCTACAATCGACCTCCATCATTAATAACGTGGTTAAGACACGACAAAACTATCGTCATGCTTCTTTCGAACGGAATATTACAGATTAACTTTTTATATGATCATACGAAAATGATCTTGTGTCCCTCTCTGGGCGCATTCACTACGATTGATCGAAACGACCAGTTGCGGACTTATCAGATGGCATTAATTCAGCGCTATGGATGTAGCCAAAATATGGACGTACGCTTGCGTTATGCATTGCGTAGGGTAAATGAAATGCTTCTGATGAAAGGTAGACCTATAGTGAAACGAAATCAGAGTTTATGATGAAATTTTTGTGAGTCCTTTTATAGATTTTCTTCTCAATGCTTATAGTGTTATTTCTTTTTCTACTTTGGCTTTGATCTCAGTTTCTTTATAATCAGTATTTCAAGACACACTGCTGTCTAAAGATGAAATAACCCCATACACTCAGACTGGTTCATATTTTCATCAATGATTACATTTCCGCTTAAGTATTTATACAATATATTATGTACTTCTTGTATTTAGATGCTCTATTAGGATATTTAGCGTGTGATAATGGTGGCAGTTGTGTGAGAAATATTTATAGCGATGATTAGTGCTCGATCAGCCACATAACCTTCTAAAGAAGTAATATACACTGCGGAATATATAAGTCATAGCCTTCTTAGAAATGTTTTCGCTGGATTTTAAAGAGTAGATTATTGAAATTTCTTGCACTTTCGATGGTTATTGCAGAATATGTCTTCAGTCTTTTGTGCTTCTTTTAATGTTTTTTAAAGAATTTTACCTTATTTTATAGTAATTTTAGATAGGAGAATTTAATGAATACTACGTCAACTAGCTTTTTTGTGCTTATTAAAAGGTGTCGGAAATGTAAGAATACAAAATGCGTGTTTTAAACGATATATTTTCAAGAGTTGAAGTTCAATTTTTTTTAGATTGACTCGAAGGGGGTAAATGCAATAAGAACTCCTTTAACATGTAGTATTTATTATTTCTAAAGGTCACCAAAATACTCGGTACTTTCAATTTAGGAGTAGTTAATACTGTTTTGGTCTTCGGAAGCTCATTTAACTTTCAAAAGATATTCACTTCCGTGGCTCAAAATTGTTTAAACTACTCCTTGATCTGAAATGCCCGAGAATGTGGAGACGAAGTTGCGAATTACGGAATTAGAGGGGTTTATTGTTCCATTCATCGTCCCTAAATTATTTCAATAATTTAAGAAAGTCTGATAAAATTATTTGTTAATACCACGTTCTTTTTGTTGAGAATTACCGAAATCACAACGATTTTACATGCTGTCTAAAACGTATCGTTTTATTCTTTTACACGAATATATTCATATAATGGGGTTATTTGATCTCAAGTGGTGAAGTGTCTCTGTAGAATTATTTGTATATTTCTTTTTGTGGAAGAAAACGCACCGTGCATTGTAAACGAAAAAAAATTAATTGTTCTTTTTCTTTCTATTTTTTTGCAGCGTTGTCTTCATAATTATTTTCACAAATTTCTTGTTATTTTTTTCTGCTTTATTCATGTTACATTTCAAGTATGTATTATTTTAGTTGAATATTTTTCATTATTTTGTTTCATTGGTCATATTATAAATAGAATAAAAAAGAACGGTGCGTTAAGATAAAATGTTTTATTCTATTAACATCATATGGTAAAAAGCCGGTAAGTTTCTAGGGGATATTTTTACTTTAGTGCTCACTTCAAATGTTCAGTATTTCAGGGATGAATCCCAGCATATTCGATTGACATTTAAAGGTACTCAATTGCCAGTTGTAAGTATACTTCCTATGATTTTCAGGTCAAAATTCCTTATAATTCACCATGTAAAGGACGTTAAAAGTAGAATCTTCTTTTTCCTCTACTTCCAGGTCATTTCTCATTTTTGGGGGGTTAGCATTTCATTTATTCATATAACTCCAAATATTATAAAATGAAGTCCTGGTAGGTGACTGTCTGTGTTTTTGAGGACAATCTCAAGAACCGTTCAATAGATTTTGATGCGGTTTCAACATTGTATTGAGCAATTATCATGGAAGGTTTAAGTATAATATGAAACATTTATCTGTGATGTTTGAAGTCATTTCTTTACAGTTTCAACTCAGTTAATTTATTACTGTAAGTTCCTCAGTCCGTAGAAACTAATTTATAAATAAACTTATATTTATAAACCACCTAAAAAAAGTAAACATATTATACCTGAAAAATACTGCAATATTGCAGGGGCGAATCCCAGCATAATCGGTTGACATTTAAAGGCACTCAGTTGCCATAAACTTACGATGTAAGTATATTTCCTGCATCTTCAAGTCAAAATTCCTTATAATTCACTATTTAAGGAACGTTAAAGGTAGGGACTTCTTCTTCCAGGCCATTTTTCAATATTTTTACTATTATAATTATACCTTCTGATGTTATAAAATAAATTCCTGACAGGAGTCTGATTTTGCTCTTGTGCTTGTGTTTAATTAAGTTGTTTCTTTCAGGTATAATTCTGATATATGTTTTCTTTTTTAGGTAGTTCATAAATATGTTTATTGAGAAATTAGCTTGACGTGTGGTTAGGGACGCGATGCTGTGAGCATGCATTCGAACCCCATTGTCGGCAGCCCTGAAGATGGTTTTCCGTGGTTTGCCACTTTCGCACCAGGCTGTACCTTAATTAAGGCCACGGCCGCTTCCTTCCACTCCTGGACCTTTCCTATTCTATCGTCGTCATAAGACCTATCAGTGTCGGTGCGACGTAAAGCAAATTATTTAAAAAAATAGCTTCGACAGACTGAAGAATCAACAGTTATCTGTAACAATAGGGAGCCGAGTAGTGGCAATTTTAGTGAAGGGAGTTCCGAGCTGTCAGTTTAGAGGTGGCGTGGAATGACATTCGAAGACTAAAAGTCGAAGCTTGAGCGGAGCTTTAAAAAGTAGGTAAGATCATAATACGAAGATAAAAGTTGGAATTCAAGAGGACAAATTGGGGCAAATATTCATTTATAGGACGAAGAGTAAGGGATGGAATAACTCATCAAGGGAAATGTTCCATAAATTTCCAAGTTCTTTGAACATATATAAGGAGAGGCTAGGTAAACAACTGATAGGGAATCTGCCACCTTGGCGGCAGGCCTAAATGCAGATACTTGATTGAGATTGATTGATTGATTGATTGATTGATTGATTGATTGATCGATCGATTGTTAACCACCACCACCACCACCACCACCACCACCTTGGGAATCAAAGAGAGCACGGCACTTTCTCAGCTTACTATACTCAAACCGTTACCGATAGTGTGAAAGAACGGTTGAATATAAAAGGCTTTACGAAAAAGTCAGTGATGATATTATACCTATCTGTATAATAAGTGATTTTTTGATACAGCCTTCAGGGTAAACAATTGAACCTTAAACTTAAAAACCATATTTTGGGATTAATCACTTTATCCGTATCAACATAAAATCTTTTATTCTCCTAAATAATCTTCTCGTCTGGTTTTACCAGCACCATGTCCAAAATATTCTTTCCTCTAGTTGGTTCCATCACTTTCTGAATCAGCTGTCCTTCCCACATTAATATATTTGTCATTTGTTGGTCATGCCTAGGAGTCTTTCTTTGGCCGATACCTTAATTTTTCGAAATGTCGGACCCCTTCCTTTTTTCTATGAATAGTGTTAATAGAGGATGGTTGCCTTGTTGTGCATTGCTCTACTTTTAGAGCTGTCACCCAGATGGCAAATTTCCTACCAGTTCTTTACCTCGTAATTTTCATGTATAGTTTAGGAGAAGCGAAATATCCAACGACGTCTTTATAAAAAGCTTCACTGCCTGCTCACTCTTACTTGTGTCAGGATCTTCACATTCATCTTTCCTATTCGACCTTCCTTGGTCAACTCTCGTTCTTTCCCGACACTGACGTTGTTAGATTACCGAGGCCTGGGAGATTTCCATTTTCTCGGCCTCCGTAGCCCTTCCCTTTCTTTAGCCGATACTTTCATTTTTCGTAGTGTTACATCTCTTCTATTCCCCCCTCTGATTAGTGTTAATAGACGATGGTTACATAGTTGTACTTCCTCTTAAGAAGTAATCACCACCACCACCACCACCACCACCAACACCACCACCACCACCACCACCACCACCACCACCACCACCTTTCACACCCTTCGTGACCCTTGTCGTTATTTGTCTGACACCTACATTTTTCGAAGTGTTGGATCCCTTCCATTTTTCCCCTCTTGATTAGTTTTGATAGAGGATAGTTGTCTAATTGTACTTCCTCTTAAACAATAATCACCACCACCTTTATTTTGCAACTTAATTTGTTCAGAAAGGATGATTACCTAGTTGCACTTCCTCTTAAAACAATAACAACCACCACCACCACCACCACCACCACCACCACCACCACATTCGTGGGCCTTGTCTTTCCTTGGTCGATATCTTCATTTTTCGAAGTGTCGGATTCTTCCTTTTATTTTCTATGAATAGTGTTAATAGACGGTGGTTGCCTAGTTGTGCAGATGACAAATTCCCTATCAGTTCTTTACCTAGTCTGTTCTTACATGATGTCAAAGAAGTTGGAAATGTATCAAACGTCTTTCTTGATAAATTATTCCAGTCCCTAACTCCTCTTATAAACGAATATTTGCCCCAGTTTTTTCTCTTGAATTCCCAACTTTTTCTTCATGTTTCCAACACTTTCGTAACACTATTCTTTTGTCGGAAACTACTCCGAACTAATCGTGCTGCTTTCCTTTGAATCTTTTCCAATAATCATCACCATCATCACTCTTGTAAGATCACGACTAGAATATGCCTCGATTATTTGGAATACATACACCGTGAAGTATGTCGATCGAATTGAGAAAGTCCAAATAAAATTTCTCAGATATGTGTATCAGAAGATATTTTGTTATTGTCCCTACTACGAATCGTACGCCCTAATCCTCAAAGCTATTGATTTCAGAGAACTGTCACACAGAAGAAATTGTCAGAGGTATCTATTTTTTCATAAAGTATCTATGTCCAACCCTTGCCTGTTTCTGTACGGTGTCGTGTATAAAGTGAGATGAATCTTCGTAGCGAATTTTTATAATCGGATGCCCTTTTTGAAGTCAACCTAATCAGAGGAGTTACGAGAAACGAATGACGTGGTATATGATAGTAGGAAGGGAGGGCTGAAATCCGGTGCCGGCACATAGCCTATCGTTGTCGAATAGAACCAAGGCTAATTGCCTAGTTGTACTTCCTCTTAAAACAATAATCACTACCACCACCACCACTCTCGTTGGTGAAGACAAAATCACTACAGAATGTTGGCCGGTAGGGTAGTGGAGATGGTGGTATACAATTGCTATTCAATAGATTGCGAGCCAAAAGCTTGGATTAAATTCCAAACCTCTCCGCAGTGCTGATATGGAGTGAGGGCATAGCCTTGAGCAGACCCTTTGGTGTTATTCGACAGGAGTAGGCTACAAGGCGATACCGAGTTTCACTCTCCCTACTCATTTTCTTCATCATCCCACATCCAGGCGCGCAGGTCGCCTATGGGAGTCAAACAGAAACAGCTGCACCATGCGAGCCGCACATGTCTTCGGATACTCCTGGCATTAAAAGCCATACGATCAATAACTTGGTGAGGAAACCAACCATCCTCCCTACAGCGGCGGGGATGATCGAATAACACCCACGGTAGCACGTACCTGTTGTAAGAAGTGACTAAAAGGGGCCCCAGGGGCTCTCAACTTGGGAGCGTGGGTTGACGACCATGGGGCCCTTAGCTGAGTCCTGGCATTGCTTCCACTTACTTGTGCCAGGCTCCTCACTTTCATCTATCCTATACGACCTCCCTTGGTCAACTCGGCCCCAGGGGTCTGAACTTTGGAGCGTGAATTGGCGACCATGGGACCCTTAGCTGAGTCATGGCATTGCTTCCACTTGCTTGTGCCAGGCTCCTCACTTTCATCTATCCTGCCCGACCTCCCTTGGCCACCTCGGCCCAAGGGAATCTGAATTTTGGAGCGTGGTTTGGCGACCACGGGGCCCTTCGCTGAGTCCTGGCATTGCTTCCACTTGTGCCAGACTCCTCACTTTCATCTGTCCTATCCGGCCTCCCTTGATCAACTCTTGTTCTTTTCAGACCCCGACGGCATTAGGTTTTCGAGGCCTTTCATTTTCATGTCTTTCGTGGCCCTTTGTCTTTCTTTGACCGATATCTTCATTTTTCGAAGTGTCGGATCCCTTCCATTTCTTCTCTGCGATTAGTGTTATATACTGTAGAGGACGGCTACCCAGTTATAGTTCCTCTTAAAACAATAATCACCACCACCACCACAACCAACATCACCACCACCACCACCACCACCACCACTCTTATCACTAACTGGACCTAACCATTGCAGACCAATGGTCCTGTCAATAACTGGACCTAACCAACTCAGACCAATGGTTTAGTCACTAGCTGGACTTAACCAGTCTAGACCATTGGTGTTGTCACAAGATACTGGGCCGATAGAATTCAAGAGGACACAAACTGGGGCAAATATTCGTTTATAGAAAGAGGAGTTAGGGACTGGAATAATTACCAAGGAAGATGTTAAATAAATTTAATGTATGGAGTAGCTCATTAACGGGTGTTGCCGGTCCCAGGCCCGGATAAAGGAGGAGGGTTGACGTCAGGAAGGGCATCCCGTCGTAAAAAGCTACTGCCAAAATCAAAATGATGGATGGATATTTCTCAAATAAAATGTTCCGGAGTAATAGTCTTCCAATCGGATCTCCGAGGAAGACATCTTGTGAGGAATTCAACGAAAGAACAGGAAGGAGAGAAAGTAGGAGTGAAGTGCAAAATCAAAATTAGAGTTGGAATTTTAAATGTAGGGACTATGAAGGGGAAGAGCAGAGAGATTGTAGATATGATGCATAGAAGGAAGGTGAATGTCCTGTGCATACAAGAGACTAGGTGGAAGGGTGATAAAGGGTAAGTATTGGCAGAAGTTTATAAGTTGTTCTATAGCAGTGCGGACAAAGAGTCAAGAAATGAAGATAAAGTTGGAATTGAAGAGGACAAACTGGGGCAAATATTCATTTATAGGAAGGGGAGTTAGGGATTGGAATAACTTACCAAGGAGGACGTTCAATAAATTTCCAATTTCTTTGAAATCATTTAGGAAAAGGCTAGGAAAGCAACAGATAGGGAATCTGCCACCTGGGCGACTGCCCTAAATGCAGATCAGTATTCATTCATTCATTCATGGAGTGGGGATTATCTTGGATAAAGATCCTGAAGGAAGAAGTCTGTGAAGTTAACAGAATCAATGAGAGAATTATAAGTGTAAAGCTGGTTATTGGAGGAGACGTGTCACAGTTCTGAGTGTATATGCTCCTCAGTCAGGATGTTCTGAGGAAGAGAAGGACACATTTTTGGAAGACCCTAGATAGCGTAACAATGGAAATACCAGACAATGAAAGGGCGACAATTGGTGGAGATTTGAATGGCCATGTTGGTGAGAGGAAAAGTGGTGAAGATAGAGTTCATGGTGGATGGAGTTACGGAGAAAGGAATGCAGAATGGACAGGATTGTGGAATACGCAGTAGTCTTCGACCTAACGATTGCTAATACCAACTTCAGTCGGAGAATAGAACAACTTGTAACTTATAGAGAGTGGAGACCATAAAAGTCCGATTACTTGTACAGAAGGAAACACCTCCAGGAACACCAAGGTCATATATACTACCAGTGGCGTATACTGAGGGCTACCAAGACTATCAGTGAAGCCCAAACCTCAAATACGAACGATGGAAATCTAAAGCACATTATAATGAAAGCATCTGACACACTGTTCCATTTACAAATCTTGAAAGCAATGAGAAAAAACGTCGCACGTATTTCTGAAAACAAGGCTTCGGAGACTGATATTGCAGCCCAGACTCTCCTCGACCCTCTCTCCTCGACTCGCCTCACGTGGCTTGCTGCTGTATGCCTGATAGGCACCGGAACCGGGGTGAAGAGGTGTGCTAGGCTTCGGTCCGTCAGTTCGCCACTGCTAACTATCAGCCATGCGTTACTCATCGCATATATTTCCTCACCTCGTTCTTATTACTTAATTATATAGATAACAGATGCTGGTATTTCGGTGGCGTGCCAGATGCGACCGTGCCGCATGCGACCCGTGCCATTAGCGACCCCATAATCTGTAACCGTGCCGGATGCGACCGGCGTTGACAAGCAAATTGTCATTTGATAAGTTGTGTCATCACCCAAGATAAGGTAAGCTAAACGGTGTGCAATGCCATTTCAGTAAGTCCTATAAGCAGCTACTGCCCCTACTTTACACAACACTTCTGGGGGAAACTCGTTTAACAACGCGAAACATGGTGATGCGTTTACATCTTTTCCCACCGGGCGAGTTGGCCATGCGGTTAGAGGCGCTAGTCTTCCGACTCCAACTTGGCAGGTTCGATCCTGGCTCAGTCCGGTGGTATTTGAACGTGCTCAAATACGTCAGCTTTGTGTCGGTGGATTTACTGGCACGTAAAATAAGACCTGCGGGACTAAATTCCGGTACCTCGGCGTCTCCTTAAACCATAAAAGTAGTTACTGGGACGTAAAGCCAGCAACATTATTATATTTTTCTTTCGACCAATGGCACTCGAACCTGCTAACAACGGTGTCAGACCTTTATTTTAGAAAAGACCAAGTTAGCTACTTAAGCAATCTGCCACTTGGTGACAGCCCTTAATGCAGATCAATTGTAAGTGATTGATGGGCCGCATGCGGCACGATGCTTTTCCGCTCGGTCGCTATTGGCACGATAATGGCCGGGTCGCATCCGGCACGGTCGCATCTGGCACGTAACCGATATTTCACTCCCGTTTACTTCTGCATCATTTTAGGAAGACACTGCAGGGCTGCTGTTATAGGAGTAATATAGTTTTATTTTTATAGGTAGATCTGTTAAAATGAAATGCAGTCTTTCAGGTTTAGTGTTCTCTTTTGTTGGTTCGAATCGAACCCGTGATCATGGGCCGGACACCACCACTGATCTTCCAAGGAAGCTAATTTACCAGTGAACCATGGGTACGACCGCTGTAAAATTCAACATTTTAATAATAATAATAATAATAATAATAATAATAATAATAATAATAATAATAATAATAATAATAATAATAACGGTGCATGGCATCTGTATTGGCATGCTGGTGACCTAATGAGGGTAAAATGAATGGTGAAGACGTCATAAGAACCCAGTCCCCAAGCCACGGGAATTAACAGTATGAGGGGGTTGTTTCTGAAAACTGATCCGGGGCCATCGGATCAAAGTCAAGCATTAGCCACAAACCCGGACTTCAATTTTCTGAACCTTAGGCTAGCATCTCGACTGATCAGGTGTTGAGTATTGACAGTAGCAGAGACCAGGGCAGTAGCTTGTGGAGCACCTTGACAACACAGCAGGACACTCCGTTGGCTACTGGCTGCAGCTGAAAACGCTTAAGGCTTGACGTTCACGAAACCAACTATCGAAAAGGAGTAAACTACGTCTAGTGGTAGCCCACGTCTTGATCCCAGCATTCGCCACTGCCCATATACAGTGAAAGTGTGGCAGCGCAACACAAACTTGTAGTGGCCGATTATGAGATGATAGTGAGAAAAAGAAGCAAGGAGAACAAAGAATAAAGTGATGGAAACTGAAAGGAGAATTCAAGGAAAAGGCGTTAAGGGAACTAACATTATCAGAGGATGTTCAGGAGTGGTGGAGTATCAATAGCAGTGTTATAAGGAAAGCTGGAGAAGACGTGCTAGGTGTAACACCAGGAAAGGGACCGCCAGAAGATAAGGAGGCATGGTGGTGGAATGAGCAGGTTCAGAAAGTTATAGAATTGAAGAAGAATGCTGAGAAACAATGGGATTTAATGGGAAAATATGAAAACTGGGAAGCCTATAAGACTGCAAAGATGAAGAGCAAATGAGTTGTGGCAAAAGCGAAGGCTGAGGCAGTGGAGGAGGCGTATGCAGAGCAGGAAAGAAGTCAGGATGATAGGCAACTAATGAGGATGGCTAAGGCAAGAGATAAAGCGTCCAAGGACATAATACCAGTGAAGTAGGTGAAGTATGAGTTAGGTGTAGTAATACATGATCAGGAGAAAATACTGAAAAGATGGCTGGAGTACTTTCAAAGACTACAGAATGAGGAAATTGTGAGAGAGAGAAGTACGGGGATGGAGAGGTAAATAAAGGAGTGACCCAAGCTATAAGTAGGGAAGGAGTGGAAAACGCAGTAAAGAAAATGAAAATGGAAAGGCAGTTGGCGCGGATCGAATTCCAATAGAAGTATGGAAAAGCCTGGGAGAACAGGGCATTGATATTCTCCGGGATTTAATGGAGAATATATGGGAAGGAGAAAGAATGCCACATGAATGGAGAAGTAGTATACTTGTTCCCATATATAAGGAAAAAGGTGATATTCAAAACTGTGGCAGTTTTAGAGGGATAAAGCTGATGTCCCACACAATGAAGACTTGGGAAAGGATCATTGAGGCGAGGTTACGTTTAGAAACCGAAGTTTGTGAAGAACTGTTTGGATTTATGCCAGGAAGAGGAACAACCGACGCAATATTTGCACTAAGGGGAGAGACAGAGAGGTACAGGCTGATCTACATATGGCTTTCATTGATCGGGAGAAGGCGTATGACAGAGTGCCCAGGCAAGAGCTATGGAGAAGTATGAGAAGTAAAGGCCTGTCAGAAAGGCGGTGGTGGTGGTGATTACTGTTTAAGAGAAAGTACAACTAGGCAACCATCCTCTATATAATACTAATGAGAAAGAAAAAGGGAAAGGGATCCGACACTTCGAAAAATGAAAGTATCGGCCAAAGAAAGGCATGTGCCACGAAGGGTGTGAAAATGAAAGACTACGTAGCCCTCGGGAACCTAATAGCGTCGGGGTCGGAAAAGAACAAGAGTTGAGCAAGGAAGGTCGGACAGGAAAGATGAACGTGAGGAGCCTGACATAAGTAAGTGGAAGCAATGCCAGGACTCAGCTAAGGGACCCGTGGTAGCCAACCCACGCTCCTAAGTTCAGAGCCCCTGGGACCCCTTTTAGTCGCCTTTTACGGAAGGCAGGGGATACCGTGGGTGCTATTCTACCGCCTCCACCCACAGGGGGAAGTACGTGAGAGTGGTGAAAGAGATGGAGGTGTGACGACACAAGTTAGGAGCAGTGTAGGTACAACGAAGGAATTTCCAGTTAGAGTAGGACTACATCAGGAATCTGCTCTTAGCCCATATCTCTTTGACCTGGTAATGGATGTACTGGTTAAAGATGTAAAGAAGGCGGCGCCATGGAGCATGATGTTTGCCGACAATGTTGTACTCTGAGAACCGATCCGAGGGAAGCTACAAGAGAAGCTGGAAGAGTGGAGGAAAGCTCTGGAAGAAGAGGAAGGAGGATCGGCAGGGTGAAAACAAAATATCTGTGTACTAACATACAATTTAAATTTAAAAAAATTCTTGAACAGAGAGAACGAATAAATTATCCAGAGCCCAAAAGTAACCAGAAATACATACAACACGAAATGTTTGTCAATAAATACAAAATTGAAACATTATAAGATTGTAGTGCAACCTGAAATAACTTATGGGAGTGAAACATTATTTAAACTAAAGCAAAAGAATAACATAGACACAATTTTAAAAATAGAAAGAAGAATAGTAAGGACATGCATGAATAAGAAGTACCAAAAAAGAAAGGGAATGGCGTATCAACCCAAATGCAGCAGTATATCAGGGAATAGAACTCATAATGGATTTCATGAGAAAGAGAGAATATCTTTCTTTGGTCATATGTTGAAAACACCTCAAGACAGGTTAATATGCAGAATTTTGGAAAAGCTTTGGAAACAAAAACAACAACCTGTCTGGATAAAAGAAATAAAAGACGACATGAAAGAAATAGACATAACACTAGAGGATTTAAAGAATAACTCAAACAAAGTAAATAAATTGAAGAATAGTAAAATTAGATTTCTACCAAAATGTGATAAAAGAGAAACAACTAAAAGAGTATTTTCAGAAGAAGAACGACAACGAAGATCAGATACAATGAAGAAATACTGGAAGAACAGGAAAGAAAAACCAATAAAACATCATAGAAGACCGGACAGAAATAGACTACATTGGTCCAATGCGGCCGTAAAAGCACAATAATAATAAAAGAAGCACAAGATCTATGTATTAACCTGAAAGAAGAAGAACTACCATTGGTCAGGAAGTTTAAATATCTGGGTTCATACGTACAAAGTGATGGAGGTCTGGAGGCTGAAATACAGCACAGGGTAAATAATGGACGGATGAATTGGAAGAAATTGAGTGGAGTATTGTGTGATAAGAAGGTCAGCTACAGGATGAAAGGAAAGCTCTATAAATCTGTGGTGAGACCTGCGATGCTCTATAGTGCAGAAACTTGGTCGATCACAAAGGCTCCAGTGAGAAATATGGAAGCGGCAGAAATGAGAATGTTAAGATGGATGAGTGGAGTTACTAGAAAGGATAGAGTAAGGAATGATTACATGAGAGGATCAGTGAAAGTGGGATTCACAGGAAAGAAGGTTCAAGAAAGTAGGCTAAGATGATATGGTCATGTGCAGATAAGAGGGGAAACCTGGAAACTGAAGGGTCAAGGAAGAGAGGATGACCAAAAATGAGATGGAAATACAAGATAGAAGGGGATCTAAGAGAAAAAAGTTGGAGGAGAGAAAAAGCATTGGAAGAGAAGAATTCACCAAAGCAACGCTGACCCTACGTGATGTGGGAAAAGACTGAGATGAAGAAGAAGAAGAAGATGTTCAATAAATTTTCAAATTCTTTGTAATTATTTAAAAAAAAAAAGACTAGGTGAAAAGCAGATAGGGAATCTTCCACCTGGGCGACTACCCTAAATGCAGATCAGTGGTGATTGATTGGATTGATCGACTGATGTTGGCAAGCCTGCTTAGTATTTTGTATTATCGGCACACTTTATCTTGGTGCATTTACACTCTGGTGCTGAATCGGTCGACCTCGGCAATCTTCGAGATTCGTACTGGCAACCTTTGAAAAAACAAACTATGAATCGCTTAAGCATCGTTGTCCGACATCTGGCGTACACTTTACGTACTAGTACTGTTGTTGTTTACACAGCAAAGCCAAACTATAGAATTCATGCTAGGAACAAGATTCGCATCGAGAAATGTTATATAATATGTATGTGACATAGTTGTTGTCATAAGATAATAACGGTTTAGAAACTTCATATCGATCGATCAGTCATATTCTCGATTCAATTCAGATTTCATTTTCATTCAGTTGGCAGCACTATCGTAACCGGGACAGCTCCCTACTCCTCACCCCCGTACCACTGCCTTCGTAATGTCCAGGCCGTACTGTACCTCTGATGACGTCACGCTTTGGGGGGGACTTGAAGGCGATACGCATACGTTCCGCTTGAATAACACATTCGTTTAAATTAAAGAACTGTTAACACCTTATAAAACCAAAACCTATCCTCAAATATTTGTTAATTCTGACATACAATGCATATCCTTCTCCGTAAGGTTCTATTTCTGGCGTATATACGTTCGTTTGAGTGAGTACAGCCTGAGACATATTCTTGCGATTTTATCCACTTTCCGATCAACTGGAACATTCACTTCATACACACTGACAGAAAACATGCAGCCAATTACCATTTTTATTTATTACAAATATAGATTATTTCCGTACCTCACTGTTTCCACTCCATGAACACTGCAGCTTTCCTGGACCTCTACAGGAAGTTACACCAGTATGGAGTAGGTCTGCTCTCTTTGAAGCACTTTGTTGAATACACAAGTCGGTGTGAATTTTGGAAAAGTTATTTAAAAATATATTCACCCAAATATATATACACTGTCCGGCCAGGTTTTCCAATTTCTTCCCGCAGTCACAAATGACTAGGGAATTTGCCAACTGCATTGTCTCCAAAGCCAAGGATTTTGTGACACACTTAGGATTGTCTGAATTTAGAAATACCATCTTATATGTATCTGACACTAACACACAAAATACTTTGCACACCTCAATTACAAGTTCTATTGACATGTCTGATGGATACTTTAAGCCCCCTCGATTTAGGAAATTTAGATATTTTACTTCTGGAGGTAATTCATAAATAAGATCTGAATCTGTCAGAAGATAAGATTTACATACATCACACTGCTGTTTGATAGTCATACTTCTTTTTTTCTTGCTATTGGCTTTTCGTCGCACCGACACAGATAGGTCTTACGGCGACGATGGGACAGTAAAGGTCTAGGAATGGGAAGGAAGCGGCCGTGGTCTTAATTAAGGTACAGCCCCAGCATTTGCCTGGCGTGAAAATGGGAAACCACGGAAAACCATCTTCAGGGCTGCCGACAGTGGGGTTCGAACCCACTGTCTCCCGAATACTGGATACTGCCCGAACTTAAGCGACTGCAGCTATCGAGCTCGGTGATACTCATAAATAAGAGTTGCATTTTTAAATACACCGAATTCAGATAAGCCGTAGCTCTGATTACATAAAAATATAGGACCTACCTAATGTTACCCATGTTTATGACATAATAAAAAAAATGTAACTCACCATTTGGACGAAACACTCTTATTTCTCTCAGAATGTGATTTTCAGGAAAGTGCTTGATACACACGACTGTGTTGTGATTAACTATTACATTCTCCCTGCCGGAGTGTACTCTCCTTGTTTATAATTGGCTTTGCAGCCAAGCACACAGCAGCTCTTAGGCATGGTGATTTCCCTCGATGTTCATCTTAATTCAAGTATATACAATTCGTGGTTAATAATAAAACACACAATGCACTAACTCAATTAATTTTACACTATAAATATAGCTTTACACAAATAAACTACAAAATGAAAACACTGAAGAACGATCTTCTTAACCTATAGCTTCACATAAATACACGCTCACACTAAGTTTTCTTCACTAATTAACGATTTTCCACTTAATAATGCAGTCGATGACGACTCATTCTCACATATATCTGAGTGAACATACGGCCATCGTTAAAATTTTCAATAAAACTGCGAAAATCTATGTTTAATTCTAGTAACTCATGTGCTAAACTTCCCCCCTAACGATCAGCTGATTGCTTTCCCGCGCTCGTTACAGTACGGCCTGGAAATCACGAAGGCAGTGCCCGTACACAAATGAACCAAGATTAAAGTGTGCCGATAATACTCTCGACCGAGTCGCGTCATGTTTGATCTTTAACCTAACTTTCGCCCGCCGGCTATAAAACAGATGATCTTGAGAAAAAACGAATTATTAATTCAAAAATTCAAAGTGTATATCAAATATTATTAATTAATTCACTCAGTTATAAGAAATGTTCCACAATGCCGTCTTTTAAAGGCTGGGGGAGTACAAAAGCAATCTAAGTAAAATGCATTCGTTTTGATCTTTACTGGTCATTACAATTCCATACCTCCAGGCTGTTGTCTGTGGACCAGAGCTTCGTGTATGAGAATAATAAAAGGTTCGATTGTCTCAAGGACAGATGGAACTCGTTGCTGGTTGGTAGGTTCTTCGTGACGAGACGACTTCACAACTTGAGCAAGAACTTTACCGATGAGGATCAGGTCGTGTTTTTAATTCTTCAAACCACACGAGTGTTATGAAATCATCTCTTCAATCTGAAACGAGATTTATTATATTTGTGAATAAATTATATGAGTAAATATATCTCCCGGTATAAGGAGATCCTCTATACCAAGTGCCAACAGTCTCTTTGAGAGTGGATGAGCGGGTATGGGTAAGGGCACTCTATTGTCTTTAACATCAACACTACAAGAATCAAAATCGAAACTGAAAACCTCGAAAATCCCAATTTAGCTGTCAAGAAATCCGCTATTTATTTATTTATCGTGTTAGAAGTACAAAGTAAACGAGATAAAAATTAAACAGGAAATTTTAAACATTGGTTGAGCAAAAATTGGCCACGACAAGCGCATTTGGAGTTGCCCTCATTAGATCTTTAATGGTACAAGTGGCTGGAGAAGAAGGATACAGTAGAAGATGCACGTTAGTCTGCTTAGTACCACACTTGCAGTAAACTTTCTCCACAGGAAGACTCCATTTCTGTAGGTTGATCTTGCATCTCGTGGTACTGGAGCGTAATCGATTGAGAGCCTTCCATGTTGTCCACTTTTCAGAATGTCCAGGAGGAAGTTCTTCCTTTGGAACAATCCATTCTCTCAAATGTTGACATTTTTCCCGCCACATTGAGATTCTTGCTTGTTGTGGTGTTCCTTTAAGAGCTTCAGTGGTTGTCAAGAAGCTCTTTCTTGATTTCAGCCTAGCATGAGCTGGTTGACAGGGATACAGAGGATGGGCTTCCATAGTCATAGCCTTTCTTTTCTCATACCTAGCAGCAATCTTACGTCGGATTTCAGGTGGTGCTATACCAGCGAGACAGTGGAGTTTATCTATGGGAGTAGGTCTTAAACAACCTGTGATAATACGGCAGGTGTCATTTAGTGCTACATCTATGTATTTGGCATGGCTGGACCTATGCCACACGGAGCATGCATACTCAGCAGTGGAGTAGCACAGTGCTAGCGCGCTTGTTCTCACAGTGCAAGGGTGAGCTTCCCAGGTGGTGCCTCGAAGTTTCCGCACTATGTTGTTTTTGGCAGACACTTTTTGTTTCACGTTTAGGCAATGTTTCTTATACGTAAGCGTACGGTCCAGAGTCACTCCCAGATATTTTGGAGTAGAACAGTGTTGAAGAGGGATTCCTTCCCAGGTGATTTGTAGGGTTTTAGCTGCTTTTTTGTTATTGAGATGAAATACACAGCTATGAGTTTTGGCAGGATTTGGCTTCAAGTCATTTTCACTGTAGTAGTTGGTAAATTCTTTCAGAAAGAAATCCACTGAGGTGATACCAATAAACATTAAGATAGGTGATGAAACTGTACAATAAGTCAGTCAATTTTGCTACTGGGGAAGCATTATCACTCAGGACAACAGGTGCTTCACAGAAATCAGGAGGATGATTGCTCTAGTTAAACAAGCTTTCAGTAACAAGAAACAGCTTCTTACAAGCAGGAACATTAACATTAAAATTAGGAAAGAATTTGCCAAAATGTTTCTGTGGAGTGTTTGGTTGCATGGTTGCGAAATATGGGTCCTAGCAAAACAGGATGTAAAACGCCTGGAAGCAATGGAAATGTGGATATGGAGGAGGATGCTGAAAATAAGTTGGACAGAGAAAAAGTCAAACAATAGGGTCCTTAAGAAAATAGATGAAACACTGTAGAAAAGAGGAACCAAATTCCTTGGCCACAAACTTCCACATAACACATTCCTCACGACTATGTTGGAAGGAAAAGTTCTGTGTAAGAAGAGGAAGGCCAAGGAAGAAGTATCTGGATTCCGTGATGGATACGCTAAATTTGAAAAAAATATATAGACCTGAAACGCTCAGCAGAGGAGAGACAAACGTGGTTGCAGCGACAAGGCCTTGCCTTTAGGATATGAATGAACGAAGTACGGATGTAAAGAAGAGGGCGTCTAAGTCTCTGGTAAGACCCCAATTAGAGTATGGTTCCAGTGTGTGTGACCCACACCAGGACTACTTGATATGAGAACGGGAAAAGATCCAAAACAAAGCAGCACGATTTCTTCCGGATGTTTTCCGACAAAAGAGTAGTGTTACTAAAATGTTACAAACTTTGGGCTGGGGAGACTTGGGAGTAAGCAGTATGTTTCAGCTGTCAGTAGAGAGATGGCGTGGAATTACATTAATAGAAAATAAGCTTGAGCGGAGCTTTTAAAGGAAGAAAAATCATGATATGAAGATAAAGTTGGAATTCAAGAGGGCAAATTGGACAAATATTCGTTTATAGGACGAGGAATTATGCAATGGAATAATTAATCAAGGGAAATGGGCGGTAGAATAACATCCACGGTATCCCCTGTCCGTCGTAAAAGGCGACTAAAAGGGTCCCAGGGGCTTTTTAGTGGGAGTGTGGGTTGGTGACTACGGGTCTCCCAGCAGAGTCTGATATTGTTTTCACTTACTTGTGTCAGGCTTCTTGCCTTCATCTTTTCTATCCGACCTCTCTTGGTCAACTCTTGTTCTTTCCGACTCCGACGGTATTAGGTTTTCGAGGGCTAGGGAGTCTTTCATGTTCACGCCCTTTGTGGTTCTTGTCGTTCTTTGACCGTTACCTTCACTTTTCGAAATGTCGGATCCCTTCCACTTTTCCCCTCTGATTAGTGTTAATAGAAGATGGTTCTCTATAGTTGTACTTCGTCTTAAAACAATAATCACCACCACCACCACCACCACCACCACCACCACCACCACCACCACTCTCATTATATGATCATACCATCTTAGCTGCATTTCAAAGTTCTGTGTAAGAAGAGGAAGGCCATGAGTTTTAATACCATGTTATTGTCCTAGACAATCCAAATTAAGGGCCTATTTTTAGTTACTTTACACCACTTGCTCGCTATATTCCGAACATCTGTGAACATATCAATTCATCATTGAAAGGTCGCTTGTCTTGGCGCTTCTCCTTCTTTAAGTGCCAACATGATAACGGTCTTAATTTAAAACTACCCGTAATGTAGTTGTTTGGAATTTTATTTAAAAGGGTCGCTCCAGCACACCAACTTAGCATTCTCATTTCCTAAAGCCTGCTCCATGTCTAAATATTTAGCATGCTGGCCTTTGGTCCAAAGGGTCCCGGGTTGGATTCCCGGTCGGATCGGGGATTTTAAACTTAAATGGTTAATTCCGATAGCTCTCGGGCTGGATGTGTGTATCGTCTTCATTATTAGAATCACCTTACAGTAGGTAAGGCCCCATCGTCATAGACGTTCCCCCTGTGGCTGGGGGTGGCAGAATAACACCCACGGTATCCCCTGCCTGTCGTAAGAGGCGACTAAAAGGAGCTCCACAGGCTCTCAACTCGGGAGCGTGGGTTGCCGACCACGGGGCCCTTAGCTGAGTCCTGGCATTGCTTCCTCTTACCTGTGCCAGGCTCCTCACCTTCATCTATCCTATCCGACCTCCCCTGATGAACTCTCACCACCACCTGTTCTTCTCGGACCCCGGCGGTATTAGGTTCCTGAGGCCTAGGTTTTCACGCCCTTCGTGGCCTTTGTCTTTTTTTTGGCCGATGTCATAAAATTTTTCGAAGTGCCGGATCCCTTCCATTTTTCCCTCTGATTAGTGTTATATAGAGGATTATTGCTTGTGTATCGCCATCTGTAGATCATTTTGTGTACTTTATTTTGGTGTCAATAAAAGCTCCATACCATGCCAATCGTGTGTGTTAATTATTACCCCACCGGGCGAGTTGGCCGTGCGGTTAGAGGCGCGTGGCTGTGAGCTGCCGGCAGCCCTGAAGATGGTTTTCCGTGGTTTCCCATTTTCACACCAGGCAAATCCTGGGGCTGTACCTTAATTAAGGCCACGGCCATTTCCTTCCAACTCCTAGGCCTTTCCTATCCCATCGTCGCCATAAGACCTATCTGTGTCGGTGCAACGTAAAGCCACTAGCAAAAAAAATTATTACCCCATCAAATGTTAACTTACTTTTGGGTCACCCTGTACTTCCACTTGCTTGTGTCAAGCTCCTCACTTTCATCTATGCTATACGGCCTCTGTTAGTCAGCTCTTGTACTTTTCCGACCCCGGCGGTATTAGGTTACAAGGCCTAGACATGCCTTTCGTGGCCCTTGTCTTTCTTTGGTCGATACCTTCATTTTGCGAAGTATCAGACCCCTTTCATTTTCCCCTCTGATTAATGATAATAGAAGATGGTTGCCAAGTTGTACTTCCTCTTAAAACAATAACCACCACCTTCACCGGACTCTCATAATGAGAAAGAAAATATGACGGTAACGTTATATAGTACCCTTTATCTCCACTGCACAGATTTATACGTAGAGTGAGTAGAGCTCTGTTTCTCTTGGTGTCACTGATGTCATTTAGATGGTACTACAGATGCGAATGTGCAAAAAATTCCGTTTCAGCCACCTGTACTGCATATGGTAAACAATGAACTATATTTCATTTATGTCACAACTATCCACCAGTTGAAATCGTGACCATGAGTTTTAATACCATGTTATTGTCCTAGACAATCCAAATTAAGGGCCTATTTTTAGTTACTTTACACCACTTGCTCGCTATATTCCGAACATCTGTGAACATATCAATTCATCATTGAAAGGTCGCTTGTCTTGGCGCTTCTCCTTCTTTAAGTGCCAACAGGATACCTTAAAGTTATAAGAATTTTCTTTCTTTCAAGGTTCTCGAACTATATTTTTAGTGCCTGGAATCTTGAGATTAGCATGGTAACTTGTAGTCCTATCAACCCAGATTTAACTCCCAATTCTTTCAAGAATTTAAAACTGGCCGAGGACGTGGGATGGTATGTGCTAAGCCTCTAGTACTTGGGGGCGGTAGAATAACACCCACGGTATCCCCCGCCTGTCGTAAGAGGCGCCTGAAAGAGGATCCAGGGGATTTCATCTTGAGAGCGTCGATTGGCGGCCTCGGGTTCCTTAGTTGAGTCCGATATTCCTTCCATTTACTTGTGGCAGATTCCTTGCCTTGTTCTTTTCTATCTGTCCTCCCCATGTCAGCTCTTGTTTTCTTGTAGCCCTGCCGGTATTAGGTTTTCGAGACGTAGGGAGTCTTTAATTTTCACGCTTTTCGTGGCCCTTGTCTTTCTTTTCACATCGTCGGGTCTAATAATTTCAACGACGATGATGATAATGAGGTACCGAGACATAAAATACTGCAGAGCGGAAATTATAATTAATATCTAGTGGCATTCACTTACTGAGCATTTCTTTAATCAAACAGGAACATTTTGAAAAATTCATGTTTAGGTAAGTGGGTAAAATTCCCTCTCTAAACTATCCCTTAGAAATAATATGTTGCCGCAGTCTCACAATTCAAGTTCCTCCAGAGCATGTCTTCTAGTGAGAAGTTGCTTGACGTCCAGTGGACACTTAGATGAATCTAGCATTGGTTCTACAGTACTCATCTGAGCCAGTCCCCTGGCTTTTGTACTACCTCCCTTGGTTAAATCCTGACCTTTTCTGGCCCTGACAGAATCAGGTATCATTTTCACGTCCTTGGTAGCTCTTTCCTTTGCTCCCCCTGTGGGTTACTTGTGCCAGGCTCCTCACTTTCATCTATCCTGTAGGACCTCTCTTGGTCAATTCTTGTTCTTTTCCGACCCCGACGGTATTACGTATGGAGGCCTAGGGAGTCTTTCATTTTCACGCCCTTCGTGGCCCTTGTCTTCCTTTGGCCGATACCTTCATTTTTCGAAGTGTCGGACCCCTTCCATTTTTTCTCTCTGTTTAGTGTTATATAGAGGATGGTTGCCTAGTTGTACTTCCTCTTAAAATAATAATCACCACCACCACCACCACCACCACCACCACCATCCCCCTGTGGGTGGGTAGAATAACACCCACGGTATCCCCTGCCTGTCGTAAGAGGCGACTAAAAGGGGCCCCAGGGGCTCTCAATTTAGGAGTGTGAGTTGGCGATCACGCAGCCCTTAGCTGAGTTCTGGCTTTGCTTCCACTTACTTGTGCTAGGCTCTTCACTTCACCTATCCTATTTGACCTCCCTTGGTCAACACTTGTTCTTTTCCGACTCCCACGGCATTAGGTTGCGAGGCCTATGGAGTCTCATTTTCACACCCTTCGTGGCCCTTGTCTTTCTTTAGCCGATATCTTCATTTTTCAAAGTGTCGGATCCCTTCTATTTTTCTCTCTGATTAGTGTTATATTGAGGATGATTGCCTACTTGCAGTTCCTCTTAAAACAATAACCACTACCACCACCAACACCACTCTTTCTTTTGCCGATACCTTTATTGTCGTAGAATTGGACCTCTCCCTATTTCTCTTCTGATCAGAGTTTTTGTTACATTTTCTCTTAAAACGACATTTACTGACAATTACCTCTTGTTGATGTGCTTCCCCTGTGGCCCCCTGTCGGATCCCTTCCACTTTTCCCTCTGATTAGTGTTATATAGAGGATGGTTGCCCAGTTGTACTTCCTCTTAAAACAATAATCACCACCACCACCTTCACCTGTGGCTGGGGATGGTAACTCCTGCCTGTCGTAAAAGGTGACTGAATGGGGAGTCCTCACCTCTTATCCCCATCTGGGTGGAGGCGGTAGAATAACACCCACGGTATCCCCTGCCTGTCGTAAGAGGCGACAAAAAGGGGCCCCAGGGGCTCTGAAATTTGGGGCGTGGGATGGTGACCATGGGTCCCTTAGCTGAGTCCTGGCATTGCTTCCACTTACTTGTGCCAGGCTCCTCACTTTCACATATCCTATCCGACCTCTCTTGGTCAACTCTTGTTCTTCTCCGACCCCGACGGTATTAGAGTACTCGAGGCCTAGGGAGTCTTTCATTTTCACGCCCTTCGTGGACCTTATCTTTCTTTGGCCGATACCTTCATTTTTCGAAGTGTGGGATCCCTTTCCTTTTTTCTCTCTGATTAGTGTAATATACTCGTTGAAGATGGTTGCCTAGTTGTACTTCCTCTTAAAACAATAATCACCACTATCACCACTAAAATTTGTATATGTAATATATTTATATGGATTGGTGGCGGGGGCACAACTTGGTCCCCCACTCTGTAATTGAATTTCCCTTTAAAGCTAAAAAGGTCGAAAACAGTGTTATGAGATGGACAGCGGACAATGGTATGGTGGTGAACGGAATGAAAAGTCAGATCGTAAGTTTTGCCAAGAGAAGAAGTCCTCTTAGTTTTAATTCTGTCTTGATGGGGTGATAAAATGTCATGGGGATCACTGTACTGTAAGATTCTAGGTCAGGGATGGCAAACCTTTACCAACTAGCATGTCAATTAAGATTTTAAAAAGATTTAAGCTCTTTAAATATTTAGGCTTTTTCAATCGTGAAATTACCAGCGTTTCGCCCCAGTGTAGCAGTGGGCTCATCAGTTGGAATGCTACATCTTTTCAAGACGCTGGCGCTATAGTGCGCCGTTCAGACACCACTGCAAGCCTCCCATGTAGGACAATGCAGTGATGGTGCACTAGGGGAAGCATGTGCCTCCACTTGTATAAATGCCTGCCTTTGGCCTATATCACAATTAAGGTTCCTAGAAGGGAACCATAATTTAACACCATCGATTACAAATGTTAAAAATATTTAAGCTCCTTTAGGCTTTTTCAGTCGCTTCTTTCTAGGAACCTTATTTTTTTTTAAATTAAGGTCTTCTTCATTACTTTTTGCAGTCTAGTATGCCATCGGATATTTTCTTTTAAAATCCATTCGACTGATACTTTGCAAACAACACTGAAAATTACATTTTTTTTAAACAAGTAAATTTTAAGAAAGGTATATTTTTGCTTTAACCTAAAAATTTTAAAAAGAGAGGTGTTCCACCTATTCAATACAATGATAAACTGTTGCACAAATTAATGTCACAACATGTTTAATTTGGTTTGGGACCGGTTTCGACACATATTTATGTCATCATCAGCCGATAGAAAAACATGGCAAGAAGCATACAATTATCGACACACAAATAAAACCACATTAAAGGATAACTGTAACACATATAACACTCAGTTCAATACGAATCAATTATGAAGTTTTTAACTTTAAATAATAAATTTTGTAAAATATATGGCCATAGAATTAAATGAGGTATACTTCTTTATTCAAGCGTAATCTTAAAATATGCTATGTTCCTAGATATTCGGCCTATTTAAAGATTACATTAAATGTTTTAAATATGTTAGTATGTTGTCTGACGTGACACATAAGTTGTGTTCGTGTGTCACCAAGTGGCTGCTCGATGGCTAAATGGTTATCGTGCTGGCATTTGGTCACAGGGGTCCCGGATTCGATTCCAGACAGGGTCGGGAGTTTTAACCAGCATTGGTTAATTTCGCTGGCACAGGGGCTGGGCGTCTGTGTCGTCTTCATCATCATTTCATCCTCATCACGACGCGCAGGTCGCCTACGGGAGTCAAGTCAAAAGACCTGCACCTGGCCAGCCGAGCATGTCCTCGGCCACTCCCGACACTAAAAGCCATGCGCCATTTCATTTACCAAGTGGCACGCGTGTCATAGGTTCTCCATCCCTGCAGTAGGTGTTAATAGAAGGAATGATCATCGTATTCACGAGGTTGTTAAGAATGTTCACGTGGTTATGAGGTTATTTAGGGCTTGTAGTAATGATGTAAAGGAGAGGGCGTTTAAGTCTCTAGCAAGACTCCAATTAGAGTATGGGACCCACAGCAGGTCTACTTGATTTGAGAACTGGAAAATATCCAAAGTAAAGCAGCACGGATTTTTCTGGATGACTTCCGACAAAGGCGTAGTGTTACGAAAATGTTGCAAACTTTAGGCTGGGAAGACTTGGCAGTAAGGAGACGAGATGCTCGACTAAGTGGTATGTTCCGAGCTGTCAGTGGAGAGATGGCGTAGAATACGCATGAATGGAGCTTTTAAAAGCAGGAAATATCATAAAATGAAGGTAATTAATAATAATAATTTCGTGTGGCTATTTCTAGCCGAGTGCAGCCCTTGTAAGGCAGACCCTCCGATGAGGGTGGGCGGCATCTGCCATGTGTAGGTAACTGCGTGTTGTTGTGGTGGAGGATAGTGTTATGTGTGGTGTGTGAGTTGCAGGGATGTTGGGGACAGCACAAACACCCAGCCCCCGGGCCACTGGAATTAACCAATTAAGGTTAAAATCCCCGACCCGACCGGGAATCGAACCCGGGACCCTCTGGACCGAAGACCAGTACGCTGACCATTCAGCCAACGAGTCGGACAAAACGAAGGTAAATCTGGAAAACAAGAGGTCAAATTGGGGGAAATATTCATTTATAGAACGAAGAGTAAAGGATTGGAATAATTTATCAAGGGAAATGTTCAATAAATTTCCAAGTTCTTTGAAAATGTTCAAGAAAAGGCTAGGTAGAAAACACTAATAGGGAATCTGCCACCTGGGTGACTGCCCTACATGCAGATGATTAATTGATTGAATCATCATCACCACCGTCAAAACAGCCACCACAAAATGCGGTTTTAAATTTGTACCTAAACACAGTGTCCGCCTCTGTGGTGTAGTGGTTAGCGTGATTAGCTGCCACCCCCGGAGGCCCGGGTTCGATTCCCGGCTCTGCCACGAAATTTGAAAAGTGGTACGAGGGCTAGAACGGGGTCCACTCAGCCTCGGGAGGTCAACTGAGTAGAAGTGGGTTCGATTCCCACCTCAGCCATCCTGGAAGTGGTTTTCCGTGGTTTCCCACTTCTCCTCCAGGCGAATGCCGGGATGGTACCTCACTTAAGGCCACGGCCGCTTCCTTCCCTCTTCCTTGCCTATCCCTTCCAATCTTCCCATCCCTCCACAAGGCCCCTGTTCAGCATAGCAGGTGAGGCCGTCTGGGCGAGGTACTGGTCATACTCCCCAGTTGTATCCCCCGACCAAGAGTCTGAAGCTCCAGGACACTGCCCTTGCGGCGGTAGAGGTGGGATCCCTCGCTAAGTCCGAGGGAAAAACCGAACCTGGAGGGTAAACAGATGATGATGATGATGATGATGATGACCTAAACACAGTTTCATTGAACTTGATTGAACCAAAGCTCGTCCTATGTGTTCGTTTTATCCTTGCGTGTTTCATCCAGATATTGATTATGAAAGTGAATGTTACAATGAGGGTTCTGAGGTGATCAATAACATATCACATTCACGTGGCTTTTGTGACGATAATCAGCTGGTGGACTACAATACAACTGATGAGATTACATAATCTAAAATGCTCAATACAAGGAAAGTGAAATTAATAATTAGTGATAACGAAATTGATGTTGCCCTGTTGTGCTTTCGCCACTCACTGCTGTAACTGCTACCGCTACACTTGGCTGCAAGGACGCCCACTCTCTTTCCAAAGCCCCCCCTGCAGGCAGGTTCGTGGTTCGTAACTGCGAGACTAACTCCACCACAGCTATTCCCATCTCATTTCTCCTTCAACCACTAACACATCAGCTGCGAAACGAAGCCAGAGAGAGAAAGAAGAAAAAAAGGAAGGATTTACTCAAGACTTCTCCGGTTCCAGTCGCGAGAAGGGCTGCTACCTGGAACACAACCACCATGCGGCTAGACCCTGCAAGTATTTCCTACCAATATTTTGAATTTATTATTTATTTATTTATTTATTTAATGTATTTATGCATGCATGCAGGCCAATTACTGATTGCGATACAAGGTTATCAGCTATTGATTTTCAGTGTATAGATAAGCAGTGGCGGCTCATGAAAAAATTTTCAGGGGGTTCGCAACAAAATGTGCGTTCACGTCTCAAATATACCAAAGTAGAATACAAATCAGTACAAAATAACTTACTTAAATCATTTCACTAAAAGTTCCTTGTACGGTTGTTTCTCCTCTCATAATTTGGTAGAACCCCTATAACCGAGGATACATTTTTCCGAGACTGATCAGTGAGTGTACAACAAAACTAAAATTGCACTGCCGGGCTGAGTGTCTCAGACGGATTTCTGACCCCAAGTTGGCAGGTTCAATACTTAGCTCGGTAAAAGTAAAATTCACAGCAATTTTGCTACATTGCTGTAAGCCGGGCTGAGTGGCTCAGACGGTTAAGGCGCTGGCCTTCTAACCCCAACTTGGCAGGTTCGATCCTGGCTCAGTCCGGTGGTATTTGAAGGTGCTCAAATACTACAGCCCCGTGTCGGTAGATTTACTGGCACGTAAAAGAACTCCTGCGGGACTAAATTCCGGCACCTCGGCGTCTCCGAAGACCTTAAAAAGTAGTTAGTGGGACGTAAAGAAAATAACATTAACATTAACATTGCTGTAATGTGGCGAATATTAAAAGAGCGATTGGATTTACATAGCACGAAGTTCACCTGCGTGCAATTACCACATTTACCAGTACTCAAATTGAAACGATTCTCCACTCACAATGTAAAGCAAACTTCTTCCCGTGTGTTCAGAATTACCTACTAGCGATATCTTGCGGCGATGTAATGCAATAATAACTTCTTGGAGCTGTGGCCAACAGTAACAGGGGAGGTGGCGGACCCTTGTGGCCAACTGTAATACTATCACTCGTTTGAGGGTAGTTGTAGACTGAAAGGCACATACCTTACCGTGCTCCTCGCTTATGGAGATATCTGTGCACAAACCATGACGTCATCTCCATGCGCATGCGTATAGTCTTCAGGCTCGTAGCAAAATCTCCAGTGTGCTCCCTGCACTGTCAGTCGAAACGAACAGCTGTCAGTACAACGGAGCTTCGATATAAGTTGAATAGTTTCGATCGATTGATGAAATCAGACAGAAACAAAGGAAACAATTTTGAATTATCCATGAAGGCATTAGAACTGGGTGTTCACGTGCTCATGTGCTCCTGAGAGCCCACCGCCACTGCTGATAAGTAAATAATGTGTTATTTGCTGCAGTAATCTACAACTTTTTATTTAAAAAAAGTAATGCGCGGAATGGGGATTTAATAATAATGCTATTGGTTTTACTTTGATGATTTTTGGAGACGCTAAGACGCCAGAATTTTGTCACGCAGGAGTTCGGTATATACACCGACTCCCCCTATGGGTGAGGGCGGTAGAATGTACCTACGGTATCCCCTATCTGTCTGTCAAAGGAGGCGGCTAAAAGAGATAACTGCCAGGGGCTCTAAACACAGAAACATTGGGTAGCGACTACAGAGCCTCTAGTTTAGTCTAGAATTTCTTCTACTTATTTGTGCTATGCCCCTCACGTTAAACTTCCCTATCCGACAGCCCTTGGTCAAAGCTCTTTCTTTTCCGACTTCGCCGGTGGTAGATTTGCGAAGCCTTGGAAGTCTTACATTTTTTTATACTCTTCGTGGCACTTCACTACTTTCAAAGGATAGGACCTTTTCCTTTCTTCTGATTGGTGTTAAGATACAATGGTTGCTAAGTTGTGCTTCCTCATACAATCATACTTCCCACCAACTATCCCCCGATACGAAGCTCTGTACTTACAATTTTAAAATACATCTAGGAGTAGGAATTTTGGCATTTGCCCTGAAAAAGTGTCCTTCGTTCTTACATTTCTTTTTACAATTTATTAGGTCTTACGGCGACGATGGTACAGGAGAGGGCTAGGACTGAAAAGGAAGCGGTCATGGTCTTAATTTAGGCACAACCTCGCCCGCATTTGCCTGGTGTGTAAATGGTAAACCACGGAAAACCATTTTTAGGACTCATGACAGTGGGGTTCGAGCCAACTATCTCCCGAATGTAAGCTCACAACTACATTACCCTAGCCAATTCACTTAGCTCCATTGTTCCAATAGCTGTATTGACACAAATATCACCCCATATTTAGGCACATTTAAAAATGTCATCCAACATGCCGGAACTTATTTATTTTAACTAGCGATACATTTGCGCTTCACAGTGCGTACAAATTGCAACGAATTTTAAGAGGAAAAAGTTCAACCATGAACAACATCAATCGAACATTATGGCAATATTATTTAGTGAACTAAGATCATAGTGCTTTACAAATAAAAGGACCAAAATATATACAGTAAATTATGAATGTACATCGCTTTAAAAAAAGGATTGAACGCACGATATTGTATAAATTATTCACAGGTCAGATACAATTGAAGTTCTTTCTTTCTTTCTTTCTTTCTTTCTTTCTTTCTTTCTTTCTTTCTTTCTTTCTTTACTTATTTATTTATGAAGTGGTGAAGTTAGGGCTCTTGGCCCTCTCTTACACTCAACCACATGGAATTTTCAGATTTTTACAGCATTCAGTTAAAATATTATGGTAATCAGTTACAGTTAATGTGATAAGATGAGTAAATCGGATAAGAATTGCCAATACTACAATTAATTAAGATTACTATTGATGAAAAATGTATAGGATAAATAGGGAGTAGACAATAACAGAAACATATCAAATTAATAACTAAACAATGAATCTACCAACTAGCTTAACGTAAAACTTTTTCTAATATGAGGAAAACTGAAATGAACTGAATAGGCATATTACTACGTTACAATCTGAGTTTGCTTGCTTGTTGTTTAAAGGGGCCTAACATCGAGGTCATCATCAGCCCCTCAATCTGAGTTTACTAAAAGCCATGTTACTATGTTATCTATTTCTAGCAACAATGCATAGTTTTGAAGGAGGAGAGTAAAAACGTAAATGGAATAATCTAAGATACTTAAATTTAATATGTAACTTTTGGTTTTATTCACACATCATTCACTCTTATATTCACTCAGTTTAATTGTATGTAATTTGGAGGAATTTAAGGTAGGCTGATTTTAACGTCCTAGACGAGCAATAATATATACCGGAATCGTATTCTATTGGACTCTCACCACTGGGTACCCATGGTTCAAATTCCGGTCACTCCATGTGAGATTTGTGCTGGACAAAGCGGAGGCGGGACAGGTTTTTCTCCGGGTACCCCGGTTTCCCTGTCATCTTTCATTCCAGCAACACACTCCACTATCATTTCATTTCATCTGCCAGTCACCAATCATTGCCTCAGAGGAGTGCGACAGTCTTCGGCAGCCGGCACATTTCCTATCCTCGCCACTAGATGAGGACTTCATACAATGCACTCCTGACCCGGTCAAATGACTGGAAACAGGCTGTGGATTTTCATCTTATTCCATAACCTCGGAGCAGTGACCAGGAATGAATGGCTGTAGGTATTTTCTCGATGTGGTGCTATTTCAAGTAGTGATACTGAACGAATAGGCCTATTCGTGAAATGAAGAAAGAAGCCCAAGTTTGGAAACTGCACTTCTACCGAAGTATTTAATAACTTTTCTCAGTGTTGTATTGATACCTTTTCCCTAACTAGGATGACATTTACACACAATCTCGCAAACGGCTTATTTGCGGACCCACGTTTACTAAGAAATTTTTTGCTTCTAGTATCGTGAACAGCTGTTTCGATTTGCTCTATTAATTATGTAACACCCTGCATATCTACATAGCTACAGAAGTGATATATACATATAATTTTTTTTGCTATTTGCTTTACATCGCACCGACACAGATAGGTCGGTCTAATGGCGACGATGGGACAGGAAAGGCCTAGGGATAGGAAGGAAGCGGCCATGCCCTTAATTGAGGTACAGCCCAAGCATATGCCTGGTGTGGAAATGGGGAACCACGGAAAACCACCTTCAGGGCTGGCGACAGTGAGATTCGAACCCACTATCTCCCGGATGCGAGCTCATAGCTGCGCGACCCTAACCACACAGACAACTCGCCCGGTAGAAGTGATCCTGATCCGGCACTTTGATGAATTTTTTTTTTTTTTTTGCTGGGGCTTTACGTCGCGCCGACACAGATAGGTCTTATGGCGACGATGGGATAGGAAAGGTCTAGGAGTTGGAAGGAAGCGGCCGTGGCCTTAATTAAGGTACAGCCCCAGCATTTGCCTGGTGTGAAAATGGGAAACCACGGAAAACCATTTTCAGGGCCGCCGATAGTGGGATTCGAACCTACTATCTCCCGGATGCAAGCTCACAGCCGCGCGCCTCTACGCGCACGGCCAACTCGCCCGGTCTTTGATGAATGAAGGTATCGAATAATAAAAGGTGGAAAGTTCACTCCCTGAAATATACAATTTTATTTTTTGATATTTGTTAAACGTCACACTAACTCAGATAAATGTTCAGTGCCGAAAGGTGTCTAGAATGGTAAGGACTGGGAAGAAAGAGGCCGTATTCTTAAGGTACAGATTTACTTGGCGTGAAAGTAAGACACCACGGATAATTATTTTCAGACTGCTGATGGTGGGGTTCGAACTCAACATCTTCCGATTACAAGCTTACAGGTACGCGGGTCCTCCTGTACATCCAAGAAAAAGAAGAAAGAAGGGCCGAACTGTCGGCAGCCCTGAAGATGGTTTTCCATGGTTTCCCATTTTCACACCAGGTAAATGTTGGGGCTTTATCTTAATTAAGGCCACGGCCATTTCCTTCCCATTCCTAGCCATCGTCGCCATAAGACCTGTATCGGTGCGACGTAAAAAGAAAAAGCAGGAAACGAACAGGGGTATCATCGGTGTGGGAAGACAGCAAGAGTTGGCCAAGGGAAGCTAAACAGAAAGGATAAAACGCGAGAAGCGAACACAAGTAAGTCTAATATTAATTCAGTTGGGAATCCCAAGATCACCCCCAGGAGGAAAAATATGACCAAGGAAGGTCGGAAAAGCAAGCTTTTACATGACAGTTGATTTCGTTGTCCGGTTCCATGGCTAAATGTTTAGCGTGCTGCCCTTTGGTCACAGGGGTCCCGGGTTCGATTTCCGACAGGGTTGGGAATTTTAACCATAATTAGTTTATTCCCCTGGCACGGGGGCTAGGTGTATGTGTCGTCTTCATCATCATTTCATCCTCATGACGACGCGCAGGTCGCCTACGGGAGTCAAATTGAAAGACTTGCACCAGGCCTCTCCGGAGGTTACACGCCATTACACAGGTGTTTTCCATTAAGTTTGGTTGTGTATATTTTATGTGAGTGCAAACTCACGGTTTCGGTTTCGTACAAACCCCCAGTTAATTCAGGGATTTATAAACAATATTGGCCCTGAAACGTATCCAAGGACAGATGGGTTCTAAATATGAAGTTTGGTAGAAATATACCCAGTAGTTTTCAAATTATAGGAACTCAGACAAACAAACAGACAAAAACAAACAAACAAACAAACAGCAAACAGACAACAAAGCTTAAAAAATGCAGATGCTCATTATTACACTTGTAACGGATACGTGAATGAAATTTTTTCTTTAATAGTCAATGTACAGGCATACGGTCGTTACGATTTTATTTATATAGATAGTGAGATTCGAAGTTTGCTAAGAGAAAATGTCTTAGTTTGTAGGTATATATATCCACAACGAAAGAACTGTCATTTTTTCCTCTACATGGGGGATGTGGCCGTTGGATTGAAGCAATAGCCACAGAAAGTAGTATAGCGGGCAGAGCTCTCTGTATTCTTTACTCCCTGATTTTTAATGACTAGCCGTACTCGCCGAGGACTATACCAGCATGCACTTTATACGTCTTCTTTTGGAAAGGACACAGCTGGGATTTGAATCAGTGACCTCCAAATCCAAATTACAAGATCGCAACTTTTCATTTCGAAATCCTCCATATACTGGCTGGGATTCGATTTTCGTTCACCTTATTGAGAAGGAATTTCAAGGAATTCGAGAACGTCTCAAATGCTATTCCTTGGTTTAGTCATTTTCAGTTCAAGCAGCTGAGCTCCTGAGATTAAGGGAAGAATATACCGTAATAATGTTATTGGCTTTATGTCCTGCTAACTATTTTTTACGGTTTTAGGAGACGGCGAAGTGCCGGAATTTAGTCCCGCAGGCGTTCTTTTACGTGCCAGAAAATCTATCGACACGAGGCTGGCGTATTTGAGCACCTTCAAATACCATCGGGCTGAGCCAGGATCGAGCCTAACAAGTTGTGCTCAGAAGGCCAGCAAGAGAGGAGCAGCTATGCCCAAAAATGTAATGAGGAATTTGTCTTGTTTATAGAAAAATCGCTCTACCTTTTTAGCCCTGAAAATGAAAGAAGTACCAGTCTGGTATTTTCAGTTTTCCTCTATGGAGCCGAGACGTGGCCTCTTCGTGCTACAGACCTGAAAAAAAAAAAAAAAAGATTCTTTTGAAATGTGGTTCTGGCGAAGGATGTTACGCATACCTTGGACAGCATTTCGCACCAATGATTCCATTATAAATCAGCTCAGCCACAGAGCTACATTTTCAACAATATGTAAAGACAGAGTTTTATTCTCTCGAAACACTCTGCGACGTGGGAATGACAGCATAGAAAAACTGATCATTCTTGGAAATGTTCCCGGCAAGAGAGATCGTGGACGAGTTCCCACTCGATGGTCGAACACAACTGACCAATATAGCTTCCTCGGAGATCACGATCCTCAGAATTGAGGGAACGATCAGAGAGAGGTAGATAACGAGAGAGAGAGAGAGAGAGAGAGAGAGAGAGAGAGAGAATGATGAGGTACTCAGCTACCACGCCCCCTAGAGAGATTCGCCTTTCTGCCTTCAGAAACCTAACACTCCTGGGGTGGTTGTAGTACTGTATAGGTAACCGGGCTGAGTGGCTCAGATGGTTGAGGCGCTGACCTTCTGACCCCAACTTGGCAGGTTCGATCCTGATTCAGTCCGGTGGTATTTGAATGTGCTCAAATACGTCAGCCTCGTGTCGGTAGATTTATCGGCACGTAAAATAACTCTTTCGGGACAATATTCCGGCACCTCGGCGTCTCAAAAAACCGTCAATAGTAGTTAGTGGGACGTAAAACATATTATTACTGTTTAAGTAAGTGAATGCAATGCCAGGCTCAGCTTTCAAGCTCTCTTGGACACCACATCATGTTATAATGTTACCACTGATGATTTCGCGGTCCGTAGTTGTAGACGTGATATAGGCTTTTGGGGCTTATACCGTGTCAAGAAAATAAGGTGAAATTCTTCACGTTCTTGACACGGCATAAATGGTCGTGGTAGGGTAAAGGTAAGGGTGTATTCTGCCCGAAGGCAGGTCCGAACCTCCGCAGAGGTGTGCGTGAGCCGAAGTTTACGTACGGTAGGGTGGCCAGTTCCTTTCCGTTCCTCCATTCCCTTACCCCCTCCAATAGCGTATGGCAACCCATCCAAATCTTGACCACGCCAAATGTTGCTTAACTTCGGAGATCTCTCACGGGATCCGGTGTTTCAACACGGCTACGGCCGTTGGCTATGGTGGTGGTGGTTGTGGAGGTGATTTTTGTTTTAAGAGGAAGTAAAAGAAAAAAAAGCAAAGTCATCTCCGTACAGGCATGAAGGCCCTTGGAGGGGTGGAAGGTACAGGCACTTGATGGGGTAGAGTGGTTAGCTCTACGCCCAGCCGCCTTTGCCCCCAGGAATTAACCTGGTACTCATTCTTGGTGTAGGCTGAGTGAACCTCAGGGTCATGTGCACCTCCGGAAAATGAGTCCTGGCATTGCTTCCACTTACTTGCACCAGGCTTCTCACTTTCATCTATCCTACCCGACCTCCCTTGGTCAACTCTTGCTCTTTTCGGACCCCGACGGTATTAGAACCACTGACTTTATGTCGTACCGACACAGATAGATCTTATGGCGACGATGGGGCAGGAAAGGCCTAGGAGTTTGAAGGAAGCGGCCGTGGCCTTAATTAAGGTACAGCCCCAGCATTTGCCTGGTGTAAAAATGGGAAACCACCGGTATTAGACCACTCGAGGCTAGTGAGTCTTTCATTTTCACACCCTTCATGGCCCTTGTCTTACTTTGACCGGTACTTTCTTTTTTCGAAGTGTCGGATCCCTTCCATTTTTTCTCTCTCTCTCTGATTAGTGTAGGTAGAGAATGGTTGCCTACCTACCTGTACTTCATCTCAAAATAATAATCACCACAACCATCACCACTACGTCAATATACTAATTATTGTGCAACCGTGGTAGCTCTTTTTTTTTTTTTTTTTTGCTAGGGGCTTTACGTCGCACCGACACAGATAGGTCTTATGGCGACGATGGGATAGGAAAGGCCTAGGAGTTGGGAAGGAAGCGGCCGTGGCCTTAATTAAGGTACAGCCCCAGCATTTGCCTGGTGTGAAAATGGGAAACCACGGAAAACCATCTTCAGGGCTGCCGATAGTGGGATTCGAACCTACTATCTCCCGGATGCAAGCTCACAGCCGTGCGCCTCTACGCGCACGGCCAACTCGCCCGGTGGTGGCTCTTTTGATAGCATACGAATTATCATTCAAATAAAGAGAAGGCTAAGTATACATCTATGTCTATTCTTGCGTGATCTTAAGTTATCATCACATCAAACAACTCAAATTCCACATAGCTTAAGAAGTAAACTGCTAATCGAGAAAACATACAGCAGTGCTTTAAAGGAATGATATCATCAAATTGGTTCATAAGCACGTACCTGGAAACATTAAAAGTATTGGCGTTTTTACTCTTGTTCTACAATCTCCTCGCTGAAGGTACTGCAATTATACTTTATGTAATACTCATCGTACCAAGGCCATTAAACAACACGAAGAACAAGAGCAGTGTAGTACATCACCGAGATGAACTTTTGCTGCATCGTTGAAGTTGAGACCAAAGCCTCCTGCTACACAGACTGAAGTAAAAACTGGTTTAAACAGCTTGCTGCGGAAATTCACAAAGAACATCATACTACTCTGACCTCTCGGTAACTTTGAACCGTGACAGTGTCTAATGAAAATCAGTTTTTAATAATAATAATAATAATAATAATAATAATAATAATAATAATAATAATAATAATAATAATAATAATAATAATAATAATAATAATAATAATAAGGGGATATACATAAAACATCCAGACAATAAATCTATCAGTCTATCTATCTAGAGAATATACCGGTACTGTATATATAGCCGATAAAATAAGAGTTTTGTCTATACATTGCTCAGAATTTAATTTTAAAAAACGGTATTTCTGAATCGGTCGTGTCCACAGTAACAAGGAAATGCACACTTTTTAATTTTCCATCATCTTTGTCTCTGTATCTGCATGTATGTATGCTTGCACGTATGTGAGAATGTACGCATGTAACGTATGTACGGGCATCATGAGAAAACGGTTGAAAAGAATTAATAGAAATCGATATGTAAAGTCGGAGAACGAGGCACTACAATCTAGGCTATAAATAATTTTATTCACGCTAGATGAAATGGTAGTTTAGGGGAAGGCCTAAAATTTAATTCCCAAATATTTATGTCATTAGTGGTCCTATAGATAAATACTACACAACTAAAGTTACAGAGTATTAAATTTCCGATAATTTCCGTGATGAGAAATTGACAACTGGAGCAAAGTGGTGTTCGACACAGCGAGCTAATGAAAACTAGCTGGATCGAACGAAAAATGAATAAACGCCAGAATGTGTAATGAAATTTATCGTTGTCTCTAGTTGGCCAATTGGCAAGTCATAATAATAACTGGATATGGAACAACTGGGGATCCCGCATGGGTCTATACATGACCGTCCACAATTTCGGCAAGCCATCCAGTGGGGAATTTTTCCAACGTCACTTACTAGAGTAGAACGCAGCCCGGAAGGCGGTTTCGTTGCGCAGAGTATGAGGTGCGGTGATGCCAATTTGGCTACTCATAACAGCATGAATGTGTAAACATATTTTCATCCAGTTATATCTTTAATTCCAAAGCGATGACCTATATTTTTGTGGGCTTAAAAGTTTCCTGAAAGTCCGAATTAATTTTTATCATCAAACTCCGAGAAAGTGTTGAGGGAAATTTTCGAGATATTAAAGAAGCTAAATGGAAGTTGAGAGAAATGAAAGGCGAAATGCAGAGAGCATAACAGCATGAATATGTAAACATTTTTTCATCCAGTTATATCTTGAATTCTAAAGCGATGACCTATATTTTTTGTGGGCTTAAAAGTTTCCTGAAAGTCAAAATTAATTTTTAACATCAAACCCCGAGAAAGTGTTGAGGAAAATTTTCGAGATATTAAGGAAGGTAAATGAGCGGGCCAGTTTCAATGCCGTAGGATATTCGCCGTTTTTTTTATACATATCAAATATTGTTGTACGTAGAACATTTTTATTGAAATCATCGAGGTCCGTCACTGGCTTCTTCCTCTTAGGGCTCTTCCCTGGCGACCTGAACACTGCATTATTTTTATTTTCGTAGCTTGTTTTATCCCCTGTACTGTTCGTAGGCCGATACCACACGCGAGTGCAGATTTCTTTTGAAGCGTGGCAACATGGCGGTCCTCACCTTCTCCGCCTATGAACGCCTGCTGCTGCATGCTTACAAAATACAAATGCACTCCAAATACTATTTCCCTCGTCTGTCGATGGGGTACTTATCTTTGTGCTCTTCCTGGATCTATCGTACACACACAAATATTCTCTAAATTCGTTGATGATATTTACAAATAAAACTCGAAACATTCACTCGTGACCCGCACAAACAGGCACCTTTTACTGAAGTGATTCTGTTGGCTCAGCGGAAAACACGTCATACTACAGAGCGCGCGAATGTTACTGGGCAACCCTCTTCAGACCGCCTTTCCGGCTGCGTTCTACTCTAGTAGGCTTCGATCACATTGGAGGCACGCGGGTGCAAGTAATTTGGTGGCGCGCGCGTGTGCAAGCTGGCGTGAACAGCAACATGCTCACACTAAATGCAAGCAGGTGCAAGTTAATTATTATGAACAGGTCAGTCGAAATGGAGATGTCAGACGATGAAGACATTGTTTTGGAAAATAGTGTTTTAAAATTTTAATTTTTGGATGAGCAGGAAATCAGGGAAAAGTGGGTGAACGAGTATTTTTTGGACAGAGAGGAAGATGGAGAGTATGCACGAATATTCAATGATTTGCTTAGACAGTCTGATAAGTTTTTGAATACTTCAGAATGATACCAAACACTTTCTACTATATACTGGACAAAATCACACCTAGAATAAGGAGGCAATCTAATTTCCGAAAGTGTGTATCCCCTGAAGAGAAGCTGATGGTTACGTTGAGGTAAGACTTGAAGATTTATTAACTATTGACTTCAAAATATGCTTTTGATGAATTTACAAATGATATTCAATCTGCCAATATTAAAGACGTTATAGGCCTTTCTTTTCCAAAAAAAGTTAATATAACGTATTAATTATAAGCATTAAAAAGTGCCGATTGAATATTTTTTTGAGTGAATAGTTTATGAAAATAACCTGGATATTGCACGCTTGCAACTACAAAACAAATATTTTTGTTTCGAAGTGGAGTCGGATCAAGCGTGCGCTTGCTTGTGGCGGGCAGTGTGAGCGACGATGGACAAGTCACCACTTGTTTCTGTCGCTCTCCTGCAGATTTTGTTTATATGTGCACGCTTGCGCACGCGCGCGCCATCAAATTAGTTGCACAAGTGTGCCTCCAATGTGATCGAAGCCGTAGGAAGAACACAGGAACCAGCAGAGCTATGTGGATGGAGAAAAGAAAGCTGTCTCATAGTTAAAATTAAGGAGTACTGGAAGAGGAGAAAACAGAAAGCCCAGGTTATGAGAGGATACGAGCCCCGTGGTTCACAGCAGGCCTAAACGACAAAGAATAATCATATGAATAAAATTGCAAGAGTAAAAGAATTTAACTACTTAGATGAATGAATCACTGAAAATGGCAATGAAAATAAATCAGTAGCTTCAACAATTCAGAACATGGAAATTGCTTTTCAACACACAAATAATGTTTATAAGAAATGCTTGTCCTGGAGTAGTAAAATTTGTCATTG
The DNA here is from genome assembly GCF_040414725.1 of Anabrus simplex. Classification (NCBI taxonomy): domain Eukaryota; kingdom Metazoa; phylum Arthropoda; class Insecta; order Orthoptera; family Tettigoniidae; genus Anabrus; species Anabrus simplex. Next base: position 21,115,889 of record NC_090276.1, read on the forward strand.
CTTAACAGTGATTAAACCTGAAGCTCTTTATGCTTCAGAAACGCTCAATTTACATCATAAAAATTTAAAGGAACAAATTAGAGATTAAAGAAAGGAAAGCAAAGAGAAAAATCTTAGGGAAAAGAAGTAGAAATGGAATAAATGATCCCAAAAACAACTCGGAAACATATTTTCAAATATCTAAACTTACTGATGCAATGATACTGCGACGAATTCAATTTTTAAACCATTTGGAAATAATGAATAACAACAGACTTACTTATCGAATACACAAATTTTTGAAAATCAAACGTACGAGATCAAAATGGTATAAGTAAGAAGAGAAAATCCTCACTGAATTAGGATCACCAAATCTGCAGGACAGAAATATAATCAGGAAAATTGTTCACAGAAGGGGTTTTGAGGAAGACGAGTAGAAACCAACACTACGTACCTGGACCGGGGAACAGAAATTACAACAAGCGATGAAATGAAGAACGATTCGACAAGGAGGAAAGCTCAACAAATGTTGAATCCGCGTGGTCTTAAGTGACACTTTCGCGCAGAATAATAAAGATGATAATAATAATTGTCTAGCCTTTGCGGACAGACAAACCTCACACGGCCACGAAGCAAGTTGAAGAATTGCAAAATATGGATGCCAAAACTGAAATAACGTAGGCAACGTTTAAAACAAATTCTGTTCGATTCGACTCGATTCCATTCCACTAGGTGGAAGAGGGCCTTAACATCACCAAAGTTCTCAAGCGAACTAATATAGGACAATACGAAACAAGACGACGAGATATCGCAACACTGCAGGTCACTCCACGCGGAGTTGAGAAGAAACTGTCATCGAGCATTCTCAGATTTTCACTGGGTACCGTAGTGCTCTCAATGGTGCGGCTTGAGTCAAAGAATATTTCCCCCGGGTCTACTGAAGCTGTCATTGGCGCGGCGTAAGGCAAGGGACATCAAAGCCGCACAGTATCGTTTAGAGAAGCAAATATATATATTTATTCAAAAGAGGAAGGGGGACAGAGGCAAGCACATAACAATCGATCTCTTCCACCGCACGGGATATCTAATTTCAAGGCGAGTTTATTGCAGTATATTAAGTCTTCGCTAAAAGAACGCTATCATTCAAATCATAGCGCATATTTAAGTCCGCCTGGTGGGCATGTTTACTAAGGCGTCAAGTCTATACAGTCTGACACCGTGTTTAGCCAGTTCGAGTCCCGTTGGTCAAAAACATGTTCACCATGAGAATGTCGGTCGGCAGTTTAGGGGAGATGGTGAGGACAGCGCACAATTTTCATTTTGGTGAAATATATATTTTGCTTTATATTTTTGGGTCATTTTTAGGTAATTTTACAGTCCATTTTTCGGCATTTATTAGGTCATCAAAATTCGGGTGCTGCATTTAACCATTCCTTCACTTTTTGTGTCTCTGAAAGTCCTCTTGTCAAGGCCATCTTGGAATGCACGAGTCATGTCATTAATATCGTAACAGTTTAGGAGGTTTAGGTTCAAGATCTACAACTTCTCTGATTGAAGTAATGACAGCGTGCAAACAAGGTTACATCATCGGCATGTTAATGTTATCAAGGCCATTGTTAACACATGTTCCATTTGTGATCCGATAAAGTGCTAATATATTTTGACTTTTGTAAAATGTGGATAATCAAATATTTTATTCCAGGTACACGAATAATAAGGTCGATAAAATTAAAATATTTTTTAAAATCCTGATGAAAAAGAGACACTTTTTAAGATGCAGATGGTTGTCTTACCCAGAGGCATACTGGCTAACAGCGAAAGTTAAAAGGTCACTGATTCAAATCCCAGCTGTGTCCTTTCCAAAAGGAGGCGTAGGCTATAAAGTGCATGCTGGTATAGTCCTCGGCAAGTACGGCTAGTCATTAAAAAACAGGGAGTAAAGAATACAGGGAGCTGCCCGCTACACTACTTTCTGTAGCTATCGCTTCAAGCAACACCACCTAGATTAGGTGGTGTTGGCCTAAGCCTGTATGTGTATAGCATCAGGTGGCATGCTCGCCAGTATCGTTCTCAGAGTTGCACGAGAGTAGCAAGTCCCCTGCCGACAAACAGTTCCAGATGTCTCCGTTAGATTGCGCAACTCTGCGGAGATTATTTCATTCCTACTTTCTCTCCTCTCACAAATATAATTCCATTTCCATTCTTTTAAATTTACAATTTTTGCTTTACGTCGCACTAACGCAGATAGGTATTACGGCGACAATGGGATAGGAAAGAGCTAGGAGTTGGAAGGATGCGATCGTGGCTTGAATTAAGGCAGAGTCACAACATTTGCCTGGTGTGAACATGGGAAACCGCGGAAAACCATCTTCAACAGGGCTTCCGGCAGCGGTGTTCGAACCCACTATTAACCGAATACAAGCTCACAGCTACGCGACCATAACCGCCCGGCCAACTTGCTGGGTAATTTATTTTCCACGCCATACCGGACCACCCACAATATTACCAACATCTTGCTTCAATGACAAACAGGAGGGCAATTTTCTTCTTTTATTCAAGTGAGGCAAGAGTAACTCTGCCAAGCTGACTGGCTAGGACGGATTGAGGCACTGGCCTTCTGACTCCAAAGTGGCAAGCTCGATCCTGGCTCAGTCCGGTGGTATTTGAAGGTCAGCCTCGTGTCGGTAGATTTACTGGCATGTAAATTAACTCCCGCGGGACTAAATTCCGGCACCTCGGCATCTCCGAAAACCGTAAAAATATAGTGGGACGTAAAGCCAATAATTTTTTGCTAGTGGCTTTACGTCGCACCGACACGGATAGGTCTTATGGCGACGATGGGACAGGAAAGTAATTGCCAGATAATTAAGTTTTAGTAGGAACATAGTTCATTACTTAAAACGATAATAGAGTCTCTTGTTATTTCTGTAAGCTATAAAAGTGTGACACTGTTGTTGTTGTTGTTGTTGTTGGAGAGGTTATGGGCTCTATTATTTCACCCAGCCACTACACTTATTATCGTGATATTACACTTAATATGCGAAATCACACGCAATTATTCACACTACGAAGACCACACGCAATGAGTCTCACTACAAAGGTCACAAGAACAAAGTTGAGCATCATGTCTATGTACACATCTTAAACAGCGCGTAACATAACAAAGGAAGTGCATAGAAGTAAAAAACTGTGGAAGCAGGAGTATGTAACCGAGCGAACAATAAAAAAGACAGTAATTTACAAATGAATATGAGAGTCATCCAAATATTGATTGATAGCATGTATTATAGCAGGAGACATATCTGTAAGCAAACAGGAGACATTGGTGGGGAGAGCTTTCTGAAGACTGATAAGACGAGAAATAAAAGCCGGACGAAAAGAATCATACACAGGGCATTGGAATAATAAATGATTTACATCAGCATTTGGAGTACCACATAGACAGGAGGAGTGGGGGGAGAGGTTAAAACGATGTTTATACAGAGGAGTAAGGGCATGATTAAAGCGAAGACGAATAATGTTGGTAATGTGGCGGAGTGTGACACTGAAAATTTTGATGCAACACCCAGCTTCAGATACCACCAGCCGCCACTGGTGAAACTAAAGGGTTGTTTTCCTAGAGGCTGGTTTATTGCGTCTCGCCGGACGAAATCGCTCGGTAAAAGTAATGCGCCCAGCGCAACGTAAAACGTTCAAGGCGACTGTTATCCTAGAGGGCACACTAGGTTGTCAGTCGAGTTGCGATCTGCGTAATAATATTGTGTTCTCCAGAGTCATGGATCATTTTCAACTAAAGAAAAGGAAAGTACTGACGATGTTGCTCTTACTAGATTAGGAGAATGAGGATGATGAGGAGTTCGTGCTTCGTGAGTGGTCGAAAATAAGGAGGTTGGAAGATGGGATGTACAAGAAAAGAGCCGAAGAAGGAGCATTTTAATAACTGCTGATTACAAAGCATTTGATGGACGAAGAGGAAAAATTTAAAGCTTATTTCAGAATCTCTCGTGAGAAATTCGCGTCCATTTTGCACCTCATTGAAGAAGACCTTTCATGTAATGTCATCATCATCATCATCATCATCATCTGTTTACCCTCCAGGTTCGGCTTTTCCCTCGGACACAGCGAGGGATCCCACCTCTACCGCCTCAAGGGCAGTGTCCTGGAGCTTCAGACTCTTGGTCGGGGGATACAACTGGGGAGAATGACCAGTACCTCGCCCAGGCGGCCTCACCTGCTATGCTGAACAGGGGCCTTGTGGAGGGATGGGAAGATTGGGAGGGATAGATAAGGAAGAGAGAAAGAAGCGGCCGTGGCCTTAAGTTAGGTACCATCCCGGCATTCGCCTGGAGGAGAACTGGGAAACCACGGAAAACCACTTCGAGGATGGCTGAGGTGGGAATCGAACCCACCTCTACTCAGTTGACCTCCCGAGGCTGAGTGGACCCCGTTCCAGCCCTCGTACCACTTTTCAAATTTTCGTGGCAGAGTCGGGAATCGAACCCGGACCTCCGGGGATGGCAGCTAATCACGCTAACCACTACACCACAGAGGCGGACTCATGTAATGTACTGTCAATAAATGACTTCTTTTTATGTAGGTGCTTACTTGTTGATCATATTGCCGATATCTGCCCAAATAGTTTCTTTCTTTACGGTATGTTTGCATTCCGGGTTCTTCAGTTCCCACAGAATTGGATGACCACTAACTATTTCAATTAATTCTTCATCTTTCGCAGCACTGAAACGTGCAAGTTGTGACATTGTGGGCAACATGTGTATGTATACGAACAATGAACAGACTGGTGATATCACGTGATGAACTCTGAATCCAAATAGTACGCCGGGCGCGAGACGCTATAAAGTCGTTCTAAACCAGTCGGCCAAACACGCCGAGCGTTTGTCGCTGGTGTAGAGCGTTTTGCGCTCTGTAGGAAAACACCAACACTACTCCTACGTAGAGGAGTGGAGAGCGTATTACGCTGGGCGCGTTGCCCTTTAGTATTTAAGTTCAAGATAAGTACGCACTGGTAATAAAGACTAAACGACATACACTATACGTGAATAGATGACTTCACTACAACAGTGATAAGCTGCAGCTATTCACAGAATAACGAATTACGCGTTGCATTTACTAGAGCGACACAGAAGGAAAATGAAAGAAGGCAACAAAGCGATGGCTGTTCTCACCATTATGCTTCGTCCCTGAGAATGTATTTATGAAATAGAAAATCTTAAGTAGTTATTCTAATAGCGCACAGGCAAAAAATTGCCTCATCTTTATTCTTTTATTTCTTTCGTAATACAGTCCGGCTCCATGGCTAAATGGTTAACGTGCTGGCCTTTGGCCACAGAGGTCCCGGGTTCGATTCCCGGCAGGGTCGGGAATTTTAACCTTAATTGGTTAATTTTGCTGGTACGGGGGCTGGGTGTATGTGTCGTTTTTATCATCATTTCATCCTCATCATGACGCCTACGGGAGTCAAATCAAAAGACCTGCATCTGGCGAGCCGACCTTGTCCTCGGACACTCCCGGCACTAAAAGCCATACGCCATTTCATTTCATAATACAAAATGTAAATATAATATTATAGTTATAATATTTCTTAACCACGAGAAATGATCGGTTTCTCACAGGGGTTGGGTTCGCTCCTTTAGCAATACTGTTTTCTTAACATGGAATTATCTATAAAAGCGTCTTAAATTTTTTCTTTCCATGCCTCCGTTGTCGAGAAACATAAGTTTACGTTAACAAGCCACGAGAAAATTATTGCTAATGTTGTCGTTCCGTGGCTGTTCAATAGTTGTGTAAATACAAGGTATTTTTAGCCGCTTTCAACCACTGTAGAAACATTCAGAAAAATCTGGCGTGGAAATGCATAAGGTTGAAAAGAACTTGGGAGTGAAAAGCTTAATAAACACTATACTATTTATTACACATCACAAAGGAATTTAAATAAATTGTTCTTTCCAAAGCTCTCTTGAACCGGTTAGAAAAACAGACAGATCACCTGATTGGCGAGTAGCAAGCGGGTTTCAGGAAAGGTCGATCATGTGCAGAACAAATATGGAACTTGAAGACGATATTAAGGATTCGCCGAAGTGCCAGCACGATCGTCACCTTTGTGGATTTTAAGAAGGCGTATGACTCTGTGGACAGACAGACAGTATTTGATACTCTAGAAGAACTCAGAGTGGACAAGAAGACCAGAGCACTTATCCAGCAGACCCTCACAAGTACGACCTCTAAAGTGAAATTCCTTGGAGAAATCTCTGAGCCTTTTGAAATATGTACGGGCGTTCGTCAAGGCGACGGCATCTCCCCTATTCTGTTTAACTTAGTTCTAGACAAAGTTATTAGAGAATGGGAAAAGGATATCAAAGGTGTGAACATCGGAAATTTGGGAAGCAAATCAATGTGAAATGTTTAGCATTTGCTGATGATCTTGCAATCATTACTAAGACCAAGGATGAAACAAGGTATGCCATACAGAGACTACATAATATAGCATCAAAGGCGGGCCTCCAGGTATCCTACGAAAAAACCAAGTACATAGAAAATCTACGTCAAAATAGCAAAAGAACTCCGCTAGAGATGGAAAACGGCACAATTTCACAGGTGCCCTCCTTCAAATACCTTGGAAAAATTATACTACCATCAGGATTAGACAGTAGTGCCAATGTAGAAAGAAACACCAAACTACATAAGATATACAGACTGACGTGGAATTACTACAACAAAAGAGTCATATCGCGTAATGCAAACTTACGACACTACAAGACAGTTGTATTGCCTGAAGCTTTATATGCCTCAGAAACCATATGCTTAGGTGGTCACTCTAAAATTACAGAAATTGAAAAGCAGGAGCGGAAAATTCTCAGGAAAATTTATGGTCCTACCGAGATAAAATGGAATGTGGATTCAGAGGAGAACAGCGGACCTCTACTCCTTCACCGACAGGTTTACTGATGCCGTACGGAAAAAACGCCTTAATTTCTATGGCCATATCTACAGAATGAACAGCGACAGACTAACTAAAAGATTATTCAAAGTAATCAACTCAAAGAAGGTCAAAATAAAATGGCTAGAAGAAACTAAGGTGGACCTCCAAGAAATAAATATCACAGACGACATCATGGAAAATCGCGTAGCTTTTAGAACAAAAGTTGCCAATCATAAATTTAGGGAGAAACCAAAAAAGACAACTGGTAGGAAGTGGTCGACAGAACGCAAGATGCAACACAGTGCATTCATGAAGAGATTTTGGGAGGATAAGAAGGCACAAACCATCAAACCAACTAACAAGTTCAAACGCGCTCTATGAATGGGCATAACGAAGAAAGAAGAAAGAGAAATAGTAATGAAATAGTTAAACAAAATCACACCGAAGCGTCAACCACAATGACAGCTGAGTCTGCATAAGCATACACACATAAACAAAGCCACGTGCTGTAAGTAAATAATAATTTCGTGTGGCTATTTCTAGCCAAGAACAACCCTTATAAGGCAGACCCTCCGATGAGGGTGGGCGGCATCTGCCATTTGTAGATAACTGCGTGTTATTGTGGTGGAGGATAGTGTTATGTGTGGTGTGTGAGTTGCAGGGATGTTGGGGACAGCAGAAACACCCAACCCCCTGGTCATTGGAATTATCTAATGAAGGTTAAAATCCCCGATCTGGACGGGAATCGAACCCGGGACCCTCTGAACCGAAGGCCAGTACGCTGACCATTCACCCAACGAGTCGGACACGTGCTGTAAGTCATACACATAATCGGCAACACGGGCTCGTCTGAGCCAATAGTATGGCTTATTTTTTTCCAACATGGCGTCAAACGTCAAGTGAAACCATGGCATAGGTGGCCCTTTGGAGTTTATCATAAATCAGCTGTCTAGGAAACTATTTTTTATAGAAGAGTTGCTGTTGAACCTCCTATTCCCAGCAATTCCTGCATATAAAGTTTTACATGAGCTTCAGTACAAAAGGAATAGTATATGCAATTCAATGATTTTCCTAAAATGGACATAAGGAGGATATGAGACGAGACACGGTTTGAAAAGCCTTGCGGTGCATGGGTTCCACCATCGTTTGTGTCAAGGGTGAACTTTCATGAGCCAACTACAAACTGTAGATGTAAAAGGCGTGATAAACTTTGCGAACATTATCGTATATTTACGTGTAACCTACGAGTTGAATCCATAATGAAATTCTGTGTTGACTATTCGTAAGAACCTGTTTGTACACATTTGTGTGAAATAAATAATTTATTAATAAACTCCTGCAGTATGTCGTCTGTGTATGCTTCAACGAGGTAGAATTCTATTGGTATGCATAGATTTGTACGTCTTCTCTGGTGTTTCGTATTTTTGTTATGATTTCCTCCGCTACAAGGATAAATAAAAGGAAGCTCGTAGGATCACTCTGAAGTAGGAAATGAAACGCAATAAATGACATAGATCACCTTAGTCAACTGTCAATCAAAACGGCCTTGACACTCTTCCGCCTCAAAGTTACTCCAAGTGTCACTTACGACATTGAAACAATTTGGACCTTCCTGAAGAAAAAAAGATCTAAAAGAGATAGAAAGGGTGAAAGCAACTTTCCTTAAAAGAGCCCTATGCGTATCTAAATACACACGCTCTAGACTTGTGTATGAACTGACTCGAGAACCTTTCTTCATTGAGGACTTGCGACATGCAATGACTCTACAATCAACAAAGGCATATTAAGAGCTCTTACATGAATTAAAATTAAAGAAGACAAACATTTGGAGTGATTTTTATATAACGGATGCAATGACAAAAGTCAATTGGTGTCAGAGTTGCTTCGACCTCAGACATACAGTGACCCGTGCAGCTGTCCATGGCTTCCATCATAAGGAATGTGTTATACCTAGATTTCACGATCCGAACCATGACTGTGTATGTCGATGGTGTGAGAAGTTCTGTGGTCGTTACCACGCACTAGAGTGCCCGAAGAGACCGTGTTCTCTGACAAAACTTTGTTGTGATTAAGTTTATACCCCTGCACACTGTGCGCTTTTCTGTGTAAATAAATTATTAATTTAGGAGAAGAACGCGAATGTATAACTGTATGTTGTACCATTTTTTCAACAACTCGTAGACATATTAGCTCTGTTGGTCTAAGAGACACTATTTTTGGTGGATCATAACCTAACCTATCAACGTCAAGAGGATTATGGAGTGACAACCTGACATGCCAAGGGGACTGCAGAATACTCCGTGATCATGGAAGGCCGTCTGGAAAGAGAAGTTCATAAGTACAATCGCTCTGGATGAATACAAGGCCGCCATATTGCTGGACATGAGCCACCGCTGACACTGGTCTTAGTAATACTCATTTCCTTCTAGGAGCATATAGATAATACATTAAAAATTTGTTTAATTTAGTACTGAGTGCGTACGTCAGTATGTCAGTAGGGTAGAAGACAGCGCCATGTATGACGACATTATTAGTGCCCTCTACAGAATCCAGAGATCGTACATCACATGTTTATATTTTGATTGTTAGGTAAGCCTCTTTTTGGCACTTTAACCCAACTAAATTTTTCTGGTTCATTTCAACTTTTACTTTTATATGGCAGTTTAACTTCAAAATTTTGGTATTACTTTAAATTTCCCGCATAAATTGATGCATACCTCAGTAAGTAAATGACATAAATGATGGAAAGATAGATAAAAAATAAATGTAAAGTGCATTAAAGGTTATTGTGGATCACTTGCAGCGAAAATGTGTCTCCATCCACGTTGGTCAAGCCGGAGTCCAGATCGGGCACAACTGTTGGGAGTTGTACTGTTTGGAGCATGGGATTCAACCCGATGGTTTCTACTCGGGCGGTGTAAATGACAGAAGCTTCGGTACCTTCTTCTCGGAAGACAGTAGAGGAAGGTTTACTCCTAATGCTGTCATGGTGGACCTAGAGCCAAACGCCATAGGTGAGTGTATCAGATTTTACTAGAGTAACTATTGTACTACGAAATGGCAGCATATTTCCGTCATACTGTTTAGAAGATGGAGAACATGTTTAAAAAACAACGTTTTCGCAATCTAGCTACTACACTAGACTCAACCGAAGAAAAGAAATGTGTATATAGGTACTACTGTATATTGCAGCCTTTTGTAGCATTACATCCACTGCCTGTTATTTTCTTGTATCAGAACCTAACCTATCGATGACACTAATTTTTGGTGGATGGATCATAACCTAACCTATCAATGTGTAGAGGATTATGGACTGACAACCTGACATGACAATGAATACCTTATAATTATGGCAGGGCGTGAAATTTCCGGTCGCCAGGTCGACATTGCCTGATTGGCAACCAAGAATTTGGATCAAGCGACCAATTTTTAATATATAGTTACAAAATATTGGGTGTTTACGAAATGATGGCAGTGATTTATTATTGGTTTACGTTTCTCATACTATTGTCCGGCATTGGAGAATTAATTAATTGTTTCCGTTTGCGGTGATTAGTTAGTGGTACCTTAGCGAGTTCAGTGTTTAGTAAAGTCGACAATTATTTTCATATATTTCATATATTTTCATATATTTCATATACTGTCTCCGCAAACCGTAAAAGTAGTCTACAGTAGTTAGTGGGGAGTAAAATCAATAAGATTATTATATATCATATCATGTCATCTTATTCATATATATATCCTATATTGCATCCGAATAGCCACGAGGGGACAAAATTCCATACACTGTGCCTTACTAGTACCAACATTATAAATGGAGTTTGTTTGTGGTTCTTTACTATATTCCACCACTGATTTCTTTTTTGGCATCGTTGGATGTGATAGCGTTCGCATGTTCAACCACACAGAGAGCGCACGCAATCCTTGCTCACTCCGTTCCTTCGCTATGTACAAGGCCGGGAAATGCAAGCAGTTCTGTGCGCTAAAAATGACGCTACATGAAGTTCCGCCAGTTGCCGCTAGGATCGCGTTGTACCACCCTACTTCAATATTCGCGCCTGTTTAACTCAATAGTGACATTGCAAATAGTGGGAGTATTTTAGTAAAATTATTTACTGCTGTGTTCTGTTTGGTATATCTCGTGAGGGAAGAGCAAATCCATTTTGTTGCATACGTTTCCTGTTAATCCAGAATTCAGAAATAAGTGGATTTCAGCTGTTTCTCAACAAGGTGATAAACCAGGTACTGTGTGGCCTTTTTTTTTGGAAAGGTCGACGGTTTACAACAGGCATTTTAGACAAGACAAATATGGTGAGAGCACAAGTGGAAGGTTTCTACTGCCTACTACGTTCCTTCCGTATTCACAAACGTAAACAAGCGACAGCCACAGCTAGGAAACCACCCAAAAGACGACAGCCTCGAACACGTCTTCATTCTAATCGGAAAATCCGTTAAATTATTAACTTACACATTTGGTTTCATTGCAGTGTGCTTTTATCTAAACACGAGTATTTTTAACAAGTTGGTTTCGTTTCAGAATCTCTAGATACTACATCCAACATAACGGTACGAATAGTAGCAGGCTAAATGGTGCGCGAAGTAGAAGAAAATACTAGCTGTGAAGGTTGTTTACAACCTATTTCTCTTTCTGCGAGTGAAAGCCCGGTCCTCAGCCTCATGTGTTTCAAGATCGCAGAGGGCTGAGGTGGCGTTAATAGAGAATTCTCAGCCCGAAGGCTTGTTGTATCCTCAACAGCTCCGCCATTAGCTGCCACAGATGGCCTAGGCATCACTAAAGAGGCGTATTAGGTAAACGAGGAGTGAGGTAGTTTCCCGTTCCTTTCCTCACTGGGCCAGAAGTTGCTATTACATATCAGTCTGCCAAGCCCACTGAAATGTATCTACAAACTGACCCTATGAGCAACATTTTCACACCAATCATAGCACGCACTGGATGCATAAGGAATGGCGTTACTAGCATCGCTCATACCTCAGTCACTTTCATATTCTCAAAGTTAAGGATAAGTCTGAGACAGGTCAATGAAAGTAACAAAATTGTTCTAGCCCATACCAGAAGACATAAACACTGATGCAGTTCATGTCCTGTGCCACCCAGTATCTGCTTCGGAAGAACTTGCTCACAAAATGTACAATTTTATTAAAAGACAAGTTCTTTCGAACAGTTAATAGTGACAGATGCATCGACACTGAACTTCCTATTATTCTTCTGCAAAAATTCTTGAAGCTGCTCGTGGGTAACCTAGCCTTTAATCGCACGAGCAGGAATGAAAGAGTTTTTCATCTCCACACAAAGCCTCCCAACAGAAAAATAACGTATTTTAATGAGTGACAGCTTATTTATGATCTTTCGCGAGTTGCGGATATAAATGAGAAATCTCAAAGTTGTAAATATCCGTAAAAAGAGTGGGTACGCACTCTCAACTTTAGAATAAATTTATATAGTGCACTCATATGCAAGTCGTCAAATTCAAGAAACGAGATTTCCACTTCTGGAGGTGCCCATGGCCCGGAGGTTCACTCAGCCTACCCCAAAAATGAGTACCAGGTTAATTCCTGGGGGCAAAGGCGGCCTGGCGTAGAGCTAACCACTCTACCCCATCAAGTGCCGAGGTTACGAATAGCGGAAGCCTTTGCCTTCCACCATTCCAAGGGCCTTCATGGCCTGTACGGAGATGACTTTTTTTGCACTCATACGTAGGGTGTTAACGAGCGATCCTAGTGGCAGAACGCTGAACTCCAGTGTTATCCTGGCCTTGTATAATAACGAAGCAGTGGTCGACTAGACAGAAGCCATTAAAGTCCTCGATACAGAAATACTCTTTTGCCAGCTCAAAGGTCAGTTTTGACTTTGTGTTTGTTGCAACATATAAAACTCTTTTGAGGATCCTTGCCTTGACTCTTTCTATGGACCTGAGGTCAGCCTATGTTAGATAGTCCCAAATAATCTGTATCACATAGGTTTACTCTGTCTGCTATGTAGTAGGCCTAGAATAAAACGGAACGTCGAAATTGACGAGCAGACAGCCAGATGGTGTCAAATTAATTTTTTTAGTACTTGTTTTACGTCGCACCGACACAGATAAGTCTTATGGCGACGATGGGATAGGAAAGGGCTAGGAGTGAGAAGGAAGCCGGCCGTGGCCTTAATTAAGGTACAGCATTTGTCGGGTTTGAAAGTGGGAAACCACGGAAACCCATCTTCAGGGCTGCCGACAGTGGGGTTCAAACCCAATATCTTCCAGATGCAACTTCACAGCTGTGCGCCCCTAACCGCACGCCTAACTCGCACGTTGTGTCAAATTAAAATGTCTGCACACGGCAGCTCAGATCATACGATTCTTCTTCTTCTTCTTATTATTATTATTATTATTATTGCCGATTTTAATGAGAAGTTATGCAAGTCTTTTCTTACCCAGAGGCTCCAGGTTCGATTCCCGGCCAGGTCAGGGTTTTTTACCTGGACCTGAGGGCTGGTTCGAGCTCCACTCAGCGTACGTGACGGTGAGATAGCGGCCCCGATCTAGAAAACCAAGAATAACGGCCGAGAGGAGTCGTTGTGCTGACCACACTACACCTCGTAGTCTGCAGGCCTTCGGGATGAGCAGCGGTCGCTTGGTAGGCCAAAACCCTTCGGGGCTGTTGCGCCATGGGGTCTGGGTTTCATTCTTGCAGGTCTTTAGTTGTTTATTACTTAATACATCAAATTTATTGGGAGTTATTGTTTAAAGCGATTATTTTTTACTATATACAAACGTCAAGTACTAAATTCGATATTAATCGTCTTTGTCCGTAGCGCAACGGTCAGCACTATTAGCTGCCGTCTTCGGAAGCCCGGATTCGATTCCTGGGAATTGGCAGGAGGCCTGGTATGTGGTTGAAAATGTACAAGCCACTCACCTCCATTGGAAATGTCTGAAAGGAACTTTATAAAGATGTATGTGTGTATGTTCCAGCATACCTCTCATATGACTTACTATATGGAAAAAAATATGGAAAAAAATACTGTGGAGTTTAAGACACCCCTATTACCCCTAGGGGCTGGGGGTGGGTAGGGTGGAAAGGGTATGAAATATAAAACAACCAGTATTAATGTAGAATCCATAGTTTTCGGGATCGCTGAGATTAATAGTGATACTCCAGATGTCGTTTAAATCCAAGTTCAGCCCCATAAGCATGGGGGTGAGAAGGGGTGAAAAAGAACATGTCCAAAATGACCGATATTATAGATGAATGTGTGTATGGTCCAGCGTAACTCTCAATCAGACTTGGTACTGTGGGGGTAAGGGGGTGACATGTAAAAGTGATCGGAAACGACCGATTTTAGTGTCGAATCCAGAGTTTCTAGGAACGCTGAGATGTTTTGTACACATATGACTTACTATCTGGAAAAAGATACTCCTGGGGGGGGGGGGGGGAAGTGAAATGTAAAAAAAAAAAAAAAAAAAAAAAAAAAAGTAATCGACCGACAAGTGGCTAGGCGATTTGGACCTCGTAGCTATCAACTTGCATTCGGGAAATAGTGGGTTTGAACCCCACTGTCGGCAGCCCTGAAGGTGGATTTTCGTGATTTCCCATTTTCAAACCAGGCAAATGCTGGGACTGTACCTTAAGTAAGCCCATAGTCGCTTCCTTCTCACTATTAGCCCTTTCCTATCCCATCGTCGCCACAAGACCTATCTGTATCGGTGCGACGTACAACAGATTCTTAAAATATAAAATTCGGAAAGACCGATATTAGTGTCGAATCGATAGTTATCGGGGTCACTGAAATGAACCGTGATACTCTGGATGCCTTTTAAATCATAGTTCAGTCCCTTCGGAATGGAGGTTGAGAAGGGTTAAAAAGAACGTCCAAACTAACCGAGATTATGGATGTATATGCGTGTGTTCCATTATACCTTTTAACCAACAGGAAAATAAAATCTGTGGGGGTAAGACACCCTTAGGGGGCGGGATAATTACATGTAAAATAATGGGAAACGACGAATATTACTCCATCGGCATGGGGGTTGTGAAGAAGTGAACAAGAAAATGCCCAGAGCGACCGAAATTAGTGTTGAATCCACAGTTTTCGTCCCCCTGTGGGTGGGGGCGGTAGAATAACACCCACGGTATCTCCTGCCTGTCGTAAGAGGCGACTAAAAGGAGCCCCAGGGTCTCTGAACTTTGGAGCGTGGGTTGGCGACCACGGGGACCTTAGCTGAGTCCCTCTGTGGGTGGGGGCGGTAGAATAACACCCACGGTATCCCCTGTCTGTCGTAAGAGGCGACTAAAAGGGGCCCTAGGGGCTATGAACTTTGGAGCGTGGGTTGGCGACCACGGGGCCCTTAGTTGAGTCCTGGCATTGCTTCCACTTACTTGTGCCAGGCTCCTCACTTTCATCTATCCTATCCGACCTGTCTTGGTCAACTCTTGTTCTTTTCCGACCCCGACGCTATTAGGTTTGCGAGGGCTAGGGAGTCTTTCATTTTCACGCCCTTCGTGGCCCTTGTCTTCCTTTGGCCGACATTTTCATTTTTCGAAGTGTCGGATCCCTTCCATTTTTTCCCTCTGATTAGTGTTATATAGAGGATGGTTGCCTAGTTGTACTTCCTCATAAAACAATAATTACCACCACCACCTTAGCTGAGTCCTGGCATTAGGCTACTTACACTTACTTGTGCCAGGCTCCTGACTTTCATCTATCCTATCCGGCCTCCCTTGGTCAACTCTTTGTTCTTTTCCGACCCCGACGCTATTAGGTTTGCGAGGGCTAGGGAGTCTTTCGTTTTTACGCCCTTCGTGACCCTTGTCTTTCTTTGGCCGATATCTTCATTTTCGAAGTGTCGGATCCCTTCCATTTTTCCCTCTGATTAGTGTTAAATAGAGGATGGTTGCCTAGTTGTACTTCCTCTTAAAACAATAATCACCACCACCACCACCACCACCACCACCACCACCACCACCACAGTTTTCGGGGTTGCTAGGCTAATTGTTGACAGACCTATTGTCAGCTGGAATTCTGTAGGACTTCATATCTTTAGTGCGGCGCGTAAATACATACGGTTATAACTTACTTCCCAGACAACCTGGGCTGCCACGAGAGAAAAATTTAACGCGAAACTAAACTATCTCAAACTAAAATCTTATATTGAATAGTCAGCAATAACTCTTAAACTACAACAGACAACTAATAATACATGTTTTCATTCCTTCCCTAAAGGGGAAGGCGGGCCTCCCAGTCTCCCGAATACAGAGGTGTAGAGCCGTGGCTACCCGTCCTCTGCTCGGCTGCCGGTCGGAACGCAGAGCTGACAGACCACGGACCAGCTGTTGACACCTTTGGGCCCAGGCCCACTCTGCATCCACCGACGCTACAAACGAGTTCGTAAAATATAAGTCAACGGCGTCCCATTTCTTTACGGGTTCGGGTATGAGGTGAGATGAATCTGTCGTGGCGGGTTTTTATGACCGGATGCCTTTCCTGACATCAACCTCATCAGAGGAGTTGATGAGATGAAATGAATGAAGTGATATATAGTAGTAGGAAGGGAGAAGGTGAAATCCAGTGCCGGCACATATCCTACTCCTCTCGAGTAGCACCAAGGGGTCTGCTCTAGGCTTAATGTCTCCATCCGACGGACAAATCACCATCAACAGCGTCGTATACCCTCACACTTATGAGCACTGCGGAGAGGTTTGGAATTTAATCCAAGGTTTTCGCACCCAATCTAGTGATTAGAAATTGTATAACACCTTCTCCCCTATCCTTCTGATGGTCAAACTTTTTTCGACCTACGGAACTCGAACCGGTTAAGCACGGTGTCAGACCGTTTAGACTTCAACTCCTTAATGATTATGGCCACCAGGCGGGCAACGTCACAAACTAATCTACAAAATTTTACTTCAAACAGATAATAATAATAATAATAATAATAATAATAATAATAATAATAATAATAATAATAATAATAAGGCATTAGGGTTAGTTCAAGACATCTACAACAAAAAATGCATGTCAAGACAGACAAAAATTCGGCATTACAACACAGTCATAAAACCAACAGTCCTTTACGCAAGTGAAACATTGTCACTTAACAGTAAACAAGAATTAGAAGAAATAAAAAAGCAAGAGAGGAAGATCATCAGGAAAATCCTAGGAGCAAGATATACCCAAGATGGTTACAGGCTACAATCAATCAAAACAACAGAAAAAGTTTCAAACATTGAAATTGACATTAAGAAAAGACGAATGAAATTCTTTGGACACCTCACAAGATTACCAGAAAATCGACTGTCAAAAAGAATATTAAATTATGTTAGCTCACTTAAGAATTCAACACCTTGGCTGGATGAACTTCGAAAGGACCTCAAAAACGCAAACATATGTGCAACAGACATTTTAGAAAGAGACACCTTCAGACACAAAGTCAACAAGTGGGAAGTTACATCAGAGCAACCAAAGCAAAAACAGTGCAGACCGAAATGGTCGGAAGAACGTAAACAAGCCTTCTCAGAGAGAATGAAAGCCTATTGGAAGAACAAGAAGAACCCAAAGAAAGCTTGATTGAGTTGTTTGCTTAACGTCTTCCATTATTGGGAGAATACGCTAATAATAATAATAATAATAATAATAATAATAATAATAATAATAATAATAATAATAATAATAATAATTTCGTGTGACTATTTCTAGCTGGGTGCAGCCCTTGTAAGGCAGACCCTCCGATGAGGGTGGGTGGCATCTGCCATGCGTCCCGAGGTGATGCGGCTCATTTCAGGCACACCCCCGTTGGAGGTGAGCAGCACGTACCATTTTAACCACATACCAGCCCTCCTGCCATTTTGAAATTCTGGCAGTACCGGGAATCGAACCCAGGACCCCGAGGACGGCAGCTAATAACACTAAACGTTACGCTACAGAGACGGACAACAGATAATTAAAAACGTAAAATTAAACTTTCGAAAAAGTCTCCTCACTGATGGAAAATTTTACAGACCACAACATAACTTGTCATTAGCACTAGTTTTCCTGGTTTACGACCTAACCTGTCATTGACAGTGGCTTTGGAGGATCACAACGTAACCTGTCCCTGACAGTAGCTTAGAAGTACTACGACCTAACCTGTCACTGACAGTACTTTCCCTGGATTATGGCCTAATGTGTTTCTGACAGTAGTTGCTATGGATTGCACGATTGATTCCACAAGCAATTTTTACGAATCATAACCGAAATAATTTTACAAATAACGAACCACATCCTCTCTATGTTTGCAGAGCTACTCATTTTCTTAGACTTACTATTTGTATTTTGTAATGTCAATGATAACGATGCTATGTTACAAGAGCTCTAGGTAATGAAAATGGAGCTAAAATGGGAATTACACGATTATATTTAGGTTCAGAAGCACTCAACTGGCAACATTGATCTCATATGCTGTGAATCCTTGAGGGCAGTCAATTTCTACTAAGTTGTTTCTCGTCACTTGATTTTATAGCTTTCTCATCATAATAACAATGAATTATCTCATATCCCCACCCCTCGCTCCTTTGAAGCACAAGTACGGTGCTCCAAATAACTGTCTCCGTTTACTCAGTGTGAAACAAGGCATAGAGATTAGAGGAAGTAGTTAAGACGAATGAGATGAAGACATTGTCTTTGTTTTCAAATTGTGAAAATCCTTTTGTCACTTGTTATGTACTCACAATGTCTCCCATCTCTTCCTTCCTTAATTCCTTTTCCCACTCCTCCTCTCCTTCTGCTTTGAATCTTCTCTACAAAGAAAGAAGCTTTTGAGAGTCGAATTTCCAGATCTCATTATTTTTAACAAGCAAAATACTGTAATTAGACCCAACCGCAAGATATGGCTTTTATTATTTTATTTTATTTTATTTTATTATTATTGTTATTTCTTCTTCTTCTTCTTCTTCTCCTTCTTGGTTTGACTAGAACTTCTAAAGTGACGTAGTCCTAAGGACTTGACATGATTAGTTTATATTATTACTAACGACCTTCTTCGCCTTCGTACGGGTGCAATTTGGAATTTATCGTGATAGGCTTTGTAAGATTTCCTTGTAGACGACATTAGTTCCTATATTTTCAATAAAACGATGTTTAATCCTAAATCATTCGAGAAAATTTACACTGTAAAGGATATTTTTATCTTGATAAGATTAATAAGGTGGACTAATGATTTATTGTGATAAGGATTACGTGATTAAACTCAAGATATAGTTCTAAGATTGATTTCTTACTGCTAACTATAACTTAAAAGCATATCTTATCGAGGTTTCACTACATATAGCGGACATACGCAGTGTAAACAAAGGAAGCGCTCGGATGATCGTTTTGTTTCTCTGACTTACTACCTAGGCTCCCTTTTATCGCAGATTAATGTTCCTTAAATTTAAAGCTTTCTTGATTAGTATTTCTCGAGATTCTGTAGAGTTCACTCTTTACGCTACCTGATAAACTATAAGCGAAGGGGCTGAGGTCGGGAGACCTGGGTGGCCAGATATTGGTACCACCACGACCAATCCAACGATTAGGAAATATGGTATTGATATGTTCCCTTATCTGGTGCCAATAATGAGGAGTGGATGAAAGTATAAAACAAGACGTGTAGTCAAAGAAAGATATAGGGCCATCACGACGACCGTCCCATATTGACCCCATGTTTATATGAACTTTTTTTATCTCAATGACCAGTACTACCTTGCCCTAGAATATTGACCTCTCCTTCCGGGTCATCCTGTATATTCACATTTTGTCTCTTCCTTCAACTTCTCCCTTCCAATAATGTTTCATGAAGTTAGTCGTTCATTTGGTTTGCTTTTTGAATACGGTTGTCCACATCTACATTAGATCTTCCATCTAAGGTGATATTTTCTTTTACGAGATGCTTAATCTTCCACCTCTTTCTTTCCCGTTACTTCCAAGATGGAGCCGCGGGTTTAATCTTATTCACAAAAACGCACACACCAGATGCTGTGGACTGTGTACACTGATTTACAAATTATATACACATTATACACACACATTAATGAACCACAATCTTGAATTGAATCGAAGAAGAAGAATACTGCCACATTAGCATGTCATCCAACTACAGAACACTTGATAAGATCACATGTACCAACACAACATAACCACTGAACTCAAAAGCATGATTTCACTTAATCGACTAACGATTTTCACTAACAACTCAACTCAACTCCCAAGACGTTCCTTTATATACCTTGCCTGGCCAGGCTTGTAGAAACATATGACACAACATGCTTTCTCGTATCTTCTCGAGCCTCCAATGACCTATGTACAAAGGGATAGACCAGTCTAGTCTAAGCAAGCATCGATATCAGACGTGCTGGGTCGAGTGTGCCGGTAGAGCGGGAGTGGAGTGTGACCGGTGAGTGCAAGAGGGAAGGCGAAAGTGAAGAGGAAGATGATTGGTGTGAAATAATATCGGGTAGTTTTCGGAAGATGACAGGGGAAAAGGAAGAAGGAAAGAGCCAAAAGAGAAGGAGGTAAAGTGGAAATAAGATTGAAGGGTGAAATGATATTGGCGGTAGCGGTGGTACTGCTAGTTATAGGGGGCGTGGAAGTAAACCCCGGGCCGACTTCCAGTGGCAACATGGGCAGTAAAGATATGGAGGTTGTAAGGAGGGTGGTAAAGGAGGTTGTGGAAGAAGTATACCCATTTGAACAGATTAAAATTATGATTCAGAAACACGTGAAAGAGTTCGAAAATATGAGGCAATGGATCCGGATGAAATAATGACCAAAGCGGGAATCAACGAGAGATAAATTGTGTCACTCAAAGAGAATTTAAGGAATATGGAAGAAGAGGTGGTGAAGCTGAAGGTAGAAATAGAAGACGGTAGCCAGGAACGCAGGAAGAAATGCTTATTTATATATGAATTGCCGGTAGAAAAAGGAGAGTAGAAAGTGATGACAATTTACAAATGGATAGACCATTCCATAAAACCCGAGAGACAAAGGTGCGTTGTTCTAGACTATTACCCTGAGTTGCACAACATTACATCGGGTTCATACATCCTATTTACATGTAATAATAAATTGTATACAATTAATTACGTGTTCTTACATTAAGTAAAATCGTATTAATAAACGTACAGCAGAAGTATCGTGACACAAACTCACATGTTCTGTTACATACGACAGATCATACAACACACAAAAAATAAATGGTACGATCACGAATTGCACCGAAAAATGTCCGTATTGACAACCTGTCGTACATAACTACGTAGATAATAGTGCATAACTACGTAAATAGCAATAATAATAGACGTAAACAACTTCATAAATCGAAATATTAGCCACACATCACATACCTACTAATCGAGCTCGATATTTTCACTATTTACCCATGGGTTTAGAGAATTGTTTCCAAGTTATACTAGCTAATTGCATTTGCATCATTTACAGTAAAGTTAGAAACTTCATAATTGTTCCGTATTGAACTGAGAATCACAATGTTAAAAATAGATTCAGAGGTTCCACCTACTCAATACACTGATATACAGTTGCACAAACGTATGTTACATCATGTTTAATTCGGGACCGGTTTCGACACATACAGTATTTGGTGCCATCATCAGCCGATATAGCGCAGGGACTTTAGTCCCTGTCATGTAAGTTGATACTCTTACTCTTGTCCCCTGTTAATACTGAAGATAGGAATAGAATGTAAGAAAATCGAAAAGAGGATGATATTATTCCGACAGTTATAGAGATAATACATGTTTGTACAATACTGGTTAGGGTTATAGCAAGAAGATGATTAACTTGTATAAAGATTAAACTATTGAGAAAATTGAAGATAAGAATTTATTCTTAAATTTATAATTTAGAGGGTAGTTTAGTGTATATTAATTTTGGAGATTAATGAGAAGAACATTCTTTCCTCCTTTATTTTTAACTGTTGGGTTCGATTCAGTGTCACTAACCAACAGTTTGGCGACCGTACTTGCCGAAATGGCGTCGTACAGTTACTGTTAATCTTGAAGGTTGGCACTATATATACATGATTTTTTCGTGACTTGCGAGATTATACGGTACTGCCGTATTGTGAAAATCACTAGTGTTGCATTTGCGGGAGTAAATAAAGCATATTTTCTTTTTCTGTAGGATTGTAAATATGTATAGTAATACTATGTAAAAAGAATTGTGGCTTGTTTGAATAATGCATTTAATAACATACTGTAGTTGCTGTTAAATAACGAACGCAGCATTTTTTCACTACGGTCTTATTTTGTCCATTTCATTTGTATAGAATTCAACTAGGACGTATAAGAAGCAAGAAAAATCTGCAAGAATTCCTCCGAAAAAGAATGCAACGTTACGTCCTCTATAAAGATCAGTTCATTTCAAATGGAAGGAAATCTTGTTAACAACCTAACCTAACCTAACCTAACCTAACCTAACCTAACCTTGTCTTGTCACGACTTTGCTTTCACTTCAGTCCGACAAGTAATAGGAAATTTTAATCTTCTTCTTCTTTTCCTACCTCTTTTCTCACACCTGTGGGGTCACACCGGTGTGAACTGCGCCGCACATGTGGATTTGGCCGTGTACCTGTATGGAGGGATGTAATCACTATTGCGTGTTTCTGTGGTGGTTGGTAGTGTAGTCTGTTGTGTGAATATGAAGAGGAGAGTGTTGGGACGGACAAAAACACCCAGTCTCCGAGCCAGAATAATTAATCAGAAACGATTAAAATCTCCGACCCGCCGAGAACCGAACCCGGGACCCTCTGAACCGAAGGCCAGTACACTGACCATTCAGCCAACGAGTCGGACAAGTAATAGGAAATTTTAATAAGGGAGCTTAATTATTTACGCAAGGCAAACACCGAAGAATGTGCTTATAGTTAGAGCTCTGCACGAAAGCGGGTATCCGCTGATCAGCGGATATCCGCGAAGTTAGTGTCTTGGCGGATACAAACTGTCTGCCGGTGCAGATAATTTTGCTGATAATATCTAAATAATTATTTTGATTGATTTTCACTCAGGTATACTCTTGCTTGTAGTTAGGCGACCCTTGACGTCGGTATGGGAGAATAGTGATATATAGAGCCTTGAGGCCATAAAGCCGTAAATCTGGCCTAAGCCTAATTGGTTTCTGCCTGCATTTAGTGGAAGGAAGAAACAAAGGTCAATACGTCGGTAGTTGTCGCAAAAGAAAGTCTCTCATAAACCTGTGACTGTAGAGGTTGTGGAGTCAGGTGTCAGGCCTTTGTATTAATGTTAACAGATCTACCCGTTTCAATATCTTGGGTGTAATATAATGTAGGTAAATATTTATAATATCCGCGGATAATCATTTGCGGATGGGGATAGTATTTATTGTATTGTATTTATTCTTGAACATAACAGGCGTTCATCCCCAAATACATGTTCATAATAAAAAACTTACAAAAACAGGAAAAAGGAACAAAGAAAATCAACAACACGAGACTCTTAGGGCATGCCATGAGATCCATCAGGTACTTCGGAAACGTGACACTCCCTAGGGAGGATCACCACAGCAGTCATCCTCAGGCCGGCCATACACGTTGCGGCGTACCGGAGAGATTTACCTGTACAGTTGACCTGCACAGTAAACTTGTACAGGCGACGACCTCATACACGGTACGGTTTGCCCATCAGTTGAACTTATGGCATCGACACGACGATTCCTCTGATTTCTTCAACTTTGTCAATAATTTTATATAAGCGTCATCTCTCAGTGCACGATTATGATATTCCTTGCTCTTCACACGCCACAGACAAGGTTCAGATTTGTACAACTCGATAAACTCCTCTAAAACTTGAATTCATTTACGGTTTGACACGTTTCGTATAGAATTCTATCAAAACAAAACAAAAAATCACCGGTAACCAAAAAGAAATTACAAAACAAAACAAACCGAGTGGTCTTGTAAAAAATAAACAGAACGCAAGACCCTCTTCCTACGCCTGTCCTGCTTCAACTGAGCTGAAACCTGTGCAGGTCTTGGGTGAATCACACAGACGTACAGTTATGTTCAACTGCGCAGGTCAACTGTACAGGTAAACCTGTCCGGTATGCCGCAGCGTGTATGGCC
Organism: Anabrus simplex; assembly: GCF_040414725.1. Lineage (NCBI taxonomy): Eukaryota > Metazoa > Arthropoda > Insecta > Orthoptera > Tettigoniidae > Anabrus > Anabrus simplex. The sequence goes on from NC_090276.1 coordinate 21,139,916, forward strand.
GGCCTTAGTCCCTACATGCCACGCCCATCGACCCTGCTGGATAAAAATAATAAATAAACTACTGCTGTCCGGCCATGTCATCATCCCTGGTGAGAAAAAGACCACCCTCCCATGATGACACGACCGTGGGGTCTGTAAGACGCCCCCAACCATCTCTACCAGATGACAGTACAGCTTTTTCACCATTCCATTAGCGGTCAACCTTGTGAGGCAGTAACCGGATGCGGATGTTAATTTGTATATCCGCGCGGGGCTATAGTTATAGTAATGCGTATATCAAAATAAAGGCAAGAATATAAAACATTAAAGTGAGTGACCTTGAGAGAGAGCGTGTATTTCCTTACTTCCTTATTGAGCGTGAAAACCGACTTAATTATGAATATCTTAACTGATCGTTTACTTGGGTAAAGAAATCTTTGTTATTGATATTAATATTGAGGTTAGGGGCTGCCTGGCCGAGGCTGTAAAGACGTGCTCGGTTCGCCCGGAAGGACGTGGGTTTGAATCCCCGTCAGGAAGTCGTAAAATTTAAGAAACGAGATTTCCACTTCCGGAGGTGCATATGGCCCTGAGGTTCACTCAGCCTACACCAAAAATGAGTACCAGGTTAATTCCTGGGGGCAAAGGCGGCCGGGCGTAGAGTTAACCACTCTACCCTATCACGTGCCGAGGTTAACAATGGTGGAAGCCTTTACCTTCCACTCCTCCAAGGGCCTTCATGGCCTGTACGGAAGTGACTTTGCTTTGCTTTGCTAATATTGAGCTTAGTTTGTTGGTGTTTATGTCTCGTGAGTTCAATATGCAACCAGTCACGTTGGTAGGAATGTTGAGCCATTAAAGAAAAAAAGAAAATAGGGTGGCGATATTTACTTTCTAGTGTACAGTCTTACGTGCCGCGTACTATACAGGTTGAAGCGAAATTCGCGCACTCGGGCGTCGCAGCGCGACTCCTCACATGCCAGCAATAAAAAAATGTATCTCACAAAAATTCGTTCTGCGAGTATATCCGACAGAAAAAGAACGTTGAAGAGTGGCAATCTGGCAACACTGTAACCACATGTAGGCTAACTACCTCTGTCAGCACTAAGTAGTGGTCCTGTACAGTTGGTGCAGTGGGTAGAGTTTTGGGTTAGCATGCAGCAGGTCGAGGGTTCGATCCTGGGTTGAGGCGCACTTTTTATTTGCTAATTTCCACCGGACATTACATACTGTAATACACTAAGACACCGTTTCTTAGGTCACATGTATTCTACATTTACAAAATTTAGTAACACTGAACACGTTGTAACGCACCTAGTAGATAAAATGGTGCGAATAAATTCACGCCCACGACGTGGAAAGGGCGTCTTTCAAAGCTGACCAATGAAAACGAATGATCGTGCTTTTCTGGGATCGTAGTATGTAAGTGCAAATGGTTTCTAGAGGACCCGCTGCAATCGCTGTTGACGATTAAAATGCCAGATACCATACTACCTGGACTACATTTACGAAATAAAAAACATACGCCTCAAACCAGAATCGACCCCTCGACCTCCTGCATGCTAACCCAAAACTCTATCCACTGCACCAACTGTACAGCACGTCGAGCGCGTGCTGACAGAGGTAGTTACCCTACATGTGGCTACAGTGTTGCCAGATTGCTATTCTTCAACGTCCTTTTTCTCCCGGATATTCTCGCAGGACGAACTTTTGTGAGAGGCATTTTTTTATTGCTGGCATGTGAGAAGTCGCGCTGCGACGCCCGAGTGCGCGAATTTCGCTTCATCCTGTATAATGAGTTCCGGGAGCTCACTCTGGACCCAACTGCAAATAATCCAAATTTTCTGTACAAAGACTGGCAAGTGAGAGAATTTGATATGTTCACATCCAGCTATCTTGTTTAATACTTCTGTTCCCAGAGCTCTTGAGAGTGGGTACCTGTCGAAACCTCTACGACGACCGTTTCCTTCTGACGGGCAAAGAAGATGCTGCCAATAACTACGCCAGAGGTCGTTATACACTTGGCATGGAGATGATCAAGCAGGCTTTGGACAAAATCCGTATGCTAGCAGAGGGCTGTGGAAACGTCATGGGCTTTATGATCTTCAACTCGCTGGGAGGAGGAACTGGATCCGGATTTAATGCACTCCTACTCCAGGAGTTGGCTCACTGGTATAGCAAGAAACCTCGACTGGAAGTGGCGGTCTTCCCAGCGCCCAGGGTGAGTATTTACGGCTTCAAATGGATGTGTTTTCCTAGAGATGGCGTTAAGCATTTCGCGGCAAAATTAAAATAACAAGACTTAAAGAAAAAACACGAAAATGTATGGACATGCATACGAGAATGAAGTTCGTATAATGACTCTTAATAGGGAACAATGGAAGGTTTACTGTCGTGGAAAAAAATGTATAGACACCCGAGTTCATTCGTTAATAAAACTCCTTTGTCGCACATAGAAATAAGCTCCACGAAAATTTAACTTATTTTATTCTACGTATAACTTAAATATGTGGAGTAGAAATTTTTATCGTCATCATCATCATCATCATCTGTTTACCCTCCAGGTTCGGTTTTTCCCTCGGACTTAGCGAGGGATCCCACCTCTACCGCCTCAAGGGCAGTGTCCTGGAGCTTCAGACTCTTGGTCGGGGATACAACTGGGGAGTATGACCAGTACCTCGCCCAGGCGGCCTCACCTGCTATGCTGAACAGGGGCCTTGTGGAGGGATGGGAAGATTGGAAGGGATATGGAAGGAAGAGGGAAGGAAGCGGCCGTGGCCTTAAGTTAGGTACCATCCCGGCATTCGCCTGGAGGAGAATTGGGAAACCACGGAAAACCACTTCCAGGATGGCTGAGGTGGGAATCGAACCCACCTCTACTCAGTTGACCTCCCGAGGCTGAGTGGACCCCGTTCCAGCCCTCGTACCACTTTTCAAATTTCGTGGCAGAGCCGGGAATCGAACCCGGACCTCCGGGGGTGGCAGCTAATCACGCTAACCACTACACCACAGAGGCGGACAATTTTTATCGTACTCAGTTAAAGTTTTAACCCAGGTTGAAGAAGAAAGGGCCGGTATTTTTTCAATTTCCAAAGGAGCGCTCACTTTGAAAATTCATAACTTTAAAAGTATTGATCTGATCGTTACCAAACTTTAATACATCTTAAAGTAACTTATTTTTGATCTGTATACTAAGTTTTTATTTCAACTGATATTTATGAAAAAGGTTGTTGTAGACTTTGTGAAACAACACATTCTCATTACTGGGTGATCATAGCCGTAAAAAAAATATTCGGCTTGTTATGAAGCTCATGAGAATGTGTTTTTTGCCTGCATGCGATTGTTGATTTTATATTTTATTTATATTTAATTGTGTGGTTGTATGAGAAGAAAGCAGTCTACCGGCGAGAACAATGCACTTGACCCTAGAAACTCTATCAATCATCAATCAATCAATACTGATCTGCATTTAGGGCAGTCGCCCAGGTGGCAGATTCCCTATCTGTTGCTTTCCTAGCCTTTTCCTAAATGATTTCAAAGAAATTGGAAATTTATTGAACATCTCCCTTGGTAAGATATTCCAATCCCTAACTCCCCTTCCTATAAATGAATATTTGCCCCAGTTTGTCCTCTTGAATTCCAACTTTATCTTCATATTGTGATCTTTCCTACTTTTATAAACGCCATTCAAACTTATTCGTCTACTAATGTCATTCCACGCCATCTCTCCGCTGACAGCTCGGAACATACCACTTAGTCGAGCAGCTCTTCTCCTTTCTCTCAATTCTTCCCAACCCAAACATTGCAACATTTTTGTAACGCTACTCTTTTGTCGGAAATCACTCAGAACAAATCGAGCTGCTTTTCTTTGGATTTTTCCAGTCTTGAATCAGGTAATCCTGGTGAAGGTCCCATACACTGGAACCATACTCTAGTTGGGGTCTTACCAGAGACTTATATGCACTCTCCTTTACATCCTTACTACAACTCCTAAACACCCTCATAACCATGTGGAGAGATCTGTACCCTTTATTTACAATCCCATTTATGTGATTACCCCAGTGAAGATCTTTCCTTATATTAACACCTAGATACTTACAATGATCCCCAAAAGGAACTTTCACCCCATCAACGCAGTAATTAAAACTGAGAGGACTTTTCCTATTTGTGAAACTCTCAACCTGACTTTTAACCCCGTTTATCAACATACCATTGCCTGCTGTCCATCTCACAACATTTTCGAGGTCACGTTGCAGTTGCTCACAATCTTGTAACTTATTTATCACTCTATAGAGAATAACATCATCCGCAAAAAGCCTTACCGCCGATTCCACTCCTTTACTCATATCATTTATATATATAAGAAAACATAAAGGTCCGATAATACTGCCTTGAGGAATTCCCCTCTTAATTATTACAGGGTCAGATAAAGCTTCGCCTACTCTAATTCTCTGAAATCTATTTTCTAGAAATATAGCAACCCATTCAGTCACTGTTTTGTCTAGTCCAATTGCACTCATTTTTGCCAGTAGTCTCCCATGATCCACCCTATCAAATGCTTTAGACAGGTCAATCACGATACAGTCCATTTGACCTCCAGAATCCAAGATATCTGCTATATCTTGCTGGAATCCTACAAGTTGAGCTTCAGTGGAATAACCTTTCCTAAAACCGAATTGCCTTCTATCGAACCAGTTATTAATTTCACAAACATGTCTAATATAATCAGAAAGAATGCCTTCCCAAAGCTTACATACAATGCATGTCAAACTTACTGCCCTGTAATTTTCAGCTTTATGTGTATCACCCTTTCCTTTATACACAGGGGCTACTATAGCAACTCTCCATTCATCTGGTATAGCTCTTTCGGTCAAACAATAATCAAATAAGTACTTCAGATATGGTACTATATCCCAACCCATTGTCTTTAGTATATCCCCAGAAATCTTATCAATTCCAGCCGCTTTTCTAGTTTTCAACTTTTGTATCTTATTGTAAATGTCATTGTTATCATATGTAAATTTTATTACTTCTTTGGCCTTAGTCTCCTCCTCTATCTAGACATCATCCTTGTAACCAACAATCTTTACATACTGCTGACTGAATACTTCTGCCTTTTGAAGATCGTCACATACACACTCCCCTTGTTCATTAATTATTCCTGGAATGTCCTTCTTGGAACCTGTTTCTGCCTTAAAATACCTATATATACCCTTCCATTTTTCACTAAAATTTGTATGACTGCCAATTATGCTTGCCATCATGTTATCCTTAGCTGCCTTCTTTGCTAGATTCAATTTTCTAGTAAGTTCCTTCAATTTCTCCTTACTTCCACAGCCATTTCTAACTCTATTTCTTTCCAGTCTGCACCTCCTTCTTAGTCTCTTTATTTCTCTATTATAATAAGGTGGGTCTTTACCATTCCTTACCACCCTTAAAGGTACAAACCTGTTTTCGCATTCCTCAACAATTTCTTTAAACCCATCCCAGAGTCTGTTTACATTTTTATTTACCGTTTTCCACCTATCATAGTTACTAGTTACTAGCGACGTTGGCGAGTTGAACATCAATATGGGCGTTCCCTGTTGTACAATAAGTGGATGTTTCTTGTTTCGTCAATTGTTTAAAACATTTATTGGACTAGCGCTCGATATATCAACGATTGAATTACGTACAGTAGTATATCTCGTATTTCGCCGTAAGTTCCGCCATATGAGAAGGAATTCTTCTTTTCGTTAGTGATTAATGCATCAGTGCACTTCGCAGAATTATTTGAAAAACTTTCCTTGGAAGTAGAGAAGATGTCATTGTTTCTTCAAAATGTCTCACTTCTATGTGAACAACGAGAGCCGCAGGTAAAATGAAAGAAACCGAGCTTGATAGCTGCAGGTTTCCCATTTTCACACCAGGCAAATGCTGGGGCTCGACCTTAATTAAGGCCACGGCCGCTTCCTTCCCATTCCCATTCCTAGACCTTTCCTGTCCCATTGTCGCTATAAGACCTATCTGTGTCGACGTAAAGCAACTAGAAATAAATAAATAAATAAATAAATAAATAAATAAATAAATAAATAAATAAATAAATAAATAAATAAATAAATAAATAAATAAATAAATAAATAAATAAATAAATAAATAAATAAATAAATAAATAAATAAATAAATAAATAAATAAATAAATAAATAAACTTCTTCTTCTTCTTCTTCTTTTATTCATGGGGCCTCTAAATATTAGTTTCTAATTAGCGTCGACCTCTAACATCTTATGCTACCATGTTTTTCCTTCATTTCCATCTAGATATACCTGCTCCCTTCACAAAGCTGCAGGTTGTTCTTATTGGGTCTTCTTGGATTTTTTTTTCTCTCCCTTCACGTGGTAGTCCTAGAGTGGAGAGTCTGTTTCTACCCAGCGCCTCACATTCGAAAAGTATGTGTTCAGATGATTCCTATGCTTCATTGCATTTCCTACATATTATGTTGTCAAAATGAAAGATACTGTGCGAATCTTCACTGCTCGGTTCTGAAAGGAATGTAAAGGTTGCGTGTTTATCTTTCATCGTTGGCTTTTCCCGGGCAGGAGTCCGGCTCCATGGCTAAATGGTTAGCGTGCTGGCCTTTGGCCACAGGGGTCCCGGGTTTGATTCCCGGCAGGGTCGGGAATTTTAGCCTTGATTGGTTAATTTCCCTGGCACGGGGGCTGGGTGTATGTGTCGTCTTCCTCATCATTTCATCCTCATCACGACGCGCAGGTCACCTACGGGTGTCAAATCAAAAAAGACCTGCATCTGGCGAGCCGAACTTGTCCTCGGACACTCCCGGCACTAAAAGCCATACGCCATTTCATTTTTTCCCAGGCAGGAAAAGTTTAAACCCCTAGAGTGTGTGCCAAAATGTCCTTAACTCTTTGCCTGATTCCCTAGCTGAACGGTGAGCGTGTTGGTTTTCGGATACAAGGGTCCCGGGTTCGATAATTGGTCAAGTCATTGAAATTTATCTTCACTCGGAGCTGGGTGATAGGGCTTATTCGAAGTGTATCGTCTCTTCAAGATATCAATAGTCATGGTGGGATGCGTTCATCTCCTGAAACGTTTTGTATTTAAATTCATCTAGCATGTTATTCGCATATTCCACTTTCTCACCCCACAACACAACTCATTCATTGCGAAGTAGTTCTACATGACTCAAAGCTGATACATGGCAGTGAGAGTTCAGTTGGCGCGGCCAATAGGCCAAATGGGCAACACCTCTTAGCGGATACGCTGATTTCTTCTCTCAAAACCACACAATTAAATATAAATCAATATAAAATCAACAATTACATGCAGTCAAATAGCTGTTTGAATTTTAGCCAAACATTCCCATGAGTTTCATAACAAACCGAATTATTTACGGCTAGTAATGAGAAGATATTGTTTCACAAAATTTACAACAACCTTTTTCAAAAATATCAGATGATACAAAAACGTAGTATACCGATCAAGAATAAACTACTATAAGAAGTAGTAAAATTTGGTAACGATCACATCAACACTTTTAAAGTTATGAATTTTCAAAGTGAACTCTCCGTTGAAAATGAAAAAAAAGTACCGGCACTTTTGTTCAACCCACGGTAAAATTTTAACTGCTTACGATAAATATTTCTGCTCCACATAATTAAACGTAGAATAAAATAAGTTAACTTTTGGCGTATCTTGTTTCTAGGTGGGGCAAAGGATAACTTTTTATTAACGTATTAATTCGGGTGTCTATACTATTTTTTCCACAACAGTAAGTTCCCGATGAGGGACTAAGATTAATTTCTCACCAACAGAACATTTTAAAAATTACATGAGATGTCTTTTCAGGCGTTCGCTCTGTAACCAGCGTTCGTCTTAGGCCTGACGCTAGACTCCTCGCACTCTGATCATCATCAACAATTGAAACTCCACATCATCAAGTCCCAATTTACACTTCAAATACTGGTATTAATGCTAATCAATAAGATTTTTTTAGAGATGGTTTGTTTAGCATTTTTCGTATGTTTCAGGTATCATCGGCTATTGTGGAGCCTTACAACGCCGTGCTGAATACCCACGATACCTTGCAGCACGTCGACTGCACATTTCTCGTTGATAACGAGGCATTGAGAAGGATAAGTGGTCATCTCGGAGTGGATGTTCCTCAACATTACAATTTAAATCAGCTGGTCAGTCAGGTAAGACATTTTCATAACCTTGCATGGATCATTTCATGCTGGAAGATTAGATTTGGAATTTCGAAAGCCAGAACAAAATCATTAGGGTGATTGAGAATCTTTGGAGTGTTATACATTTTGTTGAGGAACATCTTCCACATTCCTTGTGGGTGGAGGCAATGGAATACATTAACGGTTATCCCCTGTCTGGATATATATTCAGAGCAAAGAACAACATCATTCAAAAACTTGCGGGATCTTCATGGGAAGAAGCCTTGGCATGCACTCTTCGATCGTCAGCAATGGGGTTGTAGATTCTTCAGCTGAGTATTGTTCTTCTGTTTGGCTGAATAGCAAACTGGCACCGTCCTCAACCAAACAAGGCGCATTGTCAGCGGTGCAGTCAGATCTACTCCACTTTTTTGGTTGCCAGTGTTGAGTTACATACCACCTCCAAGAATACGAAGACAAAATAATCTGGTTCGTGAGTTTAGAGCTGGCTGTTAGGTTTGGATGTCTGAAATAAAGATCTTCCTCCATTCAAACTACCGGGGAGCTCATCAATAAGTCCTATAATGTATTTCGTGAGTTGCAACTGGAGTGGAACAACATAGCTCCAATTGAGTGGCAGGCAGCATCCACCAGCTGGCTATGATCTCCCAAGAAAAATCTGGGTTGCCCTCAGTATAGTTCGCGCCAGTCATGGACGGTGTGGCTCATTGTTACATAAGTGGGGCTTGAGATCCTCCCCTGAGTGCAACAGCGGTGAGGAAAAGCATACCATCCGGCATATCGCCACTGAGTGCCCTAGGGATCATACTTAGGGCCATTGGAAGATTTTATGGGGACTACAAATGAGACTATTCAGCAGTTGAACAATTTAGATTTAAATTTATGAACTCTCCATGAGTTTGGTTGATTGTTCAGTGTCCTTTTCTTTAAATTTGTTTGTAACTTATAAAACTGTATACTAGCCATAAGCTAAATAAATAAATTCTCTGCCTGTCATAAGAAGTGACTAAAGGAGGCCCCCAAGGATAAAGATGCAAAAGAAGCGGTAATTTTACCATGTAAACATGTGAAAGTACCAGCTAGGGATGTTTTTTCTCATCTACGTCCAACAGTCTTGTCATCCTGGGAATCGGAGTGGCTACCTAGCCGAACTCTCAACAAGATGAGAGCAATTAAGAAGACAACTACCGTGTAGCAGTCCTATTATCCGGTCTTCACGTAGAGAGGCCGTAGTTTTGTGTAGGCTGAGGATAGATCATGGAAGATCTACGTACTTTTAGCTCGTGAAGAGAGAAGATCCCCCTCCAAGTGTGTGTTTTTGTGGTGCCGACTTCACCCTGCGGCCCACATCACCACAGAGTGCTGATCTCTCTGGCCTAAGATGAAGCCTCGGCCTGCAGGAGACACTCGAACTCATACATTACTTTTTTTTGCTAGTTGCTTTACGTCGCACCGACACAGATAGGTCTTATGGCGACGATGGGAGAGGAAAGTCCTAGGAATGGGAAGGAAGCGGCCGTGGCCTCAATTAAGATACAGCCCCAGCATTTGCCCGGTGTGAAAATGGGAAACCACGGAAAACCATCTTCAGGGCTGCCGACAGTGGGGTTCGAACCCACTATCTCCCGGATGCGAGTTCACGGCTGCACGGCCAACTCGCCCGGTCATACATTACTAGCCGAAGACGAGTTTCCTACTGATCTAGGCATTCGTTTTATGTGTGAGAGTGGATTAATGAAGGTCATAGCCTATAAATTTCAAGTGTTTTGCTTCTCAGGGAACGAAGATGACCTTTTCAGCTTAAGATAATAATTTTCGTTTTATTTAAACAAAATTTTCAAATCCCTCCCTTGAATAGTTTTATTTTAATGTTCTTTTTCAATTAATTTGTTCAGAGAGGATGGTTACCTAATGTACTTCCTCTTAAAACCACCACCACCACCACCACCACCACCAAGTGCCAAGATGTTCGAGGGTACTCCAGGTGACTCCAAGTTGTTCAAAAGCTCTGTCGTGTCGCAGACAGCCTCATCTGTAGTATGTGTTGTGTCGATAAAACACCGGGTAAATCTTGTAAAATATCTTGTTGATGCGCGATCGGTGAAATGCTGTGACCACCTATGACAAAAATTTCAGATCCCTGCATGCCGTAAATTTGACTGGGCATCGCACACACAGACAAACACTTCCTATTTTTAACAAATACTCTAATTCTTTGAAAGGTTCGGAAATCTCATTTTCACTGTGGTGACTATGATGAGAGCAGGATCAGCTTATTGTATCGTGTGTTAAAACAATAATCACCATTACGACTACCACCGCTATCATCACACGAGGAGATAACGGTTACACTATTTTTAATAATCTCTAGTAGAAGGCTATGCCTGCCGTGTGAGATGAGCAAAGCAATCAGAGAGAGGATGTGGGGGCAGTAACCCCTAGTATTTTATTGTATAAGCATTTAAAATATGCCCCTTGTGTTGCAATTTTAATTTGATAAAGTTAAATATGATTCATGACCGGCGATAATGGAGGTGATTTAAGGAGAAGTACAACGAGGTAAAGGGGTAGCACTATTCGAGGCGCTAAAACCGTGTTCGGTTCGCTTCCCTATCAGAAAATTGAACAACTTGTAAATGAGACTTCCACCTTTGAAGAGGTAAAATTCCTCTTAGCCTACGTGAAAAATAGTTCAATATGGTTTGTCACCTCCATCGGAATCCTCTCAATTTCTCTGAGAATAGTATTACTCTCGAAGATTTTCAGTTGGAGTCATTTCTAATTTTATCCAGCGTAGTCTTTCTATGGGCCCAACCTAACATTCTCATCTCAGCTTCAAGGACTTTTTGTTCGTCCGTTTTCTTTCCACCCCAGTATTCAGAAAATAATGTTTCTCTTAATATGTTGCCTTCCATATCATTTATTATAATTTGTGCACTAACAACTATTTTTAAAACTTGTTTCAAAGGCAAGAACCTGGAGCATGTTGTTCACTACCTTCAATAATTTCATGCAAATATGTAAAATAGATTTTCCCTGGTCTTCCCTTTGGTCTTTTTCTTTGGACAGTAAGATAGACGTATTTTCTGGCAGTTCTTTTCGCTCTTCATTCTTACAATGTGCCCATACCACAGAAGTCTACACTTCTTTATTGTACTGGTAATAGGGACCTCAATGTCAGCTCAATGATATCTGAGAACTGGTACAAAGTAGACGAGGTAGAGGGTTGTATTCGATTTTTTTGTTGTAATTCTCAACCCCAGAATAGGTTTCCGACCTGATTGTAAAAGTTTGATGCTTTCTGTGTCCTGCTGAGAATTTCCTGCTTGACAGCTTTGTCAGTGTGTTTCCAAGATACTTGAAGAGAGAACCTGATTCTAATTTTGTTCCTTCCAAAACGAGGTTTGAGTTTATTACCTTCCTGTCTTTGATTTACTCACCTTCAGCTCAAATTTATTGTATACCGGTATATTGTTTCATTTAGTCAGTTTTGTCTGTACTTTAGCTTCTCATCATAACAGCACATAAGCAAATTTTCTTGATATATTTTATGATCTTGTCTATTACTACGAGGGCTGTAAATAAAGTACTGGTAAAGTAGTCCAGACACTCGCAGGAGATTGGACATTAGGATATGGGAGCGGTCAGGTAGCGCTGTTGTCGGGCATCCAGTTGGGAGTGTTGTTACTGTGTGGCTTTGAAGTGAAGAGTGTCAATTTCACCACTCTAAAGCATGCTTACGAAAGGTGATCAGCGTTCGTGGATTAAAATCGAGGTTGTCCATGGTAAGAAGGCATCAGAGTGTTGGCGAGAATGCATTACCTTACAGGATGGTTGCACGATGTGTCAAGGCATTCCGTGCGGGTCGGAATGAGATTGCACATTTACACCACCCAAGTCGGCCGTCCGTTCCTCAAGATCAGATTGACATCGTGAGTGGTCTCGTTTCTGTAGACCATCGATGGACTGTCCGGGAATTACCCATAGAGGTTGGTCTCAGTCATCGAACGGTGTGGTACATACTGACGAAATGTCTTAACATGAGGAAAACTGAGTCCCTTTGCGTTCCACGTCAACTCACCGTTGTACAGAAATAGCACCAATATGCACTGGGTAGCATCCACATGGACAGATTTCGCAACGAAGGAAACGCATTTCTGCAGCTTATTATCGCCATTGATGAGAGCGGGCACGAGCCTACGAGCCCGAATAAAAGCGTCAATCGAATGAATGGCGTCACCCAGGTTCGCCATGTCCACAGAAATGTCGACAGGAACCCACTCGGGTGAAGCTAATGCATATTGAGGCATACGACTACGAGGGTGTTATTCCTACGCATGCTGTGCCTAAGGGACGGACTGTCAACAGTGACTACTATTGCCGATTTCTGGAGCGACATCTGCGTCCGGCTATGCGACGCAAACGTCCACCTTCATTGCGAGACGATTGCCCTATCCTGTTGCATGACAACGCATGTTGTTATTTTGCAAACAATGTCAAGTTCTTATTGCAACGGTGGCACAGTGAGGTCTTGGAACAGCCTCCGCACTCACCAGACATGAGTCCTTGTGGCTTCGACCTGTTTCCGAAATTAAAGGAACCACCTAGAGAGCGCCGATTTTCAGACGTGAAATCTGTACTCTGCGCAGTAGTGCGCTCTGCTCTGTCATAAACAAAGAACACCTTGCCAATTTCCCGATATTTGGCAAAAGGTAATAGGCTTTACGGATGACTACATTGAGGGAATGTAATTCGATTGTCCTTGTTAGTTCATCTTAATGAAATCCTCTTTTCTCTCCAATCTAGCATAGAGTGCGACGTGTTGAAAAACCGTTGCGTTCTATCAATATTGCCAATACATTTTTACAGCCCTCGTATTATCAAAAATCAGCATAAATGATAATGTGATACTTGTATATGAATGTAAATCATTTCAATACTGTACCAATGCCTGTCTTTTGTAGATGGTATCGTCCATAACGGCGTCGATGCGGTTTGACGGCGCGATAAACGTGGATCTAGCCGACTACCAGACCAATTTGGTGCCATACCCAAGGATACACTTCCCACTAACATCACTTGCTCCCATTATAAGCTCGCGGAAGAAGAATATTGGAGGAACTCCCAGCGTAGAGCAAATCACGGAGGCATGTTTCACGCCAGCCAGTAGACTAGTAGTGTGCGACCCCACCAAAGGCAAGTACATGGCGTGTTGCCTGCTCTACCGGGGAGATGTTGTGCCCAAGGATGTGAATGCTGCGATCTGTGCCATCAAACAGCGCCAACAAGTCCGCTTCGTGAACTGGTGTGCTACAGGCTTTAAGGTAAGTGCCTGCTAGGAATTCCCAAGAAGTACTGATATTGACGGATGAATCGAAGATCGAAGAAACGGTTCGATGTTCGATAGTTTATGACAATGGCAGCACAAAGGTTGTAGCATGTCATGCGCCATATACTTTATGCATAGGCATGTTTTTGTAATACTGAAGCCATTTCTTTTCAGTTTGACTCAGGCAATTTATAACTGTTAGGTTCTTCGATCTGCCGAAATTAATTTGGAGTAATAAATTTACAAACTACCTGAAAATGAAAACATATGGTAATAATATTATACTTGAAAAAGAAACAACTTAATTAAAATAGAATTACATGTTTCGTTCTTGGAAGAACATCATCAGATTCTATCAAACACTCTCAAAATTTATGTTTATTTATGTTTAAATGTTTATTGTTAGGAACTTGCAAATCTGAAATTTATCTTAATGAAATCCTCTTTTCTCTCCATTCTAGCATAACATGCGACGTGTTTAAAAACCGTTGCTCTGTCATTGGCGCGAGTCCAGCTGGCTAGCAAGTCCGTTGACCTTTCGCCACGCCACGGCCGCCGCACTGCCTAGGTCAATGCCACGAGTTATTTTACTTCTAGGTTTTTTTATTTTTAGTGCTACCCTTATTATTATTACTATTATTATTATCATCGTATTATAATATTCTTTTGTAAACTGTGCAAGGGTTCTTAATTAGCATCTAATGAGTTGGCTATTATACTGGTAATTTTTCCGTTATGCCATGTTCACTTACTTCATCTGTTTTGGAACAGTATTTGCAGTTTATTATTATTATTATTATTATTATTATTATTATTATTATTATTATTATTATTATTATTATTATCCTTTTTTAAACTAGCCTGGAAATATAGTTTTGATTACCCTATATATGTGTTGTTACAGTTTATTAATTGAGTCTCTGAAGACCGTAAAAGTAGTTAGTGGGACGTAAATCAAATAACATTATTATTATTATTATTATTATTATTATTTCTTAATTGAAATTTGAGTTCATTCAAAGCCATTCATTTAAACATAAATTACATGTCGGAAAATTAAAGAAAAAATAGCCAACCTATGAAAAGCTCATTAGACAATCCCTAAATAGTTTTGAAAAGCAATTCAAGTTACGACAGTAATATAACAATAATAACAATGAAAATGGTAGCTTAATTTGATTGTTCTCAAATGTCAAGTAAGAAACTGCAACGCCATATATATATAGGTCAAACAAAACTAAATTTCACGCCAGATTTAAAAAAAAGGACGATGATATTAAGAAACTGCAAGTACTGTTCCAAAAGAGTTGAAGTAAACGAAAATGATATAACGGAAAATTACTGGTGTAATAGGCAGCCCATTAGATGCTCACTAAGAACACTTAAACAATTTACAAAAGAATTGCAATACGATGATGATGATGATAATAATAATAATCATAATAATAACAACAATAATACTAATCATGTTAATAAGGGGAACACTAAAAATAAAACACCTAAAAGTAAAATTCAGCGTGTCATTCACTTAAACAGGGCGGGGGGCGTGGCGTGGCGGAAGGTCAACGGACTGGGTAGCCAGCTGGACTCACGCCAATGACAGATCAACAGTTTTTGAACACCTCGCATTCTATGCTTGAGTGGAGAAAAAATAGAACTTCATTAAGATAAGTTCAAAATTTCAAGTTCCTAACAATAAGTATTTAAACAGAAATACACATAAATGTTTATTTATTTTTTAAATAATTTAGTGTGATTTGAAAGAATCTGATGATGTTCTTTCAGCAATGAAACATGTTATTCTATTTTAATTAAGTTCTTTTTCAAGTTTTTCATGTTTTTCAGGCAGTTTATAAATTTATTACTCAAAATTAAATTAATTAATTTTGACCTATGCTGACGACATGGTCTTAATGGCAGATTGTGCCGAAAGCCTGCAGTCTAATATGTTGGAACTTGAAAAGAGGTGCAATTAGTATGGTATGAAAATTAGCCTTTCGAAGACCAAATTGATGTTAGTAGGTAAGAAATTCAACAGAATTGAATGCCAGATTGGTGATACAAAGCTGGAACAGGTCGATAATCAGTGGCGGCTCGTGAAAAAATCGTCTTACGTGCTACAAAAAACAAGCTAAATACGCTGTTTTAAATCTGCATATTGCCATGATGAACAACGCATACTTCAAACTTGGTAATAATAATAATAATAATAATAATAATAATAATAATAATAATAATAATAATAATAATAATAATAATAATACGACTTTTCTCACAATTTATAACTCAGAACAAACAAAAACAAGATTATTTGGAAGCAGATGAATTATTCGACAACTGTCTACGAGATAAATAATTCATTCGAGAAATATTGTTTCTACTAACCTAATGGCGCAACTTACATCAGTGCAAATAAAATCGTGGGAATATAGATCCCCACTAAGAACACTAATTTAATTTCACTTTATATGCACTGCAGTGGATAAATAATTTGATAAATCTCCGTATAAACTTTAGCACTAACACAATGACAAAAAACACGCACCAGTAATATAACCGCGAGATTAAAAACCTCACAAAGCATCTGAAAGAGCTGCCAACTGATTCATTGAGACCTCCCCTATTACCAGAGTAAATGTCCGGCTCCATGACTAAATGGTTAGCGCGCTGGCCTTTGGTCACAGGGATCCCGGGTTCGATTTCCGGCAGGGTCTGGAATTTTAACCATCATTGGGTGTATGTGTTGTCTTCATCATCATTTCATCCTCATCAAGAATAGCAGGTCGCCTACGGGAGTCAAATCAAAAGACCTGCATCTGGCGAGTCGAACATGTCCTCGGATACTTCCGGCACTAAAAGCCATACGCTATTTCATTTCACCAGAGTAAATTACATTGTAATGCGGGATAACATTTAGGGTCAGTCAAAGATTCTTTGACTCACCTACGAATTCCGTATTTTTGATACAAAAGGAAGATGGATATTTGAATAAGCATGTGTGAGATAGATTGCCTCCACTTACGCTTTACTTTCGAGCCCAGACGATGCTACTCTCTAGTGGCAGACTCGCTTACCACGTTCAACATCAAGGTAGCAGGAGACATCGAGTACTTCTACCCCCTTGCGGGAGAGGAAGTAACTATAGACGGGATCAGTGAAAGTTGATCCCGGTTTATGGTATACTTCGCCGGCTAGGGGGAGTGTTGCAAGCTTGGCTGCGCCTGCGTATTGCTTCCGTCAGGCTACAGGCAAGGGCTCACTTCACATGAGCACGAGCCTTGTTCCCCGGGAGAACGGCGCTAGGTGTTCGACAGATCTCGTCCTGATTTTCACAAAACACAAATTCATATCGTACTCAAAACAACGAAAAGGCACCAGGATAATTGTACTGTACATAAATAATATTCCTTACAGTTCCAAGCTACGTGCTGGAGCCCGGTAGCACGTACTGACCGGCCGCCACTGTCGATAATTTTAAGTAATTAGATTGTGTGTTGTCCCGGAATGGTAATATATTATTATTAAATGAAAAGCGCACAATGTGCAAAAACAGTTTTTGTACAGATGGTCAACTGTGCTAATGCCATTCTTATTATTGAGGTTGTCCTCATTTTGCAGTTTTGTGCATGGTACCTTTCACAATAATCGTTGCACAGGTTACATATACAGTCTTCGTTCGGCTGGTGGAAGTTTTTGGTTTGGCAGAATCTGTGGTGAAATCCATGAGTGGCGTAACGTGTAATTGCGTGCCGTTGCTCGTAATTTGCTTGCTTCCACTCTTCCGTCATTATGGCGTCCGTGGAATAGAAGTCCGACCAAATGGCATTTCTTTTCTCGTTTAAAGTTTGGCGTGCATTCTCGTAGGGCTTGGTGTTTGGTAGACAAAACTGTGTTTTGATATCGTCAATGAAGTAGTCCTCTTTGGTTAGAACATATGTTAACCTTGAAGGGGCTGACTTCCCAATGCCTAGAATTCTCTTGAGATATCGGGCCTTGACTTTTTATATTGTCATCAGGTCGCTGAGTGTGAGTTTTTCCCAGGTGATGCTAATCCCATAGGTTGCTATTGGTGATATGGCTGTCCTGAACAGTAGCATTGCTGTACCCAATGATATTTGTTGAGGTTGTTGAATGTTGTGGATGGCTTTTATTGCTGCGGCTGCTCTTTCTTTGGCGTGGATATTGTAGGATGTTAGAGTAGTTTGGAAGGTGACTCCAAGGTACTTGAATTTCGGCACTACTTCTAGAGGTTTGTTGTGCATGGTTATTGCATTTTTAGGTGCATGTTTTCCTCCTTTCCTAAAGGTCATTTGTTTAGTTTTGTAGTGGTTTATTTGCAAACCGTAGTAAGCGAGATTGAATCAAGGTGTAGTAAAGCTAATGCAGCGAGCTCGCAGTTGCGATCAACAGTATTCCGTAAGAAGGAAGTCAGCTCCCAGACGAAACTATCTTTACATCGGGTGTTTTCAGACCAACTTTGATTTACGGGAGCGAAAGCTGGGTGGACTCAGGATTTCTTATTCATAAGTTTGAAGTAACAGACATGAAAGTAGCGAGAATGATAGCTGGTACAAACAGGTGGGAACAATGGCAGGAGGGTACTCGGAATGAGGAGATAAAGGCTAAGTTAGGAATGAACTCGATGGATGAAGCTGTACGCATAAACCGGCTTCGTTGGTGGGGTCATGTAAGGCGAATGGAAGAGGATAGGTTACCCAGGAGAATAATGGACTCTGTTATGGAGGGTAAGAGAAGTAGAGGGAGACCAAGTCGACGATGGTTAGACTCAGTTTCTAACGATTTAAAAATAAGATGTAGGCCTACAGAACTAAATGAGGCCACAGCACTACATGCAAATAGAGGATTGTGGCGACGTTTGGGAAATTCACGGTGTCTTGCAGTCTGAACGCTGAAAGGTATAATGGTCTATAATGGTTATGTATGTATGTATGTATGTATGTATGTATGTATGTATGTATGTATGTATGTATGTATGTATGTATGTATGTATGTATGTATTAATTTTGGCAGAATGAAGAACCTAACAGTCATAAAAAATATAAAATCCGTAGCACGTGCCATATTTTAAGGACTTTTTTCCCATCTTAGGAACGGTGCGGTTTGCGCTGACACACGAGCAATGTCAGTTTGGGTTCGCTGGAG